>NC_139031.1:85812441-86412441 GCF_964662115.1 Mustela nivalis
GGTCATATTTTTAAAAAATGAAAAATTTTGAATTCCAAAAACATTGGTCCTCAAAAATTTCAGAGAAGGGATTGTGACCTATTACTCTCCTTAAAACACAGCAACTGGAATGAATGCAAGACTTTGCTTGTGGTCCGTGTACCAGCTCAAAGTACAATAGTGGTGATCAGATCATCTTAGAAACTAAAATTTTAGCTTCATGAACAAAACAATAAAATGTGACTTGAAAGATACAGTTCGGTAAATTTTCAGGGCTTTCTGGGAGATGCTTTCTGGGGAGTCCCACGGTGTTCTGCTCTTGGCCAGATCCTGATCATTGGCTTCATTGATGGTTTCTGGTAAATCAGGACTTTTTGCAGTAAGCAACAGAAGTCTATGTGGGCTAACTCAGGCCAAAGGATTCTCAAGGAGCACAGGGAGGGGGCATAGCTGGCTCTTTGTGATGTTACAGAATCAGGAATTAAAACCCCACAGGAATTTAAAGGTTCCCTCACTTGTCTTTTTTTTTTCCTGCTTCCCTACTGGTCCACTTTATCCGTCTCTCTGGCTAAAGAGCAATTTTTAAAATTTTTCAATTCGCTTGGCAGAAAATGACCATCGCCAACAACTCCTATGCCATATCTTCTCCATTTACCAGCACAGCCTGATTGGGGCCCCGCATCTCAGTTTAAATTCCAGTTTCCTCATGAAAGGATATTATCTGGCCCAATAGGCTAAGGCTTTGTTGTGGTATAGAGGGACAGAGGTACTTTTTCCAAACATGGGTCCTCTCTCAGTAACTGTGTGGATGAGGAGGAGATGGGCAACTCCTGGTAAAGTGTGTCCAGGTTGGAGAATGGAAGGTTGGGCAGACCCCACCCTCTGGGGGAAAAAAAAAAAAGCAAATATATATATAATATATATATGTATGTATGTATGTATGTATGTATGTATGTTTGGGCTTGGGCTGTTATAACAAATACCATAGCCTTGGTGACTTAAACAAATATTTTTTTTCCTTGCAGTTCTGGAGGCCGAAGTTCTGAGAGAGGGTGGCAGTATGGTTGAGTTCTGGTACAAGCCACCTTCTTGGCTTATAGATACCCTCCTTCTTCACTGTGTCTTCACATGGTGGAGAGATATCTCCTTGTCGCCTCTACTTAAAAGGGAATTAATTCCATCATGAGAGCCCCACTGTCATGACCTCATCTAACCCTAATAACCTCCCAAAAGCCCCATCTCCAAATACCAACATATTACACAGTGGGTTGGGCTTCAACATATGAATTTTCAGATATGCAAACATTTAGTCCGTAGTGTGTGTGTATACACATAATCTATAAAGCATCTACCTAAAAGACAAGGCAAGGATAATGATTTACTTTTGGATCTATGTAGTCCTTTTTGAAGCCCAGAAATGTATAAAGTGACTGGGCAGGTAGGTCAGGCTATAAGCAGAGAAAACTCTGAGTCTATACCTTGAAACAAAATAGACCACATGTGCACCATCACTCCCATGTCAGCACCAAGCTAAAAATAGTGATTTAAAAAAAGGCAAGGTGTGGGGCACCTGGGTGGCACAGTTCGTTAAGCCTCTGACTCTTGGTTTTGGCTCAGGTCATGATCTCAGCGTTGTGAGATCGAGCCCCACATTGAGCTCCATGATCAGTTTGGAGTCGGCTTGAGAGTCTTTCTCCCTCTGCCCCTCCCCCACTCTAAAGTAAATTCACAAATCTTTAAAAAATAAAAATAAAAAAGGCAAGGTAAGAATCTGATCATTTCAGCAAAATTCTGTCTGCTTATTGTTGGAGTAGGAGCAGGGTGTGAAAAGGCATAAGGATGATAGGTCAGCAGCTCTGGAGAAAACAGGTGAGCTGTTTCATACCCTCAGTGCCCAGATTGTGCCCACTTGCCTTCCATGGTCCTGTGTCGGAGCATCTGAACCAAGGACTGGTGTCCTTTTGTCCAGGTGATCCAAGATCCTTCCTTGACTCTCCCAACTCCACTAAACTGTAGCTCTGCCTCATTCTTCCTGCCGAGAGACCAAATCAAGAGAAACTGTCTCAAGGAGACAGTAGGAGAAAGAGTCTCCTTTTATCCTTCACTCTGAATTGGTAGTCAAACCCCAAACCGTGCCTTATTCACCAAGATTTTACTTACCCCCCCCCTTTTTTTAAAAAGATTTTTTAATTTATTTATTTGACAGATCACAAGTAGGCAGAGAGGCAGGCAGAGAGAGAGGGGGAAGCAGGGTCCCTGCTGAGCAGAGAGCCCGATGCGGGGCTCAATCCCAGGACTCTGGGATCATGACCTGAGCCAAAGGCAGAGGCTTTAACCCACTGAACCACCCAGGTGCCCCAAACTGCAGCCCTTTTAAGTGCGTAATTATTGGGCACTCAGCAAGTTTACTGGGTGGGACAGAAATCCAGGGTCTGCTTGAGCCAGCCCCTTTGTGAAGTTATTTTCCTTTTGTACTTTTTTTTTTTGAAGATTATTTATTCATTTTAGGGAACACATGAGAAGGGAAGGAGTAGAGGGAGAGAGAGAATCTCAAACAGTCTCTGTGCTGAGCATGGAGCCTGATCTGGGGTGCGATCCCAAGACCAGAAGATCGTGACCTGAGACGAAACCAAGAGTTGGATGCTTAACCAACTGAGCCACCTAGGCACCACCTCCACCCTCCTTGTACTTTTTGCGGACTTTTAGAAAGGAAACTAACCTAAATGCTTCTGGCTTGGGAGGACAAGCCATTAAAAACCCCAGTCCTCTGTTCTCCCATCTGAGCAGTACTGTCTTTTCATATTAATGTAGAGGAGATAAAGAAAATCTCCATTCTTTAACATTCACCTGGGGCATCAGAAGGTTTATTCTCAGCTGAATTTCCATAAGATCCTAGCAAATACAAGTTGTAGTCACTGGTTTTTTGTTTTTTTTTGTGTGTTTTTTCTTTGGCATTTGAGCTGATGTGTCATCTTTTCCAGCTCTCACAGTTCCAATGTCTGACCATCTGGGCAGGGTTACAGAGGAGGGAGGTGGGAAAGGACCAGCAGCACTGTGTCTGCAAACAGCAGGAGCATCTAGTCCTCCCTGCTGTGGCTTTCCTGATGCAGTTCTTGATTAGATTCCCTAGGGAATAAAATGACACTCCCCGACGCTCACATTGCCATGCTGCTGAGGGCACAACTAACTCCAGCCTAAGGTATCACACGTCACGTGTATGCAATCAGCATACAGTTATTTAAGAGTTGTCTTTGCAGTTTTGGTACCATCAGGTCTTGGTGGAAAGAGCTGTGGCCTAGAAGTTAGGATGCCTGGGTTTTAGTGATGGTTCTGGCAGTGTGAGAACTTGGGCAAGCTGCTCACTCTTCCTGACTTGCCGTTTTCTTTCCTTTCTTCTTTTCTCTTCTCTTTTCTTTTCCTTCCTTCCTTCCTTCCTTCCTTCCTTCCTTCCTTTCTTTTTTTTTTTTCTTTTAAAAAATATTTTATTTATTTGATACAGAGAGACACACTGGGAGAGGAAATACAAGCAGGGGAAGTGGGAAAGGGAGAAGCAGGCTTCCTGCTGAGCAGGGAGCCTGATTTGAGGCTTGATTCCAGGACCCTGGGATCATGACCCGAGTCAAAAGCAGATGCTTACTGACTGAGCCACCCAGACATCCCATGACTTGCAGTTTGCTTGCCTGTAGAATGAGAGTTGTATTCTGTGATTGTTTCACACTCTGATTTAATTTTGAGCTTCATAATAGAGCATTCCAGACCTTTATTAGAAAGTGTGTATCTGGGAAAGGTAAAATTCAGAATAGCTAGTTGTATTAGTTTGCTAGGGCTACTGTTAAAAAATACCACCAACTGGTTGGCTTAAACAGTAGAAATTTGCTGTCCTATGGGTGCAGAGTCTAGAATTCCCAGATCAAGCTGATGGTAGGTTTGATTCTTCCTGAGGGCTTCGAAGGAAAATCTGTTCCCTGACACTCTCCTAGTTTGGTCATTTACTAGCAATCTTTGACCTTTTTTGGCTTATAGATCTATTACTCAGGTCTCTGCCTTCATCATTACATAGCATTTTTCCAGTGTGCCTGTCTTTGTGTCTAAATTACACCCCCCTTTTTATGAAGACCTAGTCATTTTGGATTAGGGACTACCCTGATGATTTCATTTTAAATTGGTTACCTCTGTGAAGACCATATTTCAAAAAAAAAGGTCACATTTTGAGGTACTGGGAGTTAGGGCTTCAACGTATCTTTTTTGGAGGACACAATTCAACCAGCCGTAACACCAGTTGTAACACTTGGTTAAATATACCTGCATGGAAGAGGTAAATGGAATAAATGTAGTCTTTGAATTATTTTCAATTAGATGATATCTTTCTCTTATTTTTATGGGATACTTGGAGTTGAGTTTATTAGTGTTACCAGGTTTAAGATGTAGTGTCCCTTCAACTAGTTCTCAGGAAACAATTTGCATTTCTTTGTGTCTCCAGTTCCAATTGTGTTAACTCTTCCTCCATTCTCCTCCATTCTTCCTGCTTGGATCTTAGAAAATAAAGAAAGATCTATTCTTTATTCTCTAATTCGCTGTCCAGAATAAAAATGCAGCCATCATCATCACTGAATCATCACTTCTGCTTTCACAGGCTTTTTTTTCTTCCTTCCCCACTTTTCTAGGGCCAAATTTCTAGAAATTTGGGGACTAGAAGGGACCAGAGATATTTTCTGAGCCCATATGTGGCTTGAGTTTCCTTGAAAGGCCTACCCTTTTAGACCATCTCTAAGGTGACCCTTTCTACTTCTGAGGCAAATGATCGATGACTTTTTTTTTTTTTTATCAAGTTAAAATCCATTTCCCCATTCTACCATCAGTGAGACAGAACAAAGCCATTTCATCTTCCATGGGAGGCCCTTGGAAACAACACTATCTACTCATTTTTATACTCCTGTTAACACTTGAGAGGCTGATTTCCCTGGTTCTAATAGTTATTTAATCTGTCAACTTCAAGCTGGTACAGCCACTCTGGAAAACAGTAGGGAGGTTCCTCAAGACATTAAAAATAGAGCTACCCTATGACCCAGCAATTGCACTACTGGATATTTACCCCAAAGATACCGATGTAGTGATCCAGAGGGGCACCTGCACTCCAGTGTTCTCAGCAGCAATTTGCACAATAGCCAAACTATGGAAGGAACCTAGAGTCCCTTCATATATACAGTGGAATATTACTCAGCCATCAGAAAGGGTGAATACCCACCATTTGCATCAGCATGGATAGGTCAAGCAGAGAAAGGCAGTTATACTGTTTCACTCATAGGTGGAACATAAGGAGTAGCACAGAGGACCACAAGGGGAGGGAGGGAAAACTGAATGCGAAGAAATCAGAAAGGGAGACAAACCATGAGAGACTCTGGACTCAGGGAAACAAACTGAGGGTTACAGAGGGTAAGGGGTCGGGGATGGGGTAACTTGATGATGGCATTAAGGAGGGCATGTGTTGTGAGTGTTACAAGCAACTAATGAATCGTTGAACACTACATCAACACTACATATGTCGGCTAATTGAACATAATAAATAAAATACATAATTTAAAAATAAATAAATAAAAATAAAATATAATTTTTTTTTTAAAGATTTTATTTATTTATTTGACAGAGAGAGATCACAAGCAGGCAGAGAGGCAGGCAGAGAGAGAGGAGGAAGCAGGCTCCCTGCTGAGCAGAGAGCCCGATGCGGGGCTCGATCCCAGGACTCTGAGATCATGACCTGAGCCGAAGGCAGCGGCTTACCCACTGAGCCACCCAGGCGCCACCTAAAATATAATTTTTAATATAAAAAATTTGTCAACTTCAGGGCCTGCAACTATTTAGTTGAGATAGCTTGGGTGAGTAATAGAACCTCTTTGAACCTAAGAATCCACATCCTCGAATTGGGTTATAACAAAAAGACTCGAATTTCAAGAGCTTGCTCTTTCCATTTCTAGCTTCACTTTAATGAATCTTAGTCTGTAAATCTATAGAAAGACCATAGTACTTGCTTTCCCTCATAGGATTACTTGGAAATGGAATGTGATGATGTTTGTCAGACTGATTTGGTGCCTATTACTGCTGCTACTATTATTAAGGGTCTGGGTGGGAGGTCCTTTTACTAAATGAAGACAGGAAGTGAATAAAAAAAAAACTTGCTGCAAGTCACCCTGAGTTTCTAGGAAGTATTTGGGGACAGGATGTTTGGGAAAGCCGGAAGTGTCATTCAAAGAATTATTTTTCAATCTGTGTCCCAAGTTCTGATTTTTAGCTGGCTTCTGGAGCTGCCTGGGAAATGGTCAAGTTCACTTAGAAGATCAAATCAGGGAGAAGTACATTTATTGTTTTGGAAAAAATTAAGACAAATATAGGAGGGTAGGTATCGTTTTGATCCCCTCCTCATCCAAATCAAGAACTAGCTTCTTTTGATTTAAGAAACTTTCAGGAAAAAAGCATAGACAAGAATTATCTTTAATGAATCACAAGAAAAGACAATGACAAATGATTATTTCTTCCTGGCCTGCCCTCTTCCTCATACATATCTTCTTCTGGCATTAAGCAAGACAGACCTCTGTGCAGACAAATTACAGTGCAGTTATGGAACTGGAATGGGCTCTCCCTCACAGATGTGGTCCGGAGGCTCCCACTGGACCGTATGATGGCCAGTTGGGTCCTTTCCAAAGAATGGCTGAACCTTCTGTTTCATCCCTAGGCCCTGCAAGGTGAGTTGTAGCTATTCTGGGTTTCTGGTTGCCTGCACTAGTATCTGAGGGTGCCATTTAGTGGTCCTTTCAGCCCCTCTAGGGATGAGAGAAAGGGATGCTGCTTTCAGGAGCCTAAGGGCTAGCCATCTGCCATGCTTACACACGAATGATTTCAGCATCCAGAGAATCACATCAGGAGCTAATTAGAGCCAGTTTTAATTATTTATTGGGGTCAGCTTTTTGTCTACTCTCTTATTCAAGATAGACTGTTGCTCTAATAGTATTATTAAACATTATAGTGAATCTTAAATGTTTGTTCTGTGCCTCTCTGGTATCCTAATTGCTAATTTTGTTTGGGATCTGACCTTGGTATAAAAGATCTACAAAATTTACCCAGATCCTTGCTACCATAGGTGTAATCAACTGTAAAATTGCTATGTTGCTTTGCTGAAATCATCTGGTGGTAGTATGAGTGTGTATTTAGAGATGACAGAATAAGGGCTTTGAACCTTTATCATTTAAAAAACAAAATATAAAAGGTTAAGGTGTCCATGTTAAGGTTTTCTGTTATCAGGGTTACTATGGTAGGTCCTTGGTGCAGCCTTTAAGAGTTTGCTTTTTAGAAAAGCTCTACTGGTGTTCTGATAGGCTGCATCCCACAAACCAGTCCATTTATATTTTTTTAATTTAAACCCTGCCAGCAGGGGCCCATCAAAATGTGATACTATTTTTTCTCACTAATCCAATTATTTTGTTAAGATTTTAAAATTATTTATTAGAGAGCGAAAGAGAGAGCACGAGAGTGAGGGAAGCGTCAGAGGGAGCTGCTCAGCAGGGGGTCTGCTTCAGGACTTGGTCCCAGGACTCCAGGATCATGACCTGAGTGGAAGGCAGTCACTTAACCAACTGAGCCATCCCAGTGCCCTAACCCAATTATTTTTGTTAATTTTAGTTATAAACATATGCTGCACTTATATAATGCATAGTTTAAAAATTTATACTAATTTACGAAATCTTAACTACAGTATTCTCTTGTTCACAGAGTAATTTTTCTTATATCTCTTGTTAAGCTTCTATTTCTTTAATTAGTCTTTAATTGTCTTACCGCTAAAAAGAAAAACAATGTAGATTCAGTAGGGAATAATTTGAGAAAAATCCTTTAAATGGCCACGCACATGTATTTTCATGTATACAACGGTGTTTTCTGTTTTTTTGGGGGGTTGCAATATCAGAATCCACCTAAAATGAGCTCAAACAGAGAAAAGTGAATATATTGGAGTAAAATTATAACGTGGATTTTACTGCAAAGTCCAGGGATGCAGCTGCCTCCAGTTGATTCAGAAGTTTCAATAATTACTCCAACTTCCTTCACAACCTGAGCCTCCTTTTTTCTCATTGTAAACAGGCTTCCTTAATGTGGCCAAGAGCAGTGGCCACCAGCTATACGACACTCAACCACAGCTAAGCACTATAGGAGAAAGATCTTTCTCCCAATATCCACATATCAGCTCCAGGAAACATTGCAATTTATTATCTTCTGCTTGAGTCACATCTCACTGCTATAATCGTACACAACACCACCTAGACCACATGGAATGGGGAGGAACCTCTAGACAGAAAGTGGAGTTGTTTGTTTAAGACAGGGTTGGCAAATCTTTCTGTAGAGGGACAGATAATAAATATATTAGGCTTTATGGGCTGCATACAATCTCTGCTACATATACTTTTTTTCCCTAATAAACTTTCTTAGTGCCACACTGAGGAAGAAGTACTCAGAGGAGACTAGAAATTGAGCAGAAAAAATAGGAAATAAGGAAAGAGAGAATGAAGAAAAATGGGCAAAGGTATATAGAAACATATTTCAGAAAGTATTAAGTCCATATTATCACAAGATGACAAAACAGAAGGAGCTCTAGAGATGTGAAACTAGAAAAACTGTCATTGGCTATCTATCCTTTGCAAAAGTAAAAGGAGAGTTCTTTTCACTTGATTATGAGCAATAAGAAAAGAAAAGGCCATACAATATTCTTATAAGAAAAAATACAAGGAGCACAATAATATTCCTTCAGACAATGAAAGCACATAAAAAGGACATGCTTATAAAAGAGGTGAAAACTCTGACCTAATATTTAAAATAAGCTAAGGGGTGCCTGGGTGGCTCAGTTGGTTGGGCGACTGCCTTCGGCTCGGGTTATGATCCTGGAGTCCCGGGATCGAGTCCTGCATCGGGCTCCCTGCTTGCCATGGAGTCTGCTTCTCCCTCTGACCCTCCCCCTTCTCATAATCTCTCTCTCTCTCAAATAAATAAATAAATAAATAAATAAAATCTTAAAATAAGCTAAAATAAGAAAATAATAAAAACTATAAAAGAACAACATAAATCAAAGGTAGAGACTTAAAAAGCCAATAGGAATACCTGAAAGTGGAGGTGACAAAACTACTTCAGACAAGAATTAGAAATTTAAAAAATGATTTCAGAAATGTTAATTAAACCATATTGTATATAAGAAGAAATAAATGCATACATTTTTAAAATATTAAAAGGAAAAAAAAATTTTGGACATTTTTAAAAAATTTCTTTTCAGCGTTAACAGTATTCATTGTTTTTGCACCACACCCACTGTTCCATGCAATCCGTGCCCTCCTTAATACCCACCACTAGGCTCCCCCAACCTCCCATTCTCCCCCTTCAAAACCCTCAGGTTATTTTTCAGAGTCCATAATGTCTCATGGTTCACCTCCCCTTCCAATTTCCCTCAACTCCCTCCTCCTCTCCATCTACCCATGTCCTCCATGCTATTTGTTATGCTCCACAAATAAGTGAAACCATATGATAATTGACTCTCTCTGCTTGACTTAATTCACTCAGCATAATCTCTTCCAGTCCCATCCATGTTGCTACAAAAGTTGGGTATTCATCCTTTCTGATGGAGACATAATACTTTTTAAATATTTTATTTATTTATTTGACAGACAGAGATCTCAAGTAGGCAGAGGCAAGCAGAGAGAAAGGGGGAAGCAGGCTCCCTGCTGAGCAGAGAGCCCGATGTGGGGCTCAGTCCCAGGATCCTGGGATCATGACCTGAACTGAAGGCAGAGGCTTTAACCTGCTGAGCCATCCAGGTGCCCATAAAAGGAAAAAAAAATTTTTTTTTTTCTCAAGGCAATTGGATTTTATTTTATTATTTTTAAAAAATATTTATTTATTTGACAGAGATCACAAATAGGCAGAGAGGCAGGCTCCCTGCTGAGCAGAGAGCCCAATGTGGGGCTCGATCCCAGAACTCTGAGACCATGATCTGGGCCAAAGACAGAGGCTTTAACCCACTGAGCCACTCAGGTGCCCCAAAAGGAAAAAATTTTAAATAAAAGGATGGAGTTAGGTTTTGATAGAAAATAATAAAAGTATATAAAGAAGATCAGACATATGAATAATAGGAATTCCTGTAAAAGAAAACCAGTCAATGGAAAATAAATGCTAAAAATCGTAATTCAAGAAAAACTTTTAAAAAAAACTTTAAGATAAACCTCAAAACTGTATCTTGAAAGAACACAATATACAACTGAGGGAAAATGACTTAGTACAGATTTAACTGAGGACTACACATATAAAATTCTTAGAATTTAAAAAATTTTGTATTTTCAGGTAGAAGAACTAAGGTATTTCTTAAAGACTAAAATTACCATCACATTTTCTGATGGCATTGTTTTATGTCAGGAGGGACAAAAAAAACACGAGCCAAAGACTCTACCTAAATCACATTGACATTCAGTTTTTAAATCTTCAGGAAAATTATTTCAGAGATGTGAGAATTTAGGAAATATTATTTTAAAGACATCTCCTGAGGAAACTAGTAAAGAACAGTTTTCAGGCAACAAAATGATGGAGGAACAATGACATAAATACTAATGGTAAGCCTTAGGTGCTTGTCTTTGGAACTAAATTTAAATGAAGATTATAAAAGTATATGTGTAAGCATGATGTATGATAACTGTGTATTCTGATAGTATTATAAAATGCAGCTATCAAAAACTGGGGGAAGAACAGGATGGGTATATGAAAAACAGATTAAGCTCACTGATTGCCTTATAGGTATTATCTGGGAGTAAAATAGTATTACTTAAAATTAAATGATGAAGAAGAAGAGAAAGAAGAACTTAGCTAATTTCAGTATTGCTTATGGTAAAAACCAATAAACAACAGTAAAAAGAAAAAAAACACGAGAGCTCTAAGTATACTTAGTAAAAGCATTAGTATAAAGGTGATGATTAGAACAAAGATATATGCTTTCCTACATGTCAAAAAATATACCCACATATTTTCTTGTACTAAGGGTAAAAAACAGCAGTTCAGGAATAAACCATAACACTTTTAAAAATGGTTTTGCTTGGAAGATGAACATTGCCTAGAAGGGATAGTGATACTAATTATAGTTCTTTGAATATGACTTCTTTTGAAGAATTGGCTTTGGAACCATGTAAATACTTTACATGAAGTAAAATAAAATAAATTCTTTTAAAAATGAAAGTAAAATCAAACCCCACTGACAATCCACATTGAGACAAACCCACCTGGAGAGATTCTTTTCAAATTGATTCTAAAATACAGTAATTTGAATTACCACCCCACTGGTATAAAGTCTAAGGAGAGGAAGAACTTCAAAATATCACAATCTATTTCCAATAATTGTATTGTCTATTACAGTACTGGTACTGTTATTCCGAGTCTACTCTCTGTGAAAGGTGACATAAAGCAAATAATTTTGATGGTGTTATTGAAAAATGGGATTTTTGGTAAAGATTGCTATCCATAAGGTGAAGCAAAAATCTGATAATTTTTTTAAAGATTTACTTGAGAGAGAAAGAGCACACACACCCATGAGCAAGTGGGAAGAGGGGCAGAGGGAGGGGAAACTCAAGCAGACTCTCCACCAAGCAGGGAGTCCAACATGGGGCTCAATCCTACAACCCAGGAGATCATGACCAAGCTGAAATTATGAGTCAGCCACTTAACTGAACTATGAATTCGTGATTTTCTCCTATAAAAATGTTTCCAGAATTCCAGCTTCTGGAATTGTGGAATAAAGCTCTCTGAAATTGTACGTCTTCATAAAAGCAATGAGAGCAGGGACAAAAACTGTTAAACTTTTTCGGGTCTCTAGAAATTAAAAGTCGGGAAAAATTTGAAAAGAGTTTATTAAAAAAAAATTACTGACTTTTGGTAAAAACAGTGACCTTTGTGGCATTTAATTTGCCCTAATCCTGTCCGCCTAACCCCTGACTCCACTGTAGCTTGCAGCTATGGTAGTTTTGAAGATTAGCAGCTTGGCAGGCACTGGAAGAGTGCCACTCCCTGAGAATTATCCCTATTTGAAGTGTTTGGAAACTCACTGGAAACTCCATTTTCAGAGCATGTCTTTATTTTACCTGACTTCGTTCTGTGTGAACTGCTCTCTCCTTTGCAGATTTGTTTAAAATAATCACCAACAACTGTTTAACAGTTCAGTTGCCCAAAGCAGCATTGCTAGTTGGGGCTAATAAGGCTGGTCAAAAACATAAGGGAAAACTGGGGAATGAAATTTCCACAGGGAATTTGAAAAGCTCCAACATGATTAGAAAACTGTGTTTATGCTTATGTCTGCCCAGGAGAGTTCAGAGGTCCCATTTTCTCACCTCTGGCTGAACTTGAGGTCTTGCACAGGCAATAGTCAAGGTAAGGGAGCATTAAAGATGTGTCCAAGCACATACACAGAGTTCTCAGGAAAGGGTAGGAGACTGCTGGCACGGGCATGAAGAAATCAGTATCTGATTATTAGCAGATCACTAAGTGAAATAAGCAGATTTCAGTGGCCACATATGTCAAAGAATATGGATTTTACAGAATTTGTTCAGAAGAACCACTAAACAAGCATACACCATCAATAATGACAATAAATATCAACAAAAAAAATCCTTGGTGGGGGATATAATTCCCAAATGTGCCATATTATATTATTTAAAATGTAAATTTTCAACCAAAAAATAAGACATGCAAAGAAACAGGAAAGTTTCCTAATTTGTCTATTGAAAGAACTAGAAAAAATGATAAATCCATTTACAGTGAGTACCATTAGTGCCAAAATTGTTGTGTCTAAATACGATTTCCTAGGTAAAGAAATAAGCAAATACAAAGCCTTTTAGGAGAAGTGGTTGATCCCATGTTTGAGGAAGTAAATACACAAATTGAACCTGAAACATCTTTATATACCTGGAAAAAAAAAAAAAACCTGTGTCATGTCAAAGAGACTCAGAAACAACTTGAGTCTATCCTGGAGTCTATGTAACAAACTTCACTAGAAGTTTTCTGTAAAGGTAATAATTGCAGAAGATCAGAAGTCACTAAACACACCTAAATTTATCTTAATTGGGAGTACTTTCCCCAAACAGAATATGAGACAAAGAATTGGATACTGATAGTTTAAGAGGTGGTTCCAGGCAACACAAATCAAAGAATGAGGAAAATAAGACAGAGAAGGGAAAATTGTGAATCAGATGTACCTCACTGAGTTGAAGACCCTTTCATAACTTATGTGCAAAATCTCTTACAAATTGTCCCACCAAGGGGAGGGGAAGCTGCCCTTCATTGGTAATTAAAGGTTGTCTCTTGAGGCATTAAATCTCTGTCATTTCTGGTTGTCCTTTCGGTAGGCTGAGCAAACTCTGATGGCGTTGGAGAGAGCTCTCAAAGAAGCAAAGTGGACAGTGATGTGGGAAGCTGTCAGCATGCGTAGTTACTGTTTATTATAAATGTGAATAAAATCTGAGGGGACAGAAACAACATCTGCTAAAAATCTTTGAGCTCAACATAACAAAAACTACTTCACTGATTAACTTTAGAGAATTTAGAAAACCACTCATTTTTTGAAAACTGGTAAATGGAAAGATTCAAGAATTTTTCATGCTTTTTCTATATGACACATACTTCAGGGAAATCATGGTGATGAGTCATATGGTTGATTCTTGTATAGATGTATCCCTGATAATAAATATGAGAGCTAGACTATCACTATCTTTTCTATTAACATTAATGTATTATTTGCTTCAGGGGTACAGGTCTGTGAATCATCAGTCTTACACAATTCGCAGTACTCACCATAGTACATACCCTCTCCAATGTCCATAACCCAGCCACCCTGTCCCTACTCCCCCACCCCCCAGCAACCCTCAGTTGTTTCCTGAGATTAAGAGTCCTTATGGTTTTTCTCCCTCCGTGGTCCCATCTTGTTTCATTTTTTTTCCCTCCTTAAGCACCCCCCCATGACCTCCCTGCCCTGCTTCTCAAATTCCTCTTACCAGAGACATCATATGATAATTGTTTTTCTCTGATTGACTTATTTCACTTAGCATAATACCCTCTAGTTCCATCCACGTTGTTGCAAATGGCAGGATTTCTTTTTTTGATGGTTGCATAGTATTCGTGTGTGTGTGTGTATGTGTGTGTGTACCTCCACATTTCTTTATCCATTCATCTGTTTATGGACATCTAGGTTCTTTCCATTGTTTGACTGTTGTGGGCATTGCTGCTATAAACCTTTGGGTGCACATTCTCAGGATCACTACATTTGTATATTTTATTTTATTTTTTTTTAAGATTTTATTTATCTGAAAGAGAGAATGAGAAAGAGAAAGGGAGCACGAGAAGGGGGAGGGTCAGAGGGAGAAGCAGACTCCCCGCTGAGCAGGGAGCGTGACGTGGGACTTGATCCCAGGACTGTAGGATCACGACCTGAGCTAAAGGCAGTCACTTAATTAACTGAGCCACCCAGGCACCCTACATTTGTATCTTTAGGGTAAATACCCAGTAGTGCAATTGCTGGGTCATAGGGTAGCTCTATTTTCAACTTCCTGAGGAACCTCCATATTGTTTTCCAGAGTGGCTATACCAGGTTGCATTCCCACCAACAGTGTAGGAGGGTTCCCCCTTCTCTGCATCCTCACCAACATCTGTCGTTTCCTGGACTTGTTAATTTTAGCCATTCTGACTGGTGTGAGGTGGTATCTCACTGTGGTTTTGATTTGTATTTCCTTAATGCCGAGTGTTGTTGAGCACTTTTTCAGATGTCTGTTGGCCATTTGGATGTCTTCTAGACTATCCTCATTTTTAATACCTATTGGATTAATGGAAGTAGACATAGATCAAAAAGATCTGCCACTATTACAAAAAGAGACAGCTGAACATTATGCCCTTTTTATGAAAGTATGCAAACTACCATTGAAGTGATAGTAACAAGAATATTAAACCTAAATATGATCAAGCCTCTAGATTTAATGCTCAGAAAATATTGCATACCCAGGGAACAAACAACTACAGGGAGAGATAATCAACAAATCTGTCAGACTGCAGAAAAGTATCCAGGACCAAGACAGTTCATTCAACAAAATAAGTGCAATTAAAATGTTGAGAGGGAGAGGAGGGGGTTGGTTGGAGGAAACTCCGTAGATTAAAATGGCACAGAGACCAATTGCAATTTATGAACTTTAAACAGTGAATTCCAATAGGCTTTCTTTAAAAAAAAAATTGAGATATAGTTAATACACAGCACAGAATTTTTTTGGGTGTATAGCATAATGACTTGGTTTATGTATATATTGTGAAATGA
The DNA here is from genome assembly GCF_964662115.1 of Mustela nivalis. Taxonomy (NCBI): domain Eukaryota; kingdom Metazoa; phylum Chordata; class Mammalia; order Carnivora; family Mustelidae; genus Mustela; species Mustela nivalis. The sequence continues at coordinate 85,827,779 of NC_139031.1, forward strand.
TTGCCATAATAAGTTAATATCCATCACCTCACAAAATTATAATTTTTTTTTCTTGTGGTAAGAATGTTTAAGGTTTACTCTAAGCAACTTTCAAATATACAATACAGGATTGTTAATGATAATCACTCTACTGTATATTAAATTCCTAGGACTCACATATAACTGGAAAGTTGGTATATTTTGACCACCTTCACCTATTTTGTCCACCTGTACCCACCCCCCCCCCCCACCGGTCTCTGGCAACCACCAACCTGTTCTCTGTATCTGTGAGTTCAGGGGTTTTATTTTGTGTGTGTGTGTGTGTGTATTTTGTGTTTAGAATCCACAAAAAAGTGATACCACACCAGCTTTTGTCTTTGACTGATTTCACTCTTGAGAGTATAATACTCTCAAGAACCATCTCTATTGTCACAAAGAGCAGGATTTCCTCCCCCTTTTTTGTGGCTGCATAATAATACACTGTGTGTATTAGTATACCACATTTTTAAAATTCATTCATCTGTTGAAGGACACTTAGGTTATTTCCATATCTTGGCTATTGTAAATAATGCTGTAGTCATGGGGGTGCAGATATCTTTTGAAGTAATGATTTTATATTCTTGGAATAAATACCAGAAGTGGAATTTCTGGATTTATATGGTAGTTCTATTTTTAATTTTTTGAAGAATCTCCATACTGTTTTTCATATGGTTGCACCAATTTGCAGTCCCCCCAATAGTGTACAAGGCTTCTCTTTTCTCTCCATCTTCAGTAATACCTGTTATTTCTTGTCTTTTTGATAACAGCCATCTTAATAAGTGAGGTGATTATCTCATTGTGGTTTTAATTTATAGTTCCCTGATAATTAGGGAAGTTGAGTATCTTTTCATATACCTTTTGGCCATCTATATGTCTTTGGAAAAATATCTATTCAGATCGTCTTCCCATTTTTAATCAGGTTGCTTGTTTTTTGTTATTGGGTTTTTATTTAAACTCCAGTTAACATGCATTGTGATAACAGTTTCAGGTGTACAATATAGTGATTCAGCACTCCCATACAATACCCTGTGCTCATCACAGCAAGTGTACTTTGTATATTTTGCATATCAACCTCTTATCAAATAAGTAATTTGCACATGTGTTCTCCCTTTTTGTAGGTTGCCTTTTCATAAGCTGGTAGTTTCCTTTCTTGTGCAGAAACCTGTTAGTTTGATATAATCCCACTTGTTTGTTTTTACTTTTATTTCCTTTTTGAGTGTTGTTGCCTTTTGGTGTGAAATCCAAAAAATCACTGCTAAGACCAATGTCAAGGAGCTTATGTTTTCTTTTATTTATTTATTTGTTTGTTTGTTTGTTTATTTGTTTATTTATTAAAGCAGTGTTTCTGGAAAATTTATTTCACATACTGATCATCTGTGGCTTTTTAAAAAATTTTTTTCAGTGTAACAGTATTCATTATTATTATTATTTTTTAATTTTGTATTTTTTTATAAACATGTATTTTTATCCCCAGGGGTACAGGTCTGTAAATCGCCAGGTTTACACACTTCACAGCACTCACCAAAGCACATACCCTCCCCAATGTCCATAACCCCACCCCCCTTCTTCCCACCCCCATCCTCCCAGCAACCCTCAGTTTGTTTTCTAAGATTAAGAGTCTCTTATGGTTTGTCTCCCTCCCAATCCCATCTTGTTTCATTGATTCTTCTCCTACCCACTTAAGCCCCCATGTTGCATCACCACTTCCTCATATCAGGGAGATCATAGGATAGTTGTCTTTCTCTGCTTGACTTATTTCGCTAAGCACGATACGCTCTAATTCCATCCATGTTGTCGCAAATGGCAAGATTTCATTTCTTTTGATGGCTGCATAGTATTTCATTCTGTATATATACCACATCTTCTTTTCCTTTCATCTGTTGATGGATATCTAGGTTCTTTCCATAGTTTGGCTATTGTGGACATTGCTGCTATAAACATTCGGGTGCACGTGCCCCTTCGGATCACTACGTTTGTATCTTTAGGGTAAATACCCAATAGTGCAATTGCTGGGTCATTGGGCAGTTCTATTTTCAACATTTTGAGGAACCTCCATGCTGTTTTCCAGAGTGGCTGCACCAGCTTGCATTCCCACCAACAGTGTAGGAGAGTTCCCCTTTCTCCGCATCCTCTCCAACATCTGTCATTTCCTGACTTGTTGATTTTAGCCATTCTGACTGGTGTGAGGTGATATCTCATTGTGGTTTTGATTTGTATTTCCCTGATGCCAAGGGCTATGGAGCACTTTTTCATGTGTCTGTTGGCCATCTGATGTCTTCTTTGCAGAAATGTCTGTTCATGTCCTCTGCCCATTTCTTGATTGGATTATTTGTTCTCTGGGTGTTGAGTTTGCTAAGTTCTTTATAGATTTTGGACAATAGTCCTTTATCTGATATGTCGTTTGCAAATATCTTCTCCCATTCTTTCAGTTGTCTTTTGATTTTGTTAACTGTTTCCTTTGCTTTGCAGAAGCTTTTGATCTTGATGAAATCCCAATCCTTCATTTTTGCCCTTGCTTCCATTGCCTTTGGCGATGTTCCTAGGAAGATGTTGCTGCGGCTGAGGTCGAAGAGGTTGCTGCCTGTGTTCTCCTCAAGGATTTTGATGGATTCCTTTCGCACATTGAGGTCCTTCATCCATTTTGAGTCTATTTTTGTGTGTGGTGTAAGGAAATGGTCCAATTTCATTTTTCTGCATGTGGCTGTCCAATTTTCCCAGCACCATTTATTGAAGAGGCTGTCTTTTTTCCATTGGACATTCTTTCCTGCTTTGTCGAAGATTAGTTGGCCATAGAGTTGAGGGTCTATTTCTGGGCTCTCTATTCTGTTCCATTGATCTATGTGTCTGTTTTTGTGCCAGTACCATGCTGTCTTGATGATGACAGCTTTGTAATAGAGCTTGAAGTCCGGAATTGTGATGCCACCAACTTTGGCTTTCTTTTTCAATATCCCTTTGGCTATTCGAGGTCTTTTCTGGTTCCATATAAATTTTAGCATTATTTGTTCCATTTCTTTGAAAAAGATGGATGGTACTTTGATAGGAATTGCATTAAATGTGTAGATTGCTTTAGGTAGCATAGACATTTTCACAATATTTATTCTTCCAATCCAGGAGCATGGAACATTTTTCCATTTCTTTGTGTCTTCCTCAATTTCTTTCATGAGTACTTTATAGTTTTCTGAGTATAGATTCTGTGCCTCCTTGGTTAGGTTTATTCCTAGGTATCTTATTGTTTGGGGTGCAATTGTAAATGGATGGACTCCTTAATTTCTCTTTCTTCTGTCTTGTTGGTGTAGAGAAATGCAACTGATTTCTGTGCATTTATTTTATATCCTGAAACTTTACTGAATTCCTGTATAAGTTCTAGCAGTTTTGGAGTGGAGTCTTTTGGGTTTTCCACATATAGTATCATATCATCTGCAAAGAGTGATAATTTGACTTCTTCTTTGCCAATTTGGATGCCTTTAATTTCCTTTTGTTGTCTGATTGCTGAGGCTAGGACCTCTAGTATTATGTTGAATAGCAGTGGTGATAATGGACATCCCTGCCATGTTCCTGACCTTAGCGGAAAAGCTTTCAGTTTTTCTCCATTGAGAATGATATTTGCGGTGGGTTTTTCATAGATGGCTTTGATGATATTGAGGTATGTGCCCTCTATCCCTACACTTTGAAGAGTTTTGATCAGGAAGGGATGCTGTACTTTGTCAAATGCTTTTTCAGCATCTATTGAGAGTATCATATGGTTCTTGTTCTTTCTTTTATTGATGTGTTGTATCACATTGACTGATTTGCGGATGTTGAACCAACCTTGCAGCCCTGGAATAAATCCCACTTGGTCGTTGTGAATAATCCTTTTAATGTACTGTTGAATTCTATTGGCTAGTAGTTTGGTGAGAATTTCGCATCTGTGTTCATCAAGGGTATTGGTCTATAACTCTCTTTTTTGATGGGATCCTTGTCTGGTTTTGGGATCAAGGTGATGCTGGCCTCATAAAATGAGTTTGGAAGTTTTCCTTCCATTTCTATTTTTTGGAACAGTTTCAGGAGAATAGGAATTAGTTCTTCTTTAAATGTTTGGTAGAATTCCCCCGGGCAGCCGTATGGCCCTGGGCTTTTGTTTGTTTGGAGATTTTTAATGACTGTTTCAATCTCCTTACTGGTTATGGGGTCTGTTCAGGCTTTCTATTTCTTCCTGGTTCAGTTGTGGTAGTTTATATGTTTCTAGGAATGCATGCATTTCTTCGAGATTGTCAAATTTATTGGCGTAGAGTTGCTCATAGTATGTTCTTATAATAGTTTGTATTTCTTTGGTGTTAGTTGTGATCTCTTCTCTTTCATTCATGATTTTATTTATTTCGGTCCTTTCTCTTTTTTTTTTGATAAGTCTGGCCAGGGATTTATCAATTTTATTAATTCTTTCCAAGAACCAGCCTCTGGTTTCGTTGATTTGCTCTATTGTCTTTTTGGTTTCTATTTCATTGATTTCTGCTCTGATCTTTATGATTTCTCTTCTCCTGCTGGGCTTAGGGTTTCTTTCTTGTTCTTTCTCCAGCTCCTTTAGGTGTAGGGATAGGTTGTGTACCTGAGACCTTTCTTGTTTCCTGAGGAAGGCTTGTACTGCTATATATTTTCCTCTCAGGACTGCCTTTGTTGTGTCCCACAGATTTTGAACCATTGTATTTTCATTTTCATTTGTTTCCATGATTTTTTTCAATTCTTCTTTAATTTCCCGGTTGACCCATTCATTCTTTATAAGGATGCTGTTTAGTCTCCATGTATTTGTGTTCTTTCCAAACTTCCTCTTGTGGTTGAGTTCTAGCTTCAGAGCATTGTGGTCTGAAAATATGCAGGGAATGATGCCAATCTTTTGATACCAGTTGAGTCCGGATTTAGGACCGAAGATGTGATCTATTCTGGAGAATGTTCCATGTGCACTAGAGAAGAATGTGTATTCTGTTGCTTTGGGATGAAATGTTCTGAATATATCTGTGATGTCCATCTGGTCCAGTGTGTCGTTTAAGGCCTTTATTTCCTTGCTGATCATTTGCTTGGATGATCTGTCCATTTCAGTAAGGGGAGTGTTAAAGTCCCCTACTACTATTATTGTATTATTGTTGATGTGTTTCTTTGATTTTGTTATTAATTGGTGTATATAGTTGGCTGTTCCCACGTTGGGGGCATAGATATTTAAAATTGTTAGATCTTCTTGTTGGACAGACCCTTTGAGTATGATATAGTGTCCTTCCTCATCTCTTTTTATAGTCTTTGGCTTAAAATCTAATTGATCTGATATAAGGGTTGCCACTCCTGCTTTCTTCTGATGTTCATTAGCATGGTAAATTCTTTTCCACCCCCTCACTTTAAATCTGGCGTTGTCTTCGGGCTTAAAATGAGTTTCTTTGAGGCAACATATAGATGGGTTTTGTTTTTTTATCCATTCTGATACCCTGTGTCTTTTGATTGGGGCATTTAGCCCATTAACATTCAGGGTAACTATTGAGAGATATGAATTTAGTGCCATTGTATTGTCTGTAAGGTCACTGTTACTGTATATTGTCTCTGTTCCTTACTGATCTACCACTTGTAGGCTCTTTCTTTGCTTAGAGGACCCCTTTCAATATTTCCTGTAGAGCTGGTTTGGTGTTTGCAATTTTTTCAGTTTTTGTTTGTCCTGGAAGCTTTTGATCTCTCCTTCTATTTTCAATGATAGCCTAGCTGGATATAGTATTCTTGGCTGCATGTTTTTCTCGTTTAGTGCTCTGAAAATATCATGCCAGCTCTTTCTGGCCTGCCAGGTCTCTGTGGATAAGTCAGCTGCCAATCTAATCTTTTTACCATTGTATGTTACAGACCTCTTTTCCCGGGCTGCTTTCAGGATTTTTTCTTTGTCACTAAGACTTGTAAATTTTACTATAAGGTGACGGGGTGTGGGCCTATTCTTATTGATTTTGAGGGGCATTCTCTGAACCTCCTGAATTTTGATGCTCGTTTCCTTTGCCATATTGGGGAAATTCTCCCCAATAATTCTCTCCAATATACCTTCTGCTCCCCTCTCTCTTTCTTCTTCTTCTGGAATCCCAATTATTCTAATGTTTCGTCTTATGGTGTCACTTATCTCTCGAATTCTCCCCGCATGGTCAGTAGCTGTTTGTCCCTCTTTTGCTCAGCTTCTTTATTCTCTGTCATTTGGTCTTCTATATCAGTAATTCTTTCTTCTGCCTCATTTATCCTAGCAGTGAGAGCCTCCATTTTTGATTCCACCTCATTGATAGCTTTTTTGATTTCAACTTGGTTAGATTTTAGTTCTTTTATTTCTCCAGAAAGGCTTTTTATATCTCCGGAGAGGGTTTCTCTAATATCTTCCATGCCTTTTTCGAGACCGGCTAGAACCTTGATAATTGTCATTCTGAACTCTAGATCTGACATATTACCAATGTCTGTATTGAATAGGTCCCTAGCCTTCGGTACTGCCTCTTGTTCTTTTTTTTGCGGTGAATTTTTCCGCCTTGTCATTTTGTCCAGATAAGAGTATATGAAAGAGCAAGTAAAATACTAAAAGTGTGGCAACAACCCAAGAAAATATGGTTTAACCATATCAGAAGAGATCCCAAATCGTTAGGGGGGAGAAAGGGGATAAAAAGAGGTTCAAAAAGAAAGAAAGAAAAAAAAAAAAAGAAAAAAGAAAAAAGGAAAAGAATTTAAAAAGGAAAATGAATAAGGAAAAATATAAAAAGGAAAAAATATCTATATTAGGTAAACTAGTTAAAAAATGTTAAAAAAGAAAAAGGTAAAAGTTTAAAAAAATTTTAGCAGAAGAAGAGAAAAAAATGAAAAAGAAAAAAATTAACTGCAAGACTAAAAAAATCACAGGGGTAAAAAAAAAAAGTAAAGAAAAGAAAAAAAAATCACAGGGAGAAAGCCATGAGTTCCGTGCTTTGCTTTCTCCTCCTCTGGAATTCTGCTGCTCTCCTTGGTATTGAAACCGCACTCCTTGGTAGGTGAACTAGTCTTGGCTGGATTTCTTGTTGATCTTCTGAGGGAGGGGCCTGGTGTAGTGATTCTCAAGTGTCTTTGCCCCAGGCGGAATTGCACTGCCTTTACCAGGGGTCGGGCTGAGTAATTCGCTCGGGTTTGCTTTCAGGAGCTTTTATTCCCTGAGCGCTTTCGTAGAGTTCTGGAGGACGGGAATACAAATGGCGGCCTTCTGGTCTCCGGCCCGGAGGAGCCGAGAGCCCGGGGGCCCCACTCCTCAGTGCGCCCTCAGAGAACAGCGCCCAGTTACTCCCGTCTGCCTGACCTCTGGCCGTGGTCCGAGCTCACCGAGCCTGTGACCGGTTTAAGGTAACCCCGAGCTGCGAGCTTACTGTCAGCTCTGTCTCTGTAGCTGGCTTTCCCGTTCCAATACGCGCAAGCTATGCGACACTCAGATACCCCCATCCTTCTGTGACTCTGCGGGACCTGAGGCCACGCTGACCCCGCGTGGGCTTCGTCCTGGTTTAGCCTCTGGAGCAATGTCCCTCAGCGGAACAGACTTTTAAAAGTCCTGATTTTGTGCTCCCTTGCTCTGCCGCTTGCCGGGAGCCGGCCCCTCCCCCCGGGGTCTATCTTCCCGTCGCTTTGGATTCACTTCTCCGCCGGTCCTACCTTTCAGAAAGTGGTTGTTTTTCTGTTTCCAGAATTGCTGTTCTTCTTCTCTTTGATCTGCCGATGGATTTGCAGGTGTTTGCAATCTTTAGATAAGCTATCTAGCTGATCTCTGGCTAGCTGAAGTAGTCTCACCCTGCTACTTCTCCGCCATCTTGACTCCTCCCCAGTATTCATTATTTTTGCACCACACCCAGTGCTCCATGAAATCCGTGCCCTCTCCAATACCCATCCCTGGTTCCCCCAACCTCCCACCCCCTACCCCTTCAAAACCCTCAGATTGTTTTTCAGTGTCCATAGTCTCTCATGGTTCACCTCCCCTTCCAGTTTCCCCGAACTCCCTTCTCCTCTCCATCTCCCCTTGTCCTCCATGCTATTTGTTATGCTTCACAAATAAGTGAAGCAATATGATGATTGACTGCTTGACTTATTTCACTCAGCATATGTTTTCTTTTAGGAGTTTTATGGTTTCAGGTCCTGTGTTCATGTTTTGAATGCATTTTGAGATGATTTTTGTATATGCCGTAAGATAGTGGTCCAGTTTCATGCTTTTGCATGTGGCTATCCAGTTTTCCCTTCACCAATTATGGAAGATAATATCCCTTCTCCATTAAGTATTCTTGGCTTCTTTGTCTTAAATTAATTGACCATATAAAGGTGGGTTTATATCTGGGCTCTGTATTGTGTTCTATTGATTTATGTGTCTGTTTTTATGCCAATAGCATTCTGTTTTTGTTACTGTAGTTTTATCATATAGTTAGAAATCAGGAAGTATGATACTTCCAGCTTTGTTCTCTCTGAAGATCACTTCGGCTCTTTGAAATCATTTTTAGTTCCATAAAAATTTTAGGATGGATTGTTCTATTTTTGTTAAACAGTACCACTGGAATCTTCTTTGGGATTACATTGAATTTGTAAATTGCTTTGGGTAGTATGGACGTTTTACCAGTATTAATTCTTCCAAGCCATGAGCGCAGAGTATCTTTCCATTTATCTGTGTTTTTTCAATATTTTTAATTGTGGTTTTTTCAATTTCTTTCTTTTCATTATGCAAATTTTTCACCTTCTTGGTTGAATTTTTTCCTATGTATTTTATTCTTTTTGATGCAATTATAAATGGGATTATTTAAATTTTCTCTTTCTGGTAATTATTAGTGTATAGAAACATTACTGATTTTTTTGTATATTAATTTTGTATCCTGTACCTTTACTGAATTCATTGGTTAGTTCTAATAGTTTTTTGGGGTCTTTAGGTCTTTCTACATGTAGTATCATGTCATCTGAAACTAGCAACAGTTTTACTTTTTCCTTTCTAATTTGGATGCTTTTTATTTCTTGTCTGATTGTTGTAGTTATTATTTTCAGTACTATGTTGATCAAAAGTGATGCGTGTGGACATCCTTGTCTTGTTCCTGATCTTAGAGGGAAAGGTTTCAGTTTTTTTACTGTTGAGTTTGATGTTTCCTTGGGCTTGTCATATGTGGCCTTTGTTATGTTGAAGTACGTTTCCTCTCTACAGTTAAAGCTGAGTGATATAAGTCAAGCAGAGTCAATTATCGTATGGTTTCACTTATTTGCGGAGCATAACAAATAACATGGAAGACATGGGGAGATGAAGAGGAGAAGGGAGTTGAGGGAAATTGGAAGAGGAGGTGAACCATGAGAGACTATGGACCCTGAAAAACAACCTGAAGGTTTTGAAGGGGCAGGGGGTGGGAGGTTGGGGGAGCCAGGTGGTGGGTATTATGGAGGGCATGGATTGCATGGAGCACTGGGTGTGGTGCAAAAACAGTGAATTCTGTTATGCTGAAAACAAATTAAAAAAAAAAAGATACCAAATAGACCAACAAAACAAAACAAAACTTTTTTTTTTACCATGAGTGGATGTTGAATTTCATCAGATGCTTTTCTGCATCTGCTGAGGTCATCAGAGGATTTTTAGCCTTCATTTTGTTAGTGTGGTGTATCATATTGATTTGTGAATGTTGAACCATAGTTGTATCCCTGAATTAAATCCCTACTCGATCCTGATGTATGATCCTGGTGACGTACTTTTGAATTTGGTTTTCTAACATTTGGCTGGGCTCTTTTTGCATCTATGTTCACCAAGGATGAAGGCTTGTAGTTTCCTCATAGTGTCCTTGTGTGGTTTTGGTATCAGGATAATGCTGGCCTTGTGAAATGAGTTTTTAATTGTTCCTTCCTCTTTTATTTTTTGGGAGAGTTTGAGGAGGATCGATATTAATTCTTTACATGTTTGATGGAATTCACAGTGAAGCCACTGGGTTCTGGGCTTTTCTCTTTGGGGAGGTGTTTTTATTTTATTTTTATTTTCTTATTACTGAATCAGTTTTCTTTCTAGTAATTGGTCTATTGAGATTTCTTGTTTCTTCATGATTCATTCTTTGTAGGTTTTGTGTTTCAAAATACACCTTTTTCTTCTAGGTTGTCCAGTTGGTTGGTGTATAATTCTGCACAGCGGGCTCTTATGATCCTTTGTATTTCTGTGGTGTCAGTGGTAATGCCTACTCTTTCATTTCTCGATTGATTCCTCTCTCTCTCTTTTCCTGCTGAGTTTGTCTAAAGATATATCTGTTTTGTTTATCTTATCAAAAAAACCCACCTCTTACTTTCATAAGTCTTTTCTGTTTTTAGTATCTATTTCACTTATTTTCATTCTGATCTTTGTTATTTTCTTCCTTATACCAACTTTGGGATTAATTTGTTCTTTTTTTAGTTCTTAGAGGTATATAGGTATGTTGTTTGAGATCTTCTTAAGTAGGCATTTATCTCTATGGAGTTCCCTCTTAGAAGTGTTTTGCTATGCCCTATAAATTTTGGTATATTGGATTTCTTTTTTTTTCATTTGTCTCAAAATATATTTTTAAATTTCTCTTTAGATTTCTTCTTTGAACCACTGGTTTTGTTCACTAGCATGTTTTTTAACCTTCAGATATTTGTGAATTTTCCAGTTTTATTTTTGTAACGGATTTCTAGTTTCATAACATTGTGGTTAGAAAAGATGCTTGATATGATTTCAGTCTTCTTAAATTTGTTAAGACTTATTTTGTGATCTAACATAGCACATGGAGAATGCTTCATGTGCACTTCTAATAGACTTTCAAAAATAGAGACAATTGAGGAAATTTGTACACTGACTCAATAATTGATGATCTTAAAAATTATTGTTATTTTTAGGTGTAAGAAATATACTATAAATAATGAAGTTTGTGTTTCATTTAGAATGGGATAAAAATGAACCCCTTCTCAATTCTGCTATTCTGTCATAGGAATCAGCTAATTGAAAGTGCTGAAAATGTTTGGAATAGATGTTACTGCCCCTCATCAGGAAATGTGTTCATAAATAAACAGACTATTTTTCAAAAACTTTTGAAAGCTAGCTGTGAACACAGACACATGAATTTTCAGATCGTAATAAGCTGAACCATTGACTATACTGTAAAATGTTAATATCTTTCTCCCATTATTTTGAAAAACAGAGAAAGGCCAAAAAGCTATTTCCTTTTAGTCTATGGCAAGAGAAAAATATCTGTGGAAATCATTTGAAAAGGCTTGATTTGTTCTTTTTGGCTAGAGCCCCTTTGAGTGAAGGTATGAGTTTATACAAATAGAAGAACTGAAAGACAGGTTTTCTCTAAAGTACCACCTAATGTGTAGTGGGTCCATTTGGAGTGAAAGCATTGAGTATAATCTCTCTGATTATTCTACATATCCTTATTTTTTTTTCCTGTATGTCTTTATGTATCTACCCTCTCTCTATATATCCTTAAACCAGGAGATATTGAAAAGTTTTTAAAAGTGAGGATTACTCGAAGGGGCACGTGCACCTGAACATTTATAGCAGCAATGTCCACAATAGCCAAACTATGGAAAGAACCTGCATGTCCATCAACAGATGAAAGGATAAAGAAGATGTGGTATATATACACAATGGAATACTATGCAGCCATCAAAAGAAATGAAATCTTGCCATTTGTGATGATGTGGATGGAACTAGAGGGTATCATGCTTAGTGAAATAAGTCAATCAGAGAAAGACAGCTATCATATGATCTCCCTGATATGAGGACATGGAGATGCAACATGGGGGGTTAAGGGGATAGGAGAGGAATGAATGAAACAAGATGGGATTGGGAGGGAGACAAACCATAAGTGACTCTTAATCTCACAAAACAAACTGAGGGTTGCTGGGGAGAGGGGGGGGTGGGGTTATGGACATTGGGGAGGGTATGTGCTTTGGTGAGTGCTGTGAAGTGTGTAAACCTGGTGATTCACAGACCTGTACCCCTGGGGATAAAAATACATTATATGTTTATAAAAAAATAAAGTAAATAAATAAATAAATAAGTGAGGATTACTTTTAAAACCTGGATCAGGATGTATGCCAAATTGGTACCTGGGCAGTTAGACACTTGGAATATTACAGTCTGAGGAAGGACATGTTCCAGTGAAAGGAATTTGCATTGTTTCTCTTGGGCTAAGCCCTCTCCCCCATATACCATGATATGAGTTCAGAGTGCTTCTCTATGTCTATAGCCCAGGAGAGTTGCTCTCAGTTTCCCATGGTACCACGTACACCAGAAACCCTTCGAGGACAACTGAAGGAGGAAGTCAGGGAGGGGAACAGATCTTTGGTTCTTTCCGTGGTTTTGCTCTTAGGGGTTGGTCGGTTGCTGATTTGTTAATAGTGCCCTACTTCCCTCTTCATATTCTTTGCTTTCCTTTCTCTGACAGCCTCAGCTGGCTGAGGTGGCGGTCTGGATTGCTGGTGGGCAGTCCGGATGGCTTGCTCTTTATTTCCCCACTTAGAAAGCTATGCACATGTGATTTCTTATTTTCAGTCCTTGTCGCAAAACTGAGAACAGTCAGCTGCCTGAGAAGTCAATTTGATGAGGCTGATACAGCCCTTCCCATCTTCTACTGCCTCTTCAGTGAACAGTCTAGGTCAGTGTTCGAAGGACCTAAAAATAACTAGAAATGGTCTGGTTAGTCCTTCTTCAGCAACTGGGTCACATGAGGCACCAGAAAAGATAATCATGGAGTCTGATGTACATTTCCAAGAACTGCAAGTGCCTGTTTACTGAAAGCCTGTGTATGATTTGGTAGAAGAGCAGTAGATGCACACACATGCATACACACTTGACATTGTGCACTCGCTGCACATGCCATGACCAAACACTGCAGAATTTCATAGAAAAATGAAATGCCATGGGGTGCCTGGGTTAAGCCTCTTCCTTCAGCTCAGGTCATGATCTCAGGGTCCTGGGATCGAGCCCCACATCATCGGGCTCCCTGCTCAGTGGGGAGCCTGCTTCCCCCCAGCCCTGCCTGCCTCTCTGCCTACTTGTGATCTCTCCCTGTGTCAAATAGATAAATAAAATCTTAAAAATGAAGTGCCAGTTATATCTCTAGAGGTTGACAAACAGTGGCTTCTTAGAGGCCCCTTCCTGGAGAAAGTGATACAAAGCCAGGTCTTGGGGGTCCCGTCTGGCTCAGTGGGAGGAGCATGCAACCCTGGATCTCAGGATTGTGAATTTGAGCCCCACTTGGGGTGTAGACATTATTTAACATAAAAAAAGCCAGATCTTGAGTGAGAAGCCACATGTGACAGACACAAGGGAAAATATCCTTCTTGGCTAATGCCAGGTGGTCAGGAGGATGAGCACGGGAGCCTGTGGAGTCACGTAGTCTTGACTGGAAATCTCACTTACACCTTACTAGCTGTGTGGCCATAGATATGTTGCTTTCTGCCTGTGCTCATCAGTTTTTTCACCTCTAAAGTGGGGGTGATGCCTACCATAGAGAGTGTTGAAGAGTTGAAGGAAGATAATTTATGCAAACTACCAAGCATGCTTAGCACAGAGTAGGCAAACATATTTGTTATATTTTTTTCCCCTTCTAGTCTTTCTTTACATAGGAAATAGCACAGTGAGCAAATCTGTTAACTCACTACATTCCTGAAGCTCATATATTGATACTTGGAGCCCCTAAAGTTGGCTGAGGAGCTGCTTGTTGTGGGGCTTCCTGATGAGCTGTGACTTTGTGAATATGCGGGTGATGCTGTACTTGGGTCAGTTTAGGCCAGTGTGTTTTAGCTGCAGGTCGTGACCATGAGTGGTTCAAGAAATCCACTTGGAGGGGTAGCATTCAAGTGTAGTAGAGCAGAAGGGGACCAAACAGAACGGATGCAGAAGGATGAGAGGGCACTGTCCAAAGGAAGGGTTTCAGTAGTACATGTGCATGTGAGTGACTGGCTTGTACTTTAGGGAGTTCTAACTGCCCCGAGCGGTCAGGCCTTCTGAACAGTGAAAGCCTGAGAGCTTCGTACCATTTGAAGTTTTGTGGGGGGGCTGCTGGGAAATGATCAAACTTGATCTTTTCTGGATAAAGCAGATGGAAACGCTAGTCTGAGGCTCCCCCACAAGATGCAGGTAAACAAGCCTACTTGAATGGTTGGCCAGTTTCCCCCTCTCCTTTCTTGCCTTCAAAAACATCAGCATTTGGCTCAGGTTAATGAGAATTGGGGCGGGCGGTATGCCGTCGATGAGGCAGTTGGAGAACGAGCTGCGGCTGGACAGTGGAGGGTTGGTGGGAGGTGACAGTGAGATCGGACGGTGAAACTTTATTCATTCAGCATGTGATTGTTCAGTGTCTGCTGTGCCTCACCAAAGCCTCAGGAATGTAGTGAAACAGGTCAGGCATTGTTCCTGCCCTCAGAGAGAGCAGCATCCAGTGTTGGAAAGAGATGAGTACCTGCCGAAGACACTGTTTTATCTGGTGATTCATAGTTTCTGCCTGTCAAGATTTAGAGCGTCCCCGGATTGACACAGCTGCTTAACTGTTTGTGATACATATATTATTTTGTTTTCTGTTTTTAGTTTTAAAACTAGCTAAGAAGGAAAGGAAGAAGTATGTATGTGTATGCATATACATGTATACACACATATACACAATGCTAAATTGTTTTCAGTTACACGGTCCTATGTTATTTTTTTTAATGGGCCAGTGGATCTCGGTAGCTGACGGCTCTCTTCACCCACCTCCAGCAGCTGAAAAAACTCATTTCCAGAGGCGTCCTGGCATGGCTCCGTCTTGTGTTAGGAGGCCAGTACTTGTAACTCCATTTATCAAAAATGCTTGCCTTCCTTGATAATTACGGTTATACTTGCCCCTTTTACAGAATATATGTAACAGAAAAGTATATACTTGTGGAAATTGTTGCTAGAAATCTCCTTAGAGGTTTATTTTTCCAGGTTATTGTAAGAGGAGTGGAGAGGACACATTCTGCAGAGCCTGGAAATAATATGAAATGTGTCCTTTTCCCAGAGCTAAGTCATTCTCTTCTCCACTCCCTGTAGGAAAAATACAGTGACGTTCCTTCCTCAGGCAGGGTAGGGTGATTACGAGTTGTATAAATCTCACAGAACCTTTCCGGGCCATCTTTCATTCTGTCTTGCTCTCTTAGAAGAAGGAGAAAACTGCTGAAGGTTTAGAACAGAAGTGATACGCTTTATGGAGCGCATAGGAATGAAGTCCTGAATCAGTATTCAAGTAGCGTTGTATATAGAGCAATGGTTCTCGACCTGAGAGGATGGTGCTGAAGAATTCTCTGGTGGCTTATCCAGGTTACATGGGCATTTTCCGCTGTCATATCATGGCCAGTATCAAATGTTCAGGAAATAGTATGGTTCAGAAAAACCCCACAGATAATTCTCACCCTATCCCTTTCCTACTCCGCCTCCTGATTCAAAAGATGATGTGCCTAAACCCTGCTCAAGGATATAGAGAATGCATGTAAAAAATACAAAAATTGGATACAGGAGAGTCCTGAAAAAGAGCCAACAGCAGGCTCTCAGAAGGCAGTTTCTCAGAATGCAGTATTCTCAAAATGCATTTATTTTCTGCACTAAAATGTCCTCTGGCATTCCTAAAGCGGCTTCCTGGGCATCACCACACTGAGGGGAGACCAAAAGAGCTCTTTGCCCGGGGCACATATTATCCACAAAGCTTATAAATAAAGCCGGGAGCACATGGCTGGAATGCTGTGTTCCTTGTGAGTGCCACTTAGTTGGCACCATTCCGCAGCCCAGTGACGCAACGTGTTGTTTCAGCCTGCCTCGGTCAGCAGCACTGAACAAACAGGCCATCTGATTTAAAGGAAAATAGCATTGTTTCTCAAATTCCACAGATCAGCAAGATCACATGATAATTGTCTTCCTCTGACTTATTTCGCTCTAATATGCTCTAGTTCCATCCATGTCATTTGAGAAACAAGGCAGAGGATCATGGGGGAAGAGAGGGAAAAACGAAACAGGATGAAACCAGAGAGGGAAGGATGGGGCAGCTGAGAGATGGACCTTGGGGAGGGTGTGTGCTGTGCTGAGTGCTGTGAAGTGTGTAAGACTGACAAAACACAGGCCTGTACCCCTGAAGCAAATAATGTATTATACATTAATAAAAAATAAAGGAAAAGAGCCATTATTTTTTCATAAATTGCTAATTTAGAAGATATTTTCAGCCTTTTTACCTTACATTTTAGATGTGTCTCTTACAAATACTTGGATTTAAAAAAACCCAAAACTATTCTATCTTTTGACGGATTTTATGTGCATATAGGATATATGTATATATTGCTCATACGTGCAACATGTATGTGGAATGTATCATTCATCTTTGAATTTTGCTATTTGCACCACTTGTTTTTATTTCTTTTTCTCCCATTGCTAGCCTTCTTTTGACGAATTTTAACCTTCCCTGTTTGAAAGCAACATACTTTGCTCCTATTCCTATTAATTCAGTATTCATACTTATCAAAGTCTAAAATCAATGAATAAATTTAATCTCCTGACAATTCAGGTGCCACAGAACACTTTGAACTCCATTTATCTTGCTCCTGAGTTAGGAGATTTTAAGTAGATTTTAAGTATTGTACTTGTAGATTTTAAGTATTGTACTTGTAGATTTTAAGTATTGTTTAATTTAAATCAGTATTTAAGACAGTATTATTGTTTCACACAGCCAGTTGTGTTTAGTTTATCCATAGATATTTACTACTTTTAGTATTCTTTATTCTTTCTTCTCTTAGAATTTCCTTTGTTGAAGGTATGTTGGTAGCAGACCTTCAGTGTTTGGCGATCTGAAAAAGTCATTATTTTATCCTCATTCCTGAAAAATATTTTTAGTGGGGATAGGGTTCTAATGTTGGCAGATATTTCCTTTTAAGACTGTGGAAGGAGCTGAGATGCCCTTCAACAGATGAATGGATAAAGAAGATGAGGTTCATCTGTGCAATGGAATATTACTCAGCCATCAGAAAGGATGAACACCCACCGTTGCATTGCTGTGGCTGGAACTGGATGGGATGGTGCCGAGTGAAATAAGTCAAGCAGATAAAGACAATTATCATATGGTTTCACTTATATTTGGAACATAAGGAATAGTGCAGAGGACCACAGAGGGAGGAAGGGAAAATTGAATGGGAAGAAATCAGAGAGGGAGACAAACCATGAGGGACTCTGGACTCTGGGAAACAAAATGAGGGTTCCATAAAGGAGGGGGGTGGGAGTGTGGGGTAACTGGGTGATGGATATTTAGGAGGGCATGTGTGAGGATGAGCGCTGGGTGTTATATGCAACTAGTGAATCGCTGAACACAGGACGTCAAAAACGAATAATGTATTATATGCTGGCTAAGTGAACATAATAAAAAAAAATCGTGCAAACCGAGAGTGGTAGGGTGAGGTGAAATAATGCAGGTAGAGCACATGTACACACACAGAGAACACACGGTCCTTTTGGGACGCAGCAGTATCTTCCAGCTGCAGTAGTTGAGAGCTCAGACGGCAGTCTCTGTCCTTAGAATGCCAGCTTTTCCCCTCTGGCTGCTTTTAAGATCCTCTGTGATGTTGATTTGCAATTCCACAGTAACATGCCTGGATGCTTGGCATTCATTGAGCCCTTTTTGATTTTTGTCCATTTTGAGAGAGAGAGAGAATGTAAGTGGGAAAAGAGGAACAGAGGGAGAGGGAGAGAGAATCTTTAGTGGAGTTCTAGTTTATGACCCTGAGATCATTACTTGAGCCAAAATTGAGAGTCAGATGCATAACCAACTGAGCTGCCCAGGCACCCTTGTCCATATCTTTTGTGCTGATTCTAAAAAAAATGTCTTCTGAGCTGTCGTCCCTTCTGTTCCATCTGCTGGTTATCTAATCTGATTTATTTCTGCATTTTTAATTTCCATAAATTCTGTTAATCTATTAATTTTCAAATCTGGGTCATTTAAAAATTTTTACTTCCAAACTATTTTATTTAATTATTCTTTTAAGATTTTATTTATTTATTTGACACAGAGAGATCACAAGTAGGGAGAGAAGCAGGCAGACAGAGGGAGAGGGGGAAGCAGGCTCCCTGCGGAGCAGAAAGCCTGATGCAGGACTTGATCCCAGGACCCTGAGATCATGACCTGAGCTGAAGGCAGAGGCTTAACCCACTGAGCCACCCAGGCGCCCAAGCTATTTTATTTTTTAAAAAACATTAAGGGGGCACCTGGGTGGCTCAGTGGGTTAAGCTTCTGCCTTTGGCTCTGGTTGTGATCTTGGGGTCCTGGGATTGAGCCCCTGCCAAGCAGAGAGCCTGCTTCCTCCTCTCTCTCTGCCTGCCTCTTTGCCTGCTTGTGATCTCTGTCTGTCAAATAAATAAATAGAATCTTTAAAAAGAGAGAGAGAGAGAGAGAAACATTAAGCATAGTTATTTTAGAATGTCTCATAATTTTAATATCTGAGCCTTTTATGGATCCATTTTCTGTCAACCTCCTTCATGGTGTCTTGTTTCCTTGTGTAATTAGTTAGTTTGTGAACTAACTGCTCATTCACCTTGGAAAACTATTCTGGCAATTCTTTGAGACTTAGGATGAGAATCCTATCAGAGAGGGCTTACATTTTGCCAGGTGTTTAGGAAACTCTACCAGTCTAGTTTAATCTAAATGTAAAGGTTGAGGTTTCTGTAACACGCAGGGGTGTAGACTTCAGACAGATGCAAGGGCTAGCTTTCAACAATAGCTTCTTAGGGATTCCCCCCGCCCCCAACTTTGCCTGCCTAAAGCAACTTTTCTTGCAGTGCCCTCGTGGTGCAGTGGTAGGTTTACTATTGGTTTACCATTGGTATTCATCCTCATTCCAAAGTGTAGCCCTTTGGGCGCCTGCTTTATTGAAAGACAGTCTTTGACTTCTGTTTACCATATTCTGTCAGGCCCTAAAAACTAAAGCCAATAGTCTCCAGGTTTGGTAAATGCTGCGGGACAAATCCATATTTAGTGCTTGTTTGTTTTCTTCAGGGCTCTATTTTCACTTGGATTTTGATCTGGTCATTTCTTACTATCCTGTTAGATCATTACTTCTACAATAATAGTAGTAGTAGTAGCAGTAGCAGTAGCAGTAGGAGTAGTAATAATAATAATATAATAATAGTAGTAATAATAAAGATGCCCATTCGTTTTGTTGTTTTCAGTGGTAGGAGAATCAGAATTATCTAGCCTGCTTATATTTCTGGGGGAAAAAAGCTGATGATAAAAATATAAAAATAGTTTTTGTCAGAAGTTTGATGCTGCTGATTTGGACAGAAGATTCCTGGGTTTTCTTCTAAATCTTCCCACATCACATGGTCAGATTTCTTAATTTTACTTACTAAACTTCTGTTTCTCTATCCAAAAGCAAAAGACATTTAAAATAGCTACCAATTTTGGAATCTGTGTCAGTGAAGTCTGCAGATTTTTGTTAAAAAGACCCAAAATGAAGTCACTTTTGTTAAACCCCACATCAGCAACCAAGACTAAAAGCTTATCTTTTTTTTTTTTTTCTCTTCAAATTCTCATCAGTTTACATATAGTTTAATATTAGTTTCAGGAGCAGAGTTCAGTGCTTCATCATTTACATTTAACACCCAGTGCTCACCATCACAAATGTGCCTTCCTTAATAGCCACCACCCATCTCTCCTATCCTCCAACCCTCCCTCCATCAACCCTGTTTGTTCTCTATAGTTGAGTCTCTCCTGACTTGTTGCCCTCTATTTTCTCCTCGCCCATAAGTTCATCCACTTTATTTATTAAGTTTCACATGAGTGAAATCATGCAGTATCTTTCTCTGACTTATTTTACTTAGCACAATACACTCTAGCTTCATCACGTCATTGCAAATGGCAAGATCTCATTCTTTTTGATGACTGAGTAGTATTCCATTGTATATACACCACATCTTTTCTGTCCATTCATCATTTGATGGGCATTTGGGCTCTTTCCATAACTTGGCTGTTGTTGATGGTGCTGCTATACACATTGGGTGGGTGTGCTCCTTCATACGTGTATTTTTGTATCCCTTTGATAAATACCTAGTAGTGCGGTTGCTGGATCATAGGGTAGTTCTATTTTTAGCTTTTCACGGAAGAGCCATACTGTTCTCTGAAGTGGCTGTGCTCTCACCAATAGTGCAAGAGGGTTCCCTTTCTCTGCATCCTTGCCAATACCTGTTGTCTGCTTTTAGCCATTCTGACAGGTATGAAGTGGTATCTTGGTATGATTTTGATTTATATTTCCATGATGCTGAGTGATGTTGAGCATCTTTTCATGTGTCTGTCAGCTATCTGGATGTCTTCTTTGGAGAAATGTCTGTTCATGCCTTCTGCTTATTTGTTAGAACTGAGTTATTTGTTTTTTGGGTGTTGAGTTTAATAAGTCCTTTTTGAATTTTGAATACTAATCCCTTACCAGATATGTCATTTGCAAATATCTTCTCCCATTCTATACTGTAGGCTGCCTTTTAGTTTTTTTGACTGTTTCCCTTGCAGTGCAGAAACCTTTTATTTTGATGAAGTCCCAGTGGCTCATTTTTGTTTTTGTTTCCCTTACCCCCAGCAACATGTCTATTTAGAAACTGCTGTGGCTGAGGTCAAGGAGGTTTCTGCCTGTGTTCTCCCCGAGGATTTTGATGGCTTCCTTTCTCACATTTAGGTCTTTCATTTGTTTTGAATTTATTTATGTGTGTGGTGTAAGGAAGTGGTCCAGTTTCATTTTTCTGCATGTTGCTGTCCAGTTTTCCAAACACCATTTGTTAAAGAGATTGTATTTTTTCCATCGGATATTCTTTCCTACTTTTTCTGTCAAAGATTAATTGACAATATAGTTGTGAGTCCATTTCTGGGTTCTCTATTCTGTTTCATTGACCTATGTGTCTGTTTTTGTGCCAGTACCATACTGTCTTGATGCCTACAGCTTTGTAATGTATCTCGAAATCTGGAATTGTGATGCCTCCAGTTTTTTTCTTTCTCATTATTGCTTTGGCTATTCAGTGTCTTTTGTGGCTGAAATTTTAGGGTTGTTTGTTCTAGCTCTGTGAAAATGTTGGTGACATTTTGATGGAGATTTCATTAAATGTGTAGATTGCTTTGGGTACTGTAGAAATTTTAACAGTGTTCTTCCAAACCATGAGGATGGAATGTTTTTCCCTTTCTTTTTGTCCTCTTCAATTTCTTTCACAAGTATTGTATAGCCTTTAGAGTATACTTCTACTTCTTTGGTTAGGTTTATTCCTGGTATCTTAGTTGTTTTTGGTGCAATTGCAAATGGGATTGATTCCTTGATTTCTCTTTCTGTCACTTAATTATTAGTATATAGAAATGCAACAGATTTCTGCACATTGATTTTATATCCTGCAACTTTGCTGAATGCATGTATTAGTTGTGGTAATTTTTTGGTGGAATCTTTCAGGTTTTCTACATAGAGTATCATGTTGTCTGTGAAGAGTGAAAGTCTGATTTCTTCCTTGTCAATTTGGATGCCTCTTACTGCTTTATGTTGTCTGATTGCTGAGGCCAAAACTTCCAGTATTTTGTATAATAATAATGGTGAGAATAGACATCCCTGTCTTTCCTGACCATAGAGGAAAAGCTCTCAGTTTTTCCCCATTGAGGATGATATTAGCTGTGGGTCTTTTATATATAGCTTTTATGATGTTGAGGTATATTCCTTTTATTTTATTTTAATTAATGATGATGATGATGATGTTAGTCACCAAACAGAACATCATTTGTTTTTGATGTAGTGTTTCATGAGTCATTGTTTGCATTAATACCCAGTGGTCCATGCAATCTGTGCCCTCCTTAATACCAACCACCAGGCTCACCCATCTCCTACCCCTCTTCCTTCTAAAACCCTCAGTTTGTTTCCCGGAGTCCATAGTCTCTCATGGTTTGTCTCCCACTGTGATTACCTGCCTTCATTTTTTTTTTTTGGATGGGACTGGAGAGATTATATTGAGTGAAATAAGTCAAGCAGAGAAAGTCAATTATCATATGGTTTCACTTCTCTGTGGAATATAAGGAATAGCATGGAGGACATTAGGAGAAGGGAGGTATATTCCATCTATACCTAATTGGTTGAGGGTTTTTATCCAGAATGGGTGCTGCATTTTGTCAGATGCTTCTTCTGCATCTATTGACAGGATCATATGATTCTTATATTTTCTTTTATTAATATGGTGTATCGTGTTGATTGATTTGTGAATATTGAACCATCCCTGAAGCCCAGGAATAAGTACCAATTGATCATGGTGAATAATTCTTTTAATGTACTTGTTGGATTTGATTTGTAAGTATCTTGTTTAGAATTTTTGCATCATGTTCATTGGGCATATTGGCCTTAATTCTCCTTTTTAGTGAGGTTTTTGTCTGGCTTCGTGATCAAGTTATTGCTGGCCTCATAGGAGGAGTTGGGAGTTTCCCTTCCGTTTCTGTTTTTGGAACAGTTTGAGACAAATAGGTACTAACTCTTCTTTATATGTCTGGTCGAATTCTCCTGGTAATCAGTCTGCCCAGGACTTCTTTTTTTGGGGAGATTTTTGATTACTGATTCAATTTCTTTGTTAGTTATGGGTCTGTTCAAAAGTTCCATTTCTTCCTGTTTCAATGTTGGTAGTTTGTATGTTACTAGGGATTGCCCAGTTTATTAGCATATAATTTTTAATAATATAATTGTCTTTCTGTGGTGTTGGCTGTGGTCTCTTTCATTTGTGATTTTATTTATTTGGATTCTTTCTCTTCATTTTGATGAGTCTGGCTAGGGGCTTATCAATTTTATTAATGTTTTTGAAGAACCAGCTCTTAGTTTCACTAATCTCTTCTATAGTTTTTTAAAAATTTTAATATCATTTATTTGATCTCTAAATTTTGTTATTTCCCTTCTGCTGGCTTTAGGGTTTATTTGCTGTTCTTTTTCTAGCTCCTTTAGATATAAGGTTAGGTTATGTATTTGAGACTTTCCTTGCTTTTTTTTTTTTTTCTTCTTGAGGCAATATACTTTTACAAGTATATTATATTACATATTATATATATTTATGTGTGTATATATATATATAGTATTATATTACAAGTATATTACAATATACTTGTATATTGTATTGTATATTATATTTAATTGTATATTATATATGTGTGTGTGTATATATATATATCTATATATATAGTATATTATATATTACAAGTATATTACAATATACTTGTAAAAGTATATTGCCCGTATTGCAATATACTTCCTCTTTAGGACTGCATTTGCTGCATCCCCAAAGTTTTGAACTGTAGTGTGTTATTTGTTTCCATGTATTTTTACTATTTTTTTTTTTAATTTCCTGGTTAACCCATTCATTTCTTAGTAGGATGTTCTTTAATCTCCAGGTATTTGTGGTCTTTCCCAATTTTAACTTGTGGTTGACTTCAAGTCTCATAACACTGTCCTCTGAAAATGTGCACGGTATGATGTTGATCTTTTTGTACTTGTTGAGGGCTGATTAGTGACCCAGTAAGTGATCTATTCTGGAAAATGTGCCATGTGCACTGGAGAAGAATGTGATTGTGCTTTAGGATGAAATGTTCTGAATATATCTAAGTCCATCCAGTCCAGAGTGGTCACTCAAACACAGTGTTTCCCTTGTTTTCTGTTGAGATGATCTGTCCGTTGCTGTAAGTAGTGTGTTAAAGTTGCCTGCTGTTATTGTATTGTCGTGAGTTTCTTTATGTTTGTTATTAATTGATTTATATATGGGGGTGCTCCCAAGTTGGGGGCATTAATATTTACAATTGTTAGATCTTCTTGATGGATAGACCCTTTAGTTATGATATAATGTCTTTCTTCATCTGTTGTTACAGACTGTGGTTTAAAATCTATTTTGTCGGGACGGCTGGGTGGCTCAGTCAGTTGAGCTGCCTTCAGCTCAGGTCATGATCCCAGGGTCCTGGGATCAAGTCCCACATTGGGCTCCTTGCTCAGCAGGGAGCCTGCTTCTCTCTCTGCCTCTGCCTGCTGCTCTGCCTGCTTGTGTTCTCTCTCTCTCACTCTGACAAATAAATAAATAAAATCCTTAAAAAATCTAATGTGTCTGATGTAAGTATAGCTACTTTGGATTTCTTTTGACATCCATTGGCATGATAGATTGTTTTCCATCCCTTCACTTTCAATCTACAAGTATTTTTAGGTCTAAACTGAGTCTCTTTTAGGTAATATATAGATGGGTCTTTTTTTTTTTAATCCATTCTGATATCCTGTGTCTTTTAATTGGTACATTTAGTCCATTTACACTCAGTGATTATTGAAATAATATGAGTTTAGCCTTTGTTACCTATAATTTGGTATTTCTGGTGATGTTCTCTGTCCTTTCCAGTCTTTGTTGCTTTTAGTGTTCTTTCCTCCCCAAAGAGTCCTCTTTAGTATTTCGTGCAGGACTGGTTTAGTGGTCATGAACTCTTTTCATTTTTGTTTATATTGGAAACTCTCTCCTATTCTGAATGACAGTCTTGCTGGATAAAGTATTATTGGCTGCATATTTTTCCCATTTAGCACGTTGAATATATCATGCCACTTTCTTCTGGCCTGCCAGGTTTCTGTGGAGAGGTCAGCTGCTAAACTTATGTGTCTACCCTATTGTGTTAAAGACCGTTTGTCCTTATCTGCTTTAAGAATTCTCTGTCTTTGTATTTTGCAAGTTTCACTATGATATGTCTTGGTGTTAACCTGTTTTTGATGATGGTGAGGAGAGTTCTCTGTGCCTCTTGGACTTGAATGCCTGTTTCTTTCCCCAGATTAGTGAAGTTCTGTTATATTTGTTCAAATATACCTTATGTCACTTTTGTCCACTCTTCTTCTTTTGGGGCTTGTATGAATATTATTTCTCTTTATAGAAGCACTCAGTTCCCTTAGTCTATATTCATGATCGAATAGCTTTCTTTCCCTCTTCTTTTCAGCTTCATGATTTTCCACAATTTTGTTTTCTAGATCACTTATTTGTTCCTCTGCATCTTGTCCCCTTGTTGAGATTACATATAATTGGGATTTCATGTTGGTTATAGTATTTTTAATGGCTTGACTATATTTCTAGTTCTCTTATCTCTGCAGTAAGTGTTTCTCTGGAGTCTTCTGAATTGTTTTCTCTCCCCCCAACCCCCACCCAAGACCAACTAATATTCTAGTGACTGTTATTCTGAATTTTTGTTCACATATATTACTTATATCTGTTTTGAGCAAATCCCTGGCTGTGGTTTCTTCTTGATCTTTCTTTTGGTGAGAATTCCTCGGTCTTCCACAATGTGGTAGGGTTTCTTTTTTCAGCTCTAGTTGTTCATTTTGATTTTCTCTGTCCTTGGTTTGATTTCTTGGGTGTTCAAAATGATCTGATATTTATCTAGCTGAGTTCAAGGGATGAGGCAAGCCTGTGGTCTCCCTCCTCCTTCACCATCTTAACTCATTACTTCTTAATGCCTGTCCTACCTGAAGTTTTAACCCCCCAGAACAAAACCTTTAACCCATCATTTTGAATCCCCTAGCTAGCACTAGTGAGGTGTTTCACCTCATAGGCCCATGTCTTCCCCTTAGGAGAACGACCTTTCCTTGACATGATGAATTCTTTACTACAGTGCACTCTTTGGTAAAAAATTTTTTCTGTCCCCTTTCTGCCTTTAAAAAATGTCAACTTTTCTAAAGTTCAGTGGAACTCCTTTCTATTGGGATGCCTGCTTTCTATGAATTGTTTGATCTTTAAATTTACTAGGTTGAATTTTATTGTTCAACAACCTTTTATATTTATTTACTTTGCTTTGTTAGAAAACCAACTGATGGTGATTAAAATCTTAAAATTCCCAAGAGCACCACTAGAAGTTCAAAGAGAGAGAAGGGCATTTGGTAGAGCCTTGATATTTATTTATTTGACAGATAAAGATCACAAGTAGGTAGAGAGACAGGCAGAGAGAGAGGGGGAAGCAGACTCCCTGCCAAGCAGGGAGCCTGATGCAGGGCTCGATCCCAGGACCCTGAGATCATGACCTGAGCCGAAGGAAGAGGCTTTAACCACTGAGCTACCCAGGTGCCCCTTCTTTTTCAATTTTTTGGAATAGTTTGAGAATAAATATTAACTCTTTTAAAAATACGTGGTAGAGGGGCGCCTGGGTGGCTCAGTGGTTAGGCCGCTGCCTTCGGCTCGGGTCATGGTCCCGGGGTCCTGGGATCGAACCCCGCATTGGGCTCTCTGCTCAGCGGGGAGCCTGCTTCCTCCTCTCTCTCTGCCTGCCTCTCTGCCTACTCACAATCTCTGTCTGTTAAGTAAATAAATAAAATCTTTAAAAAAAAAAAATACGTGGTAGAATTTGCCTGTAAGTCCATCTGGTCCTGGACTTTTGTTTGTTAGGAATTTTTGGATTGCTGACTCAATTTCTTTGCTTGTTTTTGATCTATTCTGATTATCTGTATTTTCCTGTTTCAGTTTTGTAGTTTCTAGGTTTCTTGGAAGTGATTCATATTTTTCAGATTGTCCATTTTGTTTGCGTATACTTTTTCATAATACACTCATAATTCTTTGTATATCTGTGCTGCTCATTTATGGTTTTATTTAAGTTATTTCTCTTTATTGTCTTGATGAGACAAAATTTATCAATTTTATTGGT
This sequence comes from Mustela nivalis, assembly GCF_964662115.1. Classification (NCBI taxonomy): domain Eukaryota; kingdom Metazoa; phylum Chordata; class Mammalia; order Carnivora; family Mustelidae; genus Mustela; species Mustela nivalis. The sequence continues at coordinate 85,854,433 of NC_139031.1, forward strand.
CTTTTCAAAGAGTGAGCTTCTGTTTCAGTGTTCTTTTTTATTTTAGGTTCTGAATAATTTAATTCTGCTTGAACTTTTATTATTTTGTTTCTTCTGCTGTTTTGGGGTTTTGTTTGTTCTTTTCCTAGCTCTTCTAAGGTGTAAAGTTAGGTTGTTTGAGACTTTTCTCACTTCTCAAATGAAGCCTATATTACTGTAATCTTACCTCTTCGAAAAGCTTTTTCTGAATCCCAAGGGATTTGGACAATTGTGTTTTCATTTTCATTTGTTTCCATGTAATTTTTAATTTATTCTTTGATTCCTGGTTGACACAGTCATTGTTTAGTAGCATGTTTTTTAACCTCCATGTGTTTGTCATCTTTCTAGATTTTTACTTGTGCTTGACTTCTGGTTCCATAGCTTTGTGGTCAGAAAAGATGTGTAGTGTGATCCTGATCTTCTTGAATTTGTTGAGGCTTACTTTGTGGCCTAATACGTGATCTATTCTGGATAATGTTCTTTGTGTACTTGATTGTGTATTATGCTGTTTTAGGATGACATGTTCTGTATATGTCTGTTAAATCCATCTGTTCTAGTATGTCATTGAAAGCATCGGTTCCTTGTTGATTTTGTTTAGATTATCTGCCCATTAATGTGTGTAGGGTGTTAAAGTCCCCCACTGCTACTGTATTATTATTGGTTAGTTCCTTTATGTTTATTATTACCTGTTTTATATATTTGGGTGCTCTTATGTTGGGGGCATAAATACTTAAAATTTTTATATCTTCTTTTTTGGATTGTCCCTTTTATTATTATGTAGTGTCTTTTCATTTCTCATTATAGTTTTTGTTGTAAAGCCTATTATGTCTGATACAAGTATTGCTACTCCAGCTTTATTTTGCCATCCATTTGTAGAATAATTTTTTCTCCATCCCCTTATTCTCAATCTGTCTTTAGATCTAAAAGGAGTTTTTTGTAGGCAGGATATAGATTGGTCTTGTTTTCTTTCTAAGATTTTGTTTCTTTACAGATACAGTGAGAGACGGAACACAAGTGGGGGAGTGGGAGAGGGAAAGCAGGCTTCCCACCGAGCAGGAAGCTGGATGCAGGGCTTGATCCCAGGACCCTGCAGTCATGACCTGAGCAGAAGGCAGACGCCTAATGACTGAACGACCCAGGTGCCCCCCCATCTTATTTATTTATTTATTTATTTATTTATTTATTTATAAATCCATTCTGTCACCCTTTGTCTTTTGATTGGGTGTTTGGTCCATTTGCATTCAAAGTAATTACTGACAGATACGAATTTATTGTCACTGCACTTGTGGTTGTTTTGGATGATTTTCTCTGGTCTTTTGTCTTTCATGGTTTGCTGATTTTCTCTAATAATATATTTGATTTCTTTCTCTTTGTTGGTTGCATATTTATTAGTGGTTTTTGATATGTGGTTACCATTGGGTTTGTATCTAACCTCTTGCAGATAGCAGTCTATACTTAAAGCTGATGGTTGTTTAAGTGAACCCATTCTTTATTCCTCTCAGGTTTTAGGTATATGTTGTCATGTTTTACATCCTTTTGTGTTTCCTACATTTATACTGTCATTTTTGGTCTCTCCTTTCCACTCAAAAGAGTCCCCTTTAATATTTCTTGCACAGCTGGTTTAGTAATCTTGAGCTCCTTTCGTCTTTGTTGTCTGGGAAATTCTCTCTCCTTCTATTCTGAATGATAGCTTTGCTTGATTGAATATTTTTGGCTGCAGATTTTTCCCATTCAGCACTTTGAATATTTCATGCTAATCCCTTTTTGCTTGGTAAGTTTCTGCTGAAAAAGCCCTTGTTAGCTTTATGGGGTTTTCCTTATAAGTTACTATCTTATTTTGTGTTGCTGCTTTTAAAGTTTTATCATTATATTTTGCTAAATTTATTACAATATGTCTCTGTGCCAATTTGCTTTTGTTGATTTTTGGGGGCTCCTCCGTGTCTCCTAGATCTGGATATGTTTTCTTCCCCAGATCAGGGAAGTTTTCAGCATTATTTTGTCAAATAATTTTTTCCTTTTCTCTCTCTTCTTCTTTTGGGACTCCTATAATATGAATGTTATTACATTTGATGGAGTTACTGAGTTCCCTAAGTCTATTGTCATTCTGCATAATTCTTTTTTCTCTTTTAGTTAGCTTGATTACTTTCCATTAGTTTGTCTTCTAACTTATTAATTTGTTCATCATCCAGCCTGCTGCTACCAAGCATATTTTTCACTTTGTTTCTTAAGACCTTTATCCCTGCTGTTTTATTCCTTATCTGTATTAATGGTCTCACTGATGCCTTCCAGTCTTCTCGAGTCCAGTATCATTATGAACAGTATATTCCCTATCAAGCATAATTACTTGTATTTTTCACTTGGATTTCTTCTGCCCATCACCTTGTGTTGTTATTTCATTTGGAAAAGTCTTCTCATTTTTCTAAGTTTCTGTGCCTATTTCTGTGTGTCAGGAAAGTCAACTACATCTCTTGTTCTTGAGGGTAACAGCCTCATGAAGAAGAGGTCTAGTAGTGCCGTGCCACCATGTGGTCATGTGGTATCCTGTTCACCAGGGCCCGGCGTTTCTGGGAGTGTCTCCAATGTGTGCTGTGTGTGTTCAGCTGTTGTGTTCTGGCTGTTTTATCCTTTAGGTCAGTCATCTGCAGCATCTCTTTGCCTATTGTGGGCAGTGTTTGGTTCCTGGTCTGGATGTGGTGTGTTTTAACTAGGTGTGCTCTGAACTGCTTGTGAAAAGAGACCAGTCACTGCCTGAATTGAGGCTCCACAAAACTCCTACATTAGTAGAGAGTGGGAGCAGGAGATTGGGCATGTCCTCTGGTGGAGGGGGTCAGCTGTGCTGGGACTGAAGTAAGCATGACTGGGAAGAGTGGCTCCCCCATAGCACTTGGTGGTAGGGCTTGGTATAAGCAATTTAGGAAGGGAGAGTGGATGTTGCATTGGTTCCCACAGGTGGGCCTGTGGTTATGCTGAGTGGTGGCAAAGGGAAATGGCAATTCCTTTGTTACCAGAAGGGTCTCCACAGTATTTCTCTTTGGGATGTCCTCCAAGATGAGCAAATAACTCCCCACTGTGTGCTCCAGGTACTCTTTAGATCACTGTTTCCAAGCTTACATCCATGTTTGTTGTGTTGTTTGATTAGGTTCTCTCCAAAAGCTGAGCAGTGTCCGTGGGACTCTATGTCATCCAAGTCTCCTGACCTTTAAAACACCAGGCTTCAAGTCCTGCTGGTTTCAAGAACTTACAAAATTTGGCCCCCTCTCGTTTTTGAAGCCAGTTGCTATGGGGATTCACTTTCCTGTGTTGTTAGTCTCTGGCCCTTCTCCTCAATCACAGCTCCCTCCCCACTGCACTGGCCACGATCCATTTCTCTCCCAAACTGCATCCCTCCCCTTCCTATCTCTTCAATGTGGCTTCTATTTTTTTAAGTTGTAGAGTTTGTTCTGCCAGTCTTCAGGTCAATTTCTGGGGTAACTTAGGATGATTAGATAGTTATCTCATTGTATTCATGGAATGAGACGAGCCTAGGCTCATCTTCCTCCATGCCATTGTCAAACCTCCAGGCTCTAATCTATATTTTGATTAAACACCTTATTTCATGAATGTACTGTAATGATTTTTCAAAAGGACAGTAATATTTGAACATGTTTTGAAAGTTATCCATCTTTTTAAAAAACAGTAAAATGGCTTTTTTAAATATTTAGTAAAATGGTCAGGGTATTAGCATTATATAGGGTACCAAAACATTCAGAAAAGCCTTTATCTGAATGACATTTACTCAACAAACATTTGTATGTCTACTATGTGCTAAATGCAGGAAATAGGGATGAATAAAACACTGCTGTACACATCCTACACCATAGGACATAGACCCATGGATCACAAGTGCATTTTAGAAATGTACTCAATACCTGTGAAGCCCAGAGGAAGGGTCCATGGAATGAGGATGGCAGATGAATGAGTTGTAAAGGGTTCCTGGAGGCATTATCACCTAATCACCTACAATAAGTTGGCCAAAGGAAGGCATTTCTGGCTGAGGCGTCAGCATGAGCAAAGGCAGAAAAAAACAGAAGATAGTGTATTGTGAATATGTGTGCATGAATGTGTGGAAGGTAGAGCAAATCAGTTAATCCTGGCACAGATAAAGAAAAGTAAAACAAGAGGCTATCTGTGTAGCATGGGGCAGATCAAGGAGGGTTTGTGGGTTAGGCTGGATTCTGAGCATTATCCTGGAGGCTAGAGGGAACTTCAAATGTTTTAAGTGGGGGACTGACACTATTGGAATTTGTTAATACTCTGGTACGTACAACGAGAGGGAGAAGGGGTTGGGACAGGAAAACTAGTTAGATATTATTTATATTGTTTCAGGAAGAGAGCTGCAGGTCTGAAATGGAGTTTGAGGGAAGAAAATCATAACATTTAGTAGGTAAATTAGCAGGACTGTGAGTTTGATCATGTGTGTGGGGGGAATCTCACGTAGGTGGTGGGCTGAGCCTCCAAATGAGGCAGATCTTCAGGAATATGCTAAGTTTGGAACTGCTATATTTGAGTAGGTAGGTATCTGGGTTTCAAGGCATCATAGAAAAATTCATTAGCCTAGAGATATTAATGCGTGGAAGCTTTAGTAGATAGGTGATAGCTGAGACCGTGAGAATGGCTAAGATCAGCCAAGACAAATGTGGAGATAAATAGGACAAGATAACATTTAAAGGGTTTAAGTGTGTGAAGAAGAGCCCGAGGGCCCCCACCATATTATACCATAGACAACAAAAGAATAGTTTCAGTTATTGGCAGTGGCAAATAGAGGAGCAATCCTCTGGTAAGATAAGAACTAAACACACTCATTTGACAATCAAGAGGTCACTTTGTATGAGCAACAAGGGCCAGATGAGGAGGGCTGGTGTTATCAAGGGATTTTTTTTTTTTTTTTTTAAAGGATGAGAGAAATAGAGAAATTCCTTCCCGAGGAGGAAGAAATAGAAAGTGAGAAGCTGAAGATAGTTATTTTTTTTTTCCCCTGAGCTCAGAAATCTGGTAGAAATCTTCAGGGCTACTCGGAAGACCGACCACATCAGAATTAAACCTGTAGCCAATTAATTCATCAGGATTGCTTATAAATAAGCATAATCCATCTTAAGTTAAAAACCATGTCTTCTGAAAGTTTAAGTCAAAGAAGTAAAAGCTCAGTAACCAATTACAAAATTAAAAAAAAAAAAAAGTTGGTCAGGATAACTTTAAACTGAAATTTTTTGTCAACCAAGAATAATGCTTCATTTCTCTGGGATGAATATAAATCATTGTAAACCAAAATTGCCTTTTTTCTGCAAACTATGCTATAAGCCAGTAGAAAAGTCAACTGGTAGCTTCTACTGCTCACCAAAAGAACAGCACAAGCCCTGAAATGTGGTAAAAGCCCCATGTGCCCACGAATACTAAGTTAAGTCACCAAGAGTCTTTATACCAATAAGGCGAAGGCTCAGTTGCTCTGGGGTAGTCTACAGGCAAATTTCCTGATTATCAAGGCCAACTTCTATGTTAGTTAAAGAAATTTTGGTGCAGTTGGTAATCTGATTCTAAAATTCCTTTTAAGAACATAGTTTTCTTTGTTGGAATGACCTAAACAAATACTTTTGGGAAGTTTTAATAGAACAAATGACTGTGAACCAAATAAAGATGGATTTGTCTCTGAAGAACAGATAACAATTAGAGAAACTTCAAATAAAATGAAATAGTAATTTAAAACGAGGTGGGAAGAGCCTGAATACAGGCGAGGTGACTGGTTTTATTTGGCTGCAGAATGCTTTGGTTGCTCTTTTTAAAAGAACTAAACAAAATGTAAATCTTGAAACATTAAAAACAAGCAGTTTCAAAAATGCATTAAAGGCTTGAACACTTGGGCCTGTGTCAGCAGAAGGGATGTTTATAGCATGCTAATAAAATCAAGAAATTTCTTATTGAGATTATTTCTTCCCTCCGTTATGTCAACAGATATTGACTAGTGCCTGGTAAAGGTCATCAAACAGCCGGCAACACACTAAGTGCTTTGTGTCTGTCTCTCCTTGTCCATATGTGCTTGGACACCATGAGGAGGCTGAGCGCCTCCTCTTGCAGGCTGACCTGGGTCAGTGGTCTCCACTGCCTGATCCCTTTGAGGTTCATACCACCTACTGTTGCTGCCTCCTGCTGACCTCTGGGTCCCTTCCCTTCATTCACGGAACATGCTGGTGCCTTATACAGCTTTCTTCTACCTCAACATCTGCCGTCTTTCCTGTTCTTGTTTTGTGTCTCAAGATCTTCTGCATTTAGCCACTGCAAGGTCATACCCTGGAGAGTACTATACCATGAACTTGCTCCTCTCTGATCATTGATCCAAGCATACTGAGACTACTGTTTCCTGTTCTTCCAAACCTGCCTGTTCCAGCAACGTAGACCAGAGCTGCTAGCACACTGTCCATTGGGCTCCCTACTACCTTCCCAGTGCTCTGGGTAGCTCTCATGTCCTTACCTCTCTGGTTTAGATATGTAGGAACATTATTTTGGCAATTATTCACTTAGCATAACTCATCTGGCAAAACACTAAGTATCTCCATGTTCTCTGTGTCTGTACCCAGGCATCGGCGTGCTACTATGAAAGGGAACAAAAGCATCGCAATAGGCCAACTTTCACTTTTAAGTTGTCACCAAACAGTTGGGTCCTCCACACTGTGCTATAGTCGTACTATGCCTCCGGTCACTGTATTCTCCACAAAAACTATTTAAAAGCCTCCTTTTCCCAAAGCGCAATCTCCTTTGGTCTCTGACTTCACAGAGAAAACCATGTCCTGCATGAGCACCTGTCCCATCACGGCAAGTGTTTTGGACCCCATGCCCCTCACGGATTCCTTTTGGCTCTGTTATCATCAACTTCTCCCTCTTTCCCAAGTCCTTTTCAGAATTAAAGCAGTAGCTAAGAAGGGAAAGGAAGACAAACTGTTGCCTCACTTGTTTCCTTTTTACATCCAGAATTCAGAGTTTTGCAAGGTAGCGGCTTTCTGCCATGTGCTGCCTCTGCCACTGTGCAGGGAATGCTGGGAAGCTGCTAGTTATCTCCAGGTTCAATGCAGTTGACGCTTTTCATCCCTCACTCTACTTGGTCTCTCAGCACATCTCCAACACCGTGCAGAAACACTCCCTTCTTTCATCCTTCCTTTACTCCTCCTGGTTTTCCCCTCATCTCTTTAGCTGCTACTTGTCAGTCTTCTTTGCCTGCTTAGCTTCTGCCACTTAGATTTTTAGAGTTCCTCTGGGTTTGCCCTTGGTCCTCCTTTCCTTATACCCTCCAGCAGAGATTGGCACATTTTTTCTTTAAAGGCCCATAAAGTGAATTATTTTAGGTTCCATAGGCCTTGAGGTCTGTCACAACTTCTCAGCTCTGCCACTGTAGCATGAGAGCAGCCATAGGCAATAATCAGACTAACCTGCATGGCTTGTTCCAATCAAACTGCATTTACAAAAACAGACAGGATGGTTTGCCAGGGCATAGTCTGTCTCCCTAGAGAAGTACCCTTTCCTGTGTCTTTCATGACCAGCTGTACATCAAATTCATACCTGGAGACCCTCCTGTCCCCAATCTGTAAATTCAACTACCTAATATCCACATTTAAATGTCTCAATGGCATCTCAGATCTTAACCTAGGAATTGTGCCCTTTCCCCCCAAATCTGGTCTCTCTCCAGTGTCTTTAGTAAGAGGCACTGCCATTTGGATAGCTACACAAGGCAGAAAATAGAGGAGTCATCCCTAATGCCTGTCTCTCATTTTCTAATTCTTTGAATTGGAGGAATACCTAAAAGAGGGTAAATCTGGAAATGGCCATTATTTGAAGCACACAGTCAAATTTAACATTTCACTAATAGAGCTAAACTTTATTTCCATGTTTATTACATGTTTTATCTTTGATGTTGTAATATACATATTAGAATTAACATACAACTTGGGAGAAAAGCTGGACATTCTCCACTGAATGGGTTAAAAAGGAATGTAAAACTACAAAATACTTGTTTAAGTGTTGAATTCTAAATTATGGCAAACAGAACAATAATTACCTTGCCATTTTTCTCTTTCTAGTTTTCCAAGATGAGTTTCATTATAAAATATTTTCATAACAATTTATTTCAAGAAAGGAAATAAGGGATAATCATTAAAACCATTTGACTTGAAGTATAGAGTACAAATAAAGAGTCTTAACACAGAACTCCTATCTTCTATTTAAAATACAAATGCTTCATGATATTATGAAACTGAGAGGGATTAACTGATGTCAACTGCAAATCTAATGACTTAAGCAAACCCAAACATGCCATTTGCTTTTGTCTGGAAGAGTTAGGCTGATTTAAAGGTGACACACAGCAGAATTCTAGTTGATAACTATGTCAACCATTTGCTACTGAGAATGGGGATGGCCAAATATTAAGTGCTTAGTCACAGAAATTCAGACTACTCAGTTCCAAGTGGCTAATAGAATTAATCATTCCACCTCTCTCCTTCTACGCCATGCACTACTGCACAGATGTTAGCATTCACCGGATGTCTGAAAATAAAATCCCCTAGCTACTCTGAAACTGCTGAGATTCACAGAACACAAAGAATATTATCTGTAGTATAATTCCAATGTTTTAAACAAAATCAAAATTATGGGTGGTTATCAAAGTTGTTATTTGGTAATAAATATGGTGTTTTAATTCTCTAAAAGCCCCTTAGCACATTCTGTGAAGAAAGCTGTGTTTTTAATACTAATTTTTGCTTAGATACATTTAAAAGAATTAGCTTAAAATTATTTTCCACTAGGCATTACAGGATGAAAACTCTTAATAAAAGTGAACAGTGCTTATTATTTTCAATAAACTAGTGTTTAGAATCATCTGCAAAACCCACCTTCTTTTTAATGATGTTTTTAAGAGACATTATTCTACTGATAAATACCTTTCTCTTGTAACTGTTTAGGACAAATGATTTATGGCTTTTCAGTTTTTTAAATTTCACATTTAAAGTCATGTTAGTAAAGCTTTCAAAATTGGTCTTCCAAGATCAGATTCTTAAATAAGAACAGAAAGGACAAAAGAAAGACAAACTCCTTATCAACATAGTTTCCTCCTGTCCCTGGAAATCAACATTTCTCTTAAACTTCAAGGCACACACTCCTTTTCTTAGACCTCAGGGGTCAACAAACTTTTTCTGCAAAGGGCCAGATAATAAACTTTTCATGCTTTGTGGGTCATATGGTCACTATGTAACTACTTGATTTCTGCACTGTCCCAAGAAAGCAGTCATAGATAACAGGTATTTATTATAAAAAAGAAAGCAGTCTGAACTTGGCCACAGTTGGCCAACCCCTGCCTTAGAACAGACGTAAATAGACAAGAATCATTAAAACAAAACTGGTCTCTTGTCAGATGTGATGACTGACTCAGAATCTAGCAGTTAATCACTCTAGAACATTTTTGATGTTGAACACTTTGAATGTAGCCAACTTACTACTCTTGGTTAAGATTCTTCTCTTCAAACTCATGTCATCATGCTTTAATTTATCCTCATTTAAGAACTTGCTTGTGCATTATTTATTGAGGAATTCAGTTTAAAATTAATAAATGATGTCCATACAATTTAATATCCAATTTAATTTTTAAAAAACTTAATGAAAAATATAACAGAATCAAAACATTTAAAATAAGTACACTCACTACCCATTCCAGTAATTCATTTAAGTCGTATCAGCTATAGAATAGGAAAAATAAATTCAGAAGTGTAATTTAAAATACACTACTTCCACTTTTGTTAATATTTTACATTTATGTATATATTCTATCGTGGAAGCAGAAATTCTCTCTAAAAACATCTCCTTAAAATCTTGAGGTGCATGTTAGAGCCACAGGCAATATTTGACATATAAAACTGCAGTACAGGCCTTCAAATTTGGCATTTCACTGGTACAATACAATGACCAACGTATATAATCACTGTACAGTGCCTAGACATTCCAGTAAGAACCATTATTTTCTTTAATGTAGAACGATTAATACATATTCTACAAGGGGCAGTGAGGTTAGTAATTCTATAGGGTATGTCCCGACATAATTTTCAAATTGTACAATAACATAAACAGCTCTGTTAAGGCCATGTTTTATTTGCTGATTAATGGACAAAAGGCAATGTAATTTATTTCAAGTATTTTCTTGAAAGTCTGTGCTCATAAAAATCATGAAAAGTTGGAAAGACTGTTAAATCACTGAAACTTTAAATATATCTTACACAATCTTGTTTGTACAAAAATACAAGTTAAATATAAACATAAAGCAATCAATGATAATTTTATGCAAATCTGTTTTATGTGATCTTCAGTTATATATAAAAGTTTCTGGATTCTGTTATTTGTGAAAAGATCAATACCAGATTGAATTACTATCTATTGGCAAAGGGCCCTAAAAAGCTTGCCTTAGCATTAATCTTTTACATGGTTAAGTGCATTTCCTAATTTGAGATCACCTAAACGCTGGAAAAAAAAAAAACGAAAGGGCAGTATGTCCATAAACCAACAAATAATTTGGCTGTAATGTATCATAAAACACAAAGAAACCCCCACACATCTGTACAATAAACATTATTACATACACACAGGTGTCCGCGTGTGTGCATGCACGTACACACACACACGCAGGCGAGCACACACACCCACTCGTAAAGCCTAATGAGGTGCTACTTCCAGTTCGATATTCAGCTCTGCATTTTTTCTTATTTCATCAAATGAATAGCTTTTTGTCACCTTCCCATTCTTGAAGACAGTATGGAGGAGATCCTGTACAAATAAAACAATGTAAATATATTTTCATATTTTATGTAAACATAAAAATGTAAGTTTTATTAACAATCAAGCAAAATACTTCATTAATGCTTTGATGAATTAGACTGACTAGTCAAACACAGAGATGTTTTATGGTGTTCAAATTATGAAATATCTTTATATGCAGTGCTTGTGGAGCAGGCAGAGAGCCTGGCAGTATCTAAAAGCGCTATGTAAAAATATTTAGCTTTAAAAGAAGCTAAATATTCTTAAAAGTTTTCCTTGAAGGAAAATCCAAAATAATCCTAGCTGATCCATCTCGATGCTTTCAGGTGGAAGTTGCTCGGCTGCCCGAAGAGTCCTGCTGTCGCTGATCATTATGATGGACGGTGAGCAAGAAAAGCCTGCCAGACCTTCCCTTGTTCCTAGACAACAGACTCAATACTGATTAAACTTACCCACCCTGGAATGTGATAAATTTCCTAGTCACTGAGTTTTGGACTTTGGACAAACAAAAACCCCTAAAAAAAACAAGAAACCAAGCCAGAAACAAAAAAGTACTGATTTCTTGATGAATGCTCCGTGGCTGATTTAAAAACTGTATATTCCAGAACTAACTGATACATGTAATCCATTTGATCTATGCAAAGGTCACAAGGCTTGAGAATTAAAACTAAATCCTCTTTTGGGTCTGGTAAAACCACTTGGGTCTCCCTAAGGAACTATCTGCCTGCCTTCAGTTTCTCTTTAAAACACCCTAAATTTCGCATTGAGATTGAGATGCATGACCTTCTCTCTCATAAAGTTAAGTACTATCAGAGAATGGGGTTTCCTATTCTTAAATTAAAATGCCATTTAGGATTATAACGGACTATTGCCTCAAACATTCTACAGTATCATGTACATACTCTTAAAATCAGTGCCTTTTTAAAATCTTAGTTAGGACTGTGTCTAAAGTGACGCTAGTCCATCTGGAAACACTAATTCAGCAAACTCTTGGTAGCTAGGAGAGTTAAGTGAAGGCTACCAAACCCCTAAACCATCAGGCTAAACCTAAAAATTAGCTTAGGGACAAAATACTTTTTAAAGACAAAAATATTCTGCCTCAAAATCTCAAGAGTGTCAAAGTAATACACTCTAAGCAGAATATCTGACATGGTATTAAGAATCCATAGTGATAATGTATGGTATAAACTTTCTTTGGTATTTTTTTTTCTGAGAATATGAATGTTCATAAGTAGTTTCCCTCTAAAAGTTTGTTCAATCCAGTGGTTTAAATAAATTTTGTAACTTTTGAGTTCACAAATACAAGTGTACTTTTGCATGTTAAAGACTGTTACAGCACATGGACCACTTCGGCACACTAGGAATTTTTCTGGTTTGGTTGATTTGAATCCGGAAACTTGGTTAAGTCTAGGTTTCACCAATTGTTATTATGTCATCAGAATCCAGTCTTGGCCTTTTCACATCTTACATTAAGATAACATAATTTGCATTTTGTAGCCCAGAATTGCTGTGAGAAATCACATGAGACTAAAGAAAACCATCTTGACTGGATTCTGTTAAGTTTAAAAAAAAAAAAAAATGCAATTATCTTTAACAACATCTCAGAATTTAGACAGCCCTTCCTTTATTAAAAGTATCATAGTTTTACTATAACATAAATAGCTTCCTTTAGTATTTTTGGCTATTCCTCTTCAGAAATTATTTGCTGCTAAATTGACAGTAAAAGTAAGAATATGTACACAAAATCTTGTTGAAGCTCATCAATCACTACCCTGTGGGTCACTGTGTAGAAGAACTTTTTTTTTTTGAATGTTATAAAGTTTTTCACCCACTGTATACACTGCCTTACAATCTAGCCCCTTCTTGGTTTTCATCTTATTTTGGTAGACTAGGTCAGCATTTGTACACTTTATCACAAAAGTACTTTGTCCTTCAAGAAAAAAATCTGTTCTGAAAATAATTTAAAAATACAACATAGGAGCCCCCTTTCTTAATTTGGAAAGCTAACCTATTGTTAAAAAAAAAAAATCAGCATAGAGAACATACATGACCATATTCTTCAAGGTCTCCTTTTCCTTCCTCAAGTGTAACAAAATTCCCTGCTGGTGTCCGGTGTAAAGATAATCGACCTTTTTTGGATCTTTTGTTGGGATCAGCAACTGGGTCCTTGAAGACATTAATCTGGAAGAAAGAGAAATAAGACTAATCAGGAATGTTCACTCAATTCCCATTCAAGAAAAAAAACTTAGGTATTTTATAGGTATAACTAAGCAAATCCACAGCTGGCTTTTAGAAGCATCACTCTAGCTTGTGTTGGAGAACGGAGTCCTCTGTTGTATAAGGTATAAGGTATGAACAAAATCCAAAGTCTTAAATATCCTTTCTTACCACTGGAGATACCTACTACTCTAGTTGTAAGAAGTCATTAAAGTGAACATGTGACCCTTAAGGGATCTTATATATTCTGGATTACCTTAAACAGATTCAAGTACAGCACATGCATGCTACTGAAAAAAATCTATGTCAACTGTATTAGAGAATCTGTGGCAAGGGAACTAGGATTTTTACTAAGGTAAAAGCTTCCATTCCATTACTTGATAACCTCTCCTTTTGTTACTTTTTACTCTATTCCATGTTACTGTGAAAAGCAAAGAAGACCTAGATAACCCGAAGAGAACAGAGGTTAGTTTAAACATCAGAAAGGTAGGAGGCCAATATAATAGAAGCAAGTAGTCAATCAACCTCAGAATTTTCCAAAGACAGACAGAAATGAAGTAAAGCAGGGGGCCAAGCCAGGTATTGAGGAGTTCTTAGTAACCCCCACTCCCACCTTTGGATCTACAGATTCTCAGGGGCTAGAAGGGCCAGCAAGGGCGATTGCTGTTCAGCTCCCGGAAGTGGGCAGCTTGGGTTCTCCTGTTTTAAGACTATCAGAACAGGACTGTGGTATCTGAACTCCAACCTCATGCTCCACCTTCCTCAAACACAGGACAGTGCCACTTATCTTTAATATGTGATGGCTAGGTGAGCTGACATTCCCACTCAAAATGGTCAGCTTTCTGACTCAAAGGTAGAATACTGAAGCAGTAGGAAATGAGTGGCCTGCATCATCTCTCAAATCTTATTTTTCCTCCTCTCCAAGTCACATCTTTTTTTTAACCTCTTTTCTTTCCTTGTTTGGAGTCAAGGTCAGTGGTATATGACAGCATATTAGGAGTTTAGAATCATATCCTTTGGTAGAATGCAGTTATTCAATGTAAAAGACACAGAAGTTACTAACACAGGAGTAAAAGTTGTACATACCCCAAGGCCATTGGTTACAACATAACTACACTTGAAGGAACAATTCAAGAGATCTCTCGTTAACTTCTGTAGCAAAGCTCCACCAGAACCAAAGGCAATGTTTTCAATACTCCATTTTTTTTGCTTCATGCCTTCTACAATCTAGAGGATTAAGAAACAAAAACTAAGTAATCTGATAGAGGAAGGTTATTTTTGCTGAGTCATACTGATGAACAAAAACATCCTAGAGTCATAACACCATACATGGTGAGGAAAGAGTAAGGCCTAAAGAGTTTTATTCCACATTTTCTCTTTTAAATAACCTACCCACTTCAAAAAGTGTGAAAGGAAGGGATTTCACTCCAAGCTTCTGCATGTGTAGTGTTGCCATTGTGACTGTGGTCAGGGTAGGGGGAATGAAAGGAATGAGGGAATGAGAAACAACTGGTGATAAAACATTTAAGGTTTTGTGTCTATCACAAGAGAGGTTTCTGCCTCTTTTCCTAAATAAGTAGATTCTGGTACACAGAAATCTATAGCAGGGTTGTATCAACTTCGTAAGATGTCACAGGGAAGCAAAGTTCAAGAGTGAGGCTGACAATGAGGGAAGTCTGCTGTTTGTGAAGTTAAACAGAATTTTCATTTTGTCACATTTAAGGCATCTAGTAGATGTATAAAGCAAAACTGCTACAATTCCTTTCCTTGCTTCTGAAAACTTATTTCGACTCTCTTCAAGACAAAGAAAGCACGTGTTACCCTTTAGGTCAAAAAACATACAAGTGCATCTGCATTAACACAGATGATTCATCTCTGACCAAGGCTTCATGAAGGCCAAGGAGTATCTGTCTTGATATTTAACTTCTTGTTCGTAAGTTAAAACAAACAAACATACATCGAGTTTAAAGCTAATTCTCAACTTAAAAAAAAAAAAAATTGCACATACATTCTCAAAATTTATAAAGAAAAAAAAGAAAAAGAAAACTGAAGAGTTTCAGTTTTTACACGGAAGTTCAAACCCACGGATGAACAAGCGGACTTGCAGAGTTGAGTGCCGGGTGTGAGCCATGGAAGAACACTGAACTAATGGGTTCTCTGAAAATGGCACAGCCCCCTTCCAGCCTGTGATTTTTCACGTGAAAGGGGGAGAAATGCATGTGAGAGCACCGGCTAAACTCGCTAAAATGTAGGCATGGGTAATAGTTCTTAACGGGTACCAAGTAAGAAAGCTTTAATTTAGCTGAGCTAAGGAGACAACAACAATTAAAAATGCCTGCTGAGCTCTCTCTACTCAGGTCTTCCTTCCTTTTTGCATGAAAGCCCCTAACCTCCCCATACCAAATGTCTTAAGAGTTGTCTGGGGACTTTCCACTTTTCTTAAGTAAGGCATTTTGGGAGAGCTCATTTCTGTAACTGCAAGCGAGCTCTTTCAGAAACTTCGTTCTGGAACTCCAAATGCACATCACCACTGAACCGCTGTTTGTTATATGCCATAGTTTTCTCTTAAATGGATCTTTGGGACACAAACTATTTATAATTTGGGTATTGACCTTACTTTTACCACACCAAAAATTCTTGGAAACAGAAAAATCCTTTGGTAACTTGTGTTATACAAGCGGGTGCTACTGGAGACTGATGGACATGAAAATACCAGTGCTTTAGGACAGGAGACCGTGCACAGCATGATAGCAGGGACAGCCTTCATTTTTATGGAGTATTTTAGGTATTAAAGTTGTAGTGCTTTAAAAGCTTTTTCGAAGAAAAACGCAAAAGTTTTAGATAACAAGAACACTGTTTGGCTCAATAGTGATGAGAGTCAATGCTGAATTTAGAAGAAGTGACAAACCATTCTATACTCTTTTGAGAAAGCACATATTAACACCATCTGATTTCGTAACTGTATTCCAGAAAGACACACCTGTTCAAGCTCTGTCAAGACTTTTCACTTTATATATACAAGGAAGTGTTCCGTAACAGGCGCCTATTTTCTTGTTTCATAATGACACATCTTTAGTTTAGTATCAAGGATGCCCAATGAGGACAGAGTAGTATGTGTGGTCTGGCTGCCATGTCTAGACTTGCATTTTCTCTTCCTTATGATTTTCTTTTCTCTAGCTTACTTAATTCTAGGAATATAGTGTATAACACATAGAATAGACAAAATATGTGTTAATTGACTGTTTTTGCTATTGGTAAGTTTCTGGTCAATAGCAGGTTATTTGGAGTTAAGTTTTGGGGGAGTCAAAAGTTATATATGGATTTATGACTGTGCTGGGTGTAGGGGGTATTGGCACCCCAACCCCTGCATTATTCAAGGATCAATTGTGTCTATAAATTTTAAGCAATTAGAAGATATATGATCATGTGTCGCGAAAAGAAGGGCCATCTGTACCCCAATGTTTATAGCAGCAATGGCCACTGTCGCCAAACTGTGGAAAGAACCAAGATGCCCTTCAACGGATGAATGGATAAGGAAGATGTGGTCCATTTACACTATGGAGTTTTATGCCTCCATCAGAAAGGACGAATACCCAACTTTTGTAGCAACATGGACGGGACTGGAAGAGATTATGCTGAGTGAAATAAGTCAAGCAGAGAGAGTCAATTATCATATGGTTTCACTTATTGTGGAGCAGAACAAATAGCATGGAGGACATGGGGAGTTAGAGAGGAGAAGGGAGTTGGGGGAAATTGGAAGGGGAGGTGAATCATGAGAGACTATGGACTCTGAAAAACAATCTGAGAGGTCTGAAGTGGCGGGGGGGTGGGAAGTTGGGGTACCAGGTGGTGGGTATTATAGAGGGCATGGACTGCATGGAGCACTGGGTGTGGTGCAAAAATAATGAATACTGCTATGCTGAAAATTAAAAAAAATATATATGATCATGAACATTTATGAAAAGAATCAGAGTGGTACTTACGTTATGTGCTATTTATCAAACTGATGAGCTTAATTCTAAGGAATGCTTTATCAGAACTTTTTAATATAAGACACTTACCTCTTGTAAAGTATTAATATCTACTCCATCCCCTTGAATAATTCTAAGATAGGGTGGCAGCAACTTGTAGCCCTTTGCGTTCTCAGTAACAGGGAACTTCTTACCCAAAATATCCAAAACCTGTAGGGGAAAATACAAACCCAACAAAGTAACTAAAACTGAGTGTGGGGGGGTGTGTGTGTAAAAGCTTTCCGTAGTTAAAAAAATGACTTTGCTTTGCTAGACAATCTTGAGAATATAAAAACTGATCAAACTGCTTAAAAAATTTTACAACACTATATACAAGCCTTCTAAAATTTAGTCTCAATCCTTTTGATTACATTAGAAACAGGCGTGCTGTTTTTCCATCATGTCAATTTATACTGTAAAGTCGCTCAAAATACAAAATTTTCTTCTTCCCATCTTTCAAATTAATACAGATTCAGGGAAAGAATCTTGGACATTAGGAAATTTAAACAGTAAATTTTAAGTGAGCATAGTGCCCAGTGAACACAGGCTGGGCCTGTAACCCAGACGTCAATGAATCAAAAGCAGTAAATATCATATTTTTAGTAGGTATATAAAACATCATTTGACAAACTTATGATTTTGATTTATTCTGCCTATGCCCAAAAGTTTGTTTGGCTTATTTATATTTTTAGATTTATTTGTTTGAGAGAGAGAAAACATTATCAGGAGGGGGCAGAGGGAGAGACAGAATATGACGCAGCCTCCGCACTGAGTACAAGTCAGAGGCAGGGCTCCATCCTACCTACAACCCTGAGATCATGACCTGAGCCGAATCAAGAGTTGGAGCCTTAACCAACTGTGCCAAGCAGGTGCCCCAGTTTGGCTTATTCTGTCTGATAGAACGAAATAGAATCCATCTGAATTATAAAACCTCAAACTATGATTACAAAGCACGAAATGAAGCACATACAGCCCAAGTTTCTCAGAAAGACATGAAACCCGTTAAATTTGCTAAAACCCAATTTGTTAGTATTTCAGATTAAGATCTTCAAAATTGCCTGTTACTGAATGGGATAGGAAAAGACTTCCTTGGTTCTCTATCCCCCTTTCTCAAGGGGTAACTTATCATCTAATCATTAGTTGGGAAAGTCTGAAGTGCGAAGGCAGGAGCTACAAAGATCTATATTGGATACCTGGCATATTGTACAGGTTGTGTGACCTTTAGCAAGTTATTTTAACCTCTCTAAGCCTGTTGCTTTGTCTATAAAAAGAGATGGTAATATTTATTACACATCTTCATAGAAATGAAAGACACAGCTTAAGTAAAGCACTTAACACAATATTTTTCTAGTAGTAGGCACCAAATAACCTGCTTTCACTAATGATTTCCAGAGAAGGCAAACCAAGTCCTGAATGCTTAAAAAAAAAAAAAAAAAAAAAAAGCAAAGCAGCAACACTACATTGAGGATCAGCAGTAGCTCCAAAGAATCACTACCTGAAAAGAATTTTTGAATTCTTTTTTTTCCATGTCACCTTGCATGTATTTCTTCTGCACTAAAAACTTCAAAGGTATAGCAATGATTTGTGGTAAAGAAAAACCACAAAATTGGTAACCAAATCACAGGATTAATATTACTAATTAATTTTTTCTTTTTTTTAATATTTTATTTGCCAGAGAGAGAGAGGGAGGGCAGGAGAGCACAAAAAGGGGGGCCATCAGGCAGAGGGAGAGTAGAAGCAGACCCCACTGAGCAGGGAGCCTGATGTGGGACTCGATCCCAGAACCCTGGGATCATGACCTGAGTCGGAAGGCAGATGCTTACTCCACTGAGCCACCCAGGCATCCATAATGTTACTAATTAATTTTCAAGGTATGTAGAAAATATCTGTTCAACATTATTATCTATTTGATGATACACAACTAACCCAGAACTGTATGTATCCTTGGACAAATTTATTACCCTCCTTGGGCTGTAATGCTAAAATAGTTCTGAAATGGTATGTGCACAAATGAAATTAAAATAGTACTAATATAGCTCATCTATAGGCATTTTAATAATCAAGTTATGTGTTAAAATTTACCTTCAATACAGTGTCCAGAGGATTTCCAGAATCAGGTCTAATTATTAGTGGTGCCTCTGTACTTCTTGACAGTATTAAATGTCTTAGGTCTTCACCCCATATTTTTTCACATGCGTTGTAAATGTCATAGCTATCGCTGACCACAGATACAGGCACTGATGAAAACTGTGTTACTATATGTTCAAAAGCATCTTTTTCACGGTCTTTCCCCCAGGCTGTTATGGTACTAGGAAATAAAATGAAAACAGATTTACTTAGGCAGACACATTATCTACTCCTGAATCACTTCTCATGCACTATACTTACACCATCAACATCACAAAGAAGGTGAGTGATTTAGCTTAATGAATACACATCATAAGGTTTGTTGACTATTTGGGCCACACTACCCCTTGGCTGATGTTTAAGAGTATAAGAAATCTTATTCCTGTCCCATAGTTATTTTAACTCTTAAAGTCATAGTCACCCAACTCTTTTTGTATTCCTGAACCTGCTCATTTAAAATCAGTGCACTAGGGGTGCCTGGCTGCCTCAGTCAGTATAGCATGTGACTCCTGATCTCAGGGTTGTGAGTTCATGCCCCATGCTGGGTGTGGAGTTTACTTAAAAAATCAAACCAAATCATTTAACTAAAAAAAACAACTCCTGAATGCCAAAATGTCAGAAAGAATGACTACATATTCCTATTATTTTGCTAGGCAATGCAAGCACTTGGCTCCCTTCTGTGAGTTTTCCAAACCATATACCAATAATAGCAGGGACATATATTTGTCTATCTTAACTTTAAAAATCTTATACTTAACGGCAATTACTTACACAATTATTTGTACTGTACTGTATGTACATATAGTCAACTAACCCTTTACCAGTTATACCTTTAAATGGCCAATTACAGGCAGCCATTTATTTCAGCTATAGAGTATCCACTACTAATTAATACATGCCCAGGGAATATAAGAATTTTAATACTTAGTTTGGGCAAAACATAATTAAGATGGGAAATAAAATATGAGAGTTTCTATTAGGCAGAAACTGCAACAGTGATTTTTAAAATGTCCTCAATAATGATTCTTCTTGAATAAGATTAATAATATATAACAAGCACTTCTTAGTTAATAAGTATAGGTCAAACAATTTTTTTTTAAAAGATTTTATTTATTTATTTGACAGACAGAGATCACAAGTAAGCAGAGAGGCAGGCAGAGAGAAAGAGAGAGGAGGAAGTGGGCTCCCTGCTGAGCAGAGAGCCCGATATGGGGCTCGATCCCAGGACCCTGAGATCATGACCTGAGCCGAAGGCAGAGGCTTAATCCACTGAGCCACCCAGGTGCCCCTAGGTCAAACAATTTAATAATGAATTTGAAAACTGTTACCAATTCCTCATGCCAAACCATTTTTTCTTCTCCCTAATTTTCTAGTCTTCATCTCTACCCCATCCATTTTTCTACGTAAAATAATGGGAAGACAACCCATTTATTTATTGTATAGGCCCATGTAGGTTCAAGTTTATTTCAAAACTGAAGAGTTACACTAATCTATGATTGAAACTGTCATTCCATTACAGGTGTTTTTTAAAAATATTTATTTTCTTTTCTTTGTTTTTTTTTAAATTTTAAAGATTTTATTTATTTATTTGACAGACAGAGATCACAGTAGGCAGAGAGGCAGGCAGAGAGAGAGGGAGAAGCAGGCTCCCTGGTGAGCAGAAAGCCCAATGTGGGGCTCAATCCCAGAATCCTGGGATCATGACCTGAGCTGAAGGCAGAGGCTTTAACCCACTGAGCCACCTAGGCACCCCTCGGGTTTTGTTTTTTCCCTCTAAAGGACTGAAGTAAACTATTTCCCCATGCAGTCAGTGATATGTTGGTGCTAACAGAGCATGTACACTTCAGGGTTATAAAGACTTAGCTACTCAGTGATAACTTTTGTATGAAATGGAGACACAGCAGGTCTATTCACATAAAACTTATTTTAGAGCAAACACTGCTCCTGACAAGTACAGAGGCTGCCAGTAGCTACGAATCCAACTCCCTACTTCATGCCAGCATCTGCAGGCGAAAGGGATAATTAAGACATGAATGAAAAGAAGCCCCATCTACATCAAGAACTACTACTGTCCTCTTTATAAGGATGGAGAAAATTGAGCTCAAAGAATACCAAAACGAGAAAGCTTTGCAATGTAAGAATGAACTCGTACAGGCAAAGCTGGCCGCCCACACAGTACTGCCTGTCCAGTGCTGGTATCAACAGTCCCCTCCCTCTGCTCCTTGCATCACCCACCACCACTTTGTTGTTCATTTGTAGTCTTTTACTTGCTTCCTCTCTGGCACCTGAACTTCCTTGAAGCTTTCTTTCCCATAACTTCAGAGACCTCGCCACCATTTTTATTTTATTTTTTTCCTATTTCTATGGTTCCAGTCTGCCTCGGAGGCTGTGTTCTCCCCTTCAGTCTAACTATAAGCTCTGACCCGGTACATGCTTTCCTCCATCCACCTCCTTGTGTGAAAAATACTAGCTTTTAAAAACAACAACAAAAACCACTTGTGATAAGGGTTTCCAAAATCTATACCTTAGTCCAGGTTCTTCTTCTGGACTCCAGATCTACTTGTTAGGCAGGAAGGTGATTATCTTTATTATATTGATCACCAGGGAGACATATCCTACAGCACCCTTTACATAATCCAATTGTAACACCTATTCTTCTGATAATAGTATTTGGTATATGGAGCTTATATAAATATCTGTTCAATGAATTCTACTAATGCGATTATTCCAGTCATCAAATCAAACTGACAACTTTCCAAAGTTTAAGGGAAAGTTTATAAATAGCATATTTTTTTTCCTCCTCAATGTTCTATTGATTTTTGTTTTACTTATATAGTTTAACAAGGCAGTTTTACATAAGCTCAAAAAAGTATGCATTTTCTTAACCACATGATGTACAATTTTAAGTTGGGTTCCACATTAAATAGTCTAATACTTCTCTTAAGTTTCTTGGTCAACCAAACTCTCCCTACATCTTTGGGTTCAGTGGGTTTTTTTTAAAACAAACGATAACAGCATATACGTAAGTCCAGATTCATATATTCCTTAAAATATCTGTAACAATAATGGCTTTTAGAGTTCTCTTATTTTCAAGTTGTTTTAGATGTTAGCTCATTTATCCTTAATGACCTGCTAATGTTGGAGACTTGCATTTTAGCTCCTCTTTTTGTTTGGCTGGATGGACAAACTGGGGAAGGGAGAGGTAAGCAACCTGCCCAGGGCCACCCAGACTGTCAGCTGTAAGGTTTACTGGGTCACTCAGATTTCCCAGCTTTTAGTTCAAAGCTTCTTCACTATACCATGCTACTGTTCAAAAGACTTTTCCATTTAGGAACATCTGAAATATTCTTATATATTAAAAGGGACAAATTTATAAATGTAGTAAATATTATGAGACATCCTGTTTTAACATGGAAACCCTAAGGAAGACATATCTTTATTCTCAGATTTATAGTATCATACTTGTGAAAACAAAACCATTAGTGAAGAGTCATATATATATATTATCTTTGTGTGTGTCTTTTTATTTTTTTAAAGATTTATTTATTTATTTATTCGAGAGAGCATGAATGGGGGGAAGGAGCAGAGGGAGAGGGACAAGCACACTTCCTTCTGAGTGTGGAATCTGATACAGTGCTCGATCCCAGGACCCTGAGATCAGAACGGAGCTAAAATGAAGAGCCATCTGCTCAACACACTAAGCCATCCAGGTGGCCGCAGATACTACTCAAGTTTTTAGAAGATGTACATACATCTAAGTCCAAAATAAAACTACTGTAATCCTAGAGCCTTCATCTGTTGATGTCATCCCTGTGTTCCCACTTTCATGAGCCTTGACTCATGAGAGCATTCAACAAGGCCCTAATGTCATGATACAGCATTTCCCATGAATATTTACAGAATTTACCATCTACCAGTCCCAATCTAATCATCAAGTTCTAGCAGTTTCATCTCCCAAGCCATTGCTCATTTTCAGCGACTTCTTTCCATTCAGAGCCACAGGGTGTGCACCTTGTCATCTCTCTAAACTGCTGCAAGTTTCCTATTCAGCCTAACTTCTTGTTTCTGTCAATTCACAGGATATCCTGCTATCAAAACAATCTTCATAAAGTATTTATCTGATGTCAAAGCTCCTTATGCTCAAAACTTCAATGCTCACTCCCATTTGAAAAAATAATTAGATTAACCTAGCATGATATACACAGTTAACATTCAATGTCAAATGAATCTGAGGGCCTTAACTAATCTATTTTTTCAGTTTACTCTATGTTCCCAACAAAATCCCTATTATGTTTCAGCCCATATTCCCTGAACACATTCCATCTCCTCTTTCACTCTTGCTTTCTCAGGACAATCCCTGACCTGTGGTAGGCATGTGATTAGATTTACTCAGAAGGACTGCTCTCTCATGTCTGCCATAAATTTTGCCATTCCTTCAAGAAGTGAAGATTTCACATAACCATCTCTATAAAAAGCTTTCTTTTTTTTTTTTTAAAGATTTTATTTATTTATTTGACAGAGAGATCACAAGCAGGCAGAGAGGCAGGCAGAGAGAGAGGAAGGGAAGCAGGCCCCCTGCTGAGAAGAGAGCCCCATGCGGAACTTGATCCCAGGACCCCGAGATCATGACCTGAGCCGAAGGCAGTGGCTTAACCCACTGAGCCACCCAGGCACCCCTATAAAAAGCTTTCTTGATCCTGCCAGCGAAGTAACATCTTTCCTTTCCTTCCCTTGCAGCACTAGAGCACTTTCATCTCTTTAAAAGTACTTCATCAACAGAGCAGAAAGTTGCTAGTCTATTATTTTTATACTGATATAGGAAGGGTCAATTTCTTGTATTTTTCTATCCCTTACAGCACCCAGTAGATTGCCTTGGAGAAAACCTCACTGGTGGTTTTAGCACCCTGTGATATCGAAGTAGGAGTAAAACTTAATAAACTCCCCCAAACTGATTACTGTAAATAATTTTTGCTATTAAGAACAAGAAATTAGGTTTGGCATACACTGTAAAAGCTCCACGGACTTTCAGTAAAGTTTTAGTAAAGTGGGAGCAGAACAGTTGCACTCTGGATTGTAACTGCCTTTTACAGTGACTTGAGCTGGTTTAGCCATATCTGATAAGGTAGCATGAAAAGAATCTGAACCCCCTCCTTTCATCAGAGTGCCTTGTTCTACAGTTGATGGTACTGGGTCCAGCTGACAACTTGCAGGGCATGTAGAAAGCAGGAAAAGAGAAAAAGCGACCCAAGTTTTACAGGGAGTGCTCCTAGATTTAACAAATAAAACGTATCTGCATGTGGCAACAGAGCAGTTCTTTTAAAAACTCTTAAAACTTACACGGCAACTTAAGAGTCAAAAGAAAGCTCTTCAGTGGTTTTTATTAGGATGGTTCCAAGTTCTCTACCTAATCTTTAATACCTAGTATAAATACTGAATTCATTCATATTGCTTATATTTGTGAAGATTTACTGTAGTTACTGGCTTGTAATTAAGAAAAACATCACTGAATCACCAACACAAGAGTGAAAAAAGTCATTTTAGAAAACAAATGTTTAGATAATAGGAGGATGAAAACAGAATTGTACCTGTGTTCTGCTGCTGGAACAGAATAGCCTGGAACAGGATCTTTTGTTCCATAGTATTTTTTAACAAAAGCAATTCCTGCTACTGTATCTGTTCCTTTGAAGTTAACCAAATGAGCAGATGCTCCTATGCCAGCAGTCTGGAAAATAAACCACACACCAAAATCCAACAAAAGAAAAAGACTCATATTTTGAGGTATAAAGTTCATCTCTCAAGATAATTCCTGTCTTCAAGCCATTCTTAGCAGAGATAACAGTTCCTATGACAAATATCTAGTGTCTCCTAAACATTTAAGGAGCCAACTGTTACTTCTGGCAGAGAGACCGACTGAATCGTGACCCACCCTCATTTCCCACCAGCCTCTTTTTCCTTACTCTGCCTTGTGCCTTTCTGTAGAACATAATCTGACACCTACTGTATTTATTATAATATATAACATTATACATCCATCCATCCATTCGATATGTAAAGGAGAGGGGCATTTGTTGAAAGCTTCATTTCACATACTCTGAACAGAGGCTAACACATAGTAAGTACTTAATATATATCTACTGACTGAATGTCTGGAGTTTTAAAATGTAGTCTACTCAGAAACAAGATCAGTATCAGTAACATCCCCCAAATTTATAATTTAGATTACCATTCTAACCAACAAACCACATTCTATGAAATGAAGTTCATTTCAGTTTCTTACCTCTTGGGAAGAAACTCCTCTGTAGCC
The DNA here is from genome assembly GCF_964662115.1 of Mustela nivalis. Taxonomy (NCBI): domain Eukaryota; kingdom Metazoa; phylum Chordata; class Mammalia; order Carnivora; family Mustelidae; genus Mustela; species Mustela nivalis. Next base: position 85,879,927 of record NC_139031.1, read on the forward strand.
AAAATCATGTAACTTGTATTCCAGACCATTTAAGTTACCAGATGTCTCCAGCAAATATTTGGCCAATATTTTCTTTTGCTCTCTAGAATTTGTGGCCACTGTGATTGGATACCAGGACTGAACAAGAATAGTCTGTAGTGATAAAATCAATCACAAATATTAGGATATAAAATACCGATTTCTTTCTGAGTAAAATCCCTGCTTTCTCTGGAGGTATGTCCTAGACCTCCGTACTACCAGAAATACCAATTAGACATCTGAACTGTCGAGCAGGATGCCCACCGCGTGCAATCCGGAGATAGTGCATAGCTTAGCTTTCAAATCATCAACACAAAGGATAAGCACTATAGGATCTTAGTAGTACAGAACATCAAATTACCTAGTTTTTAGTCAAAGCGCCAACGAAGCAAGTAATATTTAGAAAAACTGTGATAAAGGACAAATTTTTTTTTTTAATTTTCAATCTGTCATGGACAAATAGTTTTATAAAATACATTCACACTTAGGTATTACGGCAATTACCATGAAAGTTTCTAAATAAGTTTGGTTATCCTCAATTACTATATTTAATGTGGACCTGCATCAAATAGTTTATGGACCAGCATGGGAATACACTTTGAACAGTGTGGGGCTAAAGAAGTTAATCATTTACTTCTCCTCATAGTCCTGGATCTAATTTTTCCTTAGATCTATTATGACTACCAGTAGGTTATTTAGTTCAGCGATGCTTTTGCTTAGCCCTAGAGAATTCTATTCACTGAGTTGTGCTTTATGTTCTTGACTTTTATCAACTCATTTTAAGAAAGATACATGAAATATTTCTGCATGTGCTATAAAACTGTGTGGTCACTGTCTATTTTATAATTCTTTTTAACAGCAAAAAGGTTTCGTTTTGCTTTTTGGTTGGAAGAGGTGGTTACATTTAGCACAATGTGTTCAATCCTCAGCCCCTTTGTAAGTCTGAGACATCTTTACAGAACCCTTGGGCTCTTCTAAACATGTTTTGAAATCTGATTGCCAATTTCTAGCACCACTATTGATATTGATAAAGTAATTCATTAATTTTAGTGGGTTTTAAAAATCAGTGTACAGTGAATAGCAAAGAATATTAGCAATAACTCTGAACACACACTGGGCAAGGTCACTGGAAGGAATACTATTTAGTGCTATTTAAAATGTTTTAAATCAAGGATTGCTTGAACAACATTTTTAAGTTTGTAAATAACAAGTTGTCTAAATATAACATTTTTAACTTTATGGTTGTCTAGTGAAATACACCAAAATAATGATTATTTCAAAAGGGTTTTTGTTGTTGCTTTTTTAAAGCCAGTGTTTTTTTCACTTTCTGAAGAAAATAAAAACATACACGAAGCAAGGTGAGCTGGGAATTAGTCCTCCATGTCCATAAATATCTGCTCTATGGCCGTTCAATTAGATACAAGGGCAAGTACTTATTGACTAAACCCTCAATCAGAAAATAAAAGTGAAAAAAGTTACCCATAGATGATGATTTTCAAAATAAGATTTATCTGCTTGGGATATTCTGGCACTGAAGGTAACTTTGGATAACTATTCCTTTTTTGTTTTTATAATACCATCCTCTTAAAGTCTAGTACTTCCCAGTAAAAATACTATCACAACTATATAAAAACTACTAAGTTTTCTTTTACTTTGAATTCAGTCAATTCAAAGTTTTAAAACACTGCAGTAAACTACTTTAAGTCATTATTTTGGGCAACTGGACATTTTTCCTGGGCCTATTAGCCCACTATAAGTTGATGTCCCATAAGGGGCCCAGTTAATTTTGAGTTTTAAATTTTCTGTCAATTTCGAAAATGTATTTCAAACATATTCTTGGACCTCTTATATTCTTTTTTAAATTTTCCAGTACTTATAAATAACCTCAAATGTATGATTTTACAATATAACAACAAAGTAGTTTAACCAATAAATACTAAGTTAAAGAATTAGTTCTAGTGGGGCCTGGGTGGCTCAGTGGGTTAAAGCCTCTGCCTCAGGTCATGATCCCAGGGTCCTGGGATGGAGCCCCGCCTTCGCCATCGGGCTCTCTGCTCAGCAGGGAGCCTCCTTCCTCCTCTCTCTGCCTGCCTCTCTGCCTACTTGTGATCTCTGTCAAATAAATAAATAAGATCTTTAAAAAAACTATGAGCATGTGAAAATAGGACTACTTAGATACAGATGAAACAAAAACAAAGAGCCTTCCTCAGAGTCTCTAGTGTATCCTCCTTTTTGGGCTTAGAAATTAAAATGATTAGCAAGTCTTGAGTGTTGTTTAGAAAGAAATATCAGGTGGTAAAACACAGGCTCTAAACTGATTAGATAAGGAAGAAATCTGTTGTTAAAAATCTGAACAAAATTCCTTTAGTATAATTAGAACAGAATATCCACAAAATATCCTAAGTTACTAAAAAATAAACCTGTGCTACTTTCCTCGGTTTTCTCTATGATAATATACATTTAGGATTGCAACAAACAAGAGAGAAGACAACTGAGCTTTAATAGTAATAGTTCTTAATAATTTCACTTAGATAAAGTCTCAGAACACTAGATTTCACTGGAAGGAAACTTAGATTATTTAATCCAACTGTCACTTTATAAATGAGAGAACTGAGGCCTGGAAAGGTTTAGTAAATTGTAGAAGATTACACAGCTTTATTAGTAGCAATTAAATTTTTAAAAAATTTACTTGTGTGTGTATGTGTGTGTCTGAAGTGTATTAAGTGAAGATACAGAAATAGCTCTCAAGAGTTAGAGGGGTCCCGACAGGATTGCCCTATTAGTAGCAATTTTAAAACAAGAATGCCAGTTCAATGGTTTTTACATCCTTAATTGATGTTAAACAGTAATCAGAATAAAACAATTCACCTCAATCCAATTTGTAAGCCAGTAACACTCTGGGTCTGTGTTTTCCACTGTGAAGAGAACATTTCCTCGGGGAATGACATAGCCCTCAGGAACAGCTTTTATTTCTATTGGAAGGTGCCCATCGTATTTCTGGTAAAAGACAATAATGAATTTATTCATTCAACGGATGACATCCAGTTACTTGTTTTAATAAGGTTCTTTATATTTTACAGAAGCTAAACTTACTGTCATAAAAACTGTAATTGTACATGTTACTATATTGCTAGTAATATAACCAGAATATTCTTATTCTCCTGAAATAAAATTAACTAAAATTATTAACAGTTTAGGCACTGATACTAATTTTTAACTTTTATGTTATCAGAGTACTTCTGCTAAAAATATTTCTCACTAGAAGATAATCTCAAACTGATCAAAAAGTTTCTCATTCTTTTAAAAAAGGTTTATTCCGACATATTTTAAAGATATTCCAAGAATACTATCTTTCTTCTTAGTTGTTTTCATAAAAGAAAAGCTAAAGGTTAAAAGACAAAATAAGGGACTGCCATTAGCAACATAAAGCGACGACAAATGAAAAGAAAGGGCGCCTGGGTGGCTAGGTCGGCTAAATGTCTGCCTTCTGGCTCCAGTCATGATCCCAGGGTCCAGGGATAGAGTCCCACATCTGATTCCCTGCTTGGTGGGGAGCTTGCTTCTCCCTCTCCTCCCTGCTTGTGCTCTCTCTCACTATCTTTGTCTCTTGCTCTCAAATAAATAAGTAAAATCTTAAATAAAACAAAACAAGAAAAAAGAAAGAAGAAAGAAAGAAAAAGAAAAAAAGAGAAAAGAGAAATCCCTGCCAGTGGAAGAATCTTAAATAGGTTTTCTCTTTATTCTGGTAGTAGGCTGAAACCACTTTAGGAATAGACAGACCAAACATTAAGTATACTTTCTAAAGCTTTGGGAATCAATATGCAAGTGCAACAGTTCTCTCCAAAATTAGCCTGAAACACATTTGCTACAGAGTATGTTATTGGGTATTTAATTATGCCTCCTTTCTTTTGAAGGTAAATGGTGTGGCTAAATTTTGGCTAGGAAGGCAAATTATTTCAGAAATCCCAGGGACAGGTTAACTAGATAAAAGAAAAATCCATTTAATGAGAAGCACTGGAAGACCTTATGATATAGCAGAAAGAATACTGCCTTAGAAACCGCAGCGTGGACTCAAAAATACTGACTTTGGGCAAGTCATTTAACATCTCTAGGTCTCAGACTCTATCCTTAAAACAGGGTTAGGTGAGACTAGATTAGATCCCTAAAATTCTCTGACCATAAAATCAAAAGATTTATCACCCTGGCTACTGGGAATTATATTAATAAGCTTACCACCTATCTATCACTGTTCTCTTCCCAGCAAACCAAATGAGGTAAGTGTAGGTTAGCCAACAGATTTTACTAACCTTACTTAAGATACAGGGAAAGTATAGCACATAATGCTTACTTGACTTCTTCAAAGACCCGTAAGTAAAAATTAGTAAAACTCAGTATTACAATATAAGCCGGAAAGTTGAAGTATTTCTAATTATTTTGTGTTTGATAGTCTACAGTGGAAAAGACATTTGTTTTTAAGACATAAATTAACACTTTACATGACAAGATACCAGAAGATCCCATTCCCAATCCATCTTTGTAGTGAAGACCACCACCAGAGGACACTCAACTCTCATAACTCAATTCCCAGATCTTTGGATGTTCAAAAAGTTTAGGTAATTGATCCAAACATGCTACGTATGAATATTACAGGACAATAAAGAATAAAAATCAACCTTATGGACTGACACAGAACCATTCCAATGATTCAGTCAAGGAAATTTCCTAGAATTACTGTATAGTGATAGTCTCACCACATCTATTCCCTTAAATAATGTATAGCCAAGAAAAAAGACCTAAATTTTACAACTGCCAAATAACCACACCCTTTTTAATCATAGCGCATCTTCAAAGAAAAGATCAAATCACCTTTCTGAAAAATGCTAGTGATTTAAATTATAATTCATTTATATTATAACCAATTATTTAGACCTGCTATAGAAAAAAATTTAAATGTAACCCTTAACTTTTCCAAGAATATCTAAAATAGTAATTATATTAGGGTCACAGATAGAAAAAAGTTATAATTATAGTCTTTTACTCAAATTCCTTTGTAAGAAATTTTGAACTAAAAGTAAAACCAAAGTAGAGCAAAACACATTTTTTTTTACCTCAAGAATGTAGTTCCATCCTTTTTCATTAAAGACATCATCCTGGAAATGCTCTCTATACACTTCTTTGGCTTCTTGGATCTTCTCTTTGGTCACTACTTTACCTGAAAAGACAAATTCCTCCTTTTTACATTTCTAAAGGCATTCTATAAGTTGCTGAGTTGCTGTAGGATCAATCTCTCTAGCTATTTCACCATTCTATGGATTAAAAAACCAAGAACTGAGAGGTTAAATAATCACCCAGAGTCAACCGCACAGCCAGAAAAGGAATTTGCCCTTCTGCTTGTTCACTCTAAGCATACAGAAGTTTTTATTTGAAAAGCAGATGTGCAGAAGAAATCATTACACGAAAAGGATTTTTTTAAATCACAGTAATAAGTTAACTTCTAAGATGATTTATCACTGTAATGTATCTTCAAATTTGATACAGATAATTTTCCAGGTGAACCTTTTCACTTTATTCATAAAGGGTGTCTTCGGGGCTGATAATCCAATAATTTTCACAAGGACTAAGTGTTTGCTCCTCAAATACACTTTTAGTTATCTTTAGCTGTAAAATGAGGATAATAGTAGAGTACCTACTTATAGAATGACTATGAGAACTAAGTGAGTTAAGACACATGAAGCACTTGGCATAATGCTGGCCTCTAACAGGCAATTAACAGATCTGAGCTATAATTAATAATATTCTATAAAGTTTTTAAGCTATAGAACTAAAGTACGACATCAATCTTTAGGACTTTATATAAGGTTACTAGAAAACGCATTTAAAATATCTTGGGAAGTCTTACTGCAAAGTACTGTGGATATTCAAGTTGGTTTTCAATGGTATAACATATCTGAACTTAAATCTGACCTTAAAACTGCCAAGATTATGGGAAAAGATTATTATCTTTGTAAAATTCAACTTAATCTGTTTTCATTTCTGAGATTATTTTCATTTGAAAAGGCTTCAGACATGAAATTTTCCAAAATGTATAAAAACCTTTGTGAACTTTTTTCACCCTAGAAATACCATTATAAAACAAACTGGACATTCACATACAAAACTTGATCTTAGCCACAAGGCCGAGAAGCGATGGACTTTCAAATACAAAAGCACAGAAATTATTTTGGGGGTTTTTCCATTTTAAAACCTATTTTAACTAAGGCCACAGTGTCAGGCAGTTCTGAAAAATAGGCTTTTAAGATAAAACAGACTATGACAAAAATATTCTAATTGCTACCATAATTCAAAATGAATTTCTAGATGAATAATGAATCCTTTACTGTGAATTAATGATTTAAATCTATAAACATACCAGGTTAGCCTCAGAAAATTATTGACTTTTCTAAACTTACTCCCGAATTAGTTTCAGAAATTCTTTCTCATATTTAGAATAAGCCCATACACCAAAGTTTAAGATTTAATGCATTCAAATTAACAGAGTTTTTTACAATTCAAAAATAACATCTGAAACAGTCAAAATAGTTAAGTAAATGTCAAAATTTAACTATTTGAAAATCACAGAATATAACAATATAGGAGAAGATTTATGAAGTGTTACATAAAAGCAGTGTTTAAATGTACTAGGAAAAATAATACCTTTTAAGTACTTATTAAGAATGTACTGCAACCCATAAAATACTGTTTCCTCGTATTTCACCTTCTTTATTTTGGAGTTTTCTGTCTTCTTTTCACGGCATTCAAAGTAGGAATAAACTTTGCTTGTATTGGGTGGGTACTGTTTATAGTGAGTAACCTAAAGGAAAGAGAAATACTTGAATTAGAGAACATCAGAAAAGAATATAAATCATGGCAGAAAAGGCTTGAAATTATCTAAAACCAGAGAAACTACACTTCTTATTTGCTACTGATCAGCTTCTTTTCTTAGCTGTAAAGAATACAGAAAGAAGCATCATACTTATTAGGATACTCTTAGTAGTTCATTCAGTTATCTTAAATTTGAAAACCAGAGGACAGCATTAAGTTTTATAAACAAATAAACTGAACTTAAAGAAGTATGAGACCTTTAATGGGATGGACCCTTGAAATGAAAGTTCAAAGAAAGGTATCTCATTTGGTCTTGGGGAATGGTCTTTCTTCAGGATAGAGAAATGTAGCTGCCTGGAGTGGTGCATACCCATGATATAAAAAATGAACTGGAAGCAGCATTTGATACTGCTACTATCCAAATGTGCTACATTTGATCAGTCAGTAGTCAATGATTCCCCATGACTCTACTTTGTATATAGTGAGGCAGTGAGAATGACTCCTTCCAGTCTTCATAGGAACACTATGAAAACCTGGATGAAAGTAACAACAGCAGCAAATAACTAACTAACCAACCAACTAACTAACTAACTAAGTCCTGTTTATAATATTACTTTTTCCCAAATTTCCTCTGAATTGGGAAATAAATCCCTGTCCAATGTAACATAGAATCCTTAGGAGTTGAAAAACATGAAGTATTATTTCTTTTCCATGAATTTGGATTGGAGTTACTATGTTAATATGTCTTTGTTTTAAGAAAAAAGTGAGTTCATTATAATTTGAGTTTTCTTATATTTTAATGTGGTAAACATTTTACCAATAGAAAGTAACTGGAAGTATAATGTGTATGTGCTCTGTTGAAACAGTAGGAATGAAAATGCCTCAAAGGTTAAGGTACAGGGCAGTCAAGCAGGTAATGGTGTAATGGTCGCTGCAAAGCAAGTTCCATGGATTACACTGTGAAGAACATAGACCGTTCGTTCTGTTTAGCTCCAACCCTAAGTTTAGGGAAACCAATGCTTTCCTTGTTTGGATGCATAATCTTAAAGTAAAATGGCTTTACCCTAAAAAAAATTTGTAGATTAGCATAAAAAATTCTAAAATAAATATACTCTATATAGAAGCAAAAAAAAAAAAAAAATCACAAATGTTTATAAGTTTTTCTTCTCCAAAAGAAGCAACCTGGAACTCTATGAAAACAGCACCCTTATGCTGCTTAAAGGCAACCTGCATGAAGAATCTTAAACTTAGAGATAGAGACCAGGGTTTGGCTTGGGTTTTGTTTTTGTTTTTTATGTCAGAACCTAGAGACTGACACTACTGGAAGCTGAAGTAGTAGCTCAGTGAAATAACTAAAACAAAACCCAGAGCAGTTAAATCTGTGAACCAATTCACCAAAATGCAAATATTTGAATGATACCCTAGTAACAAATCACTACTATTTCAACTACTTAAGAAACTGATTAGAAAAAGGTTAACACCACCTAAAAACATACCCAAGATGTATATAAACATGAAAATGTCCAGTTTACAATGTAAGGGACTCCAACTCCTTTAGTGGGAATGAGCAGTGAGGAAGAAGAAAAGTCAACTCCAATGAAGTAAAAACCAAAGGTCTGGATCACATTATGCAAGCTCACAGAAGTTAGATTCATAGTTGTGACTCTCAGTAGTTTGACCTTTTTGCAGTTCAGATACTAAAAGGTGCATTTTATAAATTTACTTTTTCTACACCAGATTTAAAAGTGTTAGAAGGCAAATAAATTATTTTCATCACCAGTCAAAAGCTGGATGAAAATGTTCCTAAATTATTTAACCCCATTTTGGCCTAAAAGTATACTAAAACTTTTTGATCATGCAAATCCAGTTCCAGTTTTGGACAGTGAGTATGTTTAGAATTTCAAAGCTTTACTACTGCCATGTTCTTTAACTACGTACTTAAACCTCTACATAAATATTTGGAATGCTTCCTCTGAAAACCAATGTCATTAAAAACACAGAACTGTCTAGGCTGCTTCATCAGAAACTAAGTGTGACTTCTAAAATCTTCTTTGGAGAACTTTCGAGAACTGTTCTAGAACTTAACTTTAGAAGCTAATTCTCAGGCAATTAACTGCCTACCAATGAACACCCAATATATGTAAAGAGCCAAATAGTATGTTTGGATCTATTTATATTAGCTTATGCCATTGTTTTAATGGGAAAAAAATGTTTAAACAGAGCTTCTTAGTAAATATTATTCTAAGAATATAGCCAACAGAAGATTTATAATGGTTCCAAGTTTTGCCAGGTTTACTAGGGTTTTACTTTCTTCATTTTACTTTCTGCTAAACCGCTCTCTCAGAACCACTTGGAACCTTCACTAGAAAATGAGATGATACAGCAGAAAATCAAATCATTAAATTGCTATTTTGTAAATAGTTTATTCAGAAGTATATACTGTGTATCCATTATGTATCAGGCATTGTTTCAGGTACTGAGGATGGGGAAATACAATGGACTAAGGTGGTTTTTAATTCTCAAATGGCTAATAAGGGCTAGAAGGTCAGAGAAAAACATATAAATCAACAACATAACTTCAGATCTAGATGTAGGTTTGAAAAATTAAAAGAAATGAGGGGCTACAGGGGGTCTGATAGATTGCTGTAAAGACGGGGCCAGGAAGGCTTCTCTGAGATGCTGACAGGTGACAGGACCTAAACTACAAAACAGGAAATACACTGACTTAAGGGACGAACACAACATGTGTGGTTGGTACATGGAGAGTGGGGAGGAGGAGGAGGGAGTACATGGTGAGGTCACAGAGAGATGCAGGGACAAGACTGCGTAGGGCTTGTACGCTACAGCAAGGAGCTTGACTATTACCTCAAGTACAGTAGGCAGCCATTAGAATGTTTTAAGTGGGAATGAATACGATCTGATTCATATTTTATAAGGATCAACTTGACAGTGAGGTCAAGAATGGATTACAGGGTGACCAAAAAGGAAGCAGGACCATCAGATAAGAGGCTAAAGACTAGCTTACGTGATAGAAGTGGCTCATTTGAAGGAAAAGGAGAATTATGCTTATAGATTATATTTGGGAGATAAAAAGGGGGAGGAATTTATGTTTCCTACATTTTTGGCTTGAGCAACTAGGTGAATAATGGGTGTCATTTACTGAGATAGGGAAGGCTGTGGAAGGAATGGACTAGGAAATCAAGAGCTCAGTTTTAAATATATCAAGTAATGCTAACAAAGTTTCATAGTTTTCAAAATTGAACTACAAAGGGGGAGCTATTATATCATATTGGGTTTATTTGTTTTTTTAAGCACTACTTGACTTCTACCAATAGAGAACATGGTTCTACGATAAGTTTAACATTATTTATAAGATGAAAATAGCTAACTTCTCATAATATCTTCAGCAAATCTTACTTCTAAAAATGTTTCCTAAACTAGAAAGATTTTCCTACAGCTAACAGAGCACTAGCAGTATACAAAAACATATGTGGTAAAGAACACAGGCACACAGGAAAAAGTAGCTCTTTAAATAGAAGTTAATTTCACAGTCATGTGACTGATTTACTTCATGAAAAGCTAAAGATTGTAATAACTCCCTAGGCTAATTATCCTTGTCCCAATTATGACATTTAAAGAGAAATATGAGGGATGCCTGGGTGACTCAGTCAGTTAAGCATCTGACTCCTGATTTCAGCTCAGGTCATAAACTCAGGGTTGTGAGATTGGGCCCTGTGTCGGGCTTGGTGCTGGGCAAAGAGCCTGCTCAAGAGTCTCTCTCTCCCTTTTCCCCTTCTCCCCACCCCACTAATAATAATAATAATAATAATAATAATAATAATAATTATGAAAAAATGAAGAGATATATAAGAAATATTTAAGTTGCATAGAATCTTTCTGTAAGAGCAAACTCTTAAGATTTTTCTGAGCTTCTCCAGATTTCTCATAAAGTTGATCTGATATTTTTTCAAGAGGTTTCCTCTCACAATGGGATCACAAGACACCAAAGACAGCCACTACTAATCTACTTTATCAGTTACAATTATAACAGATGATCATAAGCCAACATTTCAACAGTACCATGTGTATATAAGAGCACATGGGAAAATATATATAATGACACAAATAAGTTATATTATCTATATAATAGGGCATTCAGAAGAGGATCCATAATGCCTTATAATGGCCAAGACTTTCTGCCTTATCAATGCTAATGTGCTAGAAATAACAAAAAATTAAACTGATTCTTTATTCTTTTCAGCGTTATTTAAGATATCTCAAGCCTTAGAAATACTTCTATTGCCACAAAAAATAATTTTTTGCTATTTGACTTTTGAAGCAATAATAACTTCAAAAGCAGGACTTAAAGATTTTTGGATTATATTTTGGGGTCTTCCAAATCAGCTATAATCATACTGCCCCTTCCCATAAACCTCTTAGCACAGAGTTCCTGATAGTTTGTACTTTTTTTTTGCCACACCTTTGAAAAAGATGTAGTCAACTGACAAAGAGGACACCTGGTTCTGGTATCTTTGTTTTGCAAAATATTATATAATTACTACTGACCTAAGTTAATTTTCCTATCAAGTGTATTTGTGGTTTACATATAGGATTTTATTTCTGTTGCCTGAGCTTTTCCTATAATTTATAATATAAAACTCACTGGAAAATTGCATTGAACAAATGTACACACAATCTCTGACACACAAACTACAACAGAACTCCATTCCTCACAATGCTCAGACTGCTATGAGAGTCACTGTGAAATAACTGAAGTGTCTGGTCAGAAGCAATGCAAAAGAAGGAACGATGAAAAATAGGAACAGCTCAGACACTGGGCAGCTAAAGTTCCAGGCAGGACTAACTTGCCAGTAAGACCTGTCCCCAACTCTTTTTCCAAAAAGCCCAAACTTTTAAAATTTGTTAATCTGCTATTAATGAGGCAGCAAAATCTCTAAAAAAAAAAGCTACCTTGGGGGGCGCCTGGGTGGCTCAGTAGGTTAAAGCCTTGGTCTTTAGCTCAGGTCACGATCTTAGGGTCCTGGGATCGAGCCCACATCGGGCTCTCTACTCAGCAGGGAGCCTGTTTCCCCCTCTCTCTGCCTCTCTGCCTACTTGTGATCTCTCTCTCTCTCTGTGTCAAATAAATAAACAAAATCTTAAAAAAAAAAAAAAAAAAAAAAGCAAGCTACCTTTGGTGCCAAATCACCATACATAAATTATACAATCTTCTTTAACTTCTCTAAAACCAACTTCCACGCACCCTGGATTTTAAGAGACGCCTTGTCTTTTACAATACCTTGGAGATCTCCAATGTTTATTAAATAAATTAATGAAAGTGGGCTGAGTTCCAGATAACCAGTTTAGAAATAACCTTTTGAGAAGCAACCCAAACTGGACAGCACAATTCATAACAATGGGTGATGTGTAAATTGCTTAAATATTACTACTGTACACTATATAATTTTTCAACTCAATTGTCAGCATCTTCCATCTTAATCTGCTAATAGGTAAAATGTTCAGAAATAAACTAAACTATACTTTCCTATAGTTTGTTACTAACATTATCTACATAGAAGCAAGGGAATGGAACAAGGAATAGAAATGCACTTTTTAATGAACCAGTTATTTGTAAAGTAATCAATGGCTACTCCAGGGACAGGCAGTTGGCGGGGGTGGGGGTGGGGTGAGGGGTGGGGAACACCCAAACAAAAATCTGACTGTTCTTCTTTACAAAAAGTTCCAAATGCTTTTTAAGTACTGCAATGGCTAAAGCAGCCCAACACACAACATAAATACAACCCAGCTGATACTTTTACTTTATGCCATTTTGAAAATGATTAAACAAGAGCCCAGGATGAAAATGGAAGAAACAACTACATTAACCTGTTTCTCAGTTCCTTATTATGTATTTAAGATAGTATGAGATTACAGAAATGAATATATATTTTCCACCTTCCTCCTTTGGTCCGAATTGTCTTGAACCCCCCAGAGAGGATACAAGTAAAAACAATATAACCATGTTTTCATGTGCTTGGACACTACCCTACTACCTGCAAAAAACCTTTCTGTAGATTTTAGACAACAAATTATTCTTTCTTTAGTTTTACAAGAAGAAATCAACAATATTTTCTCTTCCATCAACACATCTAAAACCACTAGGTTCCCTACTTACATTAACTGCCCAGTAGTTCAGAAGTACTGATAAGAATATGTAATAGTCTCATGGAATTGCCAAATAAAAATTTCATTGTTTCTAACCTCAGGATTATAATTTCTGTCTCTTCTTCATCTAAGAAGATAAAAAGGTAAAAATGGAAATAGAACATATGAACCTGACTGAATCCTCTTGACGGATTTTTGGGGAAGAAAAATGAAAAATCTTACTAAGATAAAAAAAACTTTTTAAAAGATTTTTTAAAATGATTTTATTTATTTGAGAGAGAGTGTGTGCACACATGCAGGCACACAAGCAGGGGTGTGGAGGGGCAAAGGGAGATGGAGAAGTGGGCTCCCCACTGAGCAGGGAGCCCAACACGAAGCTCAACCCCAGGACCCTGAGATCAGAGCCAAAGGCAGATGCTTAACTGACTGAGCTACCCAGACACCCCAAGATGAAAATCTTAAAATGTTTCATATTAGACAAACTTGGAAGATGGTGGCAGAGTAGGAGGACATAAGACTTGCCTCATCCCACAACTAGATAACTATCTAATCACCCTAAATACCCTAGAAATTGACCTGAAAACTGGCAGAACAAACTCTACAATTAAAAGCAGAGAACACGCCACATCAAAGAAGATAGGAAGTACGGAGACAAGGTTTGGAAGAAATGGATCATGGTCAAGGCAGTGGAAGAGAGAAGAAAGAGAGAGAGGCTAGAGACGTACAGGGGAGCACATCAAAATATGAACCCATAGTGACTGGCTTGGAAAGCAAGAGGAGCCAAATTTTGTGAGTTCTTTCAACTAGCGGGGCTTAAAGCCCTGAGTTTTAAAGGTCAGCAGGCTTGGCTTTTACAGCCCAGAGGACACTGCACTGCTCTCAGAAAGAAGGCAAGTCAAATAACCAGCCCATGAACACAGCGTGGAAATAGTGCTCTGAAGAGAGCCTGAAGCAGACAGTGGAGAGGTTATCTGCTCATCTTGGAGCATGTCCCAGAGAGGCAGCATGAGATCCCTCTAGGAATAAAGGAACTGGCAGAAGCCATTTCCCTCTCCCTGCCCCCAGCACAAACACAGGACCACCTACGGGAACCAGGCAGCATCCACATTCCTTACCTAACTTCCTTCCATCAACCCCCCTGCACCATGCTTGAGTGGAACTGCCCCCCTCCCAGTCACGTTTGCCTCAGTCCTAGCACTGTGGGCCCCCTCATCCAGACCAGCCCAAACCTCTGCTCACACGGTGCCTCCAGAGACGGGAGACTTGCAGGGTTTCAATTCCAGTGACAATGGCAACAGGCTTCATTGCACAAGCAGAACAGAGCACACCTAGTTAAAACGTGCTGCATTCAGCCAGGGATCAAACATTGCCTGAAACAAGCAAAGACAGCCTCTGCAGATGACTGGCCTGAGGGATAAAGTGGCCAGGTATAACAGTTGAGCACCTAAATGTGTGCTTATTTTGTTTATTGAGCCCTTATTTTATTTATTGAGCCCCTCAAAATGTAGCACACACTGGAGACACTCCCAGAAGTGTCAGGCTCTGGGGAACAGGGGACACTACATGGCATGACACTACAGGACCTCTTCATTTCCCTCAAGATCAGGAGATGTAGCTGATTTTCCTAATAATACACAGAAGCAGGCACAACGACTAAGACAAAAAAATGAGAAGACAGACAAAATTGACCCAAATGAAAGAACAAGACAAGGCCATGGGCAGAGATCTAAGTGAAACAGATATATGTAACCTGCCAGATACATAATTTAAAGTAGTGATCATTAAAACACTCACTGGACTTGAGAAAAGAGTGGAAAGCATCAGTGAGATCATTAACACAGAAATAAGGAATAATATAGCACAGATAAAGGGCTCAATAAAATAAGAAATATGCTTAATGGAATGAAAAGCACGCTGGAAGAAGCAGAGGAACAAATTAATGACCTAGAAGACAGAGTAATGGAAAGTAATCAAGAACAAAAGAGAGAAAAAATAATTATGCAAAATGAGAATGGACATAACTCAGTGACTCCATCAAATGTATTAACATTCGTATTCTGGGAGTCCCAGAAGGAGGCAGCGAAAGGGGAAAAATTTTATTTGAAGAAATAATAGCTGAAAATTTCCCTCAAACTGGGGAAGAAAATAGACATACAGATCCAGGAGAGGGGCGCCTGGGTGGCTCAGTGGGTTAGGCCTCTGCCTTTGGCTCAGATCCAGGAGAAATGGAGCAACCCCTTCCCCATCTCAAAAAACAATAAAAGCAGATCCACAGCAAGACATACAGTAATTAAATTGGCAAAATATAGTGATAAACTGTTTTAAAAGCAGCAGGACAAAATATAGTCACATACAAGGGAAACCCCATAAGGCTATCAGCAGATAATTCAGCAGCAATTTTCTAAGCCAGAAGAGCATGATATATTCGAAGTGCCTGAATGGGAAACATCTGCAGCCAAGAAAACTATCCACCAAGGCCATCATTCAGAATAGAAAGAGAGAAAAAAAGAGTTTCCCAGATAACGACTAAATGAGCTCATGATCACTAGACCAGCCCTGCAAGAAATATTAAAGGGGAATCTCTGAGTGGAACAGACAGGCCAAAAGTGACAGTATAAAGGTAGAAAATAAAGTTTAGTGGCCATCAACTTAATATAGACTGCTAAATGCCAAAGAGATACAGTAAGCACAAACATAAAACTGCTAATACGCAAAGAATAAAGACAAAGAAATCCAAATATATCACTGAAGAAAACCAGCAGACCATAAAGGAGAAAGACAAGAACAGATCAGAGATAGTCATCAGAAACAACCACCCCCCCCAATAAATAAAATGTATCTATCAATAATTACTTTGAATGTAAATGGACTAAACACTCCAATCAAAAGGCATGACCTGACAGAAGGGATTTAAAAAAAAAAGAGCTAGACCCATCTACATCCTGCCTATAAGAGACTCCTTTTAGACCTAAAGACACTTGCAAATTGAAGTGAGGGTATGGAGAAACATCTATCATGCAAATGGAGGTCAAAAGAAAGCCAGAGTAGCAATACTTTTATTGGACAAATTAGACTTTAAAACAAAGACTATAACAAGAGACAAAGAAAGCCACTATATAATAATAAAGGGGGCAATCCAACCAGAAGATATAACAAGTGTAAATATTTATGCACCCAATATAGGAATGCCAAATACATCAAAGTTAATAATAAATATAAAGGAACTAATGGAAAATAATACAACAATAATAGGGAACTTTAACATCCTACATACATCAATGTACTGACCATCTAAACAGAAAAGCAATAAGGAAACAATGCTTTGAATGAACAGATGGATTTAACAGATAAATTCATAACATTCCATGCTAAGACAGCAGAATACATATTCTTTTCAACTGCACATAGAACATTCTCCAGAACAGAATACATATTAGGCCACAGAACAAGCCTCAACAAATTCAAGGTCAAAGTCATACCATGCCATCTTTTCTGACTGCAACACTATGAAACTGGAAGTCAACCATAAGAAAAAATCTGGCAGGATGACAAATACATGGAAGTTAAATAACATGCTACTCAACAATGATGGATCAATCAGGAAATCAAAAAATAAATTAAAAAGTACATGGAAACAAAATGAAAACACAATGGTCGCAAACCTTTGGGATGCAACAAAAACAATTCTAAGAGGCAAGTTTGTAGTAGTATAAGATTATTTCAAAAAGCAAGAAAAATCTCAAATAAACATCCTAATCTTACACCTAAAGGAGCTAGGAAAAACAACAACAAACAAAATCTAAAAACATTAGAAGGAAGGAAATAATACAGATTACAGCAGAAATAAATGATACAGAAATTTTAAAAATAATGGAATAGGGCAATGAAACCAGGAGCTGATTCTTTGAAGAACTCAACAAAACTGATGAACCGCCAAGACTCAAGAAAAAAAGAGAAATTACTCAAAATCACAAATGAGAGAGGAAAAATAACAACCGACACCAAAGAAATACAAACACATATAAGAGAATATCATGAAAACCATTATATGCCAACAAACTGGTTGCAACCTAGAAGAAATGGCTAAATTTCTAGAAATATATAAACTACAAAACTGAAACAGGATGAAATAGAAAGTTAGGAAAGAGTGATTATTAGCAAAAAAACTGAGTCAGTAATAAAAACAAACAAACAAAATGAAACCTAAAAAAATCAAAGTCCAGGACCACATGGGTTTATAGGAATATTCTACCAAGTATTTAAAGAAGAGTTAGCATTATTCTTCTCGAACTATCCCCAAGAAGTAAAAAAGTAAGAAAAACTTCCAGATTCATTCTAGGAGTCCAGCATCACTCTGATACCAAAACCAGATAAACACACCACTAAAAAAGAGAACTACAGGCCAATATCTCTGTTGAACACAGATACAAAAATCCTCAACAAAATACCAGCAAATCGAATCCAATAATACATTAAAAACATTATTCACCACAATCAAGTGGGTATTATTGCTGGGTTGCAGGGTGGTTGAATATTTGCCAATCAATCAATGTGATACATCACATCAATAAGAGAAAGGGTAAGAACCATATGGTCATTTCAACAGATGCAGAAAAAGCATTTTGACAAAGTACAATGTATGATAAAAACCCTCCACAAAGCAGGTTTGGGGGGAACATACCTCAACATAATAAAGGCCATATCTGAAAAACCCACAGCGAACATCATCCTCAATGGGGAAAACTGAGAGCTTTTCCCCTAAGATCTGGAACAAGACAAGGATATCCACTCTCACTACTTTTATTCAGCATATTACCGGAAATCCACACCACAGAAGTCAGACCAGAAAAACGAATAAAAGGCATCCAAATTGGTAAAGAAGTCAAACATTCACTATTTGCAAATAAATGATACCATATATAGAAAACCCAAAAGACTCTACCAAAAAGCTACTATAACTGATAAACTAATTCAGTGAAGTTGCAGGATACAAAATCAATGTACGGAAATCTTGCACTTCTATACACCAATACTGAAGCAGCAGCAGGAGAAATGAAAACAATCCCATTTACATTTGCACCCAAAATAATAAGATACCTAGGAATAAACCTAACCAAAGATGTGAAAGACTTATACTCTAAGAACTATAAACAGTGATGAAAGAAATTGAAGAGGACACAAAGAAAGGGAAAGACATTCCATGCTCATGGATTGGAAGAACAAATATTGTTAAAATGTCTACATTACCCAATGCAATTCACACATTTAATGCTATCTCAATAAAAATCCCAACAGTATTTTTCATAGAAGCAGAACAATCAATCCTAAAATTTGTATGGAACCACAAAAGACCCTGAGTAGCCAAAGCAATTTTGAAACAGAAAAACAAAGCTGGAGATATCACAATTCTGGAGTTCAAGATATATTACAAAGCTGTAGTAATCAAAACAGTATTGTACTAGCAAAATGTAGATACATAGATCAATGGAACAGAAAAGAAAGCCTAGAAATAAACCTGTAACTGCATGGTCAATTAATCTTCGACAAAACAGGAAAAAATATCGAGTGGGAAAGTCTCTTTAACAAATGGTGTTGGGAAAAATGGACAGTTATGCGCAAAGAATGAAACTGGACCACTTTCTTGTACCATACAAAAAAATAAATTCAAAATGGACTAACGACCTAAACGTGAGACCTACAACCATAAAAATCCTAGAAAAGAACATGAGCAGTAACTTCTTGACATCAACCAAAGCAACTTCTGGTTGCTAGGTATACTGCTAGGTATGTTTCCTGAGGCAAAGGAAACAAGCAAAAATAAACTATTGGGACTACATCTCAAAAAGCTTCTGCACAGCAAACAATCAACAAAGCTAGAAGATAGCCTACTTAATGGGGGAATGTCATTTGCAAATGACGTGTCCTACAAAGGGTCAATATCCAAATTATATAAAGAACTTACACAACTCAACACCCACAAAACAAATCATCCAATTTCATAAATGGATGGAAGACATGAACAGACAGTTCTCCAATGAAGACATACAGATGGCCAAAAGACACATGAAAAGAACCTCAACATCACTTACCATCAGGGAAATGCAAATCAAAACTATAATGAGATATCACCTCACACCTGTCAAAATGGCTAAAATCAACAACACAAGAAACAAAAAGTGTAGGCGAGGATGTGGACGAAAAGGAACCCTCTTGCACTGTTGGTGGGAATGCAAACTGGTGCAGCCAATCTGGAAAACAGTATGGAGATTCCTCAAAATGTTAAACATGCAACTACCCTACAATCCAGTAATTTTTACTACTGGATACTTACCCCCAAAATGCAAAACACTAATAACAAAGGGATACATACACCCTTATGTTTAGAGTATTATTTACAATAGCCAAGATATGGAAGCAGCCCAAGTGCCCTTGACTGATGAAAAGAGGGGTGGTATACACACACACACACACACACACACACACACACACACACACACAAAATGGATTACTGAGCCATAAAAAAGAATGAAATCTTGCCATTTGCTAGGACATGGATGGAGCTAGAGAGGATCATGCTAAGCAAAACACATCAGTTAAAGAAAGACAAATACGGGGCACCTGGGTGGCTCAGTGGGTTAAGCTGCTGCCTTCGGCTCAGGTCATGATCTCAGGGTCCTGGGATCGAGTCCCGCATCGGGCTCTCTGCTCAGCAGGGAGCCTGCTTCCTCCTCTCTCTCTCTCTCTGCCTGCCTCTCTGCCTACTTGTGATCTCTCTCTGTCAAATAAATAAATAAAATCTTTAAAAAAAAAAAAAAAAGACAAATACTACATGATTTCACTCATACGTGGAATTTAAGAAACAAAACAAACGAGCAAAGGGGAAAAGAGAGAGAGAGAGAGAGAGAGAGAGAGATAAACCAAGAAACGGGCTCTTAATTATGGAGAACAGGGTTACCAGAGAGGAGGTGGGTGAGGGGATGGGTTAAATGTGATGGGGATAAAGGAGTGCACTTGTCCTGATTAGAACTGGGTAATGATATGGAAGTGTTGAATCACTATATTGTACACCCTCAACACATCTACACTGTATGTTACCTACCTAGAATTAAACCAAAGACTTAAAACCACATTTAAGAAAATAAAAAGGTTTCACATGAGGAAAATATATTGGACTGATTCAAAAATGGGCAGGAATACACTTTATGAAATAGGTGCAAATTCTAACAGTGCATTACATATGCCCTGCTAGGAGATTAGAAAACTTTAAGGTAATTCACTCTTCTAATTAAAAGCATCCCAGAAAACTGATGTTAAGGCAATTTTACATTTGTTATGTATAATTGCTAGAGGAAGTACAAACTAAAGGAATTTGTACTCCTTTTGTTTTTAAAAGACTAATCAACTTGTTTACATTTCCCATTCCCAACCAAATCATTAATTGCTACATTAAGAAAACTTGGAAATCATTTTAAAGATTTAATTAGCAAAAAAAAAAACTGGCGGAAGAAATTTAGTTAAGAAAAAACTATGAATGAGACCATTGTGAAATCATTACTGAAGATACTCAAAACACTAGGAAAAAGACAAGAGAAAGTTTTAAGGTCATGTAAACCATACTTGATAATATTTTGATCTCCTTGCAATACTGTAGATTTCCACTTTAAAATTCCATTTAAAAGACTACTTGTTAAAGAAACTTGACTCTACTTTTAAAAAGTACCCATTTAAATTATCTTAAGTAGAACCTTAAGGCGATTGGGAAGAAATGAACAAAACAGAACGTAAGCAAAATGGGATTCTCCAAATTTTTAAAGGAAATATTTAAGGAAAGAAAAAGCAAAAGTTCTGAACAAAAACCAACAATATGAGAGCATCATGCTTTCCTTCATATTCCAAACCACCATGTTAAGTAAATACTAAAATTTATTTTGTTCAAGTGGGGTGGGGTGTCTGGCCTGACATTTCATCTTTTAAGTGTGCTGGCCAACAAAGCTTAGCAAAGTATAGTTCAGTTTACTTCATGTAATTTGGAACCTAGGGAAAAGAACATTTACCAGATTTTCCTCTCATCATTCTTTCCTTTACTAATTTGTGTGAGTTTCAAACAAAACTAATGCGGCAGCAATACTCTCAAGTGTCCTATAAGCTTATTAACACAAATGTGTCATTTCTCTGTGAGTTCTCCAGGGTTAAAACTACAATTCATTTAGCTCGCGTTTTCACTTTCCTTTTCACAGAAATCCTGTAGTGGCCCTAATGGAATAAGGGCAGCCTACCGGCCTCTACAACAAGGGATAAGGAGTATGAGTGATCACCGGGAGCCAAGGAGTTTGAAACGGAGCCCAGCGGAGTGGGCCGGGGACTCCAGCACGTCTACCGAGGGCAGATAAGTGGCCTCCACACCCCGGCCACAGGCAGAAGAACGTGGCTGGCTGCTGCGGCACCCTACTAGGTCCTCGCCCACCTCTTTCTCGGGGAGGGACGTACCTGGCCAGCAAGGGGGGAGCGCACTCGATTCAGCCTTCAGGGGAAAACCCACTTCTCAAACCTCATTCCTTTTCTGCACGGCCGAGCCCCAGGGGCCGTTACCTAACTGACCCGCTCCTCCGGCGACCTTTCGCCAGGCTGGCCCTGCCCGACCCGGCCCAAGGCCAAAAGGCCGCGCTCCCGGGAAAGGCGTGCGCTCGGCCGGGGACGCCCAAGCCTCCCTGGCCCCGACCCCGCCACGGCCTCTCCAGCCGCGAGCCGGGAGCCCGGAGCCCCGCGTCCCGCGCCTGCGGCGGGCGGGCGGCGCCGTCTCCGGCCCGCCTCAGCCCCTCGCCGCGCCCCCCCCCACCACGCACCCCAAAGCCCCGCCTCCTGCCGTCCATCCCTCCATCCCTCCTCCATCCACCTCCTCCCCACTGCGGCGCCAGCTTCACCTGCCTCAGCCCGCCGCCGCCGCCGCCGCCGCCCGGCCGCTCCTTCCCTCGGGATCGTGCAGCGCCACGACCCCAGAGCGGCGCCCCCCGCCCCACAGCCCCGCGCTTGTCCCGGACGCGCCCTCTCCTCCTTCACCTGCCCCCGCCCCGAACCTCTACCTTGTAGGAGTCGGTGGCCAGGAGGATGTTGAACTCGGCGTCTGCCGCAGCATTCATCTCGGGCGGGAATGTGAGGGCCACGCGCCGCGAGGTGCCCGGCGCGGCGGCGAGGAAGGAGAAAAATGAGCTTCACCGCGCTCCGTTGCTTAAGTCACCGCTCGGTCGGAGGGGCGGGGGAGAGGAGGGCGAAGAGGAGTGGGGAGGAGGGGCCACAGAAGGGCGGGCCCGGGAGCAGTGACGCGGCGGAGGGTGGTGGCGCCGGTACCTCTCGAGCTCTCAGCCCAGGGACTCCGACCGACTCCTCACCTCGGCTCCCCGCCCCCACCCCCGCCCCATTACCCCGGAGGGGACGCGAGGGGCGGGGCGCGGCCGCGCGTGCGCAGCGCGCGAGGGGGCGGGGCTGGGGGAGAGGACGTGAGGCACGCGCTCTTTCTCCAGGACGCCAGCTCCGGGAAAGCGGAGGCTTCCGGGCAGTCCCGGTGTGGGACCCGCGTCCCTACGTTGATTTCATTTCCCGGCACCGCGTAACGGAGAGCGGCGGGAGGGGGAATTCCCAACCTCGCCCCTCCTGCGATTAGCTGGTTCGTCCGCCTGGCTGACCTCTTCCTGTCCTACCCTGTCCTGGCTCGTTTTCTGAGTCCTCCTGAAGGCACGCCACCCGGCTGGTGGCCGTGAAGCCTTCCTCTGCCGGTCTCCCCATCCCCCTCCCGCAGTTACTCACCTTTGTCTCGGGCTGGGATTGGGGATCGAACCTTTTGCCTGCAGCCCTCTTGTCCCTCTAGGTCCTCCTAAGCCTCTCTTTAAAATCCGAAGAGCGGCGATGAGGAAGGTCTGAGGGGACCCTTTGCTCTGCATCGACTCCGATTTCCTCTGCCTGTGTTGCTGAGCTCTTGGATCCTTTGATGTTTTGATTTTTTTTTCCGCAGAAAACAGTCTGCACGTGAAGGCGGGGGTTGAATTCAGCGCTCCCAGATAATGAAAGTACGAGGCCTAATTGAATCTAACAGTGCCGAGAAGTAAACGGCAACGGGCCAAGTTGTGACACGGTGCAAAACTGATTTCATCATTGCTTTAGTTGTTAAATTTTGGGAAATGATTTGGTAACCTCCAAAAAAGAAGCAACGGATACGACGTCGGATGACTTCACCGAAGTGTAGACGATCCACTTATGCAATTCTCATACGTGATTGTAGTTTTGCGTAAAATTAAGATTTCCTTTGTCCACATGATCAGTAGCTGCTGCGGCCTTTTTTTAAATTTTTTTATTCCAAGATTTAGGTTTTACAAGATACAAGTAGCGGGGGCGCGGGGGGGAAGCGGATCAATGAAAACAGGCATAGGAACTCTATAGACTATTTTAAAAGTTGGTAAAAATCTCACTTTATGGGGGGGTGGTGTGGGATGGGAAGGGGGACGCTGTGGATTGAGAGATTCATCACAACAAAACGGAGACCTACCTCTTCACTTAAAAGCAACTTGGGTCCAGACTGTGGTCTTGGAATAAGTGCAGGTTCTTGACAGTCGCCTCCATCTATAGAGTCCATGCAGGCCAAGATCACGGAAGTGGTGAGATACCAAGGTAGTAATAATAAACTCACCAAGGTAGTAAATAATAATACATTTAGAATAAGAATTTTCAGCAAAAAGTTTGAAAACAGAAGAGGCTTTTTTCCCCCTTTTTGGTTATTTTTTTAAAACAAGTAGGTAAATTACTTAATTTTTTTTTTTTTTAAATTTTGGCAAATTTTATTAAGTCAAGCAGTGTGATTCAAATAAAGAGGATGATCCTTGATGCCTTTCTTGATTTGGTGCTTTTTTTCTTCATTTAAAATTTCCATAACCTACCTTACTTAAATGACAAATTCTTTTGGCTTAGCTTCCTGGAATCCATGTATGTATAACTGACCATTGTTCTGTGCTGCCTTATTCAGGAAAAAAAATTGGGCCCTGATTACAAAATGGGCTTTGTTTATGGTAGGATTTTCTTTAAAGCAAAATAAAAATTGATCTTGCAGTCTTTGATTTGAATTTGCATTTTTAAAGTGAAAAAGTTGATCAATTCAAGCAAAAATGTTAAGATTGCATTGTTTATTAAATGTAAGAAAGTCACAAGGCCTGCATACATATTAGTGACTTAACCCCTCACAGCACCTCCAGAGGAAAAGAAGTTATATTTGCAATAGAAAAAATCACCATTTGCCTGAGAATCAGGCACGCTGTATGTAACTACCTACATGCTTAACACAGGACCAGTTCTGAGTTAATTGGGCTTCAGAACTATGAAATGATCACCAAATACAAAGTTAAGATTTCATTTTTAAATAGCCTCCCTTGAAAGACGGGTTAACAACCAGCATTTAGCATGTTTATCCAGTAGCATGTAAAAGTTTTTGAGAAACTGCTTCTCATGGGCACCCTCACATAATAAAAAGACTCAGTTGGGTCCCCTCACTTTATTCAAAGCCCTGAGTTAAACTACCATTCATACCCAATGGCCAGTCATGCAGGGTAAACTGGGCACCCAGCTCCTGATTTATATCCCTTGGAGTGCTAGGACAGCTTGCCACTCATATATTTGATTAGGCAAAGTGGGTGTTACTGTACCACTCCTGTTTCCCCACACTCTTCCAGACTTCGGCACACGTTTGTATTTCAAAGTTGCCTCAGATATTTCCATATGACCTGGTTTCACTTCAGTAAGAAACAGTTAAAAACAAAACAAAACAGAACAGGAAAAAAAAAAAAACCCTCAAGAGGTAGGCATGGGATTCACGAATCTGCAACTCCTGACAATGGTCCTGTCCATCCCTCTTTATAATTTCCTCTAGTTTTACCAAGAAGCAACAATTGTCACAAAGATAAATGTAACAGAAGAACTTTTTAATTAAACTTAAGTCTTTTCTTATTCAAACTTCCATGGTGCTTTGGGGCCTTCTCAAGTGTTGTAATTTCCCAAGGAAAGGGACTCATCTACAAAAAGATGTGGGTCTTCGCAGATCTGATTGTCAGCGCTGCCCACCGTTGACGCACTCTTCGATGACTCAGCGGCTGGGTCTTCTGCAGGCACACAGGAACACACAGAAAACTGCTGAGTCTTCTGAACGTACAGAAGTGATAGCGTAAGTGTAACCCACAAACAGGAAGGATTAGCACATGGACTTGGGTTGTTCACGGTCATTGCACTGCAAATGTCCTTAGCTCTTAAGACCCAGCATCTGCCCAGATGACTTTCCTTTTCTCCCTATCGAGACCTGGGCTAGATCCCATTCTTTCATAGTACCCGCACCATGCCTGGCTCCATCATCTCCCAGCTGGTCCCAGATCCTTACCTTTTCTTCTGTGGGAGTATCCAGGCTACTGAGCATTCACAGGAAACGTCACACAGTGACACAGGAATCTGCATCCGTTGCAGGACGCCTTCGGTGACTCTTCCACTTCCTCCATTCAGCTTTTTTTTTTCCCCCCATTTTCCTCAGAGGTTATTTGAAATGTTTACCTCTCTCCTCAAACCCATGACCCCGAAACAACTCCCTCCCTCTCAGCGGTTGGGGGAGTCCCCTGTGTCAGTCAGGTGATGCCAGGCCATTAGCAGGAACTCCCTAAATGGTCATAGCTTCGACAGCACCTCGGTCTCATTCAGAGAGCCAAGTGGAGCACCAGGCACAGAGTGGGGGCTTCACAGATATTGACTGAATGAACGAAGGAGCAACTTCTAACAGCTTGTATGGTTCACCCCAAATCACAGTCCTTTTCCTATGTCCTTTAGTGTTGAGCTTAGGCGTGATGATGGGGGTTGCTTTCGCCATAAAATGTGTGCTGCGGGGATGAGCATGACTCCCAGCAGCAGCTTTAAGAGCCCAGGCGTGGTTTGTCATTCTCTCTTCTCCTTCTGTCCCAAAGATTGCAGTAGGCCACGGAGGGGCTGACCCATGGGCCTAAATCCTGAAGAGCGAACAACCCAGAATCAAGTCAGAGCCAACTGGCGCTGGCCATGAAGTGTGAGTGAGAAATTAACCTTTCTTGGTGTGAGCTGTGGAGCTTTTAGAGGTTGCTACCGTAAGCATAACCGGGTTTATCCTGACAGATACTGGCCTCCACACCTGTGTTTTCTTTTTTTTGCTCAGAGAAAGAAGAGTCCTTCCTTCTGCCTCAGGTGAATCGCTCTCATCGGTGCTCTGGGTCCATCCCTCCCTGCCCACCCCCACTCAGTCTCCCGTGGTCCAGCTCAATTAGACATCATCTCTCTTCTAAGTCTCTAAACACCCCCTTCCTGTTGACTTCTTCTTGGCACATAGACATATTTGGATTTCTCTTCTTTTAAAGAACAAAATGGAAAGAGCCCAACTTCCTTTCCAGATACCACAATATCGTTCTCCTTTTCCAGAAAGAGAGGTCTCTGCCTCCCATCTCTGCTTTCTTTCCTCTTTTTACCTACCTCAGTCTGTGTGGCACTGAGCCTTTGGCCAGACAAGCTGGCAGACTCAATAGTTATAGTTCACAGATACTGGCTAGTAAACCCAGTACAAAGAAAAACAACAACAACAACTTTCTTTTCTTCCTTTAACCATTATCTCTCTTGTGTTTCCCTTTGACACCAGGATGACAGTATTTTCTCCAAAGGAAGTTGGAACCTATCATTCCACAGTTCCTTTTGGCATGGAACTTGACTATAGGTCCCAGAAGAAACCATATGTCATCTATCCCAAAATTTACCCAGACCTGGACTAGGTGCCTCTTTCTTTCCCAGGGGTGAATTTTCTGATAAACTATAGCTTCTGTTAATCAGAAACTAGGGAACATTCTGGATCCTGTCTGTAGCCAGGGGTGTTAATCATACAAACCCGTGGCAAACTTCAGCCCCAAAGAGCCTTTCCATATTTTTCAGAGGGGACCAAGGGGCTCCTCTTGCATAGTGGGATCCCTGTGGCCTTCTCTGAAATTCAGAATTCTGAGTTGGGCTCATGGACTGGATTTCCCACAGATACTTCGTGCTATAAGCTGCATATTAGGATATTAATCTGCTGCTCAAATTCATCCAAACTCAGTAAGAATGAATGTGAGCACCACCCTGAAAACTGAGCAGTGCGTCTGTAGATACTATTCAATTAAAATAATCCCATTTAATTAAAGCTCATGGTCCTTGCCAAGACTTTAAATGTTCTCTTCTGGTGAACCACACCTATGATACCATAGACACAATAAACTGTTCTAGATTTTCTTTTGTCTCTTGAGGTCCCACCAACCTTGTGGGATAATCAAAAACTTGTGAAACAAACCACATGGTTTAGGACTTACGATCTTCTCTCCTCTTCTCTTCCCAGATCCTCCCTTCTCAAGGTTTCATTGAGACTCACTTCAGTGCCCTGATTGCTCTCCGATTTTGGTGTCATTGTCTCTGCTCCATCCTCTGGCTGATGGTGAGCTTTTCTAGCATACTTGTCATCCTCCTGCAGCCGCATGTCCTGAACTCATGCTCGTTCAGTGGTTTTGTACTTTTATGAAATGTGGTGCTGTGTGAGGCTCTTGGACCCCCAGTAATTATAGCTCACAATACACCCTAAAAAGAATTCTGGTTCTTGCAGTTGTCTCATCTCAGATACGTAGGACAACTTCTCAAGGGCTTCCTTAGCTAGAGGACATTTGAATGGTACCATCCTGTCTTAAGAAGGTCTCCCTCACTTTTCTCAGAAAGAATGCTTTGGGCTCCAGGAAATAAGCTACTATTAAAAGTGGCTTAAGGAATAAGGGTTTAATTTCATCCACAACAGGGATGGTTTTTCTAGGGTGGGCTCAGTAACTCAAGAATATCAAGATTCTGGCTCTTCTCCATTTTCTCTGCTCCATTACCCTCAATGTACTGAAGACCCGTCTTTGTCACACAAGTCACAAGATGATTGCTACAGCTCTAACTATCATGACCTCACACAAGAGTACACAGAAGCAAGAAGATAAAGTGGAGTTTTGTTTTGAAGGTGTCTGTTAGATGCAAAAACCTTTTTCAAGAGGTCCCCTTGGACTTCCCTTGGGCCCGACTGGCCCGAGCTGGATGAATGCCTGTGCCCCAGTCGTAGGGAGGATGAAAAAGTGAGAATGCTGGCACGCCCAATTTGTAGAATGGGAGGAAAGCTCCACCTGCAAGAAAGAAGGGAGTTAGGAATGTCTATTATGAGGCACCTGGCTGGCTCAGATGGTTGAGCTTCTGCTCAGGTCATGATCTCAGGGTCCTGGTGTCGAGCCCCACATTAGGCTCTCTGTTCAGCAGAGAGTCTGCTTCTCTCTCTCCCGCTTCCTCTCCCCCCATCCCCCACTCACGTGCTCTTTCTCTCAAATAAATAAAATGTTGAAAAGAAAAAAGAATTGTCTGTCGCATGGGTAACAACAGTAATCACAGTATTGCTACTAGCTAGAAGCTCAGGGTGAATTAATTCTCTGTCTGCAAGGAAGGAAGGAATCTGCCCCTACACTTGCCTCTTCTGCATCCTTGTTATTGGGTAATAATCTAACCATTCCCAAAGTAGCTTTAGTGTAAACATAACTCCTAGTGGCCTTCTTGTACTCCAGAATCAAACTGAGTTGAATGTGTAGAATGCATCCTACCTCTGCCATTTATCTTCCCATTCTGTCCTGCCCTCTGCCTCTGGCTTTGCTAGAGGAAAACAACAGAAGGCCATGGGTGTTCCTTATGCAGGCTCAGAAAAATGTGTGTGGGCTAGCAAAAATGTTAATACTTTTTTCTAGTGTGATCATTACAATCTCTGAGGAGTAAGCACAAAATAATGACCTCTTCTCACAGACATTTATTCAGTTAGTTTCATTATAATCTTACATCATGTGCCCATCGTATTATTACACTAAATCTAGCATAGTATTGGCTCTCATATTGTCAACAGTAGTTTTTAGCTACCATCTAGATACTTCTCTGTACTAATGCTTAGACCTTTAAAAATTAATGTGAGCTTCTGGGGCGCCTGGGTGGCTCAGTGGGTTAAAGCCTCTGCCTTCAGCTCGGGTCATGATCTCAGGGTCCTAGGATTGAGTCCTGCATCAGGTTCTCTGCTCAGTGGGGAGCCTGCTTCCACCGCCGCCCCCGCCCCCGCCTGCCTCTCTGCCTATTTGTGATCTCTCTGTCAAATAAATAAATAAAATCTTTAAAAAAAATTAATGTGAGCTTCTGTTCAATAAATTGTTATCACTAGCACCCCAAACCATTTATTAAGCACTGAATTCCATGTAGTGCTATTCTGGATGGTATATCAACAAAACAATGCAACACATTCTACACAGATGGTTTTTTTTTTTTTTTTTAAAGATTTTATTTATTTATTTTATAGAGAGTGAGAGAGCACAAGCAGGGAGAACAGCAGAGGGTGAGGAGAAGCAGACTCCCCATGGAGCAGGGAGCCCGATGTAGGGCTCAATCCCAGGACCCTGGAATCATGACCTGAACGAAAGGCAGACACTTCAGTGACTGAGCCAACAGGTGCCTCTATGCAGAGGTATAATACTAAACATAGGAAAGCAATTGATTGAGTTCAAAATTCATAATTTTCCCTGACAAAGAGGGAGGCCAAGCTCAGGGTGGGCTCAAAGGGGTGGTTTCCTCTCAGAAAAGCCTTTATTGGATTCTATTGTTTCATGAGCAGCTTTATGCTCAAGATCTTGTTGGACTTACAGGGATTTATATGATAGAAACTCTGCCTTCTAGGGACAAACAATCTTATGGGGAAACCCAGGAATCAGTTTTCCTTCCTTCGTGTCCCCTCAGAAATGGTGTTCTTTAGCCTTGCTCTGCTGATGTCCCACCTCAAACCTCTGTTCACTTGCTGCTCCTAGAACCTGGGAGGCACAGACTGCAGCCTTCTTCAGTGCAATGGGGCCCTGTCTGAAAGGGCCACCACGGAAGGCAGGGACACATGGGATATACTTCACCTCCTTTACAGCATGTCTCTGTTAGAGCATATTATTTCATCCAGAATCTGTATCTGGACGCAGTTATACTTAGTTGGTTGTACCAGAAGCCAAAACCAAACCAAACCAAACCAAAACAGACCAAAAAAAACAGTGTCCTAAATAAGATTTAAGTTGACTTCTTTCTCTCAGAATAAGCCATGCAGAAATGATATAATGCTTTAGGAATTCACACTTTTGCTCAATCCTCCTGCTTTGCTTTTTTCTTTTCTTTTCTTTTCTTTTTTTTTTTTTAAGATTTTATTTATTTGACAGACAGAGATCACAAGTAGGCAGAGAGGTGGACAGAGAGAAGAGGAAGCAGGTTCCCTGCCAAGCAGAGAGCCTGATGCGGGGCTCGATCCCAGGACTCTGGGATCAGGACCTGAGCAGAAGACAGAGACTTTAACCCACTAAGCCACCCAGGTGCCCCTGCTTTGCTCTTTTCAATGCAAGACTTTGATTCTGTGGCCTAAGTGGGCTGCTCCAACTCTGGCCATCAACTTGGCATCAACATAGCTGCTGTATGCAGAAGAGATGTTAAGGGGCAAGAGAGTAAGCGTGGAAACCAGCTAAGTGGTCACTGCAATCCGCATGAGAGATGATAGGGGCTTGGACTAAGATGGAAAGTGGAAAGAAAAAAGGGGGGCAGATCTGAGATATTTGGAAATAGAGCTAACAGGACTTTCTGAGACCTAAGATTTGTGTGGGAGAGTAGGAGGAGATTCACGAGAATTATATGGAGAAGAATGGAATCTTGATTATTCTTAGGTTTTGGCTTTAAATACAGAAAGTTTTAATAAATGAATTGTGGACAACTTCAGAAAGAGACTTAGGAGATCAAATTAAAAGTTCAATTTGGGCTTTAAGCTTGAGATTTCTATTAGGTAATTATAGGATTACCTGCATGCTTACGGAGTTTTTGACTACTTGGATTTCTTCTTCCTATATCCTGATGGCGAAATGGATACCTGTCCCCAAAGCCCTCCATAATTAGAAATAAATCTGTGGCCCTGTCCAGTCCTCAGGTTTTTTTTCCCCTGGACTTTCCTGGCCTTTTGTTTTCAGAGTAGTCTTTGTTGTTCTCACTTTTCCAAGCTCCGTTCTGCCTGGTGCTGGTTTTCTGTCCCCAGAGTGAGCTCAGATCCTGTGTTTCTGTAGTCACAAAATATCTTGGGACTATCACGTCTATACAGATGAAGCTGCTGGGAATAGACAAATAATTTTTTGAATGAAACATGATCTTGGAAACTTGTCTTGTGTACTTGTCTTCTTTTGTCCATTCAGTGACTGTAAACAAAGAAATAAAATATATTTTTAGAAAATGGCCAAATAATAAATACAAGTTGGATGTTTATCGTTGATATTTTCTTACTTAGTATTAAACAGAGTAACTACCTATTGCAAATGAAGAGAGAAGCACCAGAGAAGCCATTATGTTCCTCATATATAAAATGTCTTAAGGGCATCTACATAGTCCTAGAGCTGGTCCAGAAATAGTTCTATCAATTGCTTTCTCAAAGCTGATTAAACTATAGAGGCTGAAACATCAACTAAACTCACAAGCAACTTCAAGTTCGGTTACTTCACGGGATGATTTAATAAACTGCAGTGTGAAACAAACCTGATTTGACAATGGGATTCTGTTACTTGTACAGCAGTTACCCTCTGAAAATGAGTTTACATATTAGTAATTTGGTTGGCTGATACAGAATAAGACACAGAGTGTTAGATGCTCTCAGAAAATATCTTCATTAGGTCAGTTAAATCTAGAAAATTAGCTTTCTTTCTTCTGGCAATAATATGATCAAGGTTAGGGCTGCTGGTCTTCTAGAATCAAAGCACCTCCTGGATAGTATCAGAAAACAGCGCAAATCCCACAGGTACCATTTCAGTGTGCCAGGCAAGCTACAATGCAGCTGGAGAGGGGGAACAGTTTCATTATACATCAGTGACATCTGAACCATGTCTTCTTGACACAGGAATCAACCATTTTCCAAATCAGGCAACACATTTGTAAGCTGTTTCTTCAGCGTTTGGTGTTATGATTACATGGCTTTCTGTTTTCACTTTCAGATGGTTTTTTTCCTTATGCTGTCGCCAAATTCTGGATATTCTTGTGTAGTCCTTCATGTGCCAACAATATTCAAGATTTAAGAATGACTTTACTTTTTTAAAGGTTTAATTTATTTTTGAGAGAAAGAGAGAGAGAGAATATGCACAGAGAGTGAGATGGAGAGGAGACTCCCCGCTGAGCAGAGAGCCCAATATGGGGCTGGATTGAAGGATCCTGAGATCATGACCTGAGCCAAAGGCAGACACTCAACTAACTGAGCCATCCAGGCGCCCCATTAAGAATGACTTTAAAGCTCTGTGCCAGATCACATTTACTAAGAATTCTCAAGGTTCTTCACAACGAAATTATACAAACTAATTATTGATGTGTAAGGATCTGCTGAAATGTGAGGATTTACATAATTTGGGAAGGCATAAATTGGCAAAAATGCTCCATGGGTCCCAAATTCTAATTGGTATATGGATATGTGTTAAAAATCAAAGAGGCAGTAAATTTATACAGATTATATTCACTTTTTCCAATTATTTTTACACATTTAGAAGTTTGTATTATTTTTGATCACAGGATAAATGCTGGGCTGACAAAGATACAAAAGTAGTGAACTGGAAAATTATGCAATAAATTTGATCAATATAATTTATTGATTATATATGCATTATTTGCTTTTTTAATTAAGCAACTATTACAGAAAATCATAGGGCAACAGTGGCTTTGAACAACAAATAAGACCAGATGGACTTTATATATCTATATCTATAACTATATCTATATCTATAGAATATTTCATTCCAAAACAGCAGAATCTATATTCTTTACAAGTACACATGGAACGCTCTTCATTATAGGTGACATGTTAAACCACGAAACAAGTCTCAATAAACTTAAAAAGACTGAAATTTTATCAAGCATTTTTTTTTTTATCACAAGGATAGGAAACTAGAAATCAGTTACATGAAAAAACTCAAAAAAACCCTCACAAACAGGCTAAATGACAAATGGGTCGATGAAGGAAAAAAAGAAGTAAAATATACCTAAAGACAAATGAAAATGAAAACACAAATGTTCCAAAATATTTGGGATATAGCGGAAGCATTTTTTTAAAAAAATTATTTTTTAAAATAAATTGTTTCAGGGGTATAGGTCTATAACTCATAGTCTTACACAATTCATAGCACTCTGCACAACACATAGCCTCCCCAATCTCCATCACCCAACCACCCCATCCCTCCATGCCCCTCCCCTCCAGCAACCCTTAATTTGTTTCCTGAGATTAAGAATCTTACAGTTTGTCTCCCTCTCTGGTTTTGTCTTGTTTCATTTTTCCCTCTCTTCCCCTATGATCTTCTGCCTTGTCTCTCAAATTCCATGTATCAGTGAGATCATATGACAATTGTTTTTCTCTGATTGACTTATTTCATGTAGCATAATATGCTCTAGATCCAGCCATGTTGTTGCAAATGACAGGATTTCATCTTTTTCTGATGGCCAGCAGAAGCAATTTTAAGAGGAAAGTTTATGGTTACACAGGGCTTCCTCAAGAAACAAGAAAAATCTCAAACAAGCAATACAGAAAGAAAACAGAAAAAAAAAAAAAAGAATAAACAAGCCCAAAGTTAGTAGGAGAAATACTAAAGATCAGAGTGAAAATAAAGGAGACTCAAAAAAAAAAAAAATCAATGAAACTAAGAGATGGTTCTTTGGTTCTTTGGAAAGGTAAACAAAATTGATAGACCTTCAGTCAGATTCATCAAGAAAAAAAAAAAGAGGGAAAAAACTTAAATAAAATCAAAAAAAGAGAAGATACAATTCATGCCATAAAAACACAAAGGATTAAGAAACTACTATGAAAAACTGTATGCCAACAAATTGGAAAACTTAGAAGAAATGGATAAAGCCCTAGAAACGTACAATCTCCCAAGATCCAATCAGGAAAATGAAAAATCTGAGCAGATGGATAACTAACAATGAAATTGAATTGGTAATCAAAATACTACCAACAAACAAAAGTCCAATACCAGATGGTTTCACATGTAAACTCTGCCAAACATTTTTTTTTTTAAAGATTTTATTTATTTATTTGACAGAGAGGGATCACAAGTAGGCAGAGAGACAGGCAGAGAGAGTGAGAGGGAAGCAGGCTCCCTGCTGAGCAGAGAGCCCAATGTGGGACCCGATCCCAGGACCCTGAGATCATGACCTGAGCCCAAGGCAGCAGCTTAAGCCACTGAGCCACCCAGGCACCCAAACTCTGCCAAACATTTAAAGAAGAGTTCATATTTATCCTTCCCAAACTATTCCAAAAAAACTGAAGAGGAAAGTATGCTTTCAAATGTAATCTATGAGGCCAGCATCAACCTTGTTGCCGAAACAGACAGTACAAAAAAGTCAAAAGGAGAGGCCAATATCCTTGATGAACACAGATGCAAAAGTACTCAATATTTAAAATATTGGAAAACCAGGGGTGCCTGGGTAGCTCAGTGGGTTAAGCCTCTGCCTTCTGCTCAGGTCATGATCTCAGGGTCCTGGGATCGAACCCCACATCAGGCTCTCTGCTCAGTGGGGAGCCTGCTTCCTCCCCTCTCAGCCTGCTGCTCTGCCTACTTGTGATCTCTCTCTCTCTCTGTGTCAAATAAATAAATAAATAAATCTTAAAAAAAAAGAGTTAAAAGTAAATAAATAAAATCTTTAAAAAAAAGAAGAGTTAAAAAATATTGGAAAACCAATATTGGTTGAAAACAATTCAACAATACATGAGAGGGATCATGCACCAACATCAAGTGGTATTTATTCCAGGGATGCAAGAATGGGTCAATATTTCCAAATCAATGTGATACACCACAAGAACAACATGAATGTTAAAAATCATATAATCATTTCATTGATGCAGAAAAAGCATGTGACAAAATTCAACATCTATTCACGATAAAAACTTCAAGATACTTGGTTTAGAGGGAACATACCTCACCATATAAGGCCATATAGGACAAACTCATAGACATCATTACATTCAGTTGTGAAAAGCTGAAACTTTTCCCCCCAAGACCAGCAACAAGACAAGGATGTCCGCTCTTACCACTTTTATTCAACACAGTACTGGAAGTCCTAGTCAGGAAATCAGACAAGAAAAAGAAACGAAAGACTCCCAAACTGCTAAATAAGAAGCAAAACTGTCACTACCTGCAGGTGACATGAAGTTCTATATAGATAATCCTAAGAAGTCCAACAGCAACAAAAAACTTTTAGAAGTAATATAAGAATTCAGTAAAGTTGCAGGATACAAAATCAATATAATTTCTATATACTAATAACAAACTAGCAGAAAGAAGAATAAAGAAAACAATCCCATTTATAATTGTACCAAAAATAATAAAATACCTAGGAATAAATTTAACCAAAAAAGTGAAAGACCTGTACTCTGAAAACAATAACACATTGATGAAAGAAACCGAAGAGGACATACACGAATGAAAAAATATTCTATGCTCGTGAACTGGAAGAATTACTAGGGTTAAAATGTCCATACTTCCCAAACAAATACACCTTCAATGTAATCCCTATCAAAATATGAATAGAATTTCTCACAGAACTAAACCAAATAAGCCTAAAATCTATAAGAAGCCACAGAAGACATGAGTTAGCCAAAGGTGTCTTGAGAAAGAACAAAGCTGGAGGCATCACAATCCCAGATTTCAAGCTATACTGTCAAGCTGTTGTAATCAAAACAGTACAATACTGGCACAAAAACAGACACCTAGACTAATGGAACAAAACAGAGAGCCCAAAACTAAACCTGTACTTAAATGGCCAATTAATCTGTGACAATGGAGGCAAGAATATGCAATGGGAAAAAGTCTCTTCAATAAATAGTGTTGGGGAGACTGGGCAACTACAGGTAAAAGGATTAAACTGGGCCACATTCTTTTTTATATTATTCTGATGAGATTGTATTTATAGATTAATTGATAACATTACAATATGGAGTCTTCCTAACCAAGGACAAGATTTGTCTTTCCATTTATTTATTATTATTATTATTATTATTATTAATATTTTCATTTGGATGTCTTCTTGATCTTTATTTATTTATTTATTTATTTATTTTCAGCATAACAGTATTCATTATTTTTGCACCATACCCAGTGCTCTATGCAATCCGTGCCCTCTATAATACCCACCACCTGGTACCCCAACCTCCCACCCCCCACCACTTCAAGCCCCTTAGATTGTTTTTCAGAGTCCATAGTCTCTCATGGTTCACCTCCCCTTCCAATTTCCCCCAACTCCCTTCTCCTCTCTAACTCCCCATGTCCTCCATGCTATTTGTTATGCTCCACAAATAACTGAAACCATATGATAATTGACTCTGTCTGCTTGACTTATTTCACTCAGCATAATCTCTTACAGTTCCATTTATGTTGCTACAAAAGTTGGGTATTCATCCTTTCTGATGGAGGCATAATACTCCATCATGCATATGGACCACATCTTCCTTATCTGTTCGTTCGTTGAAGGACATCTTGGTTCTTTCCACAGTTTGGCGACCGTGGCCATTGCTGCTATAAACATTGGGGTACAGATGGCCCTTCTTTTCACTACATCTGTATCTTTGGGGTAAATACCCAGTAGTGCAATGGCAGGGTCATAGGGAAGTTCTATTTTTAATTTCTTGAGGAATCTCCACACTGTTCTCCAAAGAGGCTGTACCAACTTGTATTCCCACCAACAGTGTAAGAGGTTTCCCCTTTCTCCACATCCCCTCCAACACATGTTGTTTCCTGTCTTGCTAATTTTTCTTACACCATGCACAAAAATAAACTCAAAATGGTTTAAAGACCTTCATGTGAAACTTGAATCCATTAAACTCCTAGAAGAAAACGTAGGCAGTCATGTCTTGGACATCAGCCTTAGCAATATTTTTCTGGATCTGCTTCCTAAAGCAAGGGAAACAAAAGCAAAAATAAACTGTTGGGAATATACCAAAATAAAAAGTTTGTGCACAGTGAAGGAAACAAAGCAAAGTAAAAAGGCAGCCCACTGAATGGGAGAAGATATTTGCAAGTGATGTATTTGATAAGGGGTTAACATCTAAAATATACAAAGAAGTCATACAACTCAACACCAAAAACCAAACAATCTGGTTAAAAAATGGGGAGAGGATGTCCAGAGAAATTTTTCCCAAAGAAGACATTTATATGGCTAACAGATATATAAAAAAGATGCTCAGTGTCACTAATCACGAGGGAAATGCAAATCAAAACCACAATGAGATATCACCGTAACCTGTCAGAAAGGTTGGTATCAAAAAGACAAGAAATTAGTGTTGGCTAGGATGTGGAAGAAAAGAACTTTTGTGCACTATTGGCAGAAATGTAAAATGGTGCAGCCACTATGAAAAATAGTATGGAGTTCTTGAAAAAAATTAAAAATAGGAATACCATATGACCCAGTAATTTCACTACTGGATATTTGCCTAAATAAAGGGAAAACACTAGTGCAAAAAAAGATATATGCATCCCTATTTTATTGCAGCATTATTTACAATAGCCAAATTGTGAAAGCAACTCAAGTTTCCTTTAATAGTTCAATGGATGAAGAAGTGGTATACACCCACCGCCACACCCCCACACACAAAATGGGATATTACTCAGCAGTAAAAAGGAATGAGACCTAGTGGGTATTATGCTAAGTGAAATAAGTCAGACAAAGACAAAAACTTCATGATTTTACTTAAATGTGGAATTTAAAAAACAAAACCAAGAAACAAAAACCAGAAAAAGAACAATATATACAGAGAATAAACTGAAGGAAGGGATTAGTAGGATGGGCAAAATGGGTGAAGTAGGAAGTACAGGTTTTCAGTTATGGAATGAATAAGTTATGGGGATGAGAGGTACAGCATAGAGAACATAGCCTATGGTATTTTAATGGTTTGTGTTGCCACAGATGGTAGCTATACTTGCAGTGACCATAGCATATTTTAGAGAGTTCTTGAGTCACTATGTTGTACACCTGTAACTAACACAACATTGTGTGTCAGCCATATTTTAGTGAAACACACACACACACACACATATGTGTGCATGTGTGTTTTTAATATATATACATATACATATATATGTGTGCTTTATGTGTATATATATATACACACACATATCTATGTAGATATAGATATGTGTGTGTATATATATATATGTCACAGAGATGAAAAATGCAGCAGACAGCATATAGTCAGTAAGACTAGTAATATTGTCTGGTGTCAGATGATAACTACATTTATTGTGGTGAGCATTCTGTAAGTATATAATTTTCAAGTTACTATGTTTTATACCTGAAACTAATATAATATTGAACATCAACTATTCTTTAATTAAAAATAATTGGGACTCCTGGGTGGTTCAGGGGGTTAATTAAGCCCCTGCCTTCAGCTCAGGTCATGGGCCCAGGGTCCTGAGATGGAACCCTGCATTGGGCTCTCTGCTCAGCAGGGAACCTGCCTCTCCCTCTCTTTCTGCCTGCTGCTCTGTCTACTTGTGATCTCTCTCTCTCTCTCTCTGTCAAATAAATAAATAAATAAAATCTTGAAAAAAAATAATAAGTTACATATGAAATAGACCAAACCTTGTGCTCTGTCTTATACCCTAGGAGTGGAGCAGGAGCCCATCTTTCTTTTTCCTCTTTTTGCTCTGCCTTCTTTCAAGTAAGAGATAGTGTCACCTCCCATCTTTACCTCTGCTGAATTTTGTTCTCTTCCTTGTCCTTCACGGCTCATTTGCATTGGCCTGTGCTGGGCCTGAGAATTTCCCCTCTACCAGGAATATTAAACCCGTAAATTTATAAAAATCAGGACTACATAGGGTAAAAAGTGTAAGTTAATTTTTTTGAGAATTGTTGATATACAATGTTACATTGGTTGCAGGTGTACAACTTAGAGACCTGACACATTTATACATTATGCTATGTTTACCACCATGGTAGTTACCATCTGTTCTGTTACCTTGTAAATTGATTTTTATGTTCTGGTTTGCTACTTCTAAAACATGGGTAGGCATTGACTTTCTAAAATAATTTTTTTGGTATCTGGTGAAATGGCTTTTTCTTTTAATCTTTCAGAACAATAAATTATACAGAATGATTTCCTAATATTGAACTTTGCTTACCTGGAATAAACCTTACTTACT
The DNA here is from genome assembly GCF_964662115.1 of Mustela nivalis. Classification (NCBI taxonomy): domain Eukaryota; kingdom Metazoa; phylum Chordata; class Mammalia; order Carnivora; family Mustelidae; genus Mustela; species Mustela nivalis. The sequence continues at coordinate 85,919,253 of NC_139031.1, forward strand.
AATGTATTATTCTTTAATATATTGCTATATTCCATTTGTTAATATTACTGGGTCAGGAATGATATTAGCTGAGAGTTGTCTTTTTTAACGCTATATCCTTGTGTGGTTTTAATATTAGAGTTACACTAATCTCAAAGAATGAGTTGAGAAATTGCATCTTTCCCTATGTTCTGGAAAGGTTTATACAGTATAACAGTTCCTTGTTGGAATTCTTCTGTGAACAGATTTGACCTGCTGCCTTTCTTTTGTGTGTTTCTTTTTAATAACTTTTTAATTGTAAATTTCAAACATATACAAAAATAGAGAGTATGACATTATACAACTTGATGTACAAATCAGTCAGCTCCAACAATTGCCAGGTCAGAGTCAATTTTATTAACTCTAATGCTTTAAATATTATTTTGAAGAAAATCCTATATACTATACCATTTTATGTATAATATATTTCAATATGGATCTCTAAAAAATAAATACTCTTTATTAAAATATATCCACAATACCACTATCAAACAAAACATAATGACTCCTGAGTATAATAAAATCAGTGCTCAAATTTCCAATTGTCTCATAAATCAAACTCTTGGTCCATTTTTTTTTTCAGTTTTCTTAAAGAATCTATTATTGGGAGGTTTAACTTTCCAGATTAAATCTGTCAGCACTGCAGAGGAAATGGCAGAGAATTATATATCCTTTTCCAACCACCGTTTGGTCCAGTTCCTAAAAGGTTCATAAATATGTCACTGGAAATTTTATTTATATCGATTTCTTTCCTCCTCTGAGTCCTTTTATATTTATTACATGAGGCATAGAATTAATATCTTTCTGTACCTCTTATTGCCTACCTTGCACAGTAAAACACCATTACTGACTTGTTTATTTATTCAGCATCGACTTTGTGTCAACTGCTGTGCTTGGTGCTTGAGATACCCTGGTGATGGAAACATGGAAGCTGTCTCTGCTTTCATGGAGTTTACAGTCAAATTTGGGAAGACAGAGGGATCAAATATTGAAATACGAGTCATGAAAAGTGGTGTGAAAGAAAGATACAAGAGGCTGAAATTATGTCTAAAAGATGGTCCTGACCTGGGCTGGTAGTTCTGGGAATGCTTCACTGAGAGAGTGTTGTTTGAATTAAAATCTGCTGGAACAAAAGGAATTAACATGGTAAACATAAGGAGAAGAAAAGTGTTTTGGGAGAGAAAAACCATTATGCAACGCCTTTAGGCAGGACTGAGCATGGCATATTCTGAGAACTCGAAGAAGTCCAAAATGACCAGAGGTCTGACAGTCACTCCCATGAGGGAAGAGTATTGAGAAATGAGGCTGGAAAAGGGGACAGGGTCACATTAACTATCCATCTATCATATCTATCTATCTATCTATCTATCTACCATCTATCTATATTAAGAGCCTATCAGTAGTAGACTGTAGTTTCTCTAAAGTTTAGGACCAAAACTTGCTTTAGATAGATAGATAGATAGATCGATCGATATCTATATCTATGTCTGTCTATCTATCTATCATCTCTCTAGATATCTGTCCATCTATCTAGATATCTATCTATCTATATATCTGTCTAGACAGATATATAGATAGATAGATAGATAGACAGACATAAATATAGATATCGATCTATCTATCTATCTATCTATCTATCTAAAGCAAGTTTTGGTCCTAAACTTTAGAGAAACTACAGTCTACTACTGATAGGCTCTTAAAGTGGGAAATTATATGCTCATATTTAGATTAAATTAAAAAGACTTCAATTTGCCAACAAAGACAATTGGATGGAGAGTAAAAGGTGATCAGGTAAGAGGCTATTATATTACAGCAGAGTTGGGGGTAGATTGAACTATGGTAGCAAGAGGAGATAAAAAGAAATTGATTGAGATATCAGAAGGTAACATGAGCAACTCTTTGTGATGATTTGGATATAGAGGATGAGCAAGCCTGCATGGCAAGGACAAGCCCCAAGCTTCTGACTTGCTCAGTTGAATGGATTTTTGGTGCCATTTACTTAAATATAAGACACCATAGATGAACTATTTTGGGGGGGTAGATCATGTGTTCAATTTGGAACTAACTAGGCTCCTTGGACTTGGATGTCTGTTTCCTTCCCCAAGTTAGGGGAGTCTGTAGACATTATTCCCTCAAATAAGCTTTCTGCCCCTTTCTCTCTCTTTTTCTCTGGGACCTCTATGATGGAATATTGGTCCACATGATATTGTCCCATAAGTCCCTTAACCTATCTTGACCACTTTTCATTCTTTTCTCTTTGTGCTGCTGTGATTGGGTGATTTCCTCTGCCCTGTCTTCAAGTTCACTGAAGCTTTCTTGTGCTTCATTTAGTCTGCTGTAGGACCCTCCAGTGTGTTTTTCAGTTCAGTTACTGTATTATCAGCTCTGTGACTGACCCTTAGTACTTTCTTATATATTCTCTCTCTTGCAGTTCTCACTGTGTTCATCCATTCCTCTCTCAAGTTCAGTGAGCGTATTTATGACCACTACCATAAACTCTTAACCAGGTAGATTACTTATCTGCATTTTATTAGGTTTCTTTTCTCCCTGAGTTTTTATCTTGTTCATTTGTTTGGAATATGTTCCTCTGTTTTTTCATTTTGCTTGACTTTCTGTGTTGGTTTCATTTTTTTGTTGTTTTTAATAAATTTTTAATCTAAACCCAATTAGCCAATGCAAGGTTGGTTCAACATCTGCAAATCAATGTGATACAATAGATTAATAAAAGAAAGAACAAAACCCATATGATACTCTAAATAGATGTTGAAAAAGCATTTGACAAAGTCCAGCATCCTTTCTTGATCAAAACTCTTCACAGTGTATGGATAGAGGGTACATACCTCAATATCATCAAAGCCATCTATGAAAAACTCATAGTGAATATTATTCTCAATGCAGAAAAACAGAGCTTTCCCCCTAAGATCAGGAACACCCCTGTCCATTATCACCACTGCTATTCAACATAGTACTAGAAGTGCTAGCCTCAGTAATCAGAAAACACAAAGAAATAAAAGGCATTCAAATCAGCAAAGAAATCAAACTTTTACTCATTGCAGATGATATGATACTTTATGTAGAAAACCCAAAGACTCCACTCCAAAACTACTAGAACTCATACAGGAACTCAATAAAGTGTCAGGATATAAAATCAATGCACAGAAATCAGTTGCATTTCTATACACCAACAGCAAGACAGAAGAAAGAAATTAAGGAGTTGATCCCATTTATAATTGTACCCCAAACCACAAGACACCTAGGAATAAAACTAACCAAAGAGGCAAAGCACCTGTACTCAGAAAACTGTAAAGTACTCATGAAAGAAATGGAGGAAGATACAAAGAAATGGAAAAATATTCCATATCATGGATTGGAAGAACAAATATTGTGAAAATGTTTATGCTACCTAAAGCAATCTACACATTTAATGCAAGCCCTATCAAAATACCATCAATTTTTTTTTCAAAGAAATGGAACAGATAATCCTAAAATTTATATGGGACAAGAAAAGACCCTGAATAGCCAGAGGAATGTTGAAAAAGAAAGCCAAAGTTGGTAGCATCACAATTCCAAACTTCAAGCTCTATTACAAAGCTGTCATCATCAAGACAGTATGGGACTGGCATAAAAACAGACACATAGATCAATGGTACAGAATAGAGAGTCCAGAAATACACCCTCAACTTTAGGGTCTACTCATCTTCAATGAAGCAGGAAAGAATTTCTGGTAGAAAAAAGACAGTCTCTTCAACAAATGGTGTTGGGAAAATTGGACAGCCACATGCAGAAGAATGAAACTGGACCATTTCCTTACACCACACACAAAAATAAACCACAATTGGATGAAAGATCTCAATGTGAGAAAGGAATCCATCCAAATCCTTGAGGAGAACACAGACAGCAACCTCTTCGACCTCAGCCGCTGCAACTTCTTCCTAGAAACATTGGCAAAGACAAGGGAAGCAAGGGCAAAAATGAACTATAGGGACTTCACCAAGATTGAAAGCTTTTGCACAGCAAACAAAAACAATTAACAAAACCAAAAGACAATGACCGAATGGGTGACAATAATTGCAAGTGACATATCAGATAAGGGGCTAGTATCCAAAATCTATAAGGAACTTATCAAAATCAACATCCAAAGAACAAATAATCCAATCAAGAAATGGGCAGGTGCGCCTGGATGGCTCAGTGGGTTAAAGCCTCTGCCTTCGGCTCAGGTCATGATCCCAGGGTCCTGGGATTGAGCCCCGCATCAGGCTCTCTGATCAGCTGGGAGCTTGCTTCCCTTCCTCTCTCTCTGCCTGCCTCTCTGCCTACTTGTGATCTCTGTCAAATAAATAAATAAAATCTTAAAAAAAAAAGTGGGCAGAAGACATGAACAGATGTTTCGGCAAAGAAGACATCCAAATGGCCAGCAGACACATGAAAAAGTGCTCCACATCACTCGGAATCAGGGAAATGCAAATCAAAACCACAGTGGAATATCACCTCACACCAGTCAGAATAGCCAAAATTAAGAAGTCAGGAAATGACAGATGTTGGCAAGGATGTGGAGAAAGGGGAACCCTCCTACACTGTTGGTGGGAATGCAAGCTGGTATAGCGACTCTGGAAAATAGCATGAAGGTTCCTCAAAAAGTTGAAAATAGAGCTACACTATAACCCAGTAATCACACTACTGGGTATTTACCCTAAAGATACAAATGTAGTGATCCGAAGGGACACATGTACCTGAATGTTTATAGTAGCCAAACTATGGAAAGAACCCAGATGTCCATCAACAGAAGAATGGATAAAGAAGATTTGGTATATATGTGTGATTATATATATATATATATATATATATATATATATATATATATATTTACTATGCAGCCATCAAAAAACCAGAAATCTTGCCATTTGCAATGACATGGATGGAACTAGAGGGTATTATGCTAAGCAAAATAAGTCAGTCAGAGAAAGACAATTATCATATGATGTCTCTGATATGAGGAATTTGAGAAGCAGGGCAGGGGGTTGTAGGGGGAAGGGAGGGGAAAAAGTGAAAGAAGACGGGACCAGGGAGGGAGACAAGCCATAAAGGACTCTTAAAATCAGGAAACAAATCAAGGGTTGCTGGGGGGTGGGGGTGGGAGGAATAGGGTGGCTGGGTTATGGACATTGGGGAGGGTATGTGCTATGGTGAGTGCTGTGAAGTGTAAGTGTAAGTGTAGTGTAAGTGTAAGTGAAGTGTAAGACTGATGATTCACAGACCTGTACCCCTGAAGCAAATAATACATTATAAGTTAATAAAATAAAATAAAATAAAAATAAATAAATAAATAAATCCAATTAGCCAACATGTAGGACATCACTAATGTCACATGTAATATTGAATAATTTATTAGTTGCATATAACATCTGGTACTCATCATATCACATGTCCTACTTAGTGCCTATCTTCCAATAACCACATCTCCCCACCCAACCACCCATTTAGCAACCCTCAGTTTGTTTCCCATAGATAAAACTTTCTCATTGTTTTTCTCCCTCTCTGATGACTTCCCCTTCAGTTTTCCCTCCCTTACCCTATGATCCCCTGTGCTGTTTCTTATATTCCATATTTAAGTAAATTCATATGATAATTGTCTTTCTCTGACTAACTCATTTTGCTCAGCATAATGCCTTCTAGTTCCATCTAGGTCAATGTAAATGGTAAGTATTCACCCTTTCTGATGGCTGAGTAATATTCCATTTTATATATATATATATATATATATATATCTGGGAAATACAATTACATATGTATATATGTAATACATATACATATGTGTATGTATATATATATCCCACATCTTCTTTATGTATATGTATATGTATATATACATATATATATGTGTATACATGTATATGTGTATATGTATATACATGTATACACACATATATATATATATATGTATATATATATATATATATCCCACATCTTCTTTATCCATTCATCTATCAATGGACATCTTGGCTCTTTCCACAGTTTGGCTATTGCAGACATTGCTGCTATGAATATTGGGATGCAGGTGCTCCTTCCATCTGTATCTTTGGGATAAATACCTAGTAGTGGAATTGCTTGGTCGTAGGGTAGCTCTATTTTTAACTTCTTGAGAAACCTCCATACTGTTTTCCAGAGTGGCTATATCGGCCTGCATTCCCACCAACAGTGTACAAGGGTTCCCCTTTGTCTGCAGCTCGCCAACATTTGTTGTTTCCTGATTTGTTAATTTTAGCCATTCTGACTGGTGGTGGTATCTCATTGTGGATTCAATTGTCTTTCCCAGATGCCAAGCGATATGTAGCATTTTTTCATGTATCTGCTGGCCATTTGGATATCTTCTTTGCAGAAATGCCTATTCATGTCTTCTGCCCATTTCTTGACTGGATTATTATTATTATTATTTTGGGAGTATTGAGTTTGATAAGCTTTTTGTAGATTGTGAATATCAACCCTTTATCTGATATGTCATTCGCAAATATCTTCTCCCATTCCAGAGGCTGCCTTTTAGTTTTGTTGACTGTTTCCTTTGCTGTGGAGAAGGTTTTTATCTTGATGAAGTCCCAGTAGGTCATTTTTGCTTTTGTTTCCCTTGCCTTTGGAGATGTGTCTAGCAAGAATTTGCTCTGGCCAAGGTCAAAGAGGTTTTTGTTTGTGTTCTTCTCTAGGATTTTGATGGATCCCTGTCTCACATTTAGGTCTTTCATCCATTTTGAGTTTATCTTTGTGTATGTTGTAAGAAAATGGTCCAGTTTCATTCTTCTACATCTATTTCTTCCAAATTGCCTAATTTGTTGGGCATATAGTTGCTTTAATATGTTCTTAAAATTGTTGGTTGTGATTCTTCCTCTTTTATTCATGATTTTATTAATTTGGGTTCTTTCTCTTTTCTTTTGGATAAGTCTGGCTATGGGGTTTATTGATCTTATTAATTCTTTCAAAGAACAAGCTTCTAGTTTCATTGATCTGTTTTACTGTTCTTCCCGTTTCTATCATGTTTCTATCACGTTGATTTCTCCTCTAATCATGATTATTTCTCTTCTCCAGCTTGGGTTAGGCTTTGTTTGCTATTCTTTCTCCAGCTCCATTAGATGTAAGGTTAGCTTGTGTAATTGAGATTTTTCTAGTTTTTTTTTTTTTTTTAGAGGCTTGTATTGCAATGTGCTTCCCTCTTCGGACAGCCTTTGCTGTATCCTAAGGGTTTTAAACAGTTGTGTTGTCATTTTCATTTGTTTCCATGAATATTTAAAATTCTTCTTTAATTTCCTGCTTGACCCATTTATTCTTTAGTAGGATGCTCTTTAACCTCCAGGTGTTTGAGTTCTTCCCAAATTTCCTTCTGTGATTGAGTTCAAGTTTCAAAGCATTATGGTCTTGGAAATATGCAAGGAATAATCCCAATCTTTTGGAATCAGTTGAGACCTAATTTATGTCCCAGTGTGTCATTAATTTTGGAGAAAGTTCCATGTGCACTTGAGAAGAATGTGTATTTTGTTATGTTAGGATGGAATGCTCTGAATATATCTGTGATGTCCATCTGGTCCAGTGTGTCATTCAAAATCCTTTTTCCTTGTTGATCTTCTGCTTAGATGATTTTTCCATTGTTGTGAATGGGGTCTTGAAGTCTCCTACTATTATTGCATAATTATCTATGTATTTCTTTCTTTTTTTTTTTTAAAGAATTTTATTTATTTATTTGACAGACAGAGATCGCAAGTAGGCAGAGAGAGACAGAGAGGAGGACGCAGGCTCCCTGCCGAGCAGAGGGCCCGATGCGGGGCTCGATCCCAGGACCCTGAGATCATGACCTGAGCCGAAGGCAGAGTCTTTAACCCACTGAGCCACCCAGGCGCCCCATCTATGTATTTCTTTTATATGGTTATTAACTGGTTAATATAACTGGCTGTTCCCAAATTAGGGGCATAAATATTTAGAACTGTTAGATCTTCTGCTGGTAAACCTTTTAACTATGATATAGTGTCCCTGCTCATCTCTTATTACACTATTTAGTTTAAAATCTAATTTGTCTGATAGGAGGATTGCTACCCCAGCTTTCTTTTGAGGTCTGTTAGCATGATAAATTGTTCTCCACCCACTCACTTTCAGTCTGGTGGCGTCTTTATGTCTAAAGTGAGCCTCTTATAGACAGCATACGGATGGGTCTTGCTTTTTTATCCAGTGTGATACCCTGTGTCTTTTGGTTATAGCATTCAGCCCACTTACATTCAGAGTAACTATTGACAGATATGAATTTAATGCCATTCTATTACCCGTTAAGTCCCCTTTTCTGTAGATTGTCTCTGTCTAGACAATCTCTGACTAGATTGTCTAGTCTATGTTACCCTTCAGCTCTCTCTTTGCTTACAGGATCCCTCTTAATATTTCTTGCAGGGCTGGCTTGGTGGTCACATATTCTTTCAGTTTCTATCTGTTCTGGAAGCTCTTTATCTCTCCTTCCATTCTGAGTGACAGCCTTGCTGGATAAATTATTCTTGCTGCATGTTTTTCTCATTTAGTATCCTAAATATATCATGCCAGTCCTTTCTGGCCCATGAGGCCTTTGTGGCTAGGTCTGATGCCCGTCTAATGTTTGTAGCTCTGTAGGTTAGGAACTTCTTGTCTCAAGCTGCTTTCAAGATTTTCTCTTTATCTCTGGAATGTGCAAATTTCTCTATTATAAGTCAGGGTGTTAATCAATTTTTATTGACTTTGGAAGGTGTCCTCTCTACCTCTTGGACATGAATGCCTGTTTCCTTCCCCAGATTAGGTAAGTTCTCAGAGATGATTTGCTCAAATATACTTTCTGGCCCTCTCTCCCTCAGGCATCCCAATAATTCTGATGTTGGTATGTTTTATAGTATCACTGATTTCTCAAAGCCCTCCTCATAATCTGTGAGTTGTTTTTCTCTCTTTACCTCAGCTTCCTTATTTTCCATCAACTTGTCTTCTATGTCACTGGCACTCTCTTCTGTCTTATTTACTTTAGCTGCTAGAGCATCCAATTTAGCCTGCATCTCAGTTAGAACATTTTTAATTTCAGCCTGATTAGATCTCATTTCTGCCCTAGATTCGCTAGTGTCCTTTATGCTTTCTTCAAGTCCAACTAGTATCTTTATAATTGTTATCCTGAATTCCACCTCCGATGTTTTTCTTATATCCATATGGATTAGATCTGTGGTAGAGAGTATTACCTCTGGTTCTTTCTTTTGTTGTGAATTCTTCTTTCTAGTCATTTTGCCCAGAGAAGAGTGGATGAAGGAGTGAGCACTATCAAAAATATCAACCACGACACAAAATACACAATAGACAAATCTGAAGAGGTCAGAAATCAGAATAGAAAGAAAAAGAAAAAAAAAGGAAACAAAAAAAGCAAAAAGTTAGGGAAGAGAGTATATACTCTCACAGGATGGACAAAATGGGGTGATCCCCTTGGTCCCGAGTATATTTTGGTTTGTGTGTTAGAAGACATTATATTCCAAAATTGTAAAGAAAACAACACACACACACACACACACACACACATTATTCTGAATAGAGTGAAAGGATGCCAAAATGAAGTATATATTTATGAAATGTAGATGTAAAAAGATGAAAGTTTAAAAAGGGCTTAAAATGAGTTGATAAAATAAGAAACTAGTTGAAAATAAATGAATTATGAGAAAAAAACCTCAAATTCTATATACTATTTTACCCTAGCACTCGAGTTTTACAGTTCTGTGTGGTGTGTAAAGCTGCTGTTCATCTGTTCTTCCAGTTGGTCTTCTGGGGGAGGGACCTGCTGTGCTGATTCTCAGGTGTCTTTGGGTGGAGTTGCACTATCCCCTTGCCAGGTGGTGGGGTTCCATATAAGCTGTTTTTGGTTTCTCTGTGTGGCTTTTGTTCCCTGAAGGCTTTCCGTGCTTCTTTGCCATGCCTTGATCTCCAGCCCCAGAGCCAAAAGATCGTGGTCCCCTCTTTTCAGCAAACCCTCAGGGATAAACAGTCTTCACTATTGCATGTGTCAAACTCTGCAGGATCCTTCAGTTCATGCCCACACTGAACTTCCAGGGGGAAGGCAGATGTTGCAGGTTAGTGTCCCCACCCTGAGAGTTGTTGCCTGGTTGTGGGTGCACCTGCTCTGCCCCTCAGAGGAAACAGAGGGTGGCCACTTTCCTGTCAAAAATTTTGCAGGGCTCTGGCACTGAGAGCTGTCCCCTTGTTGTGTGCACCTGCTTCACCTCTTCCAGGGGAAGACAGAGGGTCCCTGAGTTCCTATCTTTTGCAGGGTCCCCTTGCGGAAAGTGATCATCCAATGGGGCCACAGCTCATGACTTATGGCTAGTGGACCTGAGAGCCAGTCCCCTCCTGGGCTCACTGACTATAACCAGTTTCCTGGCTTCAATTCTTGGGAACTTTAGCAGTTCAGGTATCCCCATTCTTTCTCTGACTCTCGGGATCCTGAGACCACACTATCCCACCTAGAATTCTGCCCTGTTTCACCACCTAAGCACCTTTCACACAGGGATGTCTCTCACTGGGGCAGATTTTTAAGGGTTCCAGTTTTGTTCTCCAGGACTATATTGCTTTCTGGTAGCCAGTTTTCTGAGGCTCCCTCCCCTTCCATTATCTTCTGAAATAACCCCTCAGATTCACTCCTCTGTACCTCCTACCTTTCAGAAAGTGGTTGCTTTCCTACTTGTGGAGTTCCAGATATTCTTTTCTTATATCTAAGGTTGAATTCATTGGTGTTCAGAATGATTTGATAGTTATGTAGCTAAAGCAAGGGACCAGATGAAATCAGATCCCCTACTCTTTCTCCATTTTGCCTCAGAAGCCCTCTGTGTTGGTTTCTATCATTAGATGAAAGAGCCAAGTCTCCTACTCTTGAAGGGATGGCCCTGTGTCAGAGATGACTCTTATCAGTCAACTCTTCCTTAGTTTTTTGTTATCTCTCAAGAATTTATGATTGTTCAAGTAGCCTATTTTACTATGAATAGCTCCCGGAAGTTGAGAGTCCCAAAGGGAGGATTTCAGTTAGCACCTAGATTCAGGTTGATTGGAAGCCAGACTGGCAGGCAACAGCTTTTAAGGAATGCAAATACACAGTCCTGTAGGACCACAACTATAAGCCTCACGGCCACAAGAGCCAGCCTATGTGAAGGTGTCTCCTGGTGGCAGTTGAAAGTATCAAGGCTCCATATGAGTGTATAAATTCCTTTCTGGGAAATACCAGTGAGCATAAATAGAGCATTTTCTGGCCCATGTACCACAAAAGCAGCTCCATAGTCTCTAGATGTGTGCCAAACCTGAAGCCTGCTCCTAATGTCAAAACTCCAAGAAAAGCATGTAGGTTTCTTCCACAGAAAGACTGGGTGTGTGTTTTGGTATGCTCTCTGTGCAGAACCCTGGGAACTGTAGTCTGTCAAGAACTATCTCTCTCATGGTGCTTGGGTGACTCAGTTGGTTAAGTCAGTTTGTCACTGGTGACTCAGCTCAGGTCATGATCCCAGGGTCCTGGAATTGAGTTCCACACCAAGCTCCCTGCTCTTTGGGGAGCCTGCTTCTCCCTCTTCTGCTCTCCCTACTTGTGCTCTCTCTCCCTAACAAATAAATAAACAAAATTAAAAAAGAAAGAAAGAAAGAAAGAAAGGACTATCTCTCTGATTGGTAAAATACTATGGGACCCTAGAACACAATCTTCCCTGGCCTGTGGAGCCTGGTGATCGAGGGACATTCCCTAGTACCAGCTACAAACACCAGGTCACCAGATGTAAAAACTAGGGCACTAGATGTGAGTGAAATCCCCCTTCTGAGAGATACTGGCACCCTGGAGCACAGCAGAGGGTGAGCATTATGACACTGCATGCTGGCTGGCATAAGGCAGAGGGGACATGCAAAGATGGCATTTGATGAATAAAGAAAAATAATTTTAAAAAGGGAAAAAAGAATATTCAAGGAAGAAGAAAAAGAAAAAGATGGTGCCTACTGGCTTTAGCAAGGCACAGGAAAAGGAGGAAGATAGCTTGGAGAGTAAACCCCAGGACCCTATGATTCAGACCAATACTTCAAAATTAGCAAATGAGTTTTTCACATTAAGTCTGGGTGCTTTTCAAAGGGCTGCTACAGGATGGATGGACCTAGAGGGTATTGTGCTAAATGAAATAGGTCAGACAAAGACAAATACCATGTGGTTTCACTTATATGTGGAATATTAAAAAACAAAACAAACAAACAAAAAAACCCAGAACCAACCAACCAAGCAACCCCAGAAACAGATTTGTAAATACAGAGAACTTGGTGGTTGCCAGGGTGGGAGGGTGACAAACTGGCAAACTAGGTAAAGGGGATTAAGAGGTATACACTTCTAGTTATAAAGTAAGTAATTGTCAGGCCTTCAGGGATGGAACATACAGCATATTGTAATAACTTTGTATGGTGACAGATGGTAACTACAACTATTGTGGTGAGCATTTTGTAATGTATATAATCGTTGAATTACTATATTATACACCCGAAACCAATATATCAATGATCCTTTAATTAAAAACAAAAAAATAAAGTGTTATCCATAAAAAAAGATGTATGGTAATTATGATGTTGGATTGCCTAAAATGGTACACTAGTCCCCACCTTGGCCACGGGTGGGTATGTTCAAAGACCCCCAGGGGATGCCTGAAACCACAGATAGTACTGAAACCTACATAGACTACGTTTTTTTCCTATACATATATACATATATACGTACATACATAAGGAAATGGTGTCAGCACATGTAACCAATATCTTTGATGAGTTTGGTGGTGAAGGAGAATCTTCAGAAGAGAAGTGAATTTAAGCTATGTTCTTTTTCTTTTCTTGCCTTTTTTCTTATTTTTAATGTGAGAAAACTAAGTGTACTTAAAGGGGACAGAAGGATTCAGAAGGGACTGATAAGATCCTGGAGAGAAAAGAAAATAGGTAGGCCTGAAGCCACAGAAAATCATTGACCTTTCATAGTCTCATGCCCTCAGAGTGCTAGGGACAGTTCTATCTTCAGAAGTACGGTTCAGGTGGATGTATGTGGATGACTACTTTTTGTTTATTGTTTTTGACTCAGTGAATGACAATGAAATGGAACAGGACCATTTAGGTCATTTGTTCTTGGCATCATTCTTCTAACATTATGCACATAGTCTTTTTCCTTTCAAAATGCATTTGTGGCATGTGCTTTTTAGGGGATGAGGCCCTTCCTATCGGGGACTCTTTGCCAATGTTGTTTTATATCTCCCTGAGCTCTCTTTGTGGGATTCAATGTTTTGTCTAAAGTCCGGTTCAGACTGAAGATTAATGGGGAAGATGGGGTGAGATCCTTCTCCTTTCTCAACAGTGATACTGGCTTATTAGCACTACCAGTACCTCATGTCTCTCTGTGATCCTGAAGGCAGTGCTTTCTGCAGTAAGTCCAAATGGTGCATACGTATGAGCGACTGGAGTAATGCACATGACAGTCAAGTGTGTAATCTCAATGTGATGAAAGGCATGGTCTTCAAAACATTACATTTAAAGCCCCATTAATCTGTAACTGAAGACTGGTATCTCATCTTTTATCAGTTAGCAAGAAATCTAAAGCCCCATTCCATATTAATTAGATTAGCTATTCTAGAAGTAAGTAGAAAAACAGCACTTAAAAAAAAGATGCCACTTTTATCTTCTTCTTGCATATTACTTAGTGATGTAACTCAGCTAAATAAGGGTGAGAAACTAGGAAAAAGTGTGAAATGAAAGAGGTAGAATTAACCTAGTAATACAATTACTTACATTTCTTAAAATCATTTTTTACAAAAAAAAAATCTCAGAATGATGTTTGGCAGGCCTAGAAAGCAATAATTTAAATTACAAAGGAAATCCAGTGTTCTTTAAAAAGAAAAATGGAATGACTTCCATGTGATAGCACGAGTAAGAAGCTCACATCCATTCATAACATGGAGAAGGGAAATAGTCATTCTCTATAAGAGAAAAAGCAATCAGAAATACTAGAAACAAACAAACAAAAAACTATACAAGAAAATCAAAGTCCCAATATGCAATCTAAAATGTGTAATGCTTTTCAATAATTGGTGGAGAGGAAGAAAGAAGAATTCACTTGACCTTGACTCTAGAACACTCTTATCTGAGCGGCACTGGAGTTAGGTTGTTAGTATTATATGGAAGAAAGGCACACTTGAACATGACTATGCTCTCTATTAAAGATTACTGTTCCTGAAGGGCAGCTCATCTCTTCAGCCACGGCTTTCCCTGAAAATTCTGGTAATACTATTACCCTCGTCACTTCTGGCTTAGAGACAGCTAACCATGGGGAATCACCATTCCTTGCTGATTTCTTTTAACCTTGCCTACATTTTTGTAAAGGGAACTTTAATTAAACTCCCTCAACCACCCCTTTTGAGAGAATTTGCTAGTACCTCTTTCTTCCAGAAAGAGTGGAATAATACTTTGAATTTCACCCAGGCCATGACTTAAATGTGAGCTGAGATGAGGGATGTAAAACTCCTGGGGTTGCCTGGGTGGCACCGGTCATGATCCCAGGGTCCTGGGATCACCTCATATTAGGCTTCTAGCTCAGTAGGGCATTTGCTTCTCCCTCTCTCTCTGCCTCTCTGTCCGTTCATGCTCTGTCTCTCAAATAAATAAATGAAATCTTCAAAGAGTAAATCTCCTTTTTCCTTTGTCCCATGTCCAGACTCTTGTAGCATGGTCATCTTGTGCTGACTATGGTCTAGTGTTGGGTACAAAAGGCTTCTGAAACACACTTGGGCTCAAGCAAATTCTTTAAGCTTAAGTGAATAAACAGATCAACTTCCATAGCCACTATTAACTCATTTAGACTAGCTGTGCAAGTTACTAAACAGCTTCTCTCCTGCATCCTGGGGAGGTGAGGCTAGATCTGTCCCCACTCCCTCCTCTGGAGACCTTGTGTGGGCAAGACACAGTCTCCATTACCACGTGCAAGGGCCCTGCCTGTCTGTATGCCAGAGGAAAGACTGGTTATGTTGAGCTTACTGAAAACCCATTCAGTCTTGAACTTTCAAGGCAGATGAAATAAAATACCAAACTTTCAATAGCCCCCAAACCACAGCAAAACCTTCCAAATCAATCTGGTCTTCCCACATTGTGTTACAAAAAGGGATTTGTCAGGCAGGCATGATGCTCACTGACTAATGACTGAATTTTCTGTTTTTCATGAAAATGGAATTTCTTGGTGTTCAGGCCAGCTCAGATGGTCAAGAGCACTGTCTCTCCTTCCTCCCAATTGCAGATCCACTCTGATTTTGGCAGCCTTTCTCTCGCTTGCTCAATGCCAAGGCCCTTCCGTGTCTGTTTTGCTCAGTTACCTAGAGGCAACCACACTGTACACATCATAGCTTCTTCCCACCCTGCTTTCAAATGCCCATGTGAATCATGACTCGGTTGTGAAATAGACAGCATGGACTTAGAGTCTCCCCATTCTGGGTCCTTTTCTCCTTCTTTGGTGCCCCCTCCCCTCCTTCTCAAGGTTTCAAGATCTTCTTGCTTGGGAGCAAAACCCACTCTGCCTAAAAGTATTTAAAAAATTATTTATATTTACGTCCGAATCTCTGTTCAAATAGTGATATATCTTTGCATTAAATACATAGGGTTTGCTTTGTGGCACTTTGATGTGGTTACAGTGTTATCATATGATTATCATTTTTGACCCTGTGTGGGTGTGGTCAGACGCCACCATTGAGTGCTGATAGAGCAAAATCATCTTTTTTAAATTTGGAGCAATTAAAGGGCCCATTTCCACGCAACACCAACCTTGTGCTTGTCATTAAGTATACAGGTCAACTGTGGGCCAGGAGTTGGGTGGGGTACTTCGTATATACTCTTCCAGCTCATGCTTGCAATCACTTTGGCACTTTTGGGATTATCATGTCAAGAGACAGGATGGGATGGGGAGGGAGACAAACCATAAAAGACTCTTAATTTCACAAAACAAACTGAGGGGGGCGGATGGGGTAGGGAGAGGGTGGCGGGGTTATGGGCATTCGGGAGGGTATGTGCTATGGTGAGTACTGTGAAGTATGTAAACCTGGCAATTCACAGACCTGTATCCCTGGGGCTAATAATACATTATATGTTTATTAAAAAAAATTAAAAAATTTAAAAAAAAGAAACTAAGGTAGTTCCTTCTTTCCAGTACTACTAAGTGTTCATTTCCTTCCTTCTCTTTGGAACATAGCTTTCTTTTGTGTTTAGGACAAAGGTTATTCCAAATAAAAAGAGGAACAGTAACTGCTATTTATTGAACACTTACTATGTACTATGTACAAGGCATTATGGCAAACATTTACAGAAATAACCTAACTTTCCTTTTTTTTAAAATTTCAAGTTTTTATTTAAAATCTAGTTAGTTACATGCATGGTAAAATTGGTTTCATGAGTAGAATTTTGTGATTCATCACTTATATATAACACCCAGTGCTCACCACAGCAAATGCCCTCCTTAATACCCATCACACATTTAGCCCATCCCTTGCCCACCTCCCTCCATCAACCCTCAGTTTGTTCTCCATAGTTAAGAGTCTCTTATGGGTTGTTTCCTTCTCTCGCTTCTCCCCCTTTCCTCTATGTTCTTCTGTCTTGTTTCTCAAATTCCACATATGAGTGAGTTCATACAGTATTTGTCTTTCTTGGACTGACTTATTTCACTTAGCAGAATACTCTCTAGCTCCATCCATGTCTTGCAAATGGCAAGATTTTATTCTTTTTGATGGCTGAGTAATATTTTATTGTGTTTATACCAACGACGTCTTTCTTTATTCATCAGTTGATGTACATTTGGACTCTTTCCACAGCTTGGTTATTGTTGATAATGCTGTTATAAATACTGGGATGCAGGTGTTCCTTTGAATTTATATTTTAGTATCCTTTGGGTAAATCCCTAATAGTGCAAATGGTAGGTCATAGAGTAGTTCTATTTTTAACTTTTTGAGGACTCTCCATACTGTTGTCAAGAGTGGCTGTACCAGTTTGAATTCCCACCAACAGTACAAGAGGGCACTTCCCCTTTCTCTGCATCCTCACCAACATATGTAGTTTCCTGTGTTAATTTTAGTTGTTCTGACAGGTATGAGGTGGCATCTCATCATGGTTTTGATTTGCATTCCCCTGATGATGAGTGATATTGAGTATCTTTTCATGTGTCTGTTAGCCATCTGTGTGTCTTCTTTGAAAATATGTCTATTCATGTCTTCTGCCCATTTGTTAACTGGATTATTTATTTTTTGGGTTCTGAGTTTGATAAGTTCTTTATAGATTTTGGATACTAGCCCTTTATCTGATATGTCATTTGCAAAATATCTTCTTCCATTCTGCAGGTTGTCTTTTAGTTTTGTTGTCTGTTTCCTTTGCTGTGCAAAAGCTTTTGATCTTGATGAAGTTCCAAATGTTTACTTTTCCTTTTGTTTCCCTTGTCTCCTGAGACATGTCTAGTAAGAAGTTGCTGCAGTCGAGGTCAAAGAAGTTGCTATCTGTGTTTCCTCTAGGATTTTGATAACTTCCTGTCTCACATATAGGTCTTTCATCCATTTGGAGTTTATTTTTGTGTGTGGTGTAAGAAAGTGGTCCAGTTTCATTCTTCTTCATGTGGCTGTCCAGTCTTCCCAACACCATCTGTAGACAGACTGTCTTTTTTCCACTGGATATTCTTTCTTGCTTTGCTGAAGATTAGTTGATCATACAGTTTTGGGTCCATTCTGGCTTTTCTATTTTGTTCCATTGATCTGTATATCTGTTTTTGTGCCCATACCTTACTGTCTTGATGACTACAGCTTTGTAATACAGGTTGAAGTCCAGAATTGTGATGCCTCCTGCTTTGCTTTGCTTTTTCAAGATTGCTTTGGTGATTCAGGGTCTTTGTAGTTCTATACAAATTTTGGAATTATTTGTTCCAGTTCTGTAAAAAATGCTGGTGGTATTTTGATAGTGATTGCACTAAAGGTAATGTGTAGATTGCTTTGGGTACTGTAGATATTTTAACAATGTTAAGTCTTCTAATCCATGAGCATGGCATGTTTTTCCCTTTCTTTGTGTCCTCCTCAATTTCTTTCATTAGTGTTCTATTGTTTTCAGATACAGATCTTTACCTCTATGGTTAGGTTTATTCCTAGGTATCTTATGGCTTTTGGTGCAATTGTAAATGGGATTGATTCCTTGATTTTTTCTTTCTGCTGTTTCATTATTGATATATAGAAATGCAACAGATTTATGCACACTGATTTTATATCCTGCAACTTTGCTGAATTCATGTATCAATTCTAGTAATTTTTTGGTGGAGTCTTTTGGGTTTTCTACATAGAGTATAATATCATCCTAGTAAAAGTTTGACCTCCTCCTTGCCTACTTACTCTTTATACCAATCCTTTGAGATGGGGATTATTTTACAGGAACAAGGAGATCGGATACTTTGTTTTGAATTATACTTTGAATGCAGTGGGGTTGGAATTTGGAACTATCTGATTCTAGCCCCTCTACACTAACATCCCCCAAGTTGCTATGTGGATCACTCAATATGAAATGAAACAAAGATGTGAGTTATGAAGTATATCGTAAAAATCACTTCATCTTGGCTAATTGCATAATAGAGCATCTGTGGAACTGGAAAAGGAAATTTTCAAGTTTTGCAAATAGTACCTAATAAGAAAATGGGAAACATAGCACTCAATTTTATTTGAGTTGAAAGTACACAAAGTGCGCACAAAAATTCATCAGCACCTTTGGTCTGTATTGTGTTCCTTTGCTGATATGTCACTTTTCCCAGGGAAATATGAACAAAATCTCCTACATCATCTTCTTAAAATAGTGGTTTACCCAATAGATTCTTGAAATTCTAGATAGGAGCACTGGAGGCTAATTACTTGGTTGCCTGTTTTACTGAAATTTTATTTTTCCTCCCAGGCACAACTCTGAAGTTCATAGACCAAATTTGGTGCAACTTACATCAAAGATAGGCTGGTCTCATATACTGAGGAAATAGGATGTCCTAAATTGAAAAAGCCCTTCAGTCTGTACATTTCATGATATTGTTTCTTTAAACTTCTTTTTCTCCAAAGTTTCTTTTTCTCTTCTTAAAAACTTCCTTAAATTTGCTACTTAATTCTTCTTTTCTGCTTCTCTCATATCCTTGTTCACTTCCTCAAAAATAAAATTAGAGCCATTCCCCAAGGGTTCTTCTATGACTCTGTGTCTTTAATTCCATTTTAAGTCAGCAGTCCTTTGCGTAAATTCACATATCCTGACTGACTTCCTAGAACCAGCTTTTTATTCCTCTGTCTCTCCCTTTCTTTTATTTTTTCAACAACATTGATTGTTTTTGTTATATGTTCATTTGTCTTTTTCAAGCTTTTTGCTCCACTCTCTGATCCTTTCATTGTTTTTGCCCATTTGGCTGGCAAGACTGAGTAGCCCCTTTCTGTTTTTCATTTTCTGTATGATCCAAATTAAAGAAAGTATTGATTTCAAGCCCAATCAACTTTCTCTCTCTTCCTCCTCCCCTCCTCCTCCTTTCTTTTGTCTTCTTTTCTGGCTTCTGTTGGCTTATGAAAAACCCTGCTTTTTTCCTGGATGATTGTTAGAACAGTAGTTATCTGGTTGACTTGAGGGACTTTCCTAAATAAATATATCTGAACTTCCCATTTTTTCTATCCTTACTTAACCTAATATTCCCAAATTAAGGTGGTATGGGGAATAGAAAGCAGGTACAAGGTTTGTTTTGTTTTATGTGTTTTTTATTTTGTTTTGTTTTTGTTTGTTTTGTTTTTTGACAAAGCACCTCATGTGATTTTCCTGCTGTGACTTTCTAGCTTGCAGTCCTGTCTCTGACTGAGATCCTCCACTCTAGAAGCTTCCATTTCCTGGGTCAGAATTAGATACATTTGTTTAGTCAGCCTCTTGCCAGTTGATGAATGGGTTGTTAGTTTAATAAGCAGCAAGTGGTATGCTTTTGGGACAAGATGGGAGTGGCACATGGGAAGGATCAAAAGTTCCTTTTCCGTCCGTTGCAGAATAATTCACTTGCTTGATGCAAGGATTAGGCTTGGGCCAAGATTCATTTTATTATACTTAAAAGTAATTCTACACACTGCAATGGAAGTTATTTGTATTTTTTTTTTTTTTTTGGTGAATAAAGTTAAATTCTTTTTTTTTTTTTAATTTTTAATTTTTTATTTTTTATAAACATATATTTTTATCCCCAGGGGTACAGGTCTGTGAATCACCAGGTTTACACACTTCACAGCACTCACCAAAGCACATACCCTCCCCAATGTCCATAATCCCACCCCCTTCTCCCAAATCCCCTCCCCCCAGCAACCCTCAGTTTGTTTTGTGAGATTAAGAGTCACTTATGGTTTGTCTCCCTCCCAATCCCATCTTGTTTCATTTATTCTTCTCCTACCCACTTAAGCCTCCATGTTGCATCACCACTTCCTCATATCAGGGAGATCATATGATAGTTGTCTTTCTCCGCTTGACTTATTTCGCTAAGCATGATACGCTCTAGTTCCATCCATGTTGTCGCAAATGGCAAGATTTCATTTCTTTTGATGGCTGCATAGTATTCCATCGTGTATATATACCACATCTTCTTGATCCATTCATCTGTTGATGGACATCTAGGTTCTTTCCATAGTTTGGCTATTGTGGACATTGCTGCTATAAACATTCGGGTGCATGTGCCCCTTTGGATCACTACATTTGTATCTTTAGGGTAAATACCCAATAGTGCAATTGCTGGGTCATAGGGCAGTTCTATTTTCAACATTTTGAGGAACCTCCATGCTGTTTTCCAGAGTGGCTGCACCAGCTTGCATTCCCACCAACAGTGTAGGAGGGTTCCCCTTTCTCCGCATCCTCGCCAGCATCTGTCATTTCCTGACTTGTTGATTTTAGCCATTCTGACTGGTATGAGGTGATATCTCATTGTGGTTTTGATTTGTATTTCCCTGATGCCGAGTGATATGGAGCACTTTTTCATGTGTCTGTTGGCCATCTGGATGTCTTCTTTGCAGAAATGTCTGTTCATGTCCTCTGCCCATTTCTTGATTGGATTATTTGTTCTTTGGGTGTTGAGTTTGCTAAGTTCTTTATAGATTCTGGACACTAGTCCTTTATCTGATATGTCGTTTGCAAATATCTTCTCCCATTCTTTCAGTTGTCTTTTGATTTTGCTAACTGTTTCCTTTGCTGTGCAAAAGCTTTTGATCTTGATGAAATCCCAATAGTTCATTTTTGCCCTTGCTTCCCTTGCCTTTGGCGTTGTTCCTAGGAAGATGTTGCTGCGACAGAGGTCGAAGAGGTTGCTGCCTGTGGTCTCCTCAAGGATTTTGATGGATTCCTTTCGCACATTGAGGTCCTTCATCCATTTTGAGTCTATTTTTGTGTGTGGTGTAAGGAAATGGTCCAATTTCATTTTTTTGCATGTGGCTGTCCAATTTTCCCAGCACCATTTATTGAAGAGGCTGTCTTTTTTCCATTGGATATTCTTTCCTGCTATGTCGAAGATTAGTTGACCATAGATTTGAGGGTCTATTTCTGGGCTCTCTATTCTGTTCCATTGATCTATGTGTCTGTTTTTGTGCCAGTACCATGCTGTCTTGATGAGGACAGCTTTGTAATAGAGCTTGAAGTCCGGAATTGTGATGCCACCAACGTTGGCTTTCTTTTTCAATATCCCTTTGGCTATTCGAGGTCTTTTCTGGTTCCATATAAATTTTAGCATTATTTGTTCCATTTCTTTGAAAAAGATGGATGGTACTTTGATAGGAATTGCATTAAATGTGTAGATTGCTTTAGGTAGCATAGACATTTTCACAATATTTATTCTTCCAATCCAGGAGCATGGAACATTTTTCCATTTCTTTGTGTCTTCCTCAATTTCTTTCATGAGTACTTTATAGTTTTCGGAGTATAGATTCTGCGTCTCTTTGGTTAGGTTTATTCCTAGGTATCTTATGGTTTTGGATGCAATTGTAAATGGGATTGACTCCTTAATTTCTCTTTCTTCTGTCTTGCTGTTGGTGTAGAGAAATGCAACTGATTTCTGTGCATTGATTTTATATCCTGACACTTTACTGAATTCCTGTATAAGTTCTAGCAGTTTTGGAGTGGAGTCTTTTGGGTTTTCCACATATAGTATCATATCATCTGCGAAGAGTGATAATTTGACTTCTTCTTTGCCAATTTGGATGCCTTTAATTTCCTTTTGTTGTCTGATTGCTGAGGCTAGGACCTCTAGTATTATGTTGAATAGCAGTGGTGATAATGGACATCCCTGCCGTGTTCCTGACCTTAGCGGAAAAGCTTTCAGTTTTTCTCCATTGAGAATGATATTTGCGGTGGGTTTTTCATAGATGGCTTTGATGATATTGAGGTATGTGCCCTCTATCCCTACACTTTGAAGAGTTTTGATCAGGAAGGGATGCTGGACTTTGTCAAATGCTTTTTCAGCATCTATTGAGAGTATCATATGGTTCTTGTTCTTTATTTTATTGATGTGTTGTATCACATTGACTGATTTGCGGATGCTGAACCAACCTTACAGCCCTGGAATAAATCCCACTTGGTCGTGGTGAATAATCTTTTTAATGTACTGTTGAATCCTATTGGCTAGTATTTTGTTGAGTATTTTCGCATCTGTGTTCATCAAGGATATTGGTCTATAGCTCTCTTTTTTGGTGGGATCCTTGTCTGGTTTTGGAATAAAGGTGATGCTGGCCTCATAAAATCAGTTTGGAAGTTTTCCTTCCATTTCTATTTTTTGGAACAGTTTCAGGAGAATAGGAATTAGTTCTTCTTTAAATGTTTGGTAGAATTCCCCCGGGAAGCCGTCTGGCCTTGGGCTTTTGTTTGTTTTCAGATTTTTAATGACTGTTTCAATCTTCTTACTGGTTATGAGTCTGTTCAGGCTTTCTATTTCTTCCTGGGTCAGTTGTGGTAGTTTATATGTTTCTAGGAATGCATCCATTTCTTCCAGATTGTCAAATTTATTGGCGTAGAGTTGTTCATAGTATGCTCTTATAATAGTTTGTATTTCTTTGGTGTTAGTTGTGATCTCTCCTCTTTTATTCATGATTTTATTTATTTGGGTCCTTTCTCTTTTCTTTTTGATAAGTCAGGCCAGGGGTTTATCAATTTTATTAATTCTTTCAAAGAACCAGCTCCTAGTTTTGTTGATTTGTTCTATTGTTTTTTTTGGTGTCTATTTCATTGATTTCTGCTCTGATCTTTATGATTTCTCTTCTCCTGCTGGCCTTAGGGTTTCTTTCTTGTTCTTTCTCCAGCTCCTTTAGGTGTAGGGTTAGGTTGTGTACCTGATACCTTTCTTGTTTCTTGAGAAAGGCTTGTACCGCTATATATTTTCCTCTCAGGACTGCCTTTGTTGTGTCCCACAGATTTTGAACCGTTGTATTTTCATTATCATTTGTTTCCATGATTTTTTTCAATTCTTCTTTAATTTCCCAGTTGACCCATTCATTCTTTAGAAGGATGCTGTTTAGTCTCCATGTATTTGGCTTCTTTCCAAACTTCCTTTTGTGGTTGAGTTCTAGCTTTAGAGCATTGTGGTCTAAAAATATGCAGGGAATGATCCCAATCTTTTGATACCGGTTGAGTCCTGATTTAGGACCGAGGATATGATCTATTCTGGAGAATGTTCCATGTGCACTAGAGAAGAATGTGTATTCTGTTGCTTTGGGATGAAATATTCTGAATATATCTGTGATGTCCATCTGGTCCAGTGTGTCGTTTAAGGCCTTTATTTCCTTGCTGATCTTTGCTTGGATGATCTGTCCATTTCAGTGAGGGCAGTGTTAATGTCCCCTACTATTATTGTATTATTGTTGATGTGTTTCTTTGATTTTGTTATTAATTGGTTTATATAGTTGGCTGCTCTCACGTTGAGGGCATAGATAAAATTGTTAAATCTTCTTGTTGGACAGACCCTTTGAGTATGATATAGTGTCCTTCCTCATCTCTTATTATAGTCTTTGGCTTAAAATCTAATTGATCTGATATAAGGATTGCCACTCCTGCTTTCTTCTGATGTCCATTAGAATGGTAAATTATTTTCCACCCCCTCACTTTAAATCTGGAGGTGTCTTCGGGTTTAAAATGAGTTTCTTGGAGGCAACATATAGATGGGTTTTGTTTTTTTATCCATTCTGATACCCTGTGTCTTTTGACAGGGGCATTTAGCCCATTAACATTCAGGGTAACTATTGAGAGATATGAATTTAGTACCATTGTATTGCCTTTAAGGTGACTGTTACTGTATATTGTCCTCTTCCTTTCTGATCTACCACTTATAGGCTCTCTCTTTGCTTAGAGGACTCCTTTCAATATTTCCTGTAGAGCTGGTTTGGTGTTTGCAAATTCTTTCATTTTTTGTTTGTTCTGGAAGCTTTTAATCTCTCCTTCTATTTTCAATAATAGCCTAGCTGGATATAGTATTCTTGGCTGCATGTTTTTCTCGTTTAGTGCTCTGAAAATATCATGCCAGCTCTTTCTGGCCTGCCAGGTCTCTGTGGATAAGTCAGCTGCCAATCTAATATTTTTACCATTGTATGTTACAGACTTCTTTTCCCGGGCTGCTTTCAGGATTTTTTCTTTGTCACTGAGACTTGTGAATTTTACTATTAGGTGACGGGGTGTGGGCCTATTCTTATTGATTTTGAGGGGCATTCTCTGAACCTCCTGAATTTTGATGCTCGTTCCCTTTGCCATATTAGGGAAATTCTCCCCAATAATTCTCTCCAGTATACCTTCTGCTCCCCTCTCTCTCTTTCTTCTTCTTCTGCAATCCCAATTATTCTAATGTTGTTTCGTCTTATGGTGTCACTTATCTCTCGAATTCTCCCCTCGTGGTCCAGTAGCTGTTTGTCCCTCTTTTGTTCAGCTTCTTTATTCTCTGTCATTTGGTCTTCTATATCACTAATTCTTTCTTCTGCCTCATTTATTCTAGCAGTGAGAGCCTCCATTTTTGATTGCACCTCATTAATAGCTTTTTTGATTTCAACTTGGTTAGATTTTAGTTCTTTTATTTCTCCAGAAAGGGCTTTTATATCTCTCGAGAGGGTTTCGCTAATATCTTCCATGCCTTTTCCGAGCCCGGCTAGAACCTTGAGAATTGTCATTCTGAACTCTAGATCTGACATTTTACCAATGTCTGTATTGATTAGGTCCCTAGCCTTCGGTACTGCCTCTTGTTCTTTTTTTTGTGTTGAATTTTTCCGTCTTGTCATTTTGTCCAGAGAAGAGTATATGAAGGGGCAAGTAAAATACTAAAAGTGTGGCAACAACCCCAGGAAAAAGTGCTTTAACCAAATTAGAAGAGATCCAAAATCGTGAGGGGGGAGAAAGGGGATAAAAAGAGGTTCAAAAAGGAAGAAAGAAAAAAAAAAAGAAAAGAAAAAAGAAAAAATAAATAAAAGAAAAGAATTTTAAAGAAAGAAAACACCTAAGAAAAATGTAAAAAAGAAAAAAAATATATATTAGATAAACTAGTAAAAAATCATTAAAAAAGAAAAAGGTAACAGTTAAAAAAAAATTTTACCCGAAGGTGAGAAAAAAAATAACAAAAAATGAAAAAGAAAAGAATTAAATTAACTGCAAGACTAAAAAAAATCACAGGGAAAAAGCCATGAGTTCCGTGCTTGGCTTTCTCCTCCTCTGGAATTCTGCTGCTCTCCTTGGTATTGAAACCGCACTCCTTGGTAGGTGAACTTGGTCTCGGCTGGATTTCTTGTTGATCTTCTGGGGGAGGGGCCTGTTGTAGTGATTCTCAAGTGTCTTTGCCCCAGGCGGAATTGCACCGCCCTTACCCGGGGCTGGTGTGAGTAATCCGCTGGGGTTTGCTTTCAGGAGCTTTTGTTCCCTGAGCGCTTACCTTACGGGAATACAAATGGCGGCCTCCTGGACTCCAGCCCGGAGGATCCGAGAGCCCAGGGCCCCACTCCTCAGTGCGCCCTCAGAGAACAGCGCCCAGTTACTCCCGTCTGCCTGACCTCCGGCCGCGCTCCGAGCTCACCGAGCCTGCGACCGGTTCAAGGTCACCCCGAGCTGCGAGCTCACTGTCAGCTCTGTCTCTGTATCCGGCTTTCCCGTTCCAATACCCGCAAGCTCTGCGACACTCAGACACCCCCGATCCTTCTGTGACCCTGCGGGACCTGAGGCCACGCTGACCCCGCGTGGGCTTCGCCCGGGTTTAGCCTCTGGAGTGATGTCCCTCAGCGGAACAGACTTTTAAAAGTCCTGATTTTGTGCGTGGTTGCTCTGCCGCTTGCCGGGAGCCGGCCCCTCCCCCCGGGCTCTAGCTTCCCGTCGCTTTGGATTCACTTCTCCGCCGGTCCTACCTTTCAGAAAGTGGTTGTTTTTCTGTTTCCAGAATTGCTGTTCTTCTTCTCTTTGATCTGCCGATGGATTTTCAGGTGTTTGCAATCTTTAGATAAGCTATCTAGCTGATCTCTGGCTAGCTGAAGTAGTCTCAGCCTGCTACTTCTCCGCCATCTTGACTCCTCCCCCCGAATTGAACACTTTAAATTGAACTGAACACTCTAAATGGAGGAATTATATGACATGTGAATTATATCTTGATAGAGCTGTTATAAAAAATTGCCTTTCTGTTTGTATAGAATGAATCCCTTAAAAACTACTTCTGAAGTCACTTTCCTGCATAGAACCTCAAGGAAATACTAGTGACAGTGACTCCTGAGATGTCATGGTAGAATGCTGAAGGAAGCTGAAGGAAATGGGACAAATTAAACACAAGATAATTGAAAACCACCTGTCTCTGAATTCATAAGTTCCTATTCTCAGCAGCAAGGTTTTCTTCCTCAGTTTTCTAACTTCTGCCTTGTGAATTATAATGTATCAGAAAAAAAGTGAGGAAAGAGAGTGGAAAAACTATTCCATCATGATTTGGGGCAAAGAAAATGAACTTTTGCCTCAGACAGACGTGTGTTCAAATCCTGACTCATTGTAGGGCAACAAATGACAAAGTTACTCAGCTAACTGTAGGGTTGTGCCTGAGAAAAAGTTGAACTCTGTTTTCTCACACAGAGTCTAGGAATAATTTGCTATTTATTGTTTAGCTAGCTGGTATCCATTGGCCCTTCTTTTCCAATAAGTATCCAGAAATATCTTTGGTTGTGGGGGAAATATCCTCTCCAATTCTTTTATATATGGTATCTTGATTTCCTCCCTGATTTCCCATATATGTGCCTCTAGCCTGGCTGGTCAGCACATTCCATGCTTCAGGGATGGCAACAAAACAAATTTAGCCACCGGGATTAAGCTTAAAACATTTGTTTGAATTGTTAAATGGAGTTTTCTCTTGGTTGCTGTGGCTGCTGAATTGATTCTGACAGGGTAAATGTCTGGATCAGCTTCATCTCAGCCCAAGTGAAGCCCAAGGGTGTGGCCAGCATGGACATGACATAGTAGAGATATCCCGAGGGCCTGGGCCTTGGGGACATCATATATGGCTCTTTTTAAAAGCATGGCAGCATCAACCCTAGACTTTTCAGTGATATAATTTGATACCTTTTAAGCATAAACAAGTATAAGTTGACTTCTTAATTACCTACACCCAAAGGAATCCTAAAAGTAATATGACCTACTGCTCTAGTTACTACAGCTGTGTAACAAATGACCCCAAAATGTCATGGTTTAAAACAAGAAAATGTCATGGTTTTTTAAACAAGAAAATATTTATTTTGCCAAGTCTGGGCACAGATTGGAGGGTGTGGCTTATTTCTGCTCTATTTGGTGTTGGCTGTGGTGGTTTTAAGACTGGGAGTTGGATTTATCTGGAGATTTACTCACTCATGTGTCTGCTAGCTGCGCTGGGAAGACTCAGCTGGGACTGGAGAACTTAGGCTCTGTAGGTTTCTCTCTTTTCCTTCCTCCCTCTGTACCTCTCTCCCTCCCTCCATAGTCTCTCCATGTGATCTTTCCATTGTGACCACTTTAGGATAGCTGAAATTCCTACATGTCAGCTGAGGGCACCCAAAGCACATGTCCCAAGGGACAAAGAGCTGGGGAGAGCTCTACTGACCTTCGTGTTCTAGCCTCAGAAGCCACACAGGGTCATGTCCATGATAGTTCCAGGCCCATCCAAATTCAAAAGGAGCAAACAGGACCCTAATCTTTAATGGAGTCAATACCATGTGATAAGAAGAACATAGAGTTTGAGAAATATTGGTGATGCCATCTTTGAAAATACAACAGGACACACATTGTGGGAGATTTGTGAAGATCAAATGAGAAATATTTCAAAAGACTGTATTACAAAAAAATATAATATAGAGCTGAAGACCTGCATGGGCTGAGAGGTCCCTAAGGAGATTAGTGTGAACTAGAAATAATTCTCTGATCATGCCAGGAAAATATTAGTAAGAACAAAAGAGAGGTGGAGTGGAGAGAGAGGTGAGTGGAAATAATAATTAGCCAAGTTTTACCATGTTGAGCTTTAAGGGCAAGATACACAGAAAATAACATTTATGTCATAAATCTGTTTTTTTCTACATATGGCTAGTATTTTTTATTAAAATTGTTTATTTGCTTGGGTGCCTGGGTGGCTCAGTTGGTTAAACCTTAGATTCTTGATTTTGGCTCAGGTCATGATCTCAGGGTTGTGGGACTGTGCTTGGTGGGACGTCTGCTTGAAATTCTCTCTTCCTCTACCTCTCTCCCTCTACTTGTGCCTCTCCCCTAACTCAGGCACATGCAAGTGCACACACACACTCTCTAATAAATAAATAAATCTTTAAAAAATTAAATAAAATTGTGTATTTACTTGATATTGTAATCATGCTTGAGTAATAAGAGAGGGTGGGAAATGGAGCCAGACTCTTCTCTTGGTTCAAAATTCCAAAGTTTTGCTCTATTGATCCCATGATCAGAGCAAGCTGCCAACATCAATGTTCCTGAAATGTATCTTCTATACTTTCTTTGAGAAGTCAATATAAGTATTTTGGAAGTTATTGCTACCAAATTAAAGTTAAAGAATATCAGCTAATGTTAAATACTCATATAAAAAGTCATATAAAGGGCGCCTGGGTGGCTCAGTGGGTTAAGCCGCTGCCTTCGGCTCAGGTCATGATCTCAGGGTCCTGGGATCGAGGCCCGCATCGGGCTCTCTGCTCAGCGGGGAGCCTGCTTCCTCCTCTCTCTCTGCCTGCCTCTCTGCCTGCTTGTGATCTCTTTCTGTCAAATAAATAAATAAAATCTTTAAAAAAAAAGTCATATAAAAATACTCATATAAAAAAATCAGATTATCTCCCAAGATTAAAATAGAGTGATAAAATGAGCAAATCCATGGCAAACATATAATTTACTGATGAGGCAACTGCAATTAAATTGACCAACTAAGTTATAGTGATTAAAAAAAACCCTTTTAAATTTGAAGTCTAAAATAATCCAAAGGAACTCTCTCTCCAACTTTGTAAAAGTTCAACCTCTTTGTGGACAAAATGAAGGAGTTGGATTAGATATTGATGGCTTTTGTAGGGAGAGTATCAGAGTTCTTTCATAATCAGATGGAAGTTCTGGACCTTCTTCCCAGAGATGCACAGACAACATTTCCCATGTGAAATTAATTGGTATGGTCTCTGAGTCCAAGTTTATAAGTCCTGGACAGCTTACTGTCTTCTTTTATTCTATATCTGTGAGTGAGGATAGTTGATTTTAGCACCACCTTCATTCCTTCTCAGTCTTGGAAGGAATCTAAACCCTCTTGAGTTTACTGTCAATTCTCTGAGCCAGGACCAGCTATATGAGGTGCTATCCACTAAGAGCCTCCCTCTATTGTCGCCGTCTTGGGCATTCTTAATTTGTGGACAAAGAGCCCCATATTTTCATTTTGCACTGGGACCCACAAATGATGTAACTGGACTTGCTCAGGCCATCCTCTGAGACTCTACTCTCCCTTTTTACATTCCTCAGATGTAGTCATCTGGTCTCTGTGTGCACTCAGAGAGCAAGGAGGAAATGATCCTTTTGAGCGAAGCCTGTATCAGTTTGGAATCTGCCTCTTTATAACAACACCCATTGATTAGAGTCTTCTGTGTCTTGTGGGACAAGTATCTTTTAACATAAAAAAGTTTTACAGATTTGGAGATAGTTACTATTCTTCACCACTGGAGAAGAATTCTACTAATGAATCTTCCCTTGTATGGTTGGTCAATGGAAAAAGAAAAGCTGTCAAAAGCTCACATGAGATGAAAGGGCCAAATGTAAAAAGGAAATAAAATGATTAGGATTGATGCCCTAGGATGACAAATCAGGAAAAAAAATTAAAGAGGAACAAACAGCAGGGTTCATATTTCTGAAATGGAAACAAGCCTTGGGGTTTTCTTTTTTTCCATCATAAAAAAATCCCCAAAGAATGAAGTATGCTAATGAAATCTGCTCTCATTCTGAAATTGGTAGTGTAGAAGAACAGATTCCCCCAACTCCTTTTTTTTTTTGGTAAGAAAATGAATGAGCTTCAGTTATTTCTGAGGCTTTATTTTTAAGTAAGTATCTCAAGCAAATAACATGAAGAAACAGGCTTCAGCATCATCATGCCAAAATATGTGTATGTATTTATGATCTCCTTAGGGAGAGACTTTGATTTTATTTACCTGTTTTCTTCTTTTCTTTCCCTTTTTTTTTTTTTTAAACCTGTGTTTTGTTCATTTGTGTAATCTGGTATATAGTGTACTGCCTGGGACACAGAAGGCTGTCTGTAGTGTATGTTTCTGTCTCTGGAGAGAGAATGTGACCCACCTGCGGGCACAGGTGTGCAAAGATGGTTCTCTGTGTTGAGGGGATGGAGGGGCCGATCCTGAACACCACATACTCAATGGTTCCCTTCACGGGGCATCCGTTCTGATCAAGAAGGAGGCAGACAGGGTGCAGAAGCTGGAGATCTTGAGACAGCTTTAAGAATGACTTTTTCCTTTTTATATGGTCCTCATTACAAAGAGAAAGACAGAACCCACTATTAATATGCTTATTGAAAGTGTTTCTGGGAATATAAATTTGGACCAGTATTTTAAATAGAGTCATCCTCACATCTAAATTCTGCATTTTCTTTTTCTTTCTTTCTTTTTTTTTTTTTAAAGATTTTATTTATTTATTTGACAGATAGAGATCACAAGCAGGCAGAGAGGCAGGCAGAGAGAGAGAGGAGGAAGCAGGCTCCCTGCTGAGCAGAGAGCCCGATGCGGGGCTCGATCCCAGGACCCTGAGATCATGACCTGAGCCGAAGGCAGCGGCTTAACCCACTGAGCCACCCAGGCGCCCTAAATTCTGCATTTTCAAAATAAACTCCTTTTTATTAGAAAATTTATACATAAAGTCTAGCCAGAAACTTGTGTCCTAGTCGTTCTTTTTTCTAGCTCTTAGTGATTTTATAATTATAAAATGTTTTAGTGAATTTTATTTTTTTTTTACAAGGTATCATATGGGTCAAAATGTAAAACTATAAAAGAATATACAGTGAAAAGTTTTCCTCTAACCATTCATTGTACCCCAGCCATTCAGCTTTCCTGCGGGCAATCAGCACTACTGCTTTCTTATCTATCCGTTTTTGATTTTTTTGTGTGAGGTGAATGATTAAATCTCAATTCATTTTCATTTTACTCAGATCAGGGCCATCACTAACATTGTTTTGTGTGTGTCGGGCAGGGGAGGATAAGAACTTGGCCTGTTCTCCGCTTTCATGATTTTCTGCTTTGATCTCCTATCTTCAGAATTGTAAAATTAGCCTGGAGCAGCCAGTGACCCATTACCATTGTGCTCTCTACTTCTCTGTCCCGAAAGAGCATAGCTAGAATGTAGAAAAGTCTTCATGAAGCCACAATAAAAGCAAATATGATTGTATCAGAGCAGGACCACTCTGAGTTATTTTCTGTCCCTGTCTCAGACATTATTAATCTTGAATTACTACAGCAAAATGTTTCTCTGGCAAGATTTCTAGAAATAAAAATCTTAGCTTGTCCCTCACTCAATTTAGGAAGCTCTGTCTCTTGTTTCCCACTCTTCTAAAGAGTGGTGGGTGGGAGCATGTTGCTTTTTTTTTTTTTTTAATGTGTATATATATATTTATCTATTTTCAACATAACAGTATTCATTGTTTTTTTGCACCACACCCAGTGCTCCATGCAATTCATGCCCTCTCTAATACCCATCACCTGGTACCCCAACCTCCCACCTCCGCCCCTTCAAAACCCTCAGATTGTTTTTTAGAGTCCATAGTCTCTCATGGTTCACCTCCCCTTCCAATTTCTCTCAATTCCCTTCTCCTCTCTAACTCCCCTTGTCCTCTATGCTATTTGTTATGCTCCACAAATAAGTGAAACCATATGATAATTGACTCTCTTTGCTTGACTTATTTCACTCAGCATAATCTCTTCCAGTCCCATCCATGTTGCTACAAAAGTTGGGTATTCATCCTTTCTGATGGAGGCATAATACTCCATAGTGTATTTCATCACTAGCCATCAGGGAGATTCAAATTAAAACCACATTGAGATACCACCTTACACCAGTTAGAATGGCCAAAATTAGCAAGACAGGAAACAACATGTGTTGGAGGGCGTGTGGAGAAAGGGGAACCCTCTTCCACTGTTGGTGGGAATGCAAGTTGGTGCAGCCACTTTGGAGAACAGTGTGGAGATTCCTCAAGAAATTAAAATAGAGTGGAGATGCAACATGTGGGGTTAAGGGGGTAGGAGAAGAATAAATGAAACAAGATGAGATTGGGAGGAGACAAACCACAAGTAACTCTTAATCTCACAAAACAAACTGAGGGTGCTGGGGGGAGGGGGTTTGGGAGAAGGGGACTGGGGTTATGGGCATTGGGGAGGGTATGTGCTATGGTGAGTGCTGTGAAGTGTGTAAACCTGGAGATTCACAGACCTGTACCCTTGGGGGAAAAATATATTATATGTATATAAAAAATAAAAATTAAATTAAAAAAGAAGATAAACATAAAAAAATAGAGCTTCCCTATGACCCTGTAATTGCACTACTGGGTATTTATCCCAAAGATACAGATGTAATGAAAAGAAGGGCCATCTGTACCCCAATGTTTATAGCATGTTGCTTTTTAAAAAGTTCACTACAAAGCAATGATTCAGAGTTCCTAAGCCTGCTTATGAAGAGAACTTTATATGCTTCATTTCTCTCTATACTTGCCTTCATCTGGGTTGGAGGAAAGATCTTGAGTGGGTTTGAGGGCAGGTTGGACTAAGAAAAATTTTGTCACTGGGTTGTTGACTGGATTCCATTATTTCATAACTCTAGAATTCACCCATCGCCTCCTTTTTCTAGGAACCATCCCTTCTTCCTGTTTATTCCCATGGTCAGTTTGGGAGTGGCAATGTTAGTTCAGATATAGTTTAGACCTTGGCCAAAATTTATTGTTCCAGGGATGGACACAGATCCAGTCAGGGTCAACAGAGTTTATTTACAGGGTATTTAGACTTTGATCTGAGACTCAAGTCATTCTTTTTCCAGATGGTTGAACCTGCCAGTAACATGTAAAGTTCAGGATTTGGGGGATATATTTGTCATCATGAGGCTGAAAGAAATAGAGGCATATGAAGAGAGGAAGAAAAGGAACAAGCAGAGCTGAAATGGAGAGTCACTGACAACATTCCTGTCCTTGGATCCAGCTGTTGCTGCCCTTGCTCACCATGAGACATTCCAATTTTCTTTTGGTATAAGCTATTTCAAGTTGGTTTTCTGTCCCTGTAGCCAAATAAAGAGGAAGGTGGACACAATTTAGTAAGATAGTGCAGTAGGAGGATACTGAGCTCTTTTTGTTCCACCCACTCACTGAGACAACAACTAGATGTACTGCAATTCTTCCTGAAGATGACCCGAAGACTGGAAGAACAGATCTTCCACAGCTGGCCACAGAGAAAGAAGCCACTTCAAAAAGAATACAAGAGGTGGAGATGTGATGGGGACCCAACCTCCCCTGAGTGTGACTAATCACCAACAGGAGGGACATCACAAGCATGGAAGAGTGAGTAGATCAGACCCCAACCTGGGCATCCCTGGCCCTGGAAATCTATATTGGAAAGACAAGTCCCCATAATGTCTAGCTTTGAAAATCATCAGGGCTTAACTCCAGTAACTTTAAAAATTAGTGGGGCTTAATTCATGGAGCTTTAAAAACCAGCATGGCTTAACTCTAGGAGAGACTGAGGGAAATAGGAAACCAAGTCTCCACCCTTAAAGAGCCAGCATGCCAAATAAGACTATGAGCTGATTTTTTCCAGTAGAAACTTGGCCAGATACAGTCAAAGTTCTGAAAGAAAAAACTTACAAACAAGAATGCTTTCCCTGGCAAGATGCTCATTCAGAATGGAAGCAGAGGTAAAGATTTTCCAAGCAAAACAAACAAACAAAATGAACTTAAAGAAATTCGTTACCATTAGGCTAGCATTATAAGAAATGTTAAAGGGACTTCTTTAAGTGTAAAGAAAGGGCCACAGCGAGAAGTAAGAAAATTATGAAAGAAAAAAAAATCACCATTAAAAACAAAAAACAATAAAGGTAGAATGGAGATTAAAGAACAAGAGTAGTAAAGCTACTATGGAAGTTAAAAAGCAGAAGTCAAGGGACATATAAACTAAGAAGATATAAAATAGGACATCAGATACATAAAACATGGAGGAAGGAGTAAAAAATAAATAGTGCTTTTATAATGTGTTCTTTAGCAACCATCAACTTAATATAGACTGCCACGCCAAAAGATGTTGTATATTAGCCCTGTAGTCACCACAAGCCAAAAATCTTTAATAGATAAACAAAAAAATAAGGAGAAAGGAATTTAAGCATCACACTTAAGAAAGTAATTAAATCATAAGGGAAAAGCAAGAGAAGAAAGGAATATAGAAGAACTACAAATACAACCAGAAAAGAACAAAATGGCAATAAGTGCATACTTATCACAATCACTTTAAATGTAAGTAGGCTAAATGCTCAAATCCATAGATATAGGGTGACTGGATGGATAAAAAAAGCAATACTCACATTGAGGTCTTTTATCCATTTTGAGTTTATCTTTGTGTACGGTGTAAGAGAATGGTCGAGTTTCATTCTTCTACATATAGCTGCCAGTTTTCCCAGCACCATTTATTGAAGAGACTGTCTTTTTTCCACTGTATATTTTTTCCTGTTTTGTCAAAGATTATTTGACCAGAGAGTTTAGGGTCCATATCTGAGCTCTCTACTCTGTTCCACTGGACTATGTGTCTGTTTTTATGCCAGTACCATGCTGTCTTGGTGATCACAGCATTATAGTAAAGCTTGAAATCAGGTAACGTGATGTCCCCCATTTTATTTTTGTTTTTCAACATTTCCTTAGTGATTCAGGGTCTCTTCTGATTCCATACAAATTTTTGGATTATTTGCTCCAGCTCTTTGAAAAATACCAGTGGAATTTTGATCAGAATGGCATTAAAAATTAAAAGTATAGATTGCTCTCGGCAGTATAGACATTTTACCAATGTTTATTCTTCTGATCCAAGAGCATGGAATGGTCTTTCATCTTTTTGTGTCTTCTTCAATATCTTTCATGAATGTACTGTAGTTCCTTGAGTACAGATCCTTTACCTCTTTGGTTAGGTTTATTCCCAGGTATCTTATGGTTCTTGGTGCTATAGTAAATGGAATCGAAATGGATAAAAGACCTCAATGTGAGACAGGAATCCATCAGAATCCTAGAGGAGAACATAGGCAGTAATCTCTTTGATATCAGCCACAGCAACTTTTTTCAAGATATGTCTCCAAAGGCAAAGGAAACAAAAGCAAAAATAAACTTTTGGGACTTCATCAAAATCAAAAGCTTCTGCACAGCAAAGGAAACAGTCAAGAAAACAAAGAGGCAACACATGGAATGGGAGAAGATATTTGCAAATCAGTACAGACAAAAGGTTGATATCCAGGATCTATAAAGAACTCCTCAAACTCAACACACACAAAACAGACAACCATATCAAAAAATGGGCAGAAGATATGAACAGACACTTCTCCAATGAAGACATACAAACGGCTATAAGACACATGAAAAAATGTTCATCATCACTAGCCATCAGGGAGATTTAAATTAAAACCGCATTGAGATACCACCTTACAACAGTTAGAGTGGCCAAAATTAGCAAGACAGGAAACAACATGTGTTGGAGGGGATGTGGAGAAAGGGGAACCCTCTTCCACTGTTGGTGGGAATGCAAGTTTGTGCAGCCTCTTTGGAGAACAGTGTGGAGATTCCTCAAGAAATTAAAAATAGAACTGGGGGGAGGGGGTTTGGGAGAGGAGGGTGGGGTTATGGACATTGGGGAGTGTATGTGCTTTGGTGAGTGCTGTGAAGTGTGTAAACCTGGCGATTCACAGACCTGTACCCCTGGGGATAAAAATATATTATATGTTTACAAAAAATAAAAAAAATTAAAAAAAAGAAAAATATTGTATGGGATAACCTCCTACCAATGCTGTGTGTAAAGCAGAATTAAATTAAAAATTCACACACACAAAAAATAGAACTTCCCTATGACCCTGCCATTGCACTACTGGGTATTTACCCCAAAGATACAGATGTAGTGAAAAGAAGGGCCATCTGTACCCCAATGTTTATAGCAGCAATGGCCACGGTCGCCAAACTGTGGAAAGAGCCAAGATGCCCTTCAACGGATGAATGGATAACAAAGATGTGGTCCATTTACACTATGGAGTTTTATGCCTCCATCAGAAAGGACGAATACCCAACTTTTGTAGCAACATGGACGGGATTGGAAGAGATTATGCTGAGTGAAATACGTCAAGCAGAGAGAGTCAATTATCATATGGTTTCACTTATTTGTGGAGCAAAACAAATAGCATGGAGGACATGGGGAGATAGAGAGGAGAACGGAGTTTGGGGAAATTGGAAGGGGAGGTGAACCATGAGAGACTATGGACTCTGAAAAACAATCTGAGGTGATTGAAGTAGCGGGGTGGGTGGGAGGTTGGGGTACTAGGTGGTGGGTATTACAGAGGGCACAGATTGCATGGAGCACTGGGTGTGGTGAAAAAATAATGAATACTGTTATGCTGAAAGTAAATAAAAAATAAATTTAAAAAAAGCAATACTCAACCATTTGCGGTCTATAGAGACTTCAGACTTAAAAACATACACAGACTGAGAGTGAAAGAATGGAAACAGATATTTCATGCTCATGGAAGCAAAAAAATGCAGGGGGGGTGGCACACTCATATCAGAGAAAATAAACTTTAAAACAAAGACTTTAACAAGAGACAAAAGTCATCACAGGATGATAAAGGGATTAATCAAGAGACCATAACAACTGTAAATATCTGTGCACCCAATGTAGGAGCACCTAAATATATAAAGCAAATATTAACAGACATGAAGGGAGAAACTGACAGAAATGCAACAATTGTAGAAAACTTTAACACCTCACTTACATTGATGGTAGGTCTTCTGGTGAGAAAATCAACAAAGCAATAGTGGCTTTGAATGACACATTAGAGCAGATGGACATAAAAGATATATAAATAGAATATTCTATTCAAAAACAGCAGAATATACTCTCTTCAAGTGCACATGGAATCCTTTCTAGTTTGGATCACATGTTAGGTCACAAAACAAGTCTCAATAAAAATTTTTAAAAAGATTTTAAAAATTTATTTTACAGACAGAGATCACAAGTAGGCAGAGAGGCAGGCGGCGGGGGGGGGGGGGGCGGTGGAAGCAGGCTCCCCGCTGAGCAGAGAGCCAGATGTGGGGCTCGATCCCAGGACCCTGGGATCGTGACCTGAGCTGAAGGCAGAGGGTTTAACCCACTGAGCCACCCAGGCACATCAAGTCTCAATAAATTTAAGAAGACTGAAATCACATCAGGCAGCTTTACTGACCATGAAAGTATGAAACTAGAAATTAATTACAAAAAACAAAATGGAAGAAACACAAATATGTGAAGACTAAATAATATGGTACTAAAGAAATAATGGATCAACAAAAAAGTCAAAGAGCAAATTAAAAAATATTTAGAGACAGATGAAAATAAAAATACAACAGTTCCAAATCATTGGGATGCAACAAAAGAGGAAAGTGAATAGTGATACAGGACTAAAAGAAACAAGAAAATCTCAAACAACAATCTAACCTTACAGTTAAAGGAATTACAAAAAGAAGAACAAACAAAGCCCAGAGTTAACACGAGGAAGGAAATAATATAGATCAGAGCAGAAATAAATGACAGAGACTGAAGAAAAAAATAGAAAAGATCAGTAATACAAAGAAGCTTGTTCTTTGAAAAGATAAATAAAAATGATAAACCATTAACCAGACTAATCAAGAAAAAAAGAGAGTACTTAAATCAATAAAATCAGAAATGAAAGAAGTTACAATTGACACCACAAAAATATCAAAGATTTTAATGGATTATTATAAAAAATGACATGCCAACAAACTGGACAGCCTAGAAGATACAGATAAATTCCTAGAAACAAACAATCTCCCATTATTGAATAAGGAAGGAATAGAAAATATGAATGGAACAATTACTAGTAATGAAATTGAATCAGTAGTCAAAATGCCCCCAATGAACAAAAGTCCAGGACCAGATGGTTTCACAGGCGAATTCTGGCAAACATTTAAAGAAGAATTAAACCTCTTAAACTATTCTAAAAAATTGAAGAGGAAGAAATGCCTCCACACTTATTCCATGAGGAAAGCAATATTCTGATACAAAAACTAGAGGAAAAACACTACAGAGAAGGGAAAATACAAACCCATATCTTTGATGAACACAGATACAAAAACACCCAACAAAATATTAGCAAACTAAATTCAACAATACATTAAAAAGATCACTCACCTGGAAAAAGTGGGATTTATTCCAGGGATGCAAAGATGGCTCAGTATACGCATATAAATCAACATGATACAGCACATTAAAAAAATGAAGGATAAAAAACATATGATCATCTCAATAGATGTAGAGAAAAATATTTTATAAAACTCAACATCCATTCATGATAAAAATTCTCAATAAGATGAGTTTAGAGGGAATATAATAAAGTCCATATATGACAAATCCATAGCTAACATCATGCTCCATGATGCAAAGCTGAAAGTTTTGGAAAGGACATTCAAATTGGTAAGGAAAAAAGCAAAATGTCACTATTTGCAGATGACATGATATTATATATAGGAAACCCTAAAGACTCTACCAAAATACTGTTAGAACGAATGAATTCAGTTAAGTGGCAGGATACAAAATCAATATACAGAAATACACTAATAATGAAATAGCAGGATGGAAAATAAAGAAAACAATTCCATTTACAATTACCTCAAGGAGAATAAAATACCTATAGATGAATTTAATCAGGGAAATGAAAGACCTGTACTCTGAAAG
This sequence comes from Mustela nivalis, assembly GCF_964662115.1. NCBI lineage: Eukaryota > Metazoa > Chordata > Mammalia > Carnivora > Mustelidae > Mustela > Mustela nivalis. The sequence continues at coordinate 85,958,756 of NC_139031.1, forward strand.
TTATAAGACAGTGATGAAAGAAATCAAAGGTGACACAAATAAATGGAAAAATATACAAAGTGCTTGGATTGGAAGAATTAATATTGTTAAAATGTCTCCACTATACAAAGCAATCTATAGAAATATTGCAATCCTATAAAAATAGTATTTTTTGCAGAACTAGAACAAAAAATTGTAAAACTTGCATGGAACCACAGAAACCCTTGAATAGCCAAAGCTATTGGCTATTTGTTTTGGGGAAAGAAGAACAAAGCTGAAGGTATCACAATATTAGATTTCAAGCTATACTATAAAGCTATAATAATCAAAGCAATATGGTACCAGGACAAAAATGACACAGAGGTCAATAGAACAGAATTGAGAGTTCAGAAGTAAACCCTCCCATATATGTCAATTACTTTACAACAAAAGAGGCAAGAATATATGATAGGGAAAAGAAACTCTCTTCAATAAATGGTACTGGGAAAACTGGACAGCAACATACAAAGAATGAAAAGGGGCCACTCTCTTACACCAGACAGACAAAAAAACTCAAAATAGATTAAAGACCTAAATAACAGACCTGAAATTATAAGACCTCTGGAAGAAAATACAGGCAGTAATCTCTTGGACATAGGCTTTAGCAATATTTCTATGGGTCTGTTTCCTTGGGCAAGGGAAACAAAAGCAAAAATAAACAACTGGGACTACTATATCAAACTAAGTGAAGGAAATCATCAACAAAACAAAAAAGCAACCCACTGAACGGAAGAAGATTTTTGCAAGTGACATTTCTGATAAGGGGTTAGTACCCAAAATAATAAAAGAATTCCTACAGCTTAACAACAAAAAACAAAATAATTTGAGTTTTAAAAAGGTACAAGATCTGAATAGATATTTTCCCAAAGAAGACATATCGATGGCCAAAAGACACAGGACAAGATGCTCAACATCATTCATCATCAGGGAAATGCAAATCAAATCACAATGAGATATCATCTCACATTTGTCAGAATAGCTACTATCAAAAAGACAAAAAGAAACAAATGTTGTTGAGGATGTGGAGAAAAGGGAACCCTTGTGCCCTGTTGGTGGGAATGTAAATTGGTGCAGCCACTATGGAAAATAGTATGGAGGTTCATGAAAAAACCAAAAATCGAAACATCATATAATCCCATAATTACACTTTTGGGTATTTACCTGAAAAAAAAAATGAAAATACTAATTTGAAAATATATATGCATTCTTATGTTTATTGAAGCATTATTCACAATAGCCTGGATAGGGGAGCAACCCAGGTGTCCATCAATAGATGAATGAAGAAGTGATACACACACATACACACACACACACACACACACACACACACACACACACACACACACTGGAATGTTACTCAGCCATAAAAAGAATGAAATCTTGTCATTTGTGACAATATGAACACATATAGAAGATATTATGCTCGATGAAATAAGTCAGACAGAGAAAGACAAACATCATATGATTTCACTTATATGTGGAATTTTAAAAACAAATGTTCAAAGAAACAGTAAAAATAACAACAACAACAACAATAAAAGAGTAACAGACCCTTCACTATAGAGAACTGGTGGCTGTCACAGGTGAGGGGTGTGTGGGGATAGGCAAGATGGGTAAAGGATATTAACAAGTACAAACTTCCAGTTATAAAATAAATAACGCATGGGATGAAAAGTACAGCACAGGGAATATGGTCAATAATGTTCTTATACATCTATAGCAGTAAGCATCTCATAACATATATAATTGCTGAAGCACTCTGGTGTATGCTGAAACTAATATGTCAATTATACTTCAATCAAAAAAAAAATTTAAAATAAATATCCAAGAAAGAGGGGTGCGGCAATAACCAGCCCTGTGACCTACCTTGTAGGCTTTCAGATCTAGCATGATACTCTATAGCATCTCCCCTGCCAGTTAGAAATTTGTATTCTTTTAAAAACTTACCTCAGATCACATGTCTAGCTGAAATATTTACCTGAACTGGGTTTTATTTGATAAATGTTAAATTACAGTAGACTAAACTTAACACTTTGCCTATGTGGCAGGAAACATGTTTGAGATTTTTAATTTGTGCCTGTTTTCATAAATATTGTCCCATCTCCTATTCAAGCAAAACTTCCAGCAATGTTCAGAGAAAAGCTACAGACTCTCCCAGCTCCTGGGTGTGTAAAAACCCGAGTCCATAAAGGAGATCCTTCTGGGGAAATTTGTCAAAACTAAAGCAGAGCCCACCACCACACCCCAAGGTATCCAGGAGCAGAGGAAACTATTTAACAAGTACAGCCCCTGGAAGATGGCAATACCCCAGGAAAAAATGTGGAAATGGTATATCTGGGTAGTTAGGCAGGTGTAGATAGCTCTGCTGAGATTTGTATGCTCCAGAGAGGCAAAGACATAGCAGAAAAATGCCTGTGCCTCTGCTCATCTCAGGAAGTAAGGCAGAGGAAGGCTGGACATAAAGGGGCTGTGAGGACAGGAATGGGGATCTCAGTCCTGACCTCTGAGGGCCATACCCAAGACCACACCTATACATGTCTCAGTGGACGCTGAGACAGAAAACTGGACAAGAGGCTCCCATCTCTGCCACACCACCCAGCACATGGGCTCCTTTGGTGCCTCCTGGAACTTAACACAGACCTTAAGAAATGGAGACTCTAAAGTGACCAAGTTTCCAAGTTACATTTCCCTAGCAGAATGTAAGCCAAGAGAGGAATTAAGTAGAAAAATAGAAAAATAAAGCTATATTTTATGCTTACTTGAGTTTCTGGACTGTTATTCATACATGGATACCTGTCATTGAATTACTTTCCTTTAAATTTACTGCGAACAACATATTTCCAACCACAATGATACTCAGTTAAAATCTGTAATGATAATCTAACAAATGGCTGTTTGGTCTGTTCATCATAACTCTTAAGCACTTCCATTTTGCCAAGCATTGTGCTAAGGACTTTAAATTCATTATTATATTCAATATATGTGATGACTTTAAAAGGTAGAAATTCTTAGTATTTCATAGACGGGAAAAGTTATTGAGAGAATGAAAAAATTTGTTCACTTAGGCATGAAGAATTTCATCCTATTTGTGGCCATGCCTTCTTTCAAGGGACCATTTAGATGCAATATTTATGCTAGAATAAGAGTTCTCTAGGGATTCCAAAGTAAGTACAAAGTATAGGAGGCCAAGATCATCATTAAGTAGTTTTTATAAATTGTTCATTAGAAGGAAAGGCATTCAATGAGGGCCAATTTGAACTAGAAACCATGCCAAAAACTAGGGTTAACATTGGCATCCTCTCCTTGAAACAAACCTGGCTAATATGGTCTTATTAAAAAGCGTGTCAGGGTACAATCTAGATTTAATTTCTCAAGCAGACTAGCTATTAACTCAGGAAACCACACAGCTTTCAGAACTTAAAATGATCACTAAAAATTAGCTCAGAAAGTCAGTACCTCAGAGAGGCTGGGCACCACTATCCTACTTCTTTTGGTGCACAATCAAGTCCCTGAGTGATCAAGGTAATGAGTGTAATGTGCACTAACTGTCTTGTCCCTTAATACAGTACTCTTTCCATACTACCATCTTGTCCCTCATTTGCTCCAGAAGATAATTGCTTATTTTGTGAAAAACCGTTAAGTGGGTCCATATTACATGAGATGACAAAAAGCAGACAATGGAGATTTATACTATTCTATATAGGTATCTGGTTCAATCACAATAAAACACCAGCACATTAGTCAGGGTTGTCCAGAGAAATAGAACCAGTAAGAACCTTTTCTCTGTTCCTCCTTTCCTTCTTCCCTTCCATCTAACTGAGATGGATTTATTTTAAGGAACCGGTTCATACCACTGTGGGAGCTGGCAAATCTGAAATCCACAGAGGATGTTGGCAGTCTGGAAATTCAGGTAGGAATGGATGCAATTTTGAATCCAAAGTACACATGGCAGGCCATGAAGGCTGAGAACTCAAGCAGGGTTTCTATGTTGTACTCCTCAGGCCAAATCTCTTCTTCTGAAAACTTCAGACTTTGCTCTTAAGACCTTCAACCTATTAGATGAGGCCCACCCACATTATGGGAGGCTAATCTGTTCAAAGTCTACTGGTTGATCGTGAGACTGATGAATCATAATTTTAGACAAGAGCTCCTGAGGGCAGCTAGGGGGAAGAGATTCCTTACCTACAGAGGAGGTCCATCAAAGTAATGTCAGAACTATCCACAGAAACCTGACAAGCCAGAAAGGGCTGGCAAGACAGATTCAGGGCACTAAATGAGAAGAACATGCAGCCAAGAATATTTCATCCAGCGAGGTTGATATTCAAAATGGATGGTGCGATAAAGAGCTTCCAAGACTGGCAAGGTTGAAGAGTATGTGACCACCAAGCTGACACTATAAGAAATATTAAGGGGGACTCTATAAAAGAAGAAAGAACCCAAGAGTGACATAGAACAGAAATTTACAGAGACAATCTATAGAAACAAGGATTTCACAAGCAACATGATGCCAATAAAAACATATCTTTCAATAATTACTCTCAATGTGAACGGCCTAAATGCTCCCATAGAATGACACAGGGTTGTAGATTGGATAAAACGACAGGACCCGTCCATATGTTGTCTACAAGAGACCCATTTGGAACCTAAAGATACATCCAGACTGAAAGTGAAGGCATGGAGAAGAATCTTTCATGCCAATGGGCCTCAAAAGAAAGCTGGGGTAGTGATTCACGTATCAGATAAATTAGATTTTAAGCTAAAGACTATAGTCAGAGATACAGGAGGACACTACATCATTCTTAAATGGTCTATCCACCAAGAAGATCTAATAATTGTGAATATACAGGAGCAGCCAACTACGTAAGACAACTGTTTTTTTTAAAAAATTTTTAAAATTATTTTTGTTTATTTGATAGAGATGACAAGTAGGCAGAGAGGCAGGCAGAGAGAGGAGGAAGCAGGCTCCCGGCTGAGCAGAGAGCCCAATGTGGGGCTCAATCCCAGGACCGTGGGATCATGACCTGAGCCAAAGGCAGAGGCTTTAACCCACTGAGCCACCCAGGCACTACAACATAAGACAACTTTTAACCAAGATAAAGAGTCATATTGATATGAATACATTAATTAGGGGATCTTAACATGTCACTCACAGTAAAAGATCATCCAAACAGAAAATCAATAAAGAAACAAGAGCATTGAATGACACATTGGACCAGATGGACCTCATAGATATATACAGAATATTCCACTCTAAAACAAAAGAATACTCATTCTTCTCAAGTGCACACGGAACTTTCTCCAGAATAGATCACATACTTGGTCACAAATCAGAGCTGAACTGATACCAAAAGACTGAGATTATTCCCTGCATATTCTAAGACCACAATGCTTTGAAACTGGAGCTCAACACAAGAAAAAGTGTGGAAGCAATTTAAACACCTGGAAGCTAAAGACCACCTTGCTTAAGAATGTTTGGATCAAAAAAAAAAAAAAAGAATTAAAAAAAAAGAATGTTTGGATCAACCAGAAAATCAAAGAACTTAAACAATTCATGGAAACCAATGAGAACGAAGACACATCAGTACAAAACCTACGGGATATGGCAAAGGTGGTCCTAAGGGGGAAATACATAGCCATCCAAGCCTCACTCAAAAAAATTGAAAAATCCAGAATACACCAGCTCTCTTTACACCTTAAAGAACTGGAGAATCAGCAACAAATTAAGCCAACCCCACACACAAGAAGGGAAATAATCAAGATTAGAGCAGAGATCAATGAGATAGAAATGAGATACAATAGAATGCATCAACCAAACTAGAAGCTGGTTTTTTGAAAGAATCAATAAGATTGAAAAATTACTGGCCAAACTAATCCAAAAGAAAAGAGAGGGGATCCAAATTAATCCCATCTAAAAATTACCTTCACAGCAACATCTAAACTGGTGTTTGACCAGGCCAACTATGATTACTGACCTATGAAACTGGAAAGACTCCTCTAGTTCAAGGTTCCATCTAAAAATGGCTGAATGGAGTTTTAGAAAGTATTCCACACAAAAGATTTCCATACTCAACATTTTTTTTTTTTGTTTAAACGATGTCAAACACATTTATAAGCCTTTATGATGTTCAATACACTGGGAATCCCCTAAGTAGGGACAATAGTTTGTGGTGATCTCTGGATCACATAATCGTATAATCTTTTTTTGTGTGAAAGTAATCTCTCTGAACCAGTGTTTCCTGATGTAGACACAATGATCAAAATCTCTCTCTCTCTTTTTTTGCAGTTGAGGAAACTGAGGCACAGAGAGGGGAAGGTCCTCGGGTCATAGAGCTAGTGGTAATTACAGACCCAAGTTTATTGACTTCATTATTCTTGCCAAATGCAAAAATATAAAATATAATGCTGATTGGAGCTTTTTCTAGGTAGGTGTTTGAGCTGGGGCAGGCTACTGTGATTGATTCTATAACTGTCTAACATTTTCACAGAGTGGAAATTAGGCCTGATTAGAGTAGATGGTTACATGGCAGAAATGACAGCCCAGCTGGCTTTGTTTGGATGAAGATTGTATGTGTAGATTACCAGCTGGTAAAATCTTCTTTTTTTTTCCTGGGGTCTATTTCTTTAGTGACAGCCCAGTGGCTGGTGGGGCAGGGGGGTGGGAAGAGGGATCAATCTTGGGTTTCTAGGCAATTACCTCCATTTGCTGTATTTTGACCATGAAGATGATAGGAATTCCCATATAGTTGAATACATAAGAAAGGTTATGAACTGATGATGGCATTTCACTAAGAGAAAGCTATCAGAGTTAAAATTAGCAGGATAGCCCCAGAAGTTCTTTACCAGGAAAGTAAAAAATCATTCTTATATTGATTCTTTTTCCTTGGCCATTGGCTTGCAGAGGATATAAACACTACGATTTCAGAGTTGTGTGATACACACACACACACTGTATTTATATGTATGTATATACATATATATGTATTATACAAATATTACACATATGTATGCATATGTTGTATATATACACACACACACATATATTTAACCCCCCCATGTGTGAATTTCTCGTATTCATTTTTATCCTTACATTAAAGCTTCCTGGGAACTCTGTGGTGATCCCAAGTCAGGTAATATCATGTAACGCTGTACATATTTTCTTCTTTGATAGAAACATCAAATATAGGTGCCATTATCTAATTTATTATGCCCTATGCCTTAATGCTCTCAGAAAACTGTCGTTAGGACTGAGAGATATACTAAAACCATAAAATTATTCTATAGGGTATAACTTGTGTTACAAAGAGTCTAAAATGGCTTACAGCATTACTACAGAAACTAATCCTGAAAATAAGGAGATACTCATCTATACCTCCCCCTTTCCTCTTTTTGACTGGTATGGGCCCATGATTTGCCCCCAGATCTTCCCAATTTTCCTTAAGTTTTTCTCTTAAGGTTAAGAGAATTTACATATTTAATAACCATGCCATATTCTTATTGGGGTTCTCACTTCTGTGCCCTATCTGAGGCAATCATGGTTTCTGAAAAATGCAGTGGAAGATGTTATAGGCATATGTGCTTTCCTTAAACCTAATGTCTTAGGTTGGACTTCCTTGTAGAAGAATCTGCAGCAGGGATTCTTACAGCAGTGATTTATTATGGGAGTGATCTCTTCTTCCCTTACTCTGCAGGGGAGTAAGGGGAGATAGTACAGAAGAGAAAGCTAAATAAGATGTGGTTTCAGCTGAAGTCTGGCTCGTCTGATCCCAAGGGGAACTCTGGAGCAAGGATGGCACCAGAGAATTGACAAAAATTGAGGCTTTGGTTTTTGTTTTGCTTTGTTTTTGTATCCGTACATCACTTAGTTAATGGCTGCAGGTCACCATTGGGGAAAGTGTAACCACTTAGTCATTTCTGGGTGAGGGGCACCACAGCAGTTCCCTCAAGAAGCAGCTAAGGAAATATGCACTGGTCCAGTAAAGGGGATCTAGGTAGGTCACCAAGAATGTCTATTACACCTAGGCATACTTATTGTCCTGAATCCCTGCTTCCCTTCTTATTCTGCTGACCTTAGCTGAACTACCTGGAAAGAACCATAAAGGCGTCATATATTGTACTCTCTTGAGTTTAGAAAAAATAGCCAGCTCTTGGCATGCAGCTCTCCCCTGTACCCTGACCCATCAACTGTAGGCCCTAACTTTGAATCCCACAGTTTTCCCTCACATCCTCAAGCCTTGAAACTCTTTCATCTTTTCTTGGTTTATTAATTCTTTACTTCATTGATGAGAATTTCTACTCACCGGTCTTGGTTCTGGTAGGGAAGTATATTAGTTACAATTGCTAGGTAATAAATTACTCCAAAACTTAGTAGCTTAAAACATTGATAAATGTTCATTTTCTTATAGTTTTAGTGCCCTGGCTGATTTTTTTTTTTTTGTCTCAAGATATATAGATCTATAGATCTATATATGTCTCAAGATCTATAGATCTCTAGAGATCTCTAGAGATCTATATAGATATATCTATAGATCTATCGATAGATTTATAGATATCTATAGATCTACAGATATATATATATATATTTTGTGTATATATTTTAAATATATATATATATATATATATATATATTTTGTGTGTGTGTGTGTGTGTGTGTGTGTGTGTGTGTGAGGAATTTTATTCAGATGTTGGCTGGGGCTGCAATCATTTCATTGCTTCACTGGAAATGGAGTATTGCTTCAAAGGTGGCCTGGTCATATGGCTGGCAAGTTGGTGCTTGTTGCTGGTGGAAGGTTTCCATTACTCCCCATGTGGCCTTGGACATGGGGCTGCTTGAATGTCCTCATAGCATGGCAGCTGACCTCCCCTGAAAGAGTAATCCAACAGAACAAGGAATAGCTCCAATGGCTTTTTTGGCCTATCTTCAGAATTGCACATTGTTGTTGTAACAATTGGCCACACAGTCCAGCTGATTCAATGGGGAGGACAGTGCACAGTATGTGAATAGAAAAAAAGGCAAAGATTAAGGGCCATCACAGAGGCTGGCTACAAGAGGGTGTTATATTCTTATATTCTTTCTCAATATTTTGCTGCCTCCCCCTCTCTGCCTGTTTAGTAAGAAAATAGTGGCTCTTTATCTCTCGACCCGTAATTCTTCATTGTATATCCTTGATATTTCTCAAGATTGCTACTTGAATTGAATAATGTAGGATGTGAAACTAAAAGTCTATTAAATTAATTAAGTCTATTTAAATTAATTTCTAGCGGGGCGCCTGGGTGGCTCAGTGGGTTAAAGCCTCTGCCTTTGGCTCAGGTCATGATCCCAGGGTCCTGGGATCGAGCCCTGCATCAGACTCTCTGCTCAGCAGGGAGCCTGCTTCCTCCTCCTCTCTCTCTCTGCCTGCCTCTCTGCCTACTTGTAATCTCTGTCAAATAAAATAGAAAAATCTTAAAAAAATTAATATCTAGCAATCTCAGAGCTGTCTCCTAATATTGGAGGATTTGGTGCCAACCCTGTATATTCCTCATCTCTGTTTCATGATTATATAATCTTCAATTATGCCTACTTCTGGCCTGGAAAGTCATCATTTATAAAGTATATCTGTCCTCCTATAGCTACTCATTTGTTCTCTCATTGGGTCTTCAACCATCCACTCTAGTTCTTTGTCTACTTAACCACAAAGATTCCACAATAAAATCTCCTTCCTGCAAGGTGACAGTGCTGAGGTATGGCTGTAGTTGAGCCTGAACTGGAATTGCAAAAGTAGGCAGGTTAGCAGGGGAGAGCTAGAGCGGACAGCACTGAGGCCCAGTCTCTGAAGAAAGCAAAGCTGTTGGTCCAAAGCTAGCTTCTGTGATGTCAGATGTCAAGGGAGAGTGATTTTTTTTTCTTTCACAGTAGGCGGATCTAACAGAGTTGTAAAATTCTGACCATACAGACAGAAGCACCACACAAAGTATATAAGGCTCTTTGCTTATACATATGGGGTTTGAGTCATTAATGAGAATTTGGTGAAGCCTGACCACTCTGCTATCTGGGCCTCATTCTCTTCCCACTCCTGTGATATTTTTCAATTTTTCTGAGACAGAAAAACTGTTTTACTGACACACGTAATTCTCCAAATCCTGTCAGCTGGCTTACAAAGTGTGTCATTGGTCACTAGAGGAAATGTAAGGAAGAGAATATATTCTTTCTTGGTTGAAAACAAATATCAACTAGAGATAGTAAATATTTAAGGCTTTGCAGGCCACATATGGTCTTTGTCATATATCATTCTTTATTGTTGTTTGTTTGCAACTCTTTAAAAACTTAAAGAACAATCTCAAGTTGGTGCAGCCTCTTTGGAGAACAGTGTGGAGATTCCTCAAGAAATTAAAAATAGAACTTCCCTATGACCCTGCCAATTCACTCCTGGGTATTTACCCCAAAGATACAGATGTAGTGAAAAGAAGGGCCATCTGTACCCCAATGTTTATAGCAGCAGTGGCCACGGTCGCCAAACTGTGGAAAGAACCAAGATGCCCTTCAATGGACGAATGGATAAGGAAGATGTGGTCCATATACACTATGGAGTATTATGCCTCCATCAGAAAGGATGAATTCCCAACTTTTGTAGCAACATGGATGGGACTGGAAGAGATTATGCTGAGTGAAATACGTCAAGCAGAGAGAGTCAATTATCATATGGTTTCACTTATTTGTGGAGCATAACAAATAGCATGGAGGAAAAGGGGTGGTAGAGAGGAGAAGGGAGTTGGGGGAAATTGGAAGGGGAGGTGAATCATGAGAGACTATGGACTCTGAAAAACAATCTGAGGGGTTTGAAGTGGCGGGGGGGTGGGAGGTTGGGGTACCAGGTGGTGGGTATTATAGAGGGCACGGATTGCATGGAGCACTGGGTGTGGTGCAAAAATAATGAATACTGTTATGCTGAAAATAAATAAATTAATTAATCAAAAAAAAAAGAAAATCCTAGGACTGAAATTACAGTCCTAGGATTAAAAAAAATTCACTGACTAGACTTATCTGGAGATGACAGATTAAGTGAACTCAAAGATCAATAGTAAGTCTAATTTTTTACTATTCTTTTTTCATTTTGCTGTTCAGCTTGGTTCCTTTCAGGTTGTTGATTCATTCTTCTTCCTCCTTTAATCTGCTAGTATATTTTTTATTACAGTTATTGAGTTCTTCTTTTCTTATTGGTTCCTTTTAATGTTTTCTATCTCTTTGTTGAAGTTCACACTGAGATCCTCCACTCTTTTCTCAAGTCCAGGGAGTACCCTTATGACCACTATTTTGGATTATCTATCAGGTACATTGATTATTTTCATTTAGCTTGTCTGCCTGTTGGAATGGCTAAAATAAAAAACACAAGAAATAACAAGTGTTTGTAGGGATGTGGAGAAAAAGGAACACTCGTGCACTGTTGGTGGAAATGCAAACTAGCACAGCCACTATGGAAAATAATATGGAGTTTCCTCAAAAAATTAAAAATAAGAATTACCGTATGATCCAGTAATTTCACTACTCGGTACTTAGCCAATGAAAAGAAAAACATGAATTCAAAAAGATATATGCACATTCATGTTTATTGCAGCACTATTTATTAGGGCCAGAAGATGGAAGCAATATAAGTGTCCATTGGTAGATGAGTGGATAAAGAAGATCTGGTATATATACACAACAGAATACTACTTACCCATAAGAAAGGATAGTCTTGCCTTTTGCAACAACATGGACAGATTGAGAAGGTATAATGCTAAGTGAAATGTGTCAGTCAGAGAAAGATAAATACTGTATGATTTCACTCATACATGGAATTTAAGAAGCAAAACAAATGAACAGAGAAAAAAGAAACAAAAACAGACTCTTTAATATATAGAATAGACTGGTGGTTGCCAGAGGGGATGGAGTTGGGAGGGATAGATGAAACAGATAAAGGAGATTAAGAGTACATTTATATGATGAACACTGAGAAATGGATAGAGTTTTTGAATTATTATATCATACACCTGAAAGAAATACAACACTGTCTATTATACTTAAAAAAAAAGTAGTTATGATCCAATACGAGCAAAAAGAAAAAAGATGGAAAAAAAAGAACAGAAACTTTTACATAAATACCAAGTGCTCTAACATCTGTAGAATAGGAATCCCAGAAGAAAGAAAAAAAAAAAGTTTAACAAAAAATGGCACATGTTGGGATAAGCACTAGGTGTTATACGCAGGTAATGAATCACTGAACACTATAACGAAAACTTACAATGTACTATATACTGGCTAACTGAACATAATAATAATAAAAAAAGAAATCTTAAAATGTTCAAAACTGGAAAAGAAATCATACATTTTTGGTATTTTCTCTATTTTTTTACATAGTACAAAACCAAAATTTAATATATCAGAACAAATCACAATTGGTGGGAAATCCAGACTGTGAATAACTTGAATCTATATATTTTATTAAATAAATACTAGATAAAAAATGGCAAAAAATCCCCAAATTTAATAAAAGGTAGAAATTTGTAGATAAAACATGTTTTAAGGGACATGAAGTAGAATTAAGCATAACAATCTGACATTAAGACACATCATGGCCAAACTATTAAAAGTCAAAGAGAGAGAGCAAGTCTTCAAAGCATTCTTAGAAAAACAGCAAAAACATGTTATGTAAAAGGGAGCAATAACTTAATTAATGGCTCTGTTTTCATCAGAAACCATAGAAGATAAAGGAGGGTGAAATATCTTTAAAGTGCTGAAAAAAAAATCATCAATACAGTTTCTATCTCCAGAGTAAAATAGATTTCTAGCATGAAAATAAAATAAAGGTATTTTCAAAAGAATAAGACCAGAAGTATCATCATCAGCAGACCTGAACTATAAAAAATGCTAAAGGAAGTTTCTCAGGCTGAAGCTAAATAATACTAGATGGATCTTTGTTTCTCCAAAAAAGAACAAAAAATATATTGTAAATGTAAAAGAATATTTTTCTTTGCTTTTTTTCCTCTTAATTTCTTTATAGAAATCATATAACTCTTCAAAAAATATAATGGTGGTTCTTTGAAAGAATTAATAAAATTGATAAACCCCTGGCCCGACTTATCAAAAAGAAAAGAGAAAGGACCCAAATAAATAAAATCATGAATGAAAGAGGAGAGATCACAACTAACACCAAAGAAATACAAACTATTATAAGAACATACTATGAGCAACTCTACGGCAATAAATTTGACAATCTGGAAGAAATGGATGCATTCCTAGAAACATATAAACTACCACAACTGAACCAGGAAGAAATAGAAAGCCTGAACAGACCCATAACCAGTAAGGAAATTGAAACAGTCATTAAAAATCTCCAAACAAACAAAAGCCCAGGGCCAGACGGCTTCCCGGGGGAATTCTACCAAACATTTAAAGAAGAACTAATTCCTATTCTCCTGAAACTGTTCCAAAAAATAGCAATGGAAGGAAAACTTCCAAACTCATTTTATGAGGCCAGCATCACCTTGATCCCAAAACCAGACAAGGATCCCACCAAAAAAGAGAGCTATAGACCGATATCCTTGATGAACACAGATGCGAAAATACTCAACAAAATACTAGCCAATAGGATTCAACAGTACATTAAAAAGATTATTCACCACGACCAAGTGGGATTTATTCCAGGGCTGTAAGGTTGGTTCAGCATCCGCAAATCAGTCAATGTGATACAACACATCAATAAAAGAAAGAACAAGAACCATATGATACTCTCAATAGATGCGGAAAAAGCATTTGACAAAGTACAGCATCCCTTCCTGATCAAAACTCTTCAAAGTGTAGGGATAGAGGGCACATACCTCAATATCATCAAAGCCATCTATGAAAAACCCACCGCAAATATCATTCTCAATGGAGAAAAACTGAAAGCTTTTCCGCTAAGGTCAGGAACTCGGCAGGGATGTCCATTATCACCACTGCTATTCAACATAGTACTAGAGGTCCTAGCCTCAGCAATCAGACAACAAAATGAAATTAAAGGCATCCAAATCGGCAAAGAAGAAGTCAAATTATCACTCTTCGCAGATGATATGATACTATATGTGGAAAACCCAAAAGCCTCCACTCCAAAACTGCTAGAACTTATACAGGAATTCAGTAAAGTGTCAGGATATAAAATCAATGCACAGAAATCAGTTGCATTTCTCTACACCAACAGCAAGACAGAAGAAAGAGATATTAAGGAGTCAATCCCATTTACAATTGCATCCAAAACCATAAGATACCTAGGAATAAACCTAACCAAAGAGACACAGAATCTATACTCAGAAAACTATAAAGTACTCATGAAAGAAATTGAGGAAGACACGAAGAAATGGAAAAATGTTCCATGCTCCTGGATTGGAAGAATAAATATTGTGAAAATGTCAATGCTACCTAAAGCAATCTACACATTTAATGCAATTCCTATCAAAGTACCATCCATCTTTTTCAAAGAAATGGAACAAATAATGCTAAATTTATATGGAACCAGAAAAGACCTCGAATAGCCAAAGGAATATTGAAAAAGAAAGCCAACATTGGTGGCATCACAATTCCGGACTTCAAGCTCTATTACAAAGCTGTCATCATCAAGACAGCATGGTACTGGCACAAAAACAGACACATAGATCAATGGAACAGAATAGAGAGCCCAGAAATAGACCCTCAACTCTATGGTCAACTAATCTTCGACAAAGCAGGAAAGAATGTCCAATGGAAAAAAGACAGCCTCTTCAATAAATGGTGCTGGGAAAATTGGACAGCCACATGCAGAAAAATGAAATTGGACCATTTCCTTACACCACACACGAAAATAGACTCAAAATGGATGAAGGACCTCAATGTGCGAAAGGAATCCATCAAAATCCTTGAGGAGAACACGGGCAGCAACCTCTTCGACCTCTGCCGCAGCAACATCTTCCTAGGAACAACGCAAAAGGCAAGGGAAGCAAGGGAAAAAATGAACTATTGGGATTTCATCAAGATCAAAAGCTTTTGCACAGCAAAGGAAACAGTTAACAAAATCAAAAGACAACTGACAGAATGGGAGAATATATTTGCAAACGACATATCAGATAAAGGACTAGTGTCCAGAATCTATAAAGAACTTAGCAAACTCAACACCCAAAGAACAAATAATCCAATCAAGAAATGGGCAGAGGACATGAACAGACATTTCTGCAAAGAAGACATCCAGATGGCCAACAGACACATGAAAAAGTGCTCCATATCACTCGGCATCAGGGAAATAGAAATCAAAACCACAATGAGATATCATCTTACACCAGTCAGAATGGCTAAAATCAACAAGTCAGGAAATGACAGATGCTGGCGAGGATGCGGAGAAAGGGGAACCCTCCTACACTGTTGGTGGGAATGCAAGCTGGTGCAGCCACTCTGGAAAACAGCATGGAGGTTCCTCAAAATGTTGAAAATAGAACTGCCCTATGACCCAGCAATTGCACTATTGGGTATTTACCCTAAAGATACAAATGTAGTGATCCAAAGGGGCACGTGCACCCTAATGTTTATAGCAGCAATGTCCACAATAGCCAAACTATGGAAAGAACCTAGATGTCCATCAACAGATGAATGGATCAAGAAGATGTGGTATATATACACAATGGAATACTATGCAGCCATCAAAAGAAATGAAATCTTGCCATTTGCGACAACATGGATGGAACTAGAGCGTATCATGCTTAGCGAAATAAGTCAAGCAGAGAAAGACAACTATCATATGATCTCCCTGATATGAGGAAGTGGTGATGCAACATGGAGGCTTAAGTGGGTAGGAGAAGAATAAATGAAACAGGATGGGATTGGGAGGGAGACAAACCATAAGTGACTCTTAATTTCACAAAACAAACTGAGGGTTGCTGGGGGGAGTGGGTTTGGGAGAAGGGGGTGGGATTATGGACATTGGGGAGGGTATGTGCTTTGGTGAGTGCTGTGAAGTGTGTAAACCTGGTGATTCACAGACCTGTACCCCTGGGGATAAAAATATATGTTTATAAAAAATTAAAAATTTAAAAAAAATATGGTGTTATGTAATTTATAATAAACATAGAGGCATTATATATAATAATTATAATATAAATCATAGGGACATATGGAAAAATGGCTTCAGAATTTCTGTTGAGTGGTATATTTAACATAAGTGAATTACAAAAAGTTAGGAATGTAAGAGCAATTACTAAAATAATAACACAAATAAGCATAGCAAATTTTGGTAAGATGGAGTAATAGAACAGGATATGCCTTCCTGTCTGAAACAATTAGAAAACTAGGAAAAGTACACAATCATAAAGTCAATGGATGTCAAGACATAAAAAACAGTGATCTCTAAGAGATGGGAAATAAACAAAGCAAACAAAGCAAGTCCTACCTTTACCTCAGTTAACTATCCAGAGAGTTTCAGGTGATAGTGCAAAGAAGGGGAAGGCAGAGAGAACCCAGTTACTTCCTAAGTTGAAGACTCAGAGCTGGATAGTAGAGCTATGAAGGCAGCTAGAGTTTGAAGGTTTGGGGGGGAGGGTGAGTGAGAGGGAGGGGGAAGAGAGACAGAGAGACAAAGAATGAGAGAAATATGAGCACATTCTGGAGATTGGCACTGGGTACCCTTAAGTCTTCAGCTGAATACTGATCAGTGACTGCATATGCCTGAAACTAGCTGAAGTTGGAGAAAAGAAACTAATCCAAAAGGAATTAGAAGGAATAATATCTGGAGATAGCACAGTGTCTAGAAAAGTTCCTGTTCCCAATAGATTGGGAAATCTCATTTATCAAGAATCAGGTAAGATGTTTGTCTCAGTAGTCAGGAAAAAATTAGTTTCAGACTAAACACTGCTCTGATTCTGCCCAAGAAAGCTTTAAAAGCATCCCTTAAAAGGATCAAATTGTTACCAATTCTAAAAGGACAGGGTCAAGAATATTTACAGGAATTAAAATTAAACAAGTTAAAATTAATAATATCTGGGATACAATAGACCACTACCAAATATATGAATTTTCAATTGCTTCATAGAAAATTACCACAAGCTTTCTGGCATGCCACAACACCCATTAATTGTCTCATGATGCTGTGGGTCAGAAGTCTGGGAAAGCTCATTTGGGTTCTCTGCTCAGGGTCTCACAAATCTGTAATCAAGGTGTTGGCCAGGGCTGAAGTCTTACCTGAAGCTTAGATCTTTTTTCAAGTTCATTTATTTGACTGATGGCAGAATTAATTTCCTTGCAGCTGTAGAACTCATGGAGATTTTGTCTTCTTCAAGGTGAACAGATACACATCTTTGTGACTTCTAGATTCCTTGTTTGGAGCTTAACTAAATAGATCAGGCTCCAAAGGCAATGTATCTCTTGATTAATCTAATTGATTTGGGGCTTAAATTTCACCTGCATCAAACAAGTCCAGAAGGGGGAAAAAAAAAAAAAAAGGGCAGAAAACGTACTTGAAGAAATAATAGCTGGAAACTTCCCTAAAGTGGGGAAGGAAACCGATATCCAGGTTCAGGAAGCACAGAAAACCCCAAAAAGATAAACTCAAAGGAGTCCACAAGAAGATACATAATAATTGAAATGGCAAAGATTAAAGATAAAGAAAGAATCTTAAAAGCAGCAAAAGAAAAGCAACTAGTTATTTACAGTTATTTATTTAAACTCCATGAGGCTATCAGCTGATTGTCCAGGAGAAACCTTGCAGGCCAGAAGAGAGTGGCATGATATATTTAGAGTGCTGAAGGAAAAACCTAGAAGCAAGAATATTTTACTCATCAAGGCTATCATTCAGAATAGAAAGAGAGATAAAGAGTTGCCCAAACAAAAGTTAAAGAAGTTCATCACCACTAAAGAGCCGTACAAATAATATCAAAGGAAATTCATTACACAGAAAAGAAAAGGCCATA
This sequence comes from Mustela nivalis, assembly GCF_964662115.1. Taxonomy (NCBI): domain Eukaryota; kingdom Metazoa; phylum Chordata; class Mammalia; order Carnivora; family Mustelidae; genus Mustela; species Mustela nivalis. The sequence goes on from NC_139031.1 coordinate 85,976,693, forward strand.
GATAAAAGTGAGAAAATTATAAAAGGAAAAATATCACTGATAAAAGCAAAAGTATAGTTTGGCTATTGTGGACATTGCTGCTATAAAGTGTGAAGATTAAAGACAAGAATAGTAAAATCAATTATATCTACAATAATTAGCTAAGGGATACACAAAATTAAAAGGTATAAAATATGATATCAATTACATAAAATGTGGAGGGAAATAAAAATATAGAGCTTAAAGAATGCATTCAAACTCAAGGAATAACTAACTTAAAATAGTATTATATAGATGGGATGTTATATAAGAACCTCATGGTAGCCACAAACCAAAAACCTATAGGAGATAGATAAAAACTAATGAAAAGTACAGCAAATTTACTGTATTACAGTTCTGAAGACTAGAAGTGAGAAATCATTGTGTCAGCAGGACCATGCTTCCTCTCAAACCTGAAGGGGAGAATCCTTCCTTGCCTCCTCTAGCTTCTGGCATTTGCTGGTGACATTTACTCTTTGGCTTGTATATGTATAGTTCCAGTCTCTGCCTCTTTATGACATGGATATCTTCTCCATATGTGTCTGTGTCTTCACATGGAACCAGGGGTTAGGACATCAACATATTTTTTTAGGGGACAGAATTCAACCCATAGTAATGGTCTTTTCATAGAGTAGTGTGTAAAGATTAAAAATAATTCCAGTGTGCAGTTTTTAAAGAAAGAACTTTATTGAGGTTGAACTAATGAATCTCAATGATGTGCACAATTTTAATGTGCAGTTTTATCATTGTTGACAAGTATACACAGTGATATCCTACCACAATCAAGATAATGAGCACACTTATCATCCCCAAAGTTTTCTCATGCCCATTTATAATCCTTCCCTGCATCTCTAGGGACTCTGATTTGCTTTTTGTCACTCTATATTACTTTGTATTTTTTAGACTTTCATATAAATAGAATCACAGAATAATGTCTTCTTTGTCTTGCCTGGCTTTTTAACTCAGCATATGTATTTTGAGATCCATCCCTGTTGTTGCCTGTATCAGCAGTTCATCCCATTGTATTCTTGAGTGATGTTCCATTTTAGGGATATGTTATAATCTGTATAGCCAGTCACTTGTTGATTGACATTTGAATTAGTTCCAGTTTTTGGCTATTACAAATAAAGCTGCTGTGAACATTCTTGTACCGAGAGAGAGAGAGAGAGAGAGAGAGAGAGAGAGAGAGAAAGCCAAGCATAACACTAAAGAAGTCATCAAATCACAAAAAAAGAGAGCAAGAGAAAAAAGCAACATAGAAGAACTACAAAAACAAGAAAACAATAAAATAGCATAGGTACATACCTATCAATAATTACTTTATTATTTTTTATGGTGGAAAATTTATATTTAAATTTAGCCAGTAGCACTTGATTTAGATGATCCCAATTTTCTTGGCAACATCAAAAGCATCATATGCCCGGCAATGATGTGGCCAAGCAAACAAATGCCTTCTCTCCATCAGGCCTGATCAGGGTGTTGATCTTGGCTACATCAATGCCATAGAGCTTCTTCACAGATGCTAGATTTGGTACTTGTTGGTCCTGACATCCATAATGGACCAAAGTGTATTGTCTTTTATTTTCTTCATGGCTGCCTTGGTAGTCAGGGGGAACTTGACGATGGCATAGTGGTCAAGCTTGTTTCTCCTGGGGGGTGCTCTTTCCAGTATATTTGGGCTGCCTTTAGAGACATAGTGTCTTGGGCCATTGAAAGGTAAGTGAGCTGATGATTTTTTTGTGTGACTGTGGCTGCCTAAGGGCATCATTTTATTGGCCTCCAAAATCTTTGCTTCAAGCTTTCAAATCTTGGCTTCAGCTTTGGGAGGGACAGGAGCTTCCTTCTTTGCCTTTGGTTCCATCTTTGTGAAAGGTCATTGATTACTTTAAGGGTTAATGTACTAAATGCTTCTTGAAGACATGGGGTGACTGAATGGATAAAAACAAAGACCCCACTATATGCTGTCTACAAGAGACTCACTTCAGACCTAAAGACACATACAGACTGAAAGTGAAGGAATATAATTAGATATTCCATGCAAATAGAAGCAACAAACAAACAAACAGAACAAAACTGGGACAGATGGCAACACTTATGCTGAACAAAACATACTTTTAAACAAATACTGTAACAAGAGACAGAAAAGGGCATTGCATAAAGATAAGAGAATCATCCCATCAAGAGGATATGATACTGTTAAAAATCTATGTACCCAATATAGGAGTGCCTAAATAGAGAAAATGTTAACACACATGAAGGGAGAAATTGACAGTAATACAGTAATAGTAGAGGACACCCAACTTACAACAATCATCTAGACAGAATATAAATGGTGGCTGTGAACAACATATTAGACCAGATGGAAATTAAAGATATACACAGAACATTCTATCCAAAAACAGCAGAATACACATTCTTTTTTTTAAAAGATGTTATTTTTTTTATTATTTATTTGACAGAGAGAGATCACAAGTAGACGGAGAGGCAGGCAGAGAGAGAAAGAGAGAGAGAGACAGAGAGAAGCAGGCTCCCCACTGAGCAGAGAGCCCAATGTGGGACTCCATCCCAGGACCCTGAGATCATGACCTGAGCCGAAGGCAGCGGCTTAACCCACTGAGCCACCCATGCACCCAGAATACACATTCTTTACAAAAGCACATAAAACATTCTCTAGGGTAGGTCCCATATTAGGCCACAAAAGAAGTCCCAATAAATTTAAGAAGACAAATCTCATTAAGCATCTTTTTCAAACACAACTGTAAGAAACTAAAAATCAATTACAAGAAAAAAATTGGAAAAAACCCATAAACATGTGCAGGCTAAACAACATGCTACTAAACAATTAATGGGTCAATTTCATCAAAGATGAAATCAAAACATATCTTAAGATAAATGAGAATGGAAACACAATTGTTAAAAATCATTGGGGTATAGAAAAAACCTTTTCTTTTTTTTTTTAAGATTTCATTTATTTGACAGAGAGAGAGAGGAGAGCATAAGCAGTGGAAGTGGTAGGCAGAGAGAGAGGGAGAGGGAAAAACAGGCTCCCTATTAAGCAATGAGCCTGAAGCAAAGTTCCATCTCAGGACCCTGTGATCATGATCTGAGTAGAAGGTAGGCACTTAATTGGCTGAGTCACCCAGGCATCCCAAAGGTGTTCTCACAGGGAAGTTTATAGTGATATAGGCCCATCTCAAGAAATAAGAAAAATCTAACTAATATAATCTTATACCTAAAGGAACTTAAAAAAAAAAAAAGAACAAGTAAAGCCCAAAGTTGGTAGAAGGAAGGAAATACTAAAGAACAGACTTGAATAAGTAAAAAGGAGACTAAAAAACAATAGAAAAGATCAATAAAACTAAAACCTTTTATTTGAAAAGATAAATAAACTTTAGCAGGGCTCATCGAAAAAGGGGGAGAGAGAGAGGAAGGAAGGAAGAGAGAGAAAGGAGGGAAAGGATTCAAGTTAAGTAAATTAAAAATGAAAGAAAATAACTTCCAATGACACCACAGAAATTCAAAAGCTTATAAAAGATTCCAGAAAAAAATATACGCCAACAAACTGGACAACGTAGAAGAAATTGATAAAATCCTAGAAACATATGATCTTTCAAGACCAAGTCATGAAGAAATAGAAAATCTAAACAGACAAATTCCTAGTAAAAAAATTGAACCAGTAATCAAAAAAACTTTTAACAAGCAAAAGTCTAGGATCAGGGGTGCCTGGGTGGCTCAGTGGGTTAAGCCGCTGCCTTCGGCTCAGGTCATGATTTCAGGGTCCTGGGATTGAGTCCCGCATCAGGCTTTCTGCTCAGCAGGGAGCCTGCTTCCCTCTCTCTCTCTCTGCCTGCCTCTCCATCTACTTGTGATTTCTCTCTGTCAAATAAATAAATAAAATCTAAAAAAAAAAAAAAAGTCTAGGATCAAATGGATTCACAGATGAATTCCAACAAATATTTAAGTAAGAGTTAATACATTTCTTCTTGAACTATTCTAAGGAATAGAAGAGGAAGGAACATTTCCAAAGTCATTTTACAAGGCCAGCAATGTCTTGATACCAAAATCAGACAAATACATTATTTAAAAAAGATAATACCAACCATTATCCCTGATATAAAGAGATGCAAAAATCCTTAAAAATGTTGGCAAACCACTTTCTGGAGAAATAAAAGAACTAAAATCTAACCAAGTTGAAATCAAAAAAGCTATTAATGAGGTGCAATCAAAAATGGAGGCTCTCACTGCTAGGATAAATGAGGCAGAAGAAAGAATTAGTGATACAGAAGACCAAATGACAGAGAATAAAGAAGCTGAGCAAAAGAGGGACAAACAGCTACTGGACCACGAGGGGAGAATTCGAAGATAAGTGACACCATAACGAAACAATATTAGAATAATTGGGATTCCAGAAGAAGAAGAAAGAGAGAGGGGAGCAGAAGGTATACTGGAGAGAATTACTGGGGAGAATTTCCCCAATATGGCAAAGGGAACGAGCATCAAAATTCAGGAGGTTCAGAGAACGCCCCTCAAAATCAATAAGAATAGGCCCACACCCCGTCACCTAATAGTAAAACTTACAAGTCTCAGTGACAAAGAAAATCCTGAAAGCAGCCCGGGAAAAGAAGTCTGTAACATACAATGATAAAAATATTAGATTGGCAGCTGACTTATCCACAGAGACCTGGCAGGCCAGAAAGAGCTGGCATGATATTTTCAGAGCACTAAATGAGAAAAACATGCAGCCAAGAATACTATATCCAGCTAGGCTATCATTGAAAATAGAAGGAGAGATTCAAAGCTTCCAGGACAAACAAAAACTGAAAGAATTTGCAAACACCAAACCAGCTCTACAGGAAATATTGATAGGGGTCCTCTAAGCAAAGAGAGAGCCTATAAGTGGTAGATCAGAAAGGAACAGAGACCATATACAGTAACAGTCACCTTACAGGCAATACAATGGTACTAAATTCATATCTCTCAATAGTTACCCTGAATATTAATGGGCTAAATGCCCCTGTCAAAAGACACAGGGTATCAGAATGGATACAAAAACAAAACCCATCTATATGTTGCCTCCAAGAAACTCATTTGAAGCCTGAAGACACCTCCAGATTTAAAGTGAGGGGGTGGAAAACATTTTACCATGCTAATGGACATCAGAAGAAAGCAGAAGGGGCAATCCTTATATCAGATCAATTAGATTTTAAGCCAAAGACTATAATAAGAGATGAGGAAGGACACTATATCATACTCAAAGGGTCTGTCCAACAAGAAGATCTAACAATTTTAAATATCTATGCCCCCAACGTGGGAGCAGCCAACTATATAAACCAATTAATAACAAAATCAAAGAAACACATCAACAATAATACAATAATAGTAGGGGACTTTAACACTCCCCTTACTGAAAGGGACAGATCATCCAAGCAAATGATCATCAAGGAAATAAAGGCCTTAAACGACACACTGGACCAGATGGACATCACAGATATATTCAGAACATTTCATCCCAAAGCAACAGAATACACATTCTTCTCTAGTGCACATGGAACATTCTCCAGAATAGATCACATCTTTGGTCCTAAATCAGGACTCAACCGGTATCAAAAGATTGGGATCATCCCCTGCATATTTTCAGAGCACAACGCTCTGAAGCTAGAACTCAACCACAAGAGGAAGTTTGGAAAGAAGCCAAATACATGGAGACTAAACAGCATCCTTCTAAAGAATGAATGGGTCAACTGGGAAATTAAAGAAGAATTGAAAAAAATCATGGAAACAAATGATAATGAAAATACAATGGTTCAAAATCTGTGGGACACAACAAAGGCAGTCCTGAGAGGAAAATATATAGCGGTACAAGCCTTTCTCAAGAAACAAGAAAGGTCTCGGGTACACAATCTAACCCTACACCTAAAGGAGCTGGAGAAAGAACAAGAAAGAAACCCTAAGCCCAGCAAGGAGAAGAGAAATCAGAGCAGAAATCATTGAAATAGAAACCAAAAAAAAAAAAAAAAAAAAAAAAAAAAAAAAAAAACAATAGGACAAATCAACGAAACTAGGAGCTGGTTCTTTGAAAGAATTAATAAAATTGATAAACCCCTGGCCAGACTTATCAAAAAGAAAAGAGAAAGGACCCAAATAAATAAAATCATGAATGAAAGAGGAGAGATCACAACACCAAAGAAATACAAACTATTATAAGAAGATATTATGAGCAACTCTACGTCAACAAATTTGACAATCTCGAAGAAATGGATGCATTCCTAGAAACATATAAACTACCACAACTGAACCAGGAGGAAATAGAAAGCCTGAACAGACCCATAACCAGTAAGGAGATTGAAACAGTCATTAAAAATCTCCAAACAAACAAAAGCCCAGGGCCAGACGGCTTCCCGGGGGAATTCTACCAAACATTCAAAGAAGAACTAATTCCTATTCTCCTGAAGCTATTCAAAAAAATAGAAATGGAAGGAAAATTTCCAAACTCATTTTATGAGGCCAGCATCACTTTGATCCCCAAACCAGATAAGGATCCCATCAAAAAAGAGAGCTATAGACCAATATTCCTGATGAACACAGATACGAAAATTCTCACCAAAATACTAGCCAATAGGATTCAACAGTACATTAAAAGGATTATTCACCTCGACCAAGTGGGATTTATTCCAGGGCTGTAAGGTTGGTTCAGCATCCGCAAATCAGTCAATGTGATACAACACATCAATAAAAGAAAGAACAAGAACCATATGATACTCTCAATAGATGCGGAAAAAGCATTTGACAAAGTACAGCATCCCTTCCTGATCAAAACTCTTCAAAGTGTAGGGATAGAGGGCACATACCTCAATATCATCAAAGCCATCTATGAAAAACCCACCGCAAATATCATTCTCAATGGAGAAAAACTGAAAGCTTTTCCGCTAAGGTCAGGAACACGGCAGGGATGTCCATTATCACCTCTGTTATTCAACATAGTACTAGAAGTCCTAGCCTCAGCAATCAGACAACAAAATGAAATTAAAGGCATCCAAATCGGCAAAGAAGAAGTCAAACTATCACTCTTCACAGATGATATAATACTATATGTGGAAAATCCAAAAGCCTCCACTCCAAAACTGCTAAAACTTGTACAGGAATTCAGTAAAGTGTCAGGATATAAAATCAATGCACAGAAATCAGTTGCATTTCTCTACACCAACAAGAAGACAGAAGAAAGAGAAATTAAGGAGTCAATCCCATTTACAATTGCACTCCAAACCATAAGATACCTAGGAATAAACCTAACCAAAGAGGCTAAGAATCTATACTCAGAAAACTATAAAGTACTCATGAAAGAAATTGAGGAAGACACAAAGAAATGGAAAAATGTTCCATGCTCCTGGATTGGAAGAATAAATATTGTGAAAATGTCTATGCTACCTAAAGCAATCTACACATTTAATGCAATTCCTATCAAAGTACCATCCATCTTTTTCAAAGAAATGGAACAAATAATGCTAAAATTTATATGGAACCAGAAAAGACCTCGAATAGCCAAAGGAATATTGAAAAAGAAAGCCAACATTGGTGGCATCACAATTCCGGACTTCAAGCTCTATTACAAAGCTGTCATCATCAAGACAGCATGGTACTGGCACAAAAACAGACACATAGATCAATGGAACAGAATAGAGAGCCCAGAAATAGACCCTCAACTCTATGGTCAACTCATCTTCGACAAAGCAGGAAAGAATGTCCAATGGAAAAAAGACAGCCTCTTCAATAAATGGTGCTGGGAAAATTGGACAGCCACATGCAGAAAAATGAAATTGGACCATTTCCTTACACCACACACAGAAATAGACTCAAAATGGATGAAGGACCTCAATGTGTGAAAGGAATCCATCAAAATCTTGAGGAGAACACAGGCAGCAACCTCTTCGACCTCAGCCGCAGCAACGTCTTCCTAGGAACATCGCCAAAGGCATGGGAAGCAAGGGAAAAAATGAACTATTGGGATTTCATCAAGATCAAAAGCTTTTGCACAGCAAAGGAAACAGTTAGCAAAATCAAAAGACAACTGAAAGAATGGGAGAAGATATTTGCAAACGACATGTCAGATAAAGGACTAGTGTCCAAAATCTATAAAGAACTTAGCAAACTCAACACCCAAAGAACAAATAATCCAATCAAGAAATGGGCAGAGGACATGAACAGACATTTCTGCAAAGAAGACATCCAGATGGCCAACAGACACATGAAAAAGTGCTCCATATTACTTGGCATCAGGGAAATACAAATCAAAACCACAGTGAGATATCACCTCACACCAGTCAGAATGGCTAGAATCAACAAGTCAGGAAATGACAAATGCTGGTGAGGATGGGGAGAAAGGGGAACCCTCCTGCACTGTTGGTGGGAATGCAAGCTGGTGCAACCACTCTTGAAAACAGCATGGAGGTTCCTCAAAATGTTGAAAATAGAACTGCCCTATGACCCAGCAATTGCACTACTGGGTATTTACCATAAAGATACAAACGTAGTGATCCAACGGGGCACGTGCACCCGAATGTTTATAGCAGCAATGTCCACAATAGCCAAACTATGGAAAGAACCTAGATTTCCATCAACAGATGAATGGATCAAGAAGATGTGGTATATATACACGATGGAATACTATGCAGCCATCAAAAGAAACGAAATCTTGCCATATGCGACAACATGGATGGAACTAAAGCGTATCATGCTTAGCGAAATAAGTCAAGGAGAGAAAGACAACTATCATATGATTTCCCTGATATGAGGAAGTGGTGATGCAACATGGGGGCTTAAGTGGGTTGGAGAAGAATCAATGAAACAAGATGGGATTGGGAGGGAGACAAACTATAAGTGACTCTTAATCTTACAAAACGGAGGGTTGCTGGGGGGAGAGGTGGTGGGAGAAGAGGGGTGGGGTTATGGACATTGGGGAGGGTATGTGCTTTGGTGAATGCTGTGAAGTGTGTAAACCTAGCCATTCACAGACCTGTACCCCTGGGGATAAAAATATATGTTTATAAAAAATAAAAAATTATAATAAAAAAAAATGTTGGCAAACCAAATTCAACAATACGTTAAAAGGATCATTCACCACAATCCAGCGGGATTTATTCCAGAGATGCAAGGACAGTTTAATAGCAACAAATTAACAATTTTATACTACATTAACATAATGAAGGACAAAAACCACAGGATAATCTCAATAGATGCAGAAAAATCATTTTATAAAATTCAACATCAATTCATGATAAAAACTCTCACCAGAGTGGGTTTAAAGGGAACATACCTCAACATAATAAAAGCCATATATGACAAACTGATAACTAATATCATACTCAATGGTGATAAGCTTTCAGCTGAAAGATTTTTTCTTTTTTCAGCTGAAAGCTTTTCACCTAATATCAGGAGCAAGACAAGGATGTCCACTCTTGCCACTTATATTTAACATTGGATTAGAAGTCCTTGCCATAGCAATCACACAAGAAAGAGAAATAAAAGGCATCCAGATTGGTATGGAAGGGGTAAGACTGTCTCTAATTACAGAAAACAAGATACTATTGTGTAGAAAACCCTAAAGACTCCACCAAAAGACTATTACAAGTAATAAGTGAATACAGTAAAGTTTCAGAGTACAAAATAATACAGAAATTGCTTGCATTCTATACTCTAATAAGGAAGTAGCAGAAGGAGAAATAAAGAAAACAATCCCATTTACAATTGCATCACAAAATATAAAATACCTAGGAATAAATTTAACCAAGGAGGTGAAAGACCTATACTCTAAATATAAATATACTATAGAATAGTAGACCTATACTCTATATATAAATATATACTCTATAAATAGAGTATATATATAAATATATATACTCTATATATAAATAAATAAATTTATTTATAACTAAAAGATAGTGATGAAAGAAACTGAGCACAACACAAATAAATGAAAAGATATATCATGCTCATGGATTGGAAGAATTAATATTGTTAAAATGTTCGTACTACACAAAGCAATATATAAGTTCAAAGCAATGTATATCAAAATACCAACAGTATTTACAGAACTAGAACAAAAAAAATCCTAAAATTTGTACAGAATCATGAAAGGCCCCAAATAACCAAAGAAACCTTCAGAAAGAACAGAGCTAGAGGATCACAATCCCAGTTTTCAATTTATACTACAGAGTTATAATAATCAAAACAGTACAGTACTGGTACAAAAGTAGAGTCATAGATCAATAAAATAAGACATAGAGCCCACAAATAAACCCAATTAATCTGTAATGAAACAGCCAGGAATATTCAATGGGGAAGAAACAATATCTTCAATAAATGGTGCCAGAAAACCAGGCAGCTACATGTAAAAGAATGAACCTGATCACTTTCTTACCCTATGTACAAAAATAAAATAAAAAATGGATGGCATACCAAAGTGTAACACTTGAAACAACAAAACTCCTAAAAGAAAATATAAGCAGTAAATTCTTGGATATCAGTCTTAGCTATATCAGCCTAGCTAATTTGGAAATACACATATATATTTATATTTATATTTGGATGTGTCTCCTTAGACAAGGGCAATGAAAACAAAAATAAATAATGAGACTACATCAACCTAAAAATATTTTTCATAGAGAAAGAAGTCATCAATAAAATGAAAAGTCAGCCTACTGAAAGAGATAAGGTATTTTCAAATGATTCATCTGATAAGGGGTTAATTTCTAAAATATATAAAGAACTCACACAACTCAACACTGAAAGAATAATTTAAAAATGGACAAAGGACCTGATATTTTTTCAAAGACTATGTACAGATGGCTAAGGGACATATGAAAAAATGTTCAACCTCATTAATCATCAGGGAAATGCAAATCAAACTCCAATGAGATACCATGCTGTTCAGAATAGCTGTTCTCTAAAAGACAAGAAGAAAGTGTTGGCAGGGATGTGGAGAAAAAGTGAGCCTGTACACTGTTGATGGGAATGTAAATTGGTACAGCCACTGTGGAAAGTAGTATGGAGTTTCCTCAAAAAATTAGAAGTGGAAATAACACATGATCTGGTAATTAAAAAAAAATGAAAACACTAATTTAAAAAGATTTATGGTGCACTTGAGTGTCTCAGTTGGTTGAACTCAGACTCTTGGTTTTAGCTCAGGTCATGGTCTCAGGGCCATGAGATTGAGTCCCCTGTTGGGTTCCATGCTCAGTGGGGAGTCTGCTTGAGATTCTCTTCCATTCCCTCTACCCACCCCCTGTGTTCTCTCTCTCTCTTTCTCTAAAATAAATAAATAAATAAAAGACTTATATACTCCTATGTTTATTGCAGCATTATTTACAATAGCCAAGATATGGAAGTCACCTACATGTCCACTGATAGATGAATGGCTAAAGAACATCTGGTACGCACACACACACACGCGCACACACACACACACACACACACACACACACACACACACAATGGAATGTTAGCCACAAAACGAAAGAAATTTTGCCATTTGCAACAACATGAATGGACCTAGAAGGTATTATTCTAAGCAAAGTAAGTCAGAGAGAGAAAGCTGAATATGATTTCACTTACATGTGGAATCTAAAAAATAAAACAAATCACTAAAACAGAAAACCAGAAATAGACTCCTAAATAATGGGGACAAACTGGTAGTACTATAAGTGAGGGATGTGGCAAGTTGGGCAAAATAAGTAAAGGGGATTAAGAGGTACAAACTTCCAGATAGAAGGCAGTCACAGGCATGAAAAGTAGAGCATAGAGAATATAGTTAATAATATTGTAATAAAGTCATATGGTAACAGATCATAACCTCACTTATCATGATAAGCATTTATTTTTATTTTATTTTATTTATTTATTTGACAGACAGAGATCACAAGTAGGCAAAGAGACAGGCAGAGAGAGAGGAGGGGAAGCAGGCTCCCTGCTGAGAAGAGAGTGCGATGTGGGGCTCGATCCCAGGACTGTGGGATCATGACCTGAGCCGAAGGCAGAGGCTTTAACCCACTGAGCCACCCAGGCACCCCATGCTGAACATTTCTTAATGTATGGTAATGTAGAATCAGTATGTTATATACCTGAAATTAATATAGCATTGCATGTCAATTATACTTCCATTAAAAATCAAAATATTAAAAAAAGAAAAGAAGAAAGGAATCAAATTACTGACTTCAGCTTTCATTTTAAGAAATTAGAAGAGGCGCAAATTAAACCTCAACTAAATAGAAGAAAGGAAATAAAAAAGATTAGAGTGCTAACCAACGATTTAGAAAACAGAAAAAAATAGAGAAGATTAATGAAACCAAAAGGATGTTCTTAGAGAAGATCAATAAAACTGATAAATTTCTAGGCTGATTAGAAAAAAAAATGAGAAGACACAAATTACCAGTGCGAAAGTGGTAACATAACTACACATCTTACAGTTAATAAAAAGATAAAAAGGGATCATAACTAATTATGTTAATCCACTTGAGAATTTAGATGAAATTGGTATATTTTTTGATAGATACCAACTACCAAAACTTACTTAAGAGACTGTGGACTCTGAGGAACAACTGAGAGTTTTGAAGGGGAGGGGCGTGGGAGGTTGGGTGAGTCTTCTGGTGGGTATTATGGAGGGCAAGTATTGCATGGAGCACTGGGTGTGGAACAGAAATTTAAATTCTGGAATTCTGGAAAAGAAATTTTAAAAAACAAATAAAAAATAAAAAAAAGAAGAAATTAAAAACTTGAATATCCCTACATATGTTACAATATTCCAAGAAAGAAAATTTCAGGGTTACATGGCTCTACTCATGAACCATACCAAGCATTTAATGAAGAATTAATATCAATTGTGTATAAGCTCTTCCAGAAAAGTGAAGAGGAGAGATAATTTTCAACTCATTGTATAAGACTCATTATATAAGCATTTTCCTCATAATAAAATCAGATAAAGACATTACAAGTAAAGAACAGTGCAGCCCAATATCTGCCAAGAAAATATATGCAACAGTTCTAAACTAAAATTTATAAATAATAATAAAAATATGAACAGTAAGGTTTATCTCAGAAATGTGAGACCAGGAAGAAACCAGAGACAGAGACAAACTGTGAGAGACTCTGGACTCTGAGAAACAAACTGAGTGTTACAGAAAGGAGAGGGGTGGGGGTTGGGGGAATGGGGTAACTGGGTGATGGGTTTTAAGGAAGGCACATGATGTGATGAACACTGGATGTTATATGCAACTAATGAATCATTGAATACTACCTCAAAAACTAATAATGAACTATATGTTAGCTAATTGAACATAATTAAAAAAAGAAATGTAAAATTAATTTTAAAAATTAGTATAACTCACTATTTAACACACTGAAATCAAAAACCATGCTTATTAGAATAATGGAAAACAAACATTTGGAAAAATTAAAAATCCATTCTTAATAAAACTTTCAACAAAGTAGATACTATAAGATAACTCTCTCAACCTGCAAACCATCATACTTAATGGCAAAAGACTGAATGCTTGCCCCCTAAAATCAGGACAAGGTAATGATATCCATTTTTACCATTGCTATTCAGCATTGTACTGGGAATTCTGGTGGAAAAATTGGCCTGGAGAGAATACAGCATTGTGTTGTGCGTGGAGGCTACAACTAAAGTTGGAGGATATGTGTGCTTTCCTTGAAGTTTCCCGGAGGAGCATGGGTTTGGGAAGGGAACACTTAAACAATAGGATTTCACATGGTCAGATGGGTTGAGGATTCAGACTGCTGTAAAAATATGAACTCTTGAGGGGCTCAGTCAATTAGGCTTCCAACTCTTGATTTCAGCTCAGGTTATGATCTCAGGGTTGTGAGATCAAACCTTGTATCATGCTCTGTGCTCAGCAGGGAATCTGCTTGAGATGCTCTTTCTCCCTCTCTCTCTGCCCCTCCCCATTAATTGATAGATAAATCAAAATCAAAAGCTTCTGTACAGCAAAGGAAACAGTCAACAAAACAAAGAGGCAATACACGGAATGGGAGAAGATATTTGCAAATGACAGTACAGACAAAAGGTTGATATCCAGGATCTATAAAGAACTCCTCAAACTCAACACACACAAAACAGATAATCATATCAAAAAATTGGCAGAAGATATGAACAGACACTTCTCCAATAAAGATATACAAATGGCTATCAGACACATGAAAAAGTGTTCATCATCACTAGCCATCAGGGAGATTCAAATTAAAACCGCATTGAGATATCACCTAACACCAGTTAGAATGGCCAAAATTAGCAAGACAGGAAGCAACATGTGTTGGAGGGGATGTGGAGAAAGGGGAACCCTCTTCCACTGTTGGTGGGAATGCAAGTTTGTGCAGCCTCTTTGGAGAACAGTGTGGAGATTCCTCAAGAAATTAAAAATAGAACTTCCCTATGACCCTGCAATTGCACTCCTGGGTATTTACCCCAAAGATACAGATGTAGTGAAAAGAAGGGCCATCTGTACCCCAATGTTTATAGCAGCAATGGCCACGGTTGCCAAACTGTGGAAAGAACCAAGATGCTCTTCAACGGATGAATGGATAAGGAAGATGTAGTCCATATATACTATGGAGTATTATACCTCCATCAGAAAGGATGAATACCCAACTTTTGTAGGAACATGGACAGGGCTGGAGGAGATTATGCTGAGTGAAATAAGTCAAACAGAGAATCAATTATCATATAGTTTCACTTATTTGTGGAGCATAACAAATAGCATGGTGACATGGGGAGTTAGGAGAAGGGAGCTGGGGGAAATTGGAAGGGGAGGTGAACCATGAGAGACTATAGACTCTGAAAAACAATCTGAGGGGTTTTAAGTGGTGGGGGGTTGGGGGATTGGGAGAACCAGGTGGTGGGTATTAGAGAGGGCATGGATTGCATGGAGCACTGGGTGTTGTACAAAAACAATGAATACTGTTATGCTGAAAATAAATAAAAAATTTTTAAAAATTAAAAAAAAAATAAAACCTTGAAGAAGAACTTGAACACATCTAGCTAATGTTTGCATATATCAACTTACTGCTCTTGAGCATAAATACTTCATGATCAAGGAGCTTGTCTTTGTCTTTATTTCCTTCACCAAACCATCTTGAATACAGCAGATGCTCATGGCAATTTGCTGAGTGAATGAATGAAGGAAGGAAGGAAGGAAGGAAGGAAGGAAGGAAGGAAAAAGTTTATAAATAGCAACATGGACTCTTGATAGAAATATCATTAAAATTCCTTCAAATACTCTTATTTTAGAACATTTTATAATTGGGATGATTTCCATGTTCCTCTATTGAGTATACCACAAAATATTTCCACTATGTCTGGCACCAAAAATTATTGACACAATATTTATGGCCAACAATATCTTTGATATCTGATTGGCTTCAGAAGGCTAATTTTGAAAGACCAGTTTCAAAATCTACCCCACATACAAGAGGAGCAGAGCAAGAGAAATAATATTCTTTAATTAGGGACACTTTTACTAGAAACAATGCTCTACGGAGGCAGGACATTGTGTCTTGAGCATATACCCCTGGTTCCTAGAATAGTGCCTAGAATAAGTAAATCCTCAGTAAATATTTTTGGATAAATGCACAAGTGATTGTCCACTAAGTAGGATGAGGATTTGTTGACCTATAGTCATTCATTCAAAATGTGTCTTCTCGTTGCCCCACAAGTTTCTCACAGGATAAATCCTCCTGCTGCAAGGCTTTTGAAAACTAACCTCCTGTCTGGAGGTAGGGCTGTTGGAAGTGAGGAACAGACATTCTGTTGAAATATAAGTGGGAGGTCTTAAGACTATTAAAATTATTCCAAAAGCAATAAACATTTATAATGAGAATTTAGACATAATAAAATTACATAGTGTAAAAGGTGAAAGAAAGGTTGTGGAGTCTTAGATTTTTTGGGAATTACTGCAAAAGTAATACTTATTGTAAAAATTCAGATGCCACAGAATTAAAGTAAAAGGTGAAAAGTTTCCCTTCTCCCTTTTTTAAGTGTGTTGTGTTGAGAAACCACTGTTGCTGGTTTGGAGTCTATCTTAAGATTTCCTCCATTCCCAATAATGACTACAATTTTAAAGATCAGCCATGCAACTTTTAAATAATCTTAATATATCTTGGATATCCTTCCATGTCAGTGAATGTATGCCAAATGCATTATTTTAATGGCTGGTTACTAATTCATTGTATACCTAGTCTAATTATTTAAGTTATCCTTATTGACATTCAGGTAGTTTCTTATTTTTTGCTATTCACTGTGCCCTAATGAAACATACATTTAAAAAATAGTTTTATGTGTATTTCTATAAGATAAATTTTAAGAAGTGGAACAGCTGATTCAATTAGAAACCAGGTAAGTGTAAGATCTTGAAGCAAAAGGCAGATAGTCCCCACGTTCTGACTCTTTGCCAGAGAGGGTCTTCTTCTTTCCAACAGCCACAGCAAAGAGGAAACACAATTGTTCACAGGCTTCACTGTCCTTAGGAGAGATGTTGAAAGGAAAAGCTATCTTTGAAAAGAATTAGCAGAATAAGCACTAAAGAAAGGCAGAGATCAGTCAGTTCGGGTGAGAGTTGACCTATATCAAGAACAGACCTTATCATTTTCCTTTTTTTTTAGGAAAAATAGGTGCAGTTTGCTGGAAAGAGTCTGGGCCATGGGGCTGAATTGTGGGAGGCTTCTGCTATCTACCAGCCTGACAGCATATATACTATCACAAACTTTAGAGTCCCACATCTTTCCTGCATGTATAGGTCTGAGAGGCATGGGTGTGGGAGAACAAAAAGGGAAGTTAATCAAGTCAATGAGTAGTAGCTGGTCCTGGGAGGTGTAGACCCAAATTACCAGTATCAAAAATAAAAATAGTGAGCTAGGCCCTATGCTACAGACTTTTCATAAATGGTCATATTTAATTCTCACTCATTAAACCCATTTTATAGATGCTGAACCAGGGGAACAGAAAAGTTGAGTAATTTTCCTATGATCACACAGCCAGGAATGGCCAGTCTGATATTCAAGTCCAGGCTTGTCACAGAAGGCACCTAGTAAGTGTGCTCTGAATAAGATGGTAAGACTTGCAGATCAAGATAGGACAGGGACTTTGACAGTGTGAGGGGTTTGGAGCATACTACAGCAAACTGGGAGAGTCAGGAAGTCTGAGATTCTTACCAGCATTCACAGAATAAGACCAGCGTTCACAGAATAAGACCATTCTGTGCCTGTCCAGATACTTAAGTTCCAAAAGGTGCCACAAAATCTCTCATCACCTACTGGAAACCAGAAAGAGCGTCTGGTGAAAAGATTGGGCTTATTTTCCCATCACCAAAAAGAAAGAGAGGGTTTGCTCTTTAATTTGCCTTCCTTCTGCTACTCTGCCCATTTGGTTCCCAGAGGACATGTACTCTAAAGGACTCATGACTCCACTGCCACTCTCTCTGGGGTTTACTGTGCAAACCTCTAAATGTCACCATAGGAAGACCTCACTGTCTTCTGAAATATATCAACCCCCACACTTCCATTTCTTAAGTCTATACCAAATTATTCTAAGATAGTTTACTGAATGCTTACAATTCCCAAAGAGGAGACAGCTGCAGCAGGTCTGCTCTCAGGCTATCGTAAAATGTATACCCCCTTATTAAGGAGGGCACATATTGCATGAAGCACTGTGTGTTATATGCAAACAATGAATCATGGAACACTACTTCAAAAACTAATGATGTACTGCATGGTGACTAACAGAACATAAAAACAAACAAACAAACAAACAAACAAACAAACAAAATGTATATCCCATAGTTTTCTGTCTTGGAGATAACTGTGATGGGATTAATAGAGTCACTAATTTTTAATGCCACTGAGGGCAAAAATATAAACTGTGTGATCACAGGAGTCATTGCCCTATCACTTCTTTTCTAGTTTAAAAGAAGAATGTTAACAGAGCTCTTTGACTTTTCATTTGATGGCTTATTCATTCATTTCACAAGGGTTTATTGGGTGAGGGCCAGGTTCTTTGGTAAGTGTTATGGATATAGAAATGAGACTCAATGCCCTAAATTTCACACAAATGATCTGGCAAAGCTGTGTGTGAATTCAATGGGCAAGGTTATTTGGCAATTTGCAGGATTACGTTATGATTTTACTTTTCAGCTCCCTCTGTTCTATAGTTGCAAGGAATAAGAATTTCTTTTCGCATAGTCATAGAAAGTCCCCAGTTTCAATCCCTAAGGAAAGAATGTCATCATCCTCAAAGTTCTCATGTCCTTCAAACGATTTTATGGTGACAGCAATTCAGTGTCCCCAGAGCCATGGCTTCAGTGGAGACCTGATGCTTGGTGACCACACATAGTGAGTAATTTGGTTACTATCAGCAACTCCTCTCCTGCATGCCATAGGCTGCCGGTTGCAAAAAACAGAATCTATCTCTGGTTAATTTGAAAAAAGAAAGGCTATATTAGTTGGATATTTGGTAGCTTCTACAGTTCATGAGAAGTCCAGAGAGCTGGATTTAGGAAATAAGTAGAAATGGTGGCTGGGCAGCTCAGATAAGCAGAATCTGTTTATAATGCAAACACTGGCACCACTACCGTCTGTTCTGGGTCCTGGCTGCCACTACCACTGCAGTCCTAAGCCTTCCCCACTTCTTTGTATTTTTCAGACTCAATTTGAGGCAGGAGCAGCTAACTGGCCAAACCCAGGTCTAGTACCCAAGCCCTCACTTCCAAAGAGCCAAGAGGACAAGTAAATGGATCCTCATCAAGACTCACACAATGACAATTTCTTCAAGACAGAAAGGAGTTCAGGGGCGCCTGGGTGGCTCAGTGGGTTAAAGCCTCTGCTTTCGGCTTTGCTCAGGTCATGATCCCAGAATCCTGGGATTGAGCCCCACACCGGGCTCTCTGCTCAGCAGGGAGCCTGCTTCCCTCTCTCTCTGCCTGCCTCTCTGCCTACTTGTGATCTCTGTCTGTCAAAAAAAAAAAAAAAAAAAAAAAAAAAAGACAGAAAGGAGTTCAGGTATAGCTCCTAAATCACAGATTTCCTTTATAGATACACAAGAAGTAATCAGAAAGCAGACTGTATGATGGATTATAATAATTTGAGACTTTATGGGGACTCATAACTTGGCATTATGGAGCTTGATAATTTACTGGGTATGAAGCAGGGAGAGAGAGAGAGAGAGAGAGAGAGAGAGAAGAAAAGAGTGGAATCAAGGATCACTCTCACGTTTCTGACTAGGATGACTAGGTGATTGGCTATGCTGTTGATCTTACAAAAATACCAAGAAGTGGGGTTAGATCCCTAACTAAGACCTGATTAGGTCCATAACAACTCTAGGACAGACAGTATGGCGTAGCAGTTGAGAGACTGAATATAATCTTCTTTGGTTCAACTCCTAGCTGACCATTTTACAGCTGCATGATTTTGGATGTATGACTTCATGCTTCAGTTTCTTCATCTTAAAAACCAGAGTAGTAATAATAACTGTCTGAAGAGTGGTTTCCAGGCTGAATGAGCATATACATTAAAGAACTTAGAACAGTGCCTGATGCTATTTAGTTCTCAATCAATGTTGATTACTATTGTTAGTTATTATCAATTCAATAATCCAATTAATCCAAAGAGCTTGGGGGTTACTTCATATCCCTATGACAAGGTTGTTAGGAAAAACAACAACAGAGCAGATTTGAGCAGTTAGGGTCTTCTGGTCAAACTGCCCATGGAGAAATGTAGACTAGTCTGAGGACAGCCGAGGACAGCCACTTACAGCCACTCATATAGGCAAGACAGCACCCACTTAAAGACAGTGCTCCACAGCATGTTGATCAGAAATCCAAAAAATTACTTTTGCAGATCTAAAACCATGTCTTCTGCATATTCTGATTTCACTTTGCGAAACTACTAACTCACAAGTTACTTATACCAGGGGAATGATACAACATTATGAAACCTCTACTCCAACATGAGCAAGTTAAACAGGTTTCTTACATAAGAGCTCCGGCATTTCACTGAGGGATTGGTTCCCTGCCAGTTCCTCTATCCCCTGGATAAAGGTACCAAGATATCTGCATAGCTGGGTTTGATCCACGCTTAGGGCATAGGGCGTAGGGCAATGAGTAGATCAAGGCAGTGAGAAGCCTGTTCTACTCTGGCTCAGAGCAACTCTGGAATATGTGAGATTGAGTGCAAGTGGGAGGCAAATGCTTAGAGACCACTGGTGGTTCCAACTCCATTTGGGCATGACTGGGGGAGTTCTGTGTCGACTGATCCGAATCCAATGGAACTTACAGAACTCAATTTCCAGGAGTTACTTGAAGGATCTTCAGTTCTATATCAGATCATTAAAGTTGGAGCTACCTTGATCCTTACAACCAGGAGAAGCTGCAGGCAGCACTTTTACCCACATTGAATGGCTTGCTTTACAACAGCAGGTCTAAATTTCCTGAAGAATGGCAGAACCAGGGCCAAGGAAGATAAAGATCAGCTTTCAAGCTGGAAAACAAATATCCTTCTCTGCCAGACTGATGCAAAAATAAACTACAAACTTACAGAAGCTTTTAGCACAAACATTCCATTCACTTTTTATTCTGAACTGCAGGAATAATCATAGAATACTCTTAAGGTGACCACGAGATCTGGCTGAAAAGATCTAGACAGTTTTATAAAATATATGATCTCTCTACTTTTCTGAGTTCTCTTACTCAGACAAAGCAGTCTTTGAGACTGGGTGGATCCCTACATCTAAAATTTGGGGTGTTTTTATGTTAGAGAAATTAATTTATCAGGATGATGATATTTTTTGATATTACACTGAAAAGGGGAGACAAAATTTAAGCCCCATATCAAGAGGACAAACACTCCATTTTATAGGAGTTTATTCTTGCAATTTTAGTGGAAGGAGTCTATTGACCAGGTAGGATCCTTCTACCTTAATAATGAGGATTCAGGTACTGTCAGGTACTGTCCTTGGTGCTTTGCATGCATCATCTCTAATTCTTATAATAAATGTGCAAGGTGTGCATTATTGCTCCAATATAGGGATGAGGAATTGGGTTTGGAGAAGTTATTTTGGCTAATAAGGGACAGGCTTGCTACCACAAAGCACCAACTTTACTTCACTGTACCAGGATGTCTTTCCCTAAAGAAAGGAAACTGCACTAGAGTGAGGGTATCTTCTGGTTAAGGTAATTCAGAGCAGACTCAAACTTGGTGCAACCATTTGCCAAATAGTGTTTTGGTGGTGGAATCACACTTCCTATAAGGGTCAAAGATTTGAGGGGTTTTCCCTCTCTTTTGCTCAAGTGCAATCAATCAGAGCAGATCAGCATGGAAATATCTAAAATTTGTGAACAGCTCTTGGGCAAATGGTGTTGAGAGCAATACCCACTACACCCAGACCTTGTCCTGAAGGCTGTGCTTGAGAGAAGCTTTGTGAAAGTCTGTTCCCCCTTGGGGTAGTTCCTGCAAATGCACCATCTTTTTCATCTATGCAAAAAGAGACAACTCATCCACTAACCAGCCCCCATCCCTCCCAGCCCAAACTGATCAACAGTTACATTCTTGGAGGACAGAATCAAGGGACACAGGCATCCCTTGGACATATTGCAGGTTTGGTTCCAGGATACCACAGTAAAGCAAATCTTACAATAAAGTAAGTCAAATGAATTTTTTTTTTGGTTTCCCACTGTATATGAAATTTACATTTACACTATACTGCAGTCTATTAAGTTGTAACAACATGGTGTCTAAAAAGTTAATGTACATACCTGAGTTTAAAAATACTTTCTTGCTAAAAAACACCAACCATCATCTGAGCTTTCGGTGAGCTGTAATCTTTTTGGTGGTGGAGGGTCTTGCTCAGTGTTGATGGCTGCTGACTGATCCGGTTGCTGAAGGTTGGGGTGGCTGTGTGGCAGTTTCCTAAAATGAAACAACAGTGAAGTTTGACACACTGATTGATTCTTCCTTTCGTGAATGATTTTGCTGTAGCATGCAACGCCATGTGATAGCATTTTACCCACAGAACTTCCAAATTAGAGTCAATCCTCTCAAACTCTGGTGCTATCTTATTCACAAAGTTTATGTAATATTCTAAATCCCTTGTTGTCACTTCCACAGACCTCACAGTATCTTCTTCAGGAGTAGATTCCATTTCAAGAAACCACTTCCTCTGCTCATCAATCAGAAGTAACTCATCCAATCAAGTTTTATCGTGAGATTGCAACAATTCAAGTCACACTTTAGGCTCCACTTGTCTCTTTTTTATTTTCCTCATTTGTTTTGTTTCTTAAATTCCATGTATGAATGAAATTGTATGGTATTTGTCTTTCTCTGACTAACTTATTTCACTTAGAATTATACCCTTTAGGTCCATCCATGTTTTTCCAAATGGCAAGATTTCATTCTTTTTATGGCTATGTAGCATTACTATATCTATCTATATCTATACCTACTTCTATATCTTTCTATATCTATCTATACTGACTCTACTTCATCCATCTACAATTGTGAATGATTTCCAGAAGGTTTTCAATTTCCAGAAGGTTTTTCAATGGATCTTTGCCCAGATCCATCAAAGAATTATTGTCTATGGCAGCTATAGCCTTATGAAAGTTATTTCTTAAATAAGAAGACTATAAAATCAAAATTATACCTTGATCCGTGAGCTGCATATTGGATATTATGTTAGCAGTTATGACAACAACATTAACTCCATTGTACACTTCCATCAGAGCTCTTGGGTAACCAGGTATACTGTAAATTAACAGCAATATTTTGAAGGAAATGTTTTTTTTTTCTGAGCAGTTGGTCTTGACAGTGGGCTTCAAATGTTCAGGAAACCGTGTTGCAAACAGATATGCTATCACCCAGGTTTTGTTGTTCCATTTATTTAGAGCATAGGCAGAATAGATTTAGCATAGTTCTTAAGGGCTCTCCTGTTTTCAGAATGGTAAATGAACACTGGTTTCAAATTAAAGTCCCCAACTGCATTAGCCCCTAACAAGAGAGCCAGCCTGTCCTTTGAGGCTTTGAAGCCAGGCGTTGACTTCTCATTGACAATCTGTCATTTAGTACAGCTACCCTCATTAATGATCTTAGGCAGACATTCTGGAATAACTTGCTGCAGATCCTACATCAGCAATTATGCTTTGCCTTACACTCTAATGTTGTGGAGATGGTTTCTTTCCTTAAACCTCGTGAATTGGCCTCTTCTAGCTTCCAACCCTTTTCTCGGCCTTCATAGAATTGAAGAGGATTAGGGCCTTCTTCTGAATTAGACTTTGGCTTAAGGGAACATTGTGGTTGATTTGATATTTTATCCAGATCAGTAAAAACTTCCTCTATATCAGCAATAAGACTGTTCTCTTTCTTATCATTTGTGTATTCACTGGAGCCACACTTTTAATTTTCCTTCAAGAACTTCTTTGCATTCACAACTTGGCTAACCATTTGACACAAGAGGCCTAGCTTTCAGCTGTCTTGGCTTTCAACATGCGTTCCTTACTATTAATAATTTCTAGCTTTTGGTTTAAAGTGAGAAATGTGTGACTTTCCCTTTCATTGGAACACTTAGAGGCCATTTTAGGGTTATTAATTGGCCTAATTTCAATATTGTTGTGTCTCAGGGAATAGAGGTGCCTGAGGAGAAGGAGACGTAGGGGAATAGCTGGTCAGTGGAGCAGACAGAACACATATAACGTTTGTCAGGAAAGTTCACCATCTTATATGGGAACAACTGTGGTGCCACTAAACAATGACAATAGTAACATCAATAATCACTGATCACCATAACAAATATAATAATAATGAAAAAGTCTGAAACATTGTAAGAATGACCAAAGTGTGACACAAAGACACAGAGTGAGCAAATGCTGTTGGAAAAATGGCACCAACAGACTTTCTTGATGTAGGTTGCCACAACCCCTTAATTTTCAAAAAACAAAAGCAAAACCCCCCCCCCCCCCAATATTTGTGAAGCACAAAAGCACAGCAATAAAGTAAGACATGTCTTACCTGTTTAATCTTCGTATCTCTCATACAGCACTTACCACATGCCTGTTGGTAGCTGAGGGTCCACAGACAACTGTTGACCCAACAGGTGGATATGAAGCAAGATGCTACATGCTACATATACTTCATACTTCTGTTCTCAAGAAAAGTGTGGCAATGGGGTGATAAGGACCCACCAGAAAAAAAAAAAAATCTGCTAGTATTTGAGTGGGGGATCTAAGTTACTTTCATGGTAAAGACCACAAATGCAGGAGGGAGCACTGTGCGCTAGAGCCCTTGGGAATACTTCATTCAAGAGGAGAAAGCTGGAGAGTGGATAGAATTGAGGTACGTGAAGGTGGTATGGTGGGTGAGGAGTGGGGGATGGGGAAGAAGAAAAGCTTGTTAAGTAGAGGAAACAGTATCTCAGTATTCCTTCTGGTTTTTCCTCCCCAGCGTTTCTTATTGCATCTGTTCAAGCTGGTCCTCACCACAAGTTTCTGTTGTGTGCCCATTTCTATACAAGAGCCCTGAGGACGTGATGAGGTGTGGGGGAGGTGAAGCATGCTACAGTCCTTTCCTGAGCCTCTGTCCCTGGGCTGTGGCCTTCTCAAGTGCATTTCAATCTTTCCCCTTAGGTGAGGCAGGATGGCCAGAATGGGCTGGAGCTCAGTATTTAACCTCCCTCTGGGGCATTTAGGCTCCAGTAAAACCCCAGGTGTTTAGGTTCTGGACAACAGTTTCATTTGATGGCAGGCTTTATTAAGTACAGAGTGTTCTGGCATAATGTTTCCTCCTCCCACTGGAAAACCGGAAGTCAGAGAGGATTTTTCTTAAATCTTCTCTACGAGAACCTAGTAGTGCTCCTGGGGGTAAAACTAATAAAAGTGAGGGGACGCCTCTAAAATCTGTCTTCCCTTGGGTTTTTACCTCTCCAATTTGTTCACACTGAGCCTCCAACAATGCATCTATTAGAGTTCAGATTTTCTTACCTGGAACTGCCCACAGAGGTTTCTGCTCTGGTAACCTGTGATTCTCTGTATCTGCTTGTGTGTTTTTCTCCAATGTTGGCAATAGAAGCTTGCCTCTGATCTCAATTCTATCATGGATGGAAGAGGACTTGCTGGCTTTTAATTTGTTCTGCCTTTTTTTAAATAAATATTTTATTTATTTATTTGACAGAGAGAGATCACAAGTAGGTAGAGAGGCTGGCAGAGAGAGAGAGAGAGAGAAGCAGGCTCCCTGCTGAGCAGAGAGCCCGATGTGGGACTTGATCCCAGGACCCCCAGACCATGACCTGAGCCGAAGGCAGTGGCTTAACCCACTGAGCCACCCAGGCGCCCCTGTTCTGCTTTTGTTTGTTTTGAGTACAGGAGTGACAACCTCCAGCCTCCTTACATGTAGGATACAAGCACACGTTTCTAAAGCAGCATTTTCCTGCAATGTATTCTGCAAAACATGAATTTGATGGAGTTCTACAGAATGTTAGTAGTGTTTAGCAACAGAAGGGGCCTGTGTCAAAGTAGCTTTGGAAATCCATGGTTTCTTTATAGTAGGACTTTTCAGTGCTTTTGCTATCCTAATATGCATCTGATTCTATTTTATGGGACTACAGCTATATTGTTTCCTAAGTTGATATGACCATGAAGTTCTTTTGGGAAAGAGTATTTCATAAGACTATGTTTCTCAGAACTTGGGAGGTGCTGCCTTATAGTCTTTCTGAATCCCTTCCTCTTGCCTGTAGTCGCGTACCTTTGTAGGCCCAGTTGACATAATTAGTCCTTTTATGTTCATTCATCCCCACAGGCAGTATGACAACTCTGGTGGGTGAATATTAAATGTTTGGGACATGGCGCCTTTTAGAGCTTAGAGTCTGGTATGGAAGGTGAGAAAGAAATGCACAGAAATAACTAATTCAAGAGACTTCAAAGAAAGAAATTCTTCCCCAACATGTCTGCTGTTTACAAAAGATAAAGCAAATTAAATCTAGAGAGCCAAAACTGAAAACAAAACAAAACAAAATTATGAAAGCTGTTCACTTCCCACATTTCACTGAGGTGCCAAATTGGCTTCAAGAATGAAAAAGGCTTATGGATCAGGTTTCTGGGCAGGTCCTCAGAATATTGTTCTGCACAGAGTTGCTCATGACTTCCCATCTCATTCACTCATCTGTGCCCACTGCAATATGTCCTTATGGTATTTCTAGGGGTCTCTGTGGGTACAATCTAACAGGCAGGAAAAGAAGGTCTGGGTGAATACTCCAGATGCTTATTCTCAACAGGTGATAGGGCTTTGCAGAAGACAGAAGTGTAGGATCTGTGGCACAATTCGCCCATCCGCCTCTTGCCTGACTTTGGGATGTGACTTTTTTATACTAAAGGACGATTATCCAAAGCATCACTCTAGCTTTGACTTACTGACAACACAAGAAAACAAATAAAAATAGCTGCTTTTACACCAGGCAAAAGCATTAAGAAGAAACAAAAATTGGGGCACCTGGGTGGCTGAGTGGGTTAAGCCTCTGCCTTCAGTTCAGGTCATGATCTCAGGGTCCTGGGATCGAGCCCCGCATCGGGCTCTCTGCTCAGCAGGGAGCCTGCTTCCCCCTCTCTCTCTGCCTGCCTCTCTGACTACTTGTGATTTCTCTCTGTCAAATAAATGAAATCTTAAAAAAAAGAAGAAGAAACAAAAATTGGTAATGATTAACCGGTATATCAAGAAGAGAAGTGATTGTGTATCTGGTAGGCAGTTTGAACAATCTAAGAGGACTGAGAAAATGCTGTCCCAGGTCTTTTTCCCTACCTGGCTCACTCACCAGAGGCAGCTGTGCCTGAAATCTACCCTTAGGCAGGCTTTCTTTGGCTTAAGCAGTTCTTCTCTGGTAATCATCTTTCTAAAACGCACATACATAAGGAGAGGACGATATGACTTAATAGTAACAGCCTTTGCATGCCTGTTATCAAATGACAACTTCTTAGGATAAAAGGAATCAAGAGCAAATTATTTCACCTCTTATTCCTCAGTCTCCTTGTTTGTAAAATGACCAAAGTTGAATTAAGAACGTTCCAAGTCATACGTCCACTTTATGACTAATTACCACTCTCAGAATTAAGATAGTATGAAAGTGCTGGTAACTGAGAAGGAAGCGAGGGATAAGCCTCACAGGCATGAAATCCAGTTAGTGGGTATATATTTTTTATAATGGATGAGAACACAAAATACTAGGTTGTGTGTAAAAAAAAAGTAAGTATTACTTTGTGAGTATAAAATATATTTTGTATCCATTGTGATTCTCTCCAGAGAAACAGACAATAGAGGAAGAGATTGACAGTCCAGAGGCAGAATTCCCTCTTTCATGGAGCACCTCAGTCTGTTTTCTCTAAAGTCTGTCAACTGATTGAATGAGCCCCCCTACATTATATGGAGGATAATCTGCTTTACTCAAAGTGTACTGATTTAAACGTTAATCTCATCTAAAAAAAAATGCCTTCATAGCAACACCCAGTTTGATGTTCTACCAAGTATTTGGATATTGTTGCCTAATTAAACTTACACAAAAATTTAACTATCACATGTATATGCATGTGTCTGTGTGTGTACTGGGTAGTGGAATAACATATTTCTTATAGTGGAATGTGGCCAAGAAGGTTGAAAACTCCTGTGAGTCCACAAAACCATTCTTAACCCTGCTTCTAAGACAGTACTGTCCCTAACACAAGAAAGGGTACTATACCCTCAAACGTAAAAGTGTGCTTCATAGTCTGCTTCTCGTGCCATTAAAGGAGATCTAGACACCATTTAAGGCCTGCTTCCTTAACATCATCTGAAACGTCCCCAGTGCTCATTTTGCTGTAAGTATAATGGCTCCGTTCCCCGCCTGTCATGTGTTCCCACCTCATGGCCTTTGTATTTCCTCTTTCCTCTACCAAGAAGGCTCTTCCCCAGGTTTTCACAGTAGCTGACTTCTCCCTTCTCAGATTACCACCCAACTTCTACTATTTCTCCAAAGGGGCCTTCCTTGGTTAGCCCATTTAAAGTGATACCCCCCAAAACCCCACACATTCCCCAGCAACCCTCTATCCTATTACACAATCTTGTTTTCTTCATTGCTCTTATTATCTAAAATATTTTGTTTGTTTTGGTCATTCTCCAACACAAAGGTAGGTTCCAAGTCTTTCCTGCTCACCTTTTATTTTCAGTGCCTGGTAGTCCTGGCACACATAAAACCCCCATAAATGGTTACAGGATGATAAATGGTTGTAGGATGGATATCTGTCCATGATTTGTCTATCTATCACCTGAGCCCCCTTTCTATTTTAGGGCACATCCACTTTATGACTCTTGATGGGAGAAAGTTCTGACAATGATATTCACTGACCCAGCACCCCCCTTGCA
Organism: Mustela nivalis; assembly: GCF_964662115.1. Taxonomy (NCBI): domain Eukaryota; kingdom Metazoa; phylum Chordata; class Mammalia; order Carnivora; family Mustelidae; genus Mustela; species Mustela nivalis. The sequence continues at coordinate 86,005,136 of NC_139031.1, forward strand.
GTGATGCATGGACATGTGACCCAGGCTCAGCCAATCAGATACACCCTCCCTGGATGCCTTCTTGTCTCTCCCCTTCTCTTCTTTCTCATCGTCTGTTCTTGTCACTCTTCTTGATCTTTTTACGTCCTTCACCTTGACAAGATTTTCTACACATCAGGGACTCTGACAAGACTTGGAAGTTACCTTTTGCTAAAAGCAACAAAGGCCTCTGTGGTGTAGTTTCCATATATACTACCAGCAAGTGTGGGAAGGACTGAAGAATTGGTGTGGAACAGAGTCAATCATTGGCATTTCTTTGACTCATCAATTAATGAGTTGAATTCTAAGCCTTTGAGTTGGTTGGGGCTTATCGAGGGATGACTTATTTGTAGCACCTAACATAGTGTATTTAGGGCTCTTTATAAATTCAACACATGTGGTTTAACCTCAAGGAATCTCTATAAAGTAAAAGAAGAGAGAAAAGTCACATTTTTTTTTAAAAGGATGTGGCAGACTGTAATTTCTAAATATGGCCACAACTATATCTTCTATATGCTTTTCTACAGTGTTGTCTCCCCAAATCCAGTCCAGACTTGGACTCTATCTCTCAACTCTCTTGAATCTGGATGGGACCCATGACTACTTCAACCAACAGAATACAGCCTAAGTGATGTTGTGCCAGCTCTGGGCATAGAACTTAACTGGCCCTATAGCTTCTGCTTCCTGCCTCTTGCGAGCCAACTACCATTTAAGAAATAGGACACATTGAGACCATGACACCATAAGAAGCCTAAGCCATGTGGAGAGGCCTGAGAGGCAGGCGTACAGTGTAGGGAGGGAGGGAGTGTGCCAAAGTACCAGACTCATGAGTGAAGGTGTATCCTTTAGCCCTACCTGCCTCAGCTAGTGCTACATAGACCACAGCACTTTGCTGAGTCCTTTCTGAATTCCTAACCCATACAAGCATCTTATTCCTTCTTACTCCTTTGTTCCCCTCTTGGCAAACATCATGAAGAGAGGCTCTTTCCTTCCCTTAAACCCAGTTTGGTTAGATAAAATGATGTTTTAAGACACTGCAGTTTCTGATGGTTTGTTATGTCGTAACAGATAGTAGAAAAAAGGGCATATACATGTAATGCTTCTAAGCATCTGGATGTGTCCATATAGAGTCTTTTATGTAAGTTCAGAAATCTGGGATGCTAAGGACCCCAGAGCAGATGCTTCAGTCTCCTGCATATACTCAGCATCCTTGGAAACCCAGCCTTCAAATAAGAGGAAATCTATACCTACTCAAGATTGAAAAGGATCTTGCAGTCAGATGCTAGTAATTTCTGGGCTCTTTATTCTGTTCCATTGATTTGTGTACCTGTTTTTATGTCAATACCATACTATTTTATTTACTGTGTTTTTGTGGTATAGCTTGAAACTGGAGTATGATAGCTCTGGCTTTGTTTTTTCTCAAGATTGCTTTGGATATTTGGAGTCTTTTGTGGCTGTGTGGGGTCTGTTTGTTCCAGTTTTGTGAAAAATGCCATTGGAAATTTGATAGGGATTTCACTGAATCTGTAGATGCTTTAGGAGTATGGATATTTTAACAATATTAATTCTTCCAATCTATGAGTGTGATACACCTTTCCATTCTTTTTTTCATCTTCAATTTCTTTCAATGTCTTAACAGTTTTCAGCATACAGGTCTTTCACCTCCTTGGTTAAATTTATTCCTGGGTATTTTATTCTTTTTGATGCAAGCATAAATGGGATTTTTTCTTTATTTTTCTAATAGTTCATTATTAACATGTAGCAATACAATTGATTTTGTATCCTGCCACTTTACTAAATTCATTTGTTAATTCTAATAGTTTTTCTATAGAATCTTTAGGGTGTTCTAAATATAGTATCATGTCACCTGCACATAGTGACAGTTTTACTTCTTCCTTTCCAGTATGGATGCTTTTATTCATTTTCTTGTCTGATTGCTTTGGCTAAAACTTTTAATACTACATTGAATAAAAGTGGCAACAGCAGACATCTTTGTCTTGTTACTGATCTTAGAAGTAAAGTTTTCAGCTTTTCACCACTGACTATGATGTTAGCTGTGTGTCTGTGATATACCTTTTCTATTTTGAGGTATTTTTCCCCATAACCACCTTGGTGAGAGTTTCTTTTCTTTTTCTTTCTTTCTTTCTTTCTTTTTTTTTTTTTTTATCATGGATGGGTGTTGAAGTTTGTCAGTTGTTTTTCTGCATCTATTGAGATGTTAGGTTTTTCCTTTGTGGTTACTATAAGGTTCCCATATAACATACTATATATATAATAGTCTATTTTATGTAGATAGCAACTTAAATTTGATTGCATTTCCAAAACTACAATTTTACTTCCCCCATGTTCATTTTTTTAATTATTTTTTAAAGATTTTATTTATTAATTTGAAAGAGAGGGAGAGAGAATGAGTAGTGGGGAGGGGCACAGAGAGAGAAACAGACTCCTGCTAAGCAGGAAGCCTTATGCGGGGCTTGATCTCAGGACCTGGAGATCATGACTTGAGCCGAAGACAGACTCTTAGCCGACTGAGCTATCCACGTACTGCCTCCTCCCATGTTTATGTTTTTGATGTTACATTTTACATCTTTATTTTGTGTATCTCAACTTATTATTATAATTTTAGTTATTTTTACTTTTGTCTTTTTATCATCATACTAGCTTTATAACTGATTAATCCACTATGTTTGTTATGTATCTACCTTTCTCAGTGAGATTTTTACTTGCATGTGTTTTCTTGTCATTAATTAGTTTTCAGCTTAAACGAATCATTTAAACATATCGCCATAAATCTGGTTTAGTGGTGATAAACTCCTCTAGCTTTTGCTCTACTCTATCTCTCCTTTTATTCTGAATCACATTCTTGCTGGTTATTTTTGGTTGGAAGATTTTTCTTTTCAGTACTTTTGAGTATTCATGCCACTCCCTTCTGGCTGAAAGGAAAATCTGCCGGTAGTCTTACGAGTTTCCTGTGTACATTAAAAAATTGCTTTTCTCTTGCTACTTTTAATATTCTCTCTTCAACTTTTCAGATATTCACCATAATGTGTCCTGCTGTGGATCTTTTTGGGCTCACCTTACTTGGAGCCTTATGGGCTTCCCAGACCAGAATGTCGGTTTCTTTTCTAATTAGGGAAATTTTCAGCCATTATCTTCAAGTAATTTTTCTGCCTCTTTCTTTCTCTTTCCTTTCCTGGGAACCCTACAGTGCAAACATTATTCTTCTTGCTATTACTGTTATGATATCATCACTGAGAAAAATTGTGGGGTTTTGTTTTGTTTTTTTGTTTTTGTTTTACTGCTCTATATGGGTAAGTTTTATTGGTTTGTGTTCTAGCTCACTGACCCATTCTTCTGCTTTATCCAATCTGCTATTGAGCCCCTCTAGTGTATTTTTCTTTTCTTTTCTTTTCTTTTTTTTTGGTAAAGATTTTATTTATTTATTTGACAGACAGAGATCACAAGTAGGCAGAGAGGCAGGCAGAGAGAAAGAGAGAGGAAAGCAGGTTCCCTGCTGAGCAGAAAGCCTGATATGGGGCTTGGTCCCAGGACCCTGGGATCATGACCTGAGCCGAAGGCAGAGGCTTTAACCCACTGAGCCACCCAGGCGCCCCTGTATTTTTCAATTTAGTTACTGTACTCTTTAAATCTATGAGTTCTGTTTGGTACTTTCTTATATTTTCTCTTTGTTGGAAGTTTGACTGTGTTCATTTATTCCTCTCCCAATTTTGGTGAGCATTTTTATGACCATTACTTTGTACTCTTTATCAGGTAGATGACCTAATTCCATTTTATTAAGGTATTTATCTGAAGTTTTGTCTTTTTCTTTTCATTTGGTTCATATTCTTCTGTTTCCTCATTTTACCTGATTCTCTCTTTCTATATATTAGGTGAAACAGGTATTTTCTTAATCTTAAGTGAGTGGTCTTATGTAAGATATGAGCCATGGGGCCAGAAGCACAATCCTTCCTGACCACCAGAGCCAGGCACTGAAGTGTGGGATGCACAGCTATGGTCTCCTTAGGTCTCATCTATGGCCTCCTTAGGTTGAGTTTGACAGCAACTTCCAGGTATAATCTGTGTGTTTCTAAGTTAATCTGGAAGTAGATAACTCCATAAGGGGACCTATACCACGTGGCTTTTTGACATGTGTGCAGGTGCTATAGGACCTGTATTCTTTTGCAAATCTCTAGGTAAGGTAGGCTCTATCTCCTGACCAGGAGCCATTCCTCATTGTACATCTTTGATTTTTTAAATGTAGCTAGTGACCATCTCCTTCACCGGGAGTTGGGACAGTTCCTTAGCCCAAGAAAGTAAATCTTGATTAAGTCAATAAATCATATTCAACCCAATTTGTCAGTATCTGATCTAGGAATAGGAATGTGACACAGTTCTGGCCCCTGAGGGCTAGAAGTCTGCTGTGGGGTGTTGGGGAAAGTTCTCCTATCTTTACAACATGGAACCAAAAGATGGATGTTCTCCATTTCTGTCTTTTGTCACTTGGTTTCTATGTCAATGTGTGATGCCTAGAGCCACCATCTTTTCCACCATGAGGGGAGCCAGTCCAAAAGAAAAGTTAAAGAACTGGCCAGGGTGCTAAAAGGAAAAAAATCCATGTCCTTTCTTATATTATGAACAGCTGAATTAACCAACCTTGGAATTACCCTGGGCTTCTTATGTAAAAGAATATATTTTTAAAATTTATTTAAGACACTCATAGTTGAATTTTTTCTGTTGCAACTCATAGCATTCTGATATAGTACTTAAGAATAAGGACTAACAAATGATTACTTGTATACTAAAGGGAAAAACATCTTTGGCATTGGGGAAGTAAAGATATTGCAGCTTTTGGATAGATAAGCTATAAGAGTATGTGTTGGGTCATCAGTTGCCTTTGGGGAGATCCATGTTAATTAGAACAGCAAAGGAAGCCACCTTAGGAGCACCTGAATTAATCTCAGTTTTGAAGAGCTCGAAATAAGAGAGTCAAGAGCAAAAAGCCACTGTTCTGCACTGTTTCTGTAAGACTTCATTAGTTCACAAGGAAAATGCAGAGTACCCAGAATGCCTGGAAGCCTGGAAGAGGGTGTCAGAGCATCTATGAAGAAGATACATGTGTGTGTAAGCAAGGATGGAATAAGATGGGGAAAGTAGGATTTTAATTACTATAGCACCTAGTGATATGACCCAGAGTGAGTGCATATTTACTGTATTTCATCTATGGGGTAGTAAAGGAAATTCTTTGCAAAACAGCTCTGGATGGCAGAGAAAGTTGTCCAGCTCCAGCTGGCTGTCCCCAAAGAGTTATCCCTAGCTATGGGCCTCTTGGAGATGCACCAACAACTTGGCTTGTGTCTGGACACACCCTGGTATCAGTTCCTTTGAGAACAGCTAGAATGATGAGAACACTCTTGACACTTGGAACTGCTCATATTTTAATTCACTTGTCACAGGATAAATATGTTGCCTCTGTGCTCTGAACCAAATCCTGATGTATTTCTTGGAATGAAGGAAACATAAATCTTCACATTTGACAGATAATAGCAACTCTTCAATAAGCAGCAAAGAAAGGCTAAAATGGAAGACTGGCCACTTCCTATAGCCCCCCAAAAGGCAATTTGAGTAAAATGGAGGCTTTTAAAAACGTATTCATTTCTTTTAGAAGTGCCTAAAAAAAGGGAAAAGCAACACCTGACATCCTGGAGCTATCCTCGCCCAAATGGGCCTTGCTGCTCTCCTGTTGAGGATGAACAAATTTCACAGAACATCAACACAAGATGAAGCCACTCTGTGATCATGGTAGATCGAGACAGAAACAAGTCTAGTTTGTAATCACATGTGAGCACAGACACAACTTGAACATTGTTAAAGTCACAATACATCAAGTGTTCCACTCTCCTGGCAAATGGGAATGACCACTTCCTCTTTGCCAATTAAAACTTTAGCCTTGCTCTATTCTACTCTCCTTCTAGACTAAAGACTTATTAGGATATTGTATTAGTAATTTCCTTGGGCTGCTAAATTACCACAGACTTGGTGTCTCAAAAGAGCAGACATTTATTTTCTCATAGCTCTGGAGACAGGAAGTTTGAAATCAAGGTGCCAACAGAATTGGTTCCCTCTGAAGGGTCTGAGGGAGAATCTGTTCCATACCTACCTCCTCACTCCTAGTGGCTGCTGATAATTCTTGTTGCTCTTTAGCTTATAGGATATATTCCAATGTGTGCCTCTTTTTTCACCTTGCCTTCTCTCCTGTGTCTCTTCTCTTTGTTTCTGTGTCTTTTCTTCTTATAAGGATTCTTGTCATTGTATTTAGAGCCCACCCAGTTAATCTGGGATGACCTTATTTCTAGAGCTTTTGTTTAATTACATTTGAAAGGACCCTTTTTCCAAATAAGGTCACATTTACAGATATTGGGAATTAAGAACTGGGCATATCTTTTGGGGGACCATAATTCAACCCACTACAGATCCCTAACTGTAAATTACCCCAGCTTCCTGACAGCATTCAATCCAGAGCAAAGCCTCACTTCCATAAACTTCTCCAAAATATCTGACATAAATCTTAGAATAAGTCTCTTTTAACACTCTCTTACTGAGGCAGCCTACAGCTCACTGTGATGTGTTCCCCTTTGCTGCAATGAGTAATGAATGCAACTTTTTTTTTCAACTATAGGAATAGTTCTGGTGGTCTCTGGCTGGAGGGCATTGATGCCCCCTAATACTTAACATCTATTGAGCACTCCAATGTGTTAGGCACCATGTCAATGCTCAAATGCAAGAATGGATTGAATCTTTGTAGCAACTCTGTGAGTAGGTTCTATCCATCCTCATTTTACAGCTGAGAAAATTGAGGTTTAGAAAAATTAGTACCATATTAGCCAGGATCCTCCAGAGAAAGAGACCTAAAAGGAGTTAGGGAGGGAGAAAGAGAGGGAATAAAGATTTATTATTTATTATAAAGAATTCGCTGCGTCTTCATAGAGACTAAGAAGTCCCAAAATCTGTAACTGGCAAGCTAGAGACCCAGGACAGCAAACGCTTTTGTTCTAGTCTGAGTCTGAAGACCTGAGAGCCAAGATAGCCAATGGTGCGATTATAATCCTAAAACTGGCAGGCTTGAGATCTAGTAAGAGCCAGTGTTTCAGTTGAGTCCAAAGGCAGGAAAAGAGCTGATATCCCAGTTCTAAGACAGTCAGGTGTGAAGAAGGGCAAATAAGGTCACATTACAAACAAGTCTAGTTTGTAAATTGACTCTCCTCTCTTCTCCAGAGGAGAGTCAGACATTTTGTTCTGTTCAAGCTTTCAACTGATTGGATGAGGCCCACCCACATGAGAGAGGACAACCTGCTTTACTCATTCTGGTTTAAATGTTAATCTTGTCCAAAAACACTTTCACAGAAACATCTAGAATATTATTTGACCAAATATTTGGGCACTCTGTGGTCTAGTCAAGTTGACACATAAGATTAATCATCACAGCATCACTCTCAAGATTCTACAACTAGTAACTGGTGGTGTCAGAATTCAGAGCCCAGGTAGTCTGCCTCTTCAGATCATATTCTGCCATAATACTCCTCAATAATTTCCCTTTCTACAGGTGGCCTTCATCCGGAGACAATCTTCAATGGATTCTATGCCAATTCTCTTTGATCTTGGACTCTTCACCACACAACTTGAAACTGGATTACGTATTGTTTCATGTCTTTATTGTGGTTTCATGCGTGATTTTCTCCCTTCTCTCATTTGATTATTACCATTGGGAACAAGGACTGTGTTTAAGACTTTAATAATAGCTAGCATTATTAAATGCTTCTTATGGACCAAGCACTTTACATGTATTTATCCATTTAATATTCACAACAATATCACAAGGTAGCTACCTTAATTCTCCCCATTTTACAGATGAGAAGACTAGACTCCAGATACTGACCTAACATACATAGGGCTACAGGATAACCCAAGAAATTTGGCCCCAGACCTAGTATTCTTCAACCCTCTCTACCATGCTTCCTGTATCTCTTTACCCCAGTTGGCTCCCACTCTCAGTATCCATCTCAGTGAGTGGCACATACATAGGCACCTAGGGTCTCTCTTTAGGGAGTTGGTTTCAGGGAAAAAGAGCTCTCTGTGGGTACTCAATGGCTTTGAAACTGGCTGACCAGGTTTGTGGGGTGGAATCCCCTCTGCAGGGTACATCTGGCTTGAGGTTGGGCTGGTAATGCTCTCTGGGGTTCCTCTGTTCCTTTGCTGACTTTAGCTCAAGAACCTACTTCCTGGGAAGCCATGACTGAGCAACTCTGTGACACAGCCTCTAGAGAGGTACTTAGGCTGTTCTCACCTGCCTGCATTCTGGTGCCAGGACTAGGCCTTGAAAATGCAATGTTGTCCTGCTAAGCATCAGCTGGGTCCTGTTTTTAGGAAACACTGTCCCACCAGGAGACGTATGAATAGGTTCTTTGCAGAGGGGAGATCTATCCTGAGGTTGGCACAGTGCATGGGTATGGGTCATCGGGGATGGGTACACTTAGTCCTCTGTGAGACTGCTGGAACAAATGCTAACCCAAACATTCAGGGGCTCAGAGCAGAGGATCCACCCCCCAACTCCCAGAATAGGCACATCCGTATTACCTGAACAAGAAGGTGACTTCTAAACTTCCTTAAAGCTGAATTATTTCTTAAGTATTCCAGGAAGACTTAAATTACTGGGACATAGTAAAAATAAGAAAGGGTGTGTACTTTTCAAAGGAAGGTACCTCTCTTTGGTGCCTCTAAAGTACCTGTCACAGTTCTTTCATTACTGAGTCATTATCTTTTTTCTCAAAGGCTATACCATGAGCTCTTTAAGGGAAGAACCATATTTTATTGGTCTTTGTGTTCCCAGAACAAAATACAGGGTCTGCAATATAGGGATCACTTAGGAACATCTTTCTGAGTGATAATATTTGTAGGACCTCCCCTGCTGATTTTTAATCATATTGTCATTATCAAAAAACCTTGTTGTATGGGAAGAACACCTAACAAGAAAGCTGGAGGTTGTGGTTATGTCTCAACTGTGTAATTTTACTTTTGGATGTCAGTTTATTTATCTGAATGAAAAAAGTTGAATTTGAGAAACTCTAAGGTCCGTTCTAGTTTAATCCTAGAACTCTGCATGTGAAATGCTTGGCATCAAGAGGGTGTTAGAGGAGTGTGGTTCCTGCTGTACATGGGTTTGTAGCCTAAGAGTGATAATGTGGACATGGACACACTGACAATCCCTTCCCCCTCCTGCTCTGAGGCTAGTGTCTACCGGAAATGATAGGAAAAGGGGTGGATTTGACTTGTGGGTGACAGCTTTCCAGAGCCCTTGAGGACCTACTTCATGGTCATGGTACCTGCTGCCAGAATGCCTACATTAGAGACCTTGCCTAGAGCTCCCCATGTCTCTCCCATTGCTAATCTCTGTAACCCCGCTGTCAGAATATGATGCAGGCTCTCCACCTTAGGCCATATGCTTGGGAAAAACATCCTCTTTGTAGAGATTCTTGGGGGGAAAGGAAGCACATAGCTCTTTGATCTTGATCCCTAACAAAGAATTTGTCTTGGGATCTTTGAAATCTTGGGAGAAAAAAAAAAAAAAGATCTGTACTTTCAAAGCTTTCCTTATTTGATATATTATAAAACAGGAGGACAAACAGAACTCTGAGGCAAATATTCCTTTGTTCTGGGAGACATTACAGTGGATATTTGGTCATTGAAAGGAAAAACAAGTATTCTAGAATGCCAAAACATAGACTGTGACCTTCCAAGGGGCTCCTGTGTCATAGCATAAGCTGCTTTCATCACAAGTAGAATCGCAGCTCTGTAAATTGTTTTCTATAAAGAAATGCTTCATTTTAAAAGAAGATTTAGTCCTCAGAGACTCTGAAAGTTGTTCCCTGCTCTTGGAAAATATGTGGTTGTTGTTATGAGAATGCAGGCTGGAATCTGGGTGTGAGTGCAGGTGGGAGCAATGGAAACTTACCCTTATTTGGGCCAATGGAGGGATCACCCAGAGAGCCAGACTGGGCAGCTCAAGGCCCATCTGGCTCATTTGTTTGAGGCCCAGCACTCTGCTATATTCTAGACTAATTAACCCAGATTTTGGAAAAGGACTGATATTTAATTTATTGCCTATCAGTTCATTTTCTGGTTAGGGGCCCAGAGACAAGACCAACTGTTCTTGAGTGGTGGGGACATTTCAACTGTTAATCATGTTGAGACATGCCAGAAGGAGACAGAAAATGGGAAAGTACTTGGGGAACACTGAAGCAGGGATTACCAGGCAAGTGACCCATGGAAAGAAGAACCATCTCTCTGATGGAAGGAGATGCCCATAGTCTAGGACTAGTGAAGCAGGCTGAGATGGGTGATGACCAGCAGAGCTTATATGGGGAGAGCTCTGACTTGTGAATTTTATGATTCCTCATTTCTAGTACCAGTTTTAGCTCTCTCAGAGTTGTAATTCCTGTCTATTCTTTCCAAATGCTTATTAATGTCTTGTTACTCAATAAAGTGTGGGGTTAGCTGTTGGAGTCTGAATGATCATAATACCTCTGACCATCTAAGAAGACAGGCAGCAAAGTGAATCAGGTCTGTGGAGGAACAGAAGCTACAGACAGGGAGGGACTGAATGTTGGAGTCACAACTAAATTCATGAGGCAACTGCTGTGAGATATCCCCTCCCCTCAAATATACTGGAGGAAAAGTGTCTTCAAAGAGGGAGACCAGGACCTACTATTTATGCTGCTGGGGAAACTGAGTCAGCAAACAAATGAATTCTGTTTCGTGGAGGTTCTCCTTTATCTAGAATAACAGAGGGCCCCACCCTTGATGGGAAGGAGGGGATTCCGAGGGCAGTGATCATCACACAGAGGGCAAGATGGGAGAGCAATAATGATGAGTGTGAGTGTGCGGAGAGAAGTTTTTGTTTTGGAAGCAGCAAAGTAGAGCAGAGAAAGCATCAGAGACTGATGTCTTGTCCTAACTTTGCCACAAATGAGGTCCATTCATTTATCTTCCTATAGACTCCAGTTTCTCCGCAGAGTAATTTTTATCCTTAGGATGCTTCTGATGTCCCCCTCTGTGTTCCTCCTTAAGCAAAATCTGCCACCATCAATGAGAAATTTTACGTCCTTTTTAGAGATTTCCAGGGGGCTCTGGAGCAACTCTGATCATAGGACTTAATGGTCGAAGTAGGAAGTACCTCCACAGCAAATCCAGATTTGATGGTTTAGGGAAAAATATGCTCAAAGAGCTTCACCAGAATGATATGTCCCAACAGTTACAGCTGTGGGAATGGTGGATTTTGCCATTTCAGATGCCTATTTCAATTTTGGAAGAAAGTCATTTGTGTCTTAGAACCCGAGGTAAACAGACATATCTCTAACTACTCAACTGTGAGCACTCGTCTCTCTTCTCCTTGTATCTTCAGTGACAACATTATCCTGGCACATGTGGGCACTTCGAGGCCACCCAGGACCCCTCTGCAGATCACTCTACTTTCCTGACTCTGGCACAGGCCCAGGACCTTCCTGATGTCCTTCCTTGATTTTTTCCCTCAACTCATCTGAAAAGCATTCACTATGTTCTTATTCTACTTGTGGTTCCCTCAAGCTTCTGTGGTCTTTGAATGAGAAAGAGAAGAGAAAAGTCTTCATGCCTCATCAAACCAGTTTGGAGCCCTACAAATATCCTCTGGAGACTTTAGGACTGCTACATGCTTCAGTCCACCCAGGAACTGAACCATGGGTTCTGATCTAGCATTAACCTAAGCTTAATTTTTCACTTCATTCTTCTCTATTTTGTGGGATGTGTGCATTTTTTTTTTCAAGAGAATCTGTTAAAGACAAATATTTGTTTCCTGAATCTAGTAATAAGGGGAGCCTGGAAGAGTGTGTGGATGTGAGTGTAGAGAGCTGCCTTGGCAAATGTTAGGTGAATAGAGCCAGGAGGTTTTTGTTTTAGTTTTTTGTTTTTTTCACCCTGATTAAAAAAAAAAAAAAAGTGCATCCCAGCTTTCCTTTACATACCTTGATGGACGGTTGGCATTGGGTTGCTACAGCAAGTTTCTCAGGTAAATGTAAGCAGGTCTGGTAGGGCGAGACTGGAAAGGTAGAGTAGAAAGAGTCATGATTAAAATTCTGATTTGGGAAATTATTGCCCAGCTTCAAATCCTGGCACTGCCAAGCAAAAGCCAAGTGCCCTTAGGCAGTTTTCTTAACCTCCTTAAACTTGCTTTTCTCATTTGTAAAATATCTACCTAATACAGTTGCAGTTACTATAACAAAAAATGCTTAAAATAGTTTCCATGTATGAAGCATAAGTGCCTGCTATTATCATTCTAGGTAATCCTTGGCCCTATGCTTTTCCAGAAAATTTACATTATCCTAGGACTTAAGACACCCTCTTACCCGGTGGCTTCCAGTAGATGCCCTAAGGCTTATGGGGGAGAAAAGGAAATCAACTCCTATTCCTTGGGCATCTAAGAAGCAGGCCTTATTCTCAAAATCATCTCATCAAGAAGTTCAGTCAGATGACCATCTACTAGCATCCAAAGTGATGCTGTGTAGGGCCTGGGAGACTGTTACACAGTGGGCTTTGGTGTCAGCCCCAACCAGACACTCTCCACTTCCACTGAGAGTCCTATAGCTAAGTGATTACCATTGCACTGGGAATCAGGGCCTTTTCCAGGTTCAAGGCTACCCTTCTTCTTGCCCTAAAGTGAAAATGAAAAGCCTATAGATCTTAACACAGTGAGTGCCCTGATCTTAAAAAGGTGAGCCCATGTGTGCAGTTTGATGGATGCTTCTCCTAATTATGGAGGTTGAGAGGAACGAAGTCACTAAGAACTCCCAGCTGTTTCGACACCGTGTGTCCTTCAAAAGCTCCTGAAGTTCTTGGAGAGAGAATAACACTCCTCTAGTAAACTGGACTTCAGACAGAGATAAGACATCAAAAACTTGCGTTGAAATCCTCTCAAGTTTTATACACTTAAAGACTGAAAGTCAATTTCTCTTAAATAATGATTGCATCACCCACTTGTGGGTTCTATTTCAATATATTCTTTTAGGAGGCTTATTCCATTATTTTGGTGAGGAACTACTGAAGGTAAAAGGCAAAATTTCCTATTAAGCTCATCCCTAATGTAAAAGATGGTTCTTTATTGGAAGAACTGTTTAATAAAAGTTATTAAAAATGTCTTCAGTTAAACAAACAAAGCTGTACACATCAAAATGTTTGACATCAGGTTAAAAGGGAAAAGTAAGTGCTAGAAAAATCAGGTAGCATGGTCTAGGCATGTCTATTAAGGAGAGCTCAGGGGTGACCTTTTCCACTAGAACACAGCTCCCCACACAGGCAGTCCAAACACCATGTGGTCACAAGGGCAGAGGGCAAGGTCTTTAGTCCTGCAAGAGCTTGAGGTGTGGTGAACTAGAAGAGCTTACACTGACATAGAAATTCTGATTTTCCAAAGAACACTGAAGAAAGACAAGGGCACATCCCAGTCCTCTGATCTGCTCATTCTGTGACCTTCTACCTCCCACATCTTAGATTACACAAAAAAGAACTGAATTGTGTGACTTAAAAAAAAAAAAAAAAAGCAATATTCCTAAATGGACAGGTAACCTTCAGCAGACCAAATGTAGTTTTCAGCTATTGTATTCTAACAATGCTATGGAGTGACACTGTGAGCAAGATCATGTCATTTACAAGTTGGCACATGTCATTTACAAGTTGCTTTGTCTTACCCTTGGTGTTCACTGATGGGGAAAATCACTGTTTCCTTTAACAAATTTTCATTGTTCATCTATCATCTGTTAGTCATGGGGCAAGATATGGCTAAGTCAGATCTGATCTCTGCCTCACAGTAAATGTAATGAGTCCTGTGATCGTCCATGATCTTTGAGACACATCACAGTGTGGGCTGTCAGGGTGGTCAGGTGAAGGATGAGGAGGAAGAACTGGGAGGTGAACTCCAGGCAGAGGAAGTAGCACCTGCCCAGGGGTTGGAAATGAGAAAACGGCCCTTTGGGGGAAACAGGTGACCAGCTGAATGTCACACAGTTGGTGGATAACTACAGAGCTGAGTCATGTCAAAGACTGAGGTTCTGATTGTATTTAGACTTAACACTTGTAAAAAAAGCAGTTTTATTTGACTCCAGCTTGCTGTAAACAATGATGGCAGGGAGATGAAATTAGGAAGTACTATATAAATACCCGAAGTTGCAGGATTTCTTTAAATGTAATAAACAAAGGAATGAGTGGAGGAAAGAATTGCCCAGCTCTTTAATAATATCAGTTATAAAATTAAAAATTAATGATAAACCTGTGATTGCATTGAAAATTCCTTTATATTTGAAGTGATTAACCACAGGTACAACATATGATATTTCACTATCTCCTTCACTTAACATTTTTACTTTTCACAATTATCTAAAATACGTTTTTCAAAATCTTTCAGTCTACACATGTATATGTTTTAGGTATATTAAAATAGGCTCTAATAAAACTTTGTAAGAATGTCCTTCTGTTTATATTAAATGTCAGATATTCAACAAGTATTTTTTGAGTATGTATTATGTAGCAAACAGTGTTCTAGGTCCTGGGGACACAAAAAATGACCAAAACATGTGCAGTAGCTACTCTCAGGGAGCCTGTATTCTAGTTGGGGAACACATTATACACCAGCCAACCAATAACATGTCAGGTGGGACTGATGTTATGAAGGAAAATTAAGGAAGGTGGGGGCTAGAGGGAGAAAGAGTGGTGCTATTTGTAGAAAGGTCAGGAAAACCTCTCTGAAGATGTTTCAGATTCGAGTGGTGGTAGTAGAATGTTGGAAGAGATGGGGGATTCTTGAGAGATTTCAAATGTAGAACCTTTAGATTTGTGGAGGATGGGAAGAGGGCTGCAACAGAGATGACTCAGATCAGGGCAGGAAGGGGAAGATTGGGAGGATTTTGCCAATGACAGATCTAGACCAGAAGGCAAATGTCTGGGGGTTGGGGTTGGGTGTGATATTGGGTCAGAATAGGAAAATATGGGGCCATATGATGATGACAGGCAGGATGATAGTGACAGTCCAGATTCTTGGGTTGCTTGAGGTGTCTGAGGTCATCAGGGATGTAGGACATGACAGGGTTGTCCCTGGTGGTTTCCAGAGAAGACTGTGATGATCAAGCTGTGAAATGATGGGAGAGGATGAGGTGAAATGCCCTAGAGCACAAAGGGCTCAGTGAGACCTCATCTCATGGCACCAAGGTGGTGTCAATTTTGGTGGAGGGGTGGTGGCTGGAGCAAGTGAAGCTCTATTGATACTTTCTGGCACCAGGGCTGCTGCACCTAGAATATGTGGGGCCCTAGGCAAATGTGTGTTATTGGGCCCCTATCTATATAGACAACTTATTTATTAAAACATGTTTCACAAAATTCATGGGAGATGTAGGATTATAGAATAGATATCAGTATAGGATTTATTCACAATATTTAGAATACTCAGCAGGAAAGTGGTACATAAGTATTTTTAAATTTTCCAATCAGACCTTGTGATAATTCTTCATAGTGTCTCAATGACAGTGGGTTCATAGGAACCATCTTTTCCTGTTACGGTCCAGAAACCATATTCTTCATTTTTTTTTCTTGTCAAATGCACTCTTTTTGACTAATTTCTTATCTTCCGCCACAAGGAAATGGTGGTAATGTATTAGTTATTCATAATACCATGGACCTTCAGATCCTTGAAACAATGTGACTCTTTCTGGCTCTGCAGATCCTTTATACCATCTATTTAACACTAGTTATGTCATAACTCATAGTGTGGCATCATTTGTCATGCCGTTCATGAATGCTGGCTTCCAGAGACTCTCACTGTGTTTCACTAATGCTGACCACAAATGCAAGCCTTAACTGGAGTATGCAGAAAAATGAGTGATAATCTGCTCTTTGATCATGTTAAATTTACTTTTTGGAATTTGATAATGCAAATATAGAAAACCACATCTTATACAAATTCTCTTAAACTAGATCTCTAGGCCTCAATTGCTACATTCCTAGAAGATGGTCTTTTTCAATGTTGGCTGCACTCTGACCCTCACATTGCAGCTAGTGAGAAGTTCAGGTTAGTGGCTCATGGGTAGAGCCACTAGAGTAGTTGCATTAGCCAATGTGTGGAATCTCTGACCCTTTACTCTTGGATGTTAGGACAGACCTGGGAGATATCCAGGTCATGATATCAGTCATAGATAAAAGAGGACTTCATTCAATTAGAAAGGCCTGGTGGTGTTGCTGAGCAATGGTTTCAAAACCTCTTGGGGAGATGGGTGTGGCCAGCCATAGAGTGCTGTGAGACTGTGGGATGGAGGGTAAAGCCTGTGAGACTGTGCGGTGATTATGGGTGGTAGCTACAGAGGCAGCTCAGGGTAAAGGATGCCTGCTGCCACCCCTGATGCCTTCATATATGTATGTAGAATGGATGCAGCATCATGGCCAAAACATAAATAGGTAAGATGTGACCGTTGGGTTCATATGAGTAGCTCAAGCCCATGGGTCAGCAGTAGATAGTTGGTACCCCAGAGTCCTGAACTCATTCTCTATTGAACATGAGTGAAAACCATCCCAAATCAGTGTGTCAGTACCAGTCCATGGTCCAACCTCAGAAGAAATCCTCTCTAGTCAACAGGATTGATTAGCTCACCAGACTCCTTGCTTCGGACAGACACAGGTAATGGAACTCTGATAACCCTACAGGCCCAAGTCCTGGAGGAACTCCAGGCATCTCATCAACCCCAAACAAGAGGCATTTTAGAGGGTTGGAGAGTAACTGAAGAGAAAAAAAAAAAAAAACAGGCCCATACTGCATGGTTCCCAGCTGGGACTCAAGGACCTACCTGGTTGGCAGCCATGGGTGGGAGACTTGTACTCTCAAGTGTGTGCTCCCATCCCCTCCCCCTTCCTCCCCTGTGCTTGCCCAGGTCTAGCGGTAATTTCTGGCACCACAGCTCAAAATTAAATGTAATTATGCTTCAGACTTCTTAGCAAATCAGACCTTTGATTAGTGACCAAGTTGTAAATATTCTGTATCTTTC
This sequence comes from Mustela nivalis, assembly GCF_964662115.1. NCBI lineage: Eukaryota > Metazoa > Chordata > Mammalia > Carnivora > Mustelidae > Mustela > Mustela nivalis. Next base: position 86,022,262 of record NC_139031.1, read on the forward strand.
CATAGTTTTCTCAGCACAGAAAAGATATTTATAGTATTTACCTGGCTAAACAAAGTGCTCTTTACATCCAAGGGATTTACTCTTCAGTTTCCTTTTCATTGAAGCTGATTCCCTCTTTAAAGAGAGACTTGCATTTCTGAGGTTCTATTTCTTTCTTAAAATGAGGGCTTTCTTCCACTATTCTCATCCATGGGGTAGAAGGTAGAAATCCTGGTACTGAGGCCAGGGTCACCTAACACACACAGACACATTTGTGTGTTCTTGTAAGTATTGGAGGCCATGGGCAACACAGTGGGAGTGAACTCAAGCCCCACTTCACCTTCTATATACCCAATTCTGAAACATCAGGGGGCTTTCCTGGCCATCCTCTCTGCTGGTGAGCAGCCTTGCTGGCAGCCCTGCCTGAGTTTAAAAGTTTTGGTCCATTTCACAGCTTTATATTTTGCTCCTCTTCCACCTTTGCTTTGCTTACTTCAATTGTTCTTACTGTTTGGGCAGATTCCACATCTATACTTTTAGGGAAATTCACAAAGCTTTGTGAAAAATTAATTTTCTAAATTTAAGGATTTCTCCATAAAGTAATGCTACAATTTCTTAATGTTCTATCATTCATTTAAGATATCATCAGTGGCTATTCTTCAAAGAGATTTAGGCAGTCCTTGACCTTGACACAACTCTTACAAGGTCTCTCCATTATCGTTACCGCATCACTGAACATTTATACTCCAGCTGACAAGCAGATGTTAAGCCATTTTGTGGTGGTTCTGTCTGCCTCCTTGCATTCTGTTTCTGGCAATCATCATTTGTGGGTACCTATCCAATTATCTAAATATCAATAGAATTTTGCTTTTATTTTCTTGTAAAAATGAATGGAAGGTGGTAAAATGAAAGTGCCAATACCAAGGATAATGCAGTTGGGGTTGATGAAGGCAGGTAATCTTGACCTTCAGTAGACATTCCATGGACCTCAAATGGTTGACTGTGAGTTTAGCTGTAGAGAAAAAATAGCCAACCGAAGACTAGGAGACGGTGTATCAACAGAGAAATTGGATTATCTGGAAAAGTGTGATTGGGAAGGATCAGTGACCCAAATGCAGGGAGAAGTGCACAGGGCTGCTGTTGATCTCTTCTCAGAGAAGATGATCATAGGCAATCCAATTTCTCCTGAAAACCATATCAAGAATACCTATCTGACACCATTAAATAGAATCCTTACCAGCTAGTCCTTATGCAAGCTTTAAATAAGTTTTCTCTCTAGGCTGGGATAACTGGCAGCTGAGTTAAGAAATAATTTCAATGGGGCGCCTGGGTGGCTCAGTGGATTAAGCCGCTGCTCAGGCCATGATCTCAGGGTCCTGGGATCGAGCCCCGCATCGGGCTCTCTGCTCAGCAGGGAGCCTGCTTCTCCCTCTGTCTCTGCCTGCCTCTCTACCTACTTGTGATCTCTCTCTCTGTCAAATAAAATAAATAAAATCTTTAAAAAAAAACACTTTAAAAAAAAGAAATAATTTCAAAATCTGTAATTTACTATCTATATATAATGTTCACTGTTTTTAATAAATTAAATAATCTGTACACATTGCATATTCATGCAAAAAATGTCTTTAATCACAAACATACATTTTATAATGTGAGCTCTCTAGGAGTAGAACCCTCACACCCCCATATGCCTACTGTTTGACTTTCAGATCCTCGACCTTCAAATATATTTTCCGGAGTTCATTATATACCAATGTAAAGGACTTTGATTATATGTGATTTATTGCGGGATGATTGATCTCTCTTGTTAAGAATGCTGTGGTGTGGAGGAGTCAAGATGGCGGAGAAGTAGCAGACTGAGACTACTTCAGCTAGCCGGAGATCAGCTAGATAGCTTATCTAAAGATTACAAACACCTGCAAATCCATCGGCAGATCAAAGGGAAGAAGAACAGCAATTCTGGAAACAGAAAAACAACCACTTTCTGAAAGGTAGGACAGGTGGAGAAGTGAATCCAAAGCGACGGGAAGATAGACCCCAGGGGGAGGGGCCGGCTCCCAGCAAGCAGGAGAGCAACGGCGGCAAAATCAGGACTTTTAAAAGTCTGTTCCACTGAGGGACATCGCTCCAGAGGCTAAACCGGGGTGAAGCCCACGCGGGGTCAGCGGGGCCTCAGGTCCTGCAGGGTCACAGAAGGATCGGGGGTGTCTGAGTGTCGCAGAGCTTGCGGGTATTGGAACGGGAAAGCCGGCTACAGAGATGGAGCCGACAGTAAGCTCACAGCTCGGTGTTACCTTGAACCGGTCACAGGCTCGGTGAGCTCGGAGCGCAGCCGGAGGTCAGGCAGACGGGAGTAACTGGGCGCTGTTCTCTGAGGGTGCACTGAGGAGTGCGGCCCTGGGCTCTCGGCTCCTCCGGGCCGGAGACCAGGAGGCCGCCATTTGTATTCCCGTCCTCCGGAACTCTACGGAAAGCGCTCAGGGAACAAAAGCTCCTGAAAGCAAACCCGAGTGGATTACTCACCGGGGCCCCTGGTAAGGGCGGTGCAATTCTGCCTGGGGCAAAGACACTTGAGAATCACTACAACAGGCCCCTCCCCCAGAAGATCAACAAGAAATCCAGCGAGACCAAGTTCACCTACCAAGGAGTGCGGTTTCAATACCAAGGAGAGCAGCAGAATTCCAGAGGAGGAGAAAGCCAAGCACGGAACTCATGGCTTTTTCCCTGTGATTTTTTTTAGTCTTGCAGTTAATTTAATTTTTTTCTTTTCATTTTTGTTTTTTTTCCTCGCCTTCTGGTAAAATTTTTTTTAACTTTTACCTTTTTCTTTTTTAACGTTTTTTAACTAGTTTATCTAATATATATATTTTTTATATTTTATATTTTTCTTATTTGTTTTCTTTTTTAAATTCTTTTCTTTTCTTTTTTTTTCTTATTTCTTTCTTCCTTTTTGAATCTCTTTTTATCCCCTTTCTCCCCCCTCACGATTTGGGATCTCTTCTAATTTGGTTAAAGCATATTTTCCTGGGTTGTTGCCACCCTTTAGTATTTTACTTGCTCCTTCATATACTCTTATCTGGACAAAATGACAAGATGGAAAAATTCAACACAAAAAAAAGAACAAGAGGCAGTACCGAAGGCTAGGGACCTAATCAATACAGACATTGGTAAAATGTCAGATGTAGAGTTCAGAATGACAATTCTCAAGGTTCTAGGCGGGCTCAAAAAAGGCATGGAAGATATTAGAGAAACCCTCTCGAGAGATATAAAAGCCCTTTCTGGAGAAATAAAAGAACTAAAATCTAACCAAGTTGAAATAAAAAAAGCTATTAATGAGGTGCAATCAAAAATGGAGGCTCTCACTGCTAGGATAAATGAGGCAGAAGAAAGAATTAGTGATATTGAAGATAAATGACAGAGAATAAAGAAGCTGAGCAAAAGAGGGACAACAGCTACTGGACCACGAGGGAAGAATTCGAGAGATAAGTGACACCATAAGACGAAACAACATTAGAATAATTGGGATTCCAGAAGAAGAAGAAAGAGAGAAGGGAGCAGAAGGTATACTGGAGAGAATTATTGGGGAGAATTTCCCCAATATGGCAAAGGGAATGAGCATCAAAATTCAGGAGGTTCAGAGAATGCCCCTCAAAATCAGTAAGAATAGGCTCACACCCCATCACCTAATAGTAAAACTTACAAGTCTCAGTGGCAAAGAGAAAATCCTGAAAGCAGCCCGGGAAAAGAAGTCTGTAAATACAATGGTAAAAATATTAGATTGGCAGCTTATTTACAGAGACCTGGCAGGCCAGAAAGAGCTGGCATGATATTTTCAGAGCACTAAACGAGAAAAACATGCAGCCAAGAATACTATATCCAGCTAGGCTATCATTGAAAATAGAAGGAGAGATTAAAAGCTTCCAGGACAAACAAAAACTGAAAGAATTTGCAAACACCAAACCAGCTCTAATGGAAATATTGAAAGGGGTCCTCTAAGCAAAGAGAGAGCCTACAAGTGATAGATCAGAAAGGAACAGAGACCATATACAGTAACAGTCACCTTACAGGCAATACAATGGCACTAAATTCATATCTCTCAATAGTTACCCTGAATATTAATGGGCTAAATGCCCCTGTCAAAAGACACAGGGTATCAGAATGGATAAAAAAACAAAACCCATCTATATGTTGCCTCCAAGAAACTCATTTTAAGCCCGAAGACACCTCCAGATTTAAAGTGAGGGGGTGGAAAACATTTTACCATGCTAATGGACATCAGAAGAAAGCAGGAGTGGCAATCCTTATATCAGATCAATTAGATTTTAAGCCAAAGACTATAATAAGAGATGAGGAAGGACACTATATCATACTCAAAGGGTCTGTCCAACAAGAAGATCTAACAATTTTAAATATCTATGCCCCCAATGTGGGAACAGCCAACTATATAAACCAATTAATAACAAAATCAAAGAAACACATCAAGAATAATACAATAATAGTAGGGGACTTTAACACTCCCCCCACTGAAATGGACAGATCACGCAAGCAAAAGATCAGCAAGGAAATAAAGGCCTTAAACGACACACTGGACCAGATGGACATCACAGATATATTTAGAACATTTCATCCCAAAGCAACAGAATACACATTCTTCTCTAGTGCACATGGAACATTCTCCAGAATAGATCACATCCTCGGTCCTAAATCAGGACTCAACTGGTATCAAAAGATTGGGATCATTCCCTGCATATTTTCAGACCACAATGCTCTAAAGTTAGAACTCAACCACAAAAGGAAGTTTGGAAAGAACCCAAATACATGGAGACTAAACAGCATCCTTCTAAAGAATGAATGGGTCAACCGGGCAATTAAAGAAGAATTGAAAAAAATCATGGAAACAAATGATAATGAAAATACAATGTTTCAAAATCTGTGGGACACAACAAAGGCAGTCCTGAGAGGAAAATATATAGCAGTACAAGCCTTTCTCAAGAAACAAGAAAGGTCTCAGGTACACAACCTAACCCTACACCTAAAGGAGCTGGAGAAAGAACAAGAAAGAAACCCTAAGCCCAGCAGGAGAAGAGAAATCATAAAGATCAGAGCAGAAATCAATGAAATAGAAACCAAAAAAACAATAGAACAAATCAACGAAACTAGGAGCTGGTTCTTTGAAAGAATTAATAAGATTGATAAACCCCTGGCCAGACTTATCAAAAAGAAAAGAGAAAGGACCCAAATAAATAAAATCATGAATGAAAGAGGAGAGATCACAACTAACACCAAAGAAATACAAACTATTATAAGAACATACTATGAGCAACTCTACGCCAATAAATTTGACAATCTGGAAGAAATGCATACATTCCTAGAAACATATAAACTACCACAACTGAACCAGGAAGAAATAGAAAGCCTGAACAGACCCATAACCAGTAAGGAGATTGAAACAGTCATTAAAAATCTCCAAACAAACAAAAGCCCAGGGCCAGACGGCTTCCGGGGGAATTCTACCAAACATTTAAAGAAGAACTAATTCCTATTCTCCTGAAACTGTTCCAAAAAATAGAAATGGAAGGAAAACTTCCAGACTCATTTTATGAGGCCAGCATCACTTTGATCCCAAAACCAGACAAGGATCCCATCAAAAAAGAGAGCTATAGACCAATATCCTTGATGAACACAGATGCGAAAATACTCAACAAAATACTAGCCAATAGGATTCAACAGTACATTAAAAGGATTATTCACAACGACCAAGTGGGATTTATTCCAGGGCTGCAAGGTTGGTTCAACATCCGCAAATCAGTCAATGTGATACAACACATCAATAAAAGAAAGAACAAGAACCATATGATACTCTCAATAGATGCTGAAAAAGCATTTGACAAAGTACAGCATCCCTTCCTGATCAAAACTCTTCGAAGTGTAGGGATAGAGGGCATATACCTCAATATCATCAAAGGATCTATGAAAAACCCACCGCAAATATCATTCTCAATGAAGATAAACTAAAAGCTTTTCCGCTAAGGTCAGGAACACTGCAGGGATGTCCATTATCACCACTGTTTTTCAACATAGTACTAGAGGTCCTAGCCTCAGCAATCAGACAACAAAAGGAAACTAAAGGCATCCAAATTGGCAAAGAAGAAGTCAAATTATCACTCTTCGCAGATGATATGACACTATATGTGGAAAACCCAAAAGACTCCACTCCAAAACTGCTAGAACTTATACAGGAATTCAGTAAAGTGTCAGGATATAAAATCAATGCACAGAAATCAGTTGCATTTCTCTACACCAACAACAAGACAGAAGAAAGAAAATTAAGGAGTCAATCCCATTTACAATTGCACTCCAAACCATAAGATACCTAGGAATAAACCTAACCAAAGAGGCTAAGAATCTATATTCAGAAAACTATAAAGTACTCATGAAAGAAATTGAGGAAGACAAAAAGAAATAGAAAAATGTTCCATGCTCCTGGATTGGAAGAATAAATATTGTGAAAATGTCAATGCTACCTAAAGCAATCTACACATTTAATGCAATTCCTATCAAAGTACCATCCATCTTTTTCAAAGAAATGGAACAAATAATTCTAAAATTTATATGGAACCAGAAAAGACCTCGAATAGCCAAAGGGATATTGAAAAAGAAAGCCAACATTGGTGGCATCACAATTCCGGACTTCAAGCTCTATTACAAAGCTGTCCTCATCAAGACAGCATGGTACTGGCACAAAAACAGACACATAGATCAATGGAACAGAATAGAGAGCCCAGAAATAGACCCTCAACTCTATGGTCAACTAATCTTCGACAAAGCAGGAAAGAATGTCCAATGGAAATAAGACAGCCTCTTCAATAAATGGTGCTGGGAAAATTGGACAGCCGCATGCAGAAAAATGAAATTGGACCATTTCCTTACACCACACACAAAAATAGACTCAAAATGGACGAAGGACCTCAACGTGAGAAAGGAATCCATCAAAATCCTTGAGGAGAACATAGGCAGCAATCTCTTCGACCTCAGCCGCAGCAACATCTTCCTAGGAACAACGCCAAAGGCAAGGGAAGCAAGGGCAAAAATGAACTATTGGGATTTCATCAAGATCAAAAGCTTTTGCACAGCAAAGGAAACAGTTAACAAAACCAAAAGACAACTGACAGAATGGGAGAAGATATTTGCAAACGACATATCAGATAAAGGACTAGTGTCCAGAATCTATAAAGAACTTAGCAAACTCAACACCCAAAGAACAAATAATCCAATCAAGAAATGGGCAGAGGACATGAACAGACATTTCTGCAAAGAAGACATCCAGATGGCTAATAGACACATGAAAAAGTGTTCCATATCACTCAGCATCAGGGAAATACAAATCAAAACCACAATGAGATATCACCTCAGACCAGTCAGAATGGGTAAAATAAACAAGTCACGAAATGACAGATGCTGGCGAGGATGGGGAGAAAGGGGAACCCTCCTACACTGTTGGTGGGAATGCAAGCTGGTGCAGCCACTCTGGAAAACAGCATGGAGGTTCCTCAAAATGTTGAAAATAGAACTGCCCTATGACCCAGCAATTGCACTACTGGGTATTTACCCTAAAGATACAAACGTAGTGATCCAAAGGGGCACGTGCACCCGAATGTTTATAGCAGCAATGTCCACAATAGCCAAACTATGGAAAGAACCTAGATGTCCATCAACAGATGAATGGATCAAGAAGATGTGGTATATATACAGAATGGAATACTATGCAGCCATCAAAAGAAATGAAATCTTGCCATTTGCGACAACATGGATGGAACTAGAGTGTATCATGCTTAGCGAAATAAGTCAAGCAGAGAAAGACAACTATCATATGATCTCCCTGATATGAGGAAGTGGTGATGCAACATGGGGGCTTAAGTGGGTAGGAGAAGAATCAATGAAACAAGATGGGATTGGGAGGGAGACAAACCATAAGTGACTCTTAATCTCACAAAACAAACTGAGGGTTGCTGGGGGGAGGGGGTTTGGGAGTAGGGGGTGGGATTATGGATATTGGGGAGGGTATGTGCTTTGGTGAGTGCTGTGAAGTGTGTAAACCTGGTGATTCACAGACCTGTACCCCTGGGGATAAAAATATATGTTTATAAAAAATAAAAAATTAAAAAAAAAAAAGAATGCTGTGGTGTTCTTTGAAAAAGGTTGTTCTCTCTTTTAACAATACAAATGTTCAATCTGTTTTCTGTATGTTTCCATAAATAAATGAAGCAGAAGTTCCTTCAGTATCAAGGTCAGTCACTTTCTCACTGCCTTTCAGGTCACTGACTTCTGCCTGGAGACATTTAAAAGGCCACAAACAAATAACGCTCTGAAGCCACTGCCAGTTATGAGTCCAACCACATGCTAGGGACACTGTCACCATGATTCAAGTAGAAATGACCATTGTATGTTGAAGAAACTAAGAATCAAGAGGACGCTCTTTAATCTTTATAGGAAACATGGAGGTAGACCCTACACCCACCCCATGGTTTGCCTTTCCCTGGAATCTCAGGTTTGAACAAAATCAAAACTTAAAAAAAAAATGCTCATTGGCCTTCAAAAAGATCAAGTATAGATTCCTTTGCCAATAGAGCTGTTTTTACTTTAATATGTTACAGTGGTCTCTCACAGTTCAAAATAGTCTGAAGCTCTCAGTGACCTATTTTTCAAACAGTTCTAAAAATGCAGATTTCTAAATACATGTTGTCTTAAGTAGTTTATATTTTGAAGTCATAATCCCTAGTCTATGACTAAAAATGTTTAGAGATATCACAGTAAACGTTTTTGGTATAAAGATGTATCTTATTTGGATTTTGAAGAAGCTTAAAGCATAAATTTAAAAATCTAAATATTTAATAATTGCATCCATAAATTTTAAAACCTAAATGTTTAGTAATTGATTTCTTAGGTTAGGCTGTGTTTGAAGGACTGGACTAGATTCTCAGGGGGAGCTGAAGATATTCCCCTAGAGGACAATGTAATTGAAACATTACCTAAAATGATGATAGATGAAACTTAGGTAAAGGTTCAGATATTTGAGAAAATGCAACCGAGTCCATAATATATGAAACCAATTTTGAAAATATATATGCACAGGAAAGAAAAGTCTGGAAGGATAAACACTAAGTTCTTAATGGTGGTTATACCTGGTTTATAGGACTAGTTGTTTTATTTTATTTTCTGTTCTCAAAATGTTTACAATAAAAACGTGTTCGTAAGTAAAAACAAATGATATCTCATAAACATGAAAAGGAAAATTTGGAATAGGGAATTACTATTGTCACAGTCCTGCTCTTTCCTCTGGCTCTCTGGTTTCTCAATTGAACTAGATGTGAGAGAGGCTTAAGGAGTGAAGGATTTTAAACTCAGCATTATGCCATCAGCAATACAATAATCTCATTTTGCATTTCATCTGGGAAGTTTTAATGCTTTACACTTAATAATATTCATCTATGACAATTTAAAGCTTTCTTAACACTTAATAATAGAGCTTCAAGTCACTAAATAGATCAAGTACTAAACCTTGAATAACACCTTTCTAAACCTGAAGGTTTTAAAAAACAAACAAACAAACAAACAAACAAACACAAAAACAAACCTCAGAGCCAACATGAAGGTGAAGGTGCTTATGTTCAGGCATAAGTAGATATTTGTGGGTACTTACGACAGACAAAATATATACAGAAGCCAAAGATCCAATCTTAAAAGATTAATGAATCCATTGATTCATTAATTGTGAGAACATGGTTGTGACCTAAGTATTTTTTACAGCACTTGTTTGGTGACCGGAAATATGTAAGTCGGTGTTAACATTGTTTCTTACTCTGTCAATGCAGACAAGGTTTCTAACTTAGGTTATTTCACTTTGCTTTTCTATAATGCCAAGTGGCTTTTCCAGGGGAGGTCACAGTCACTGTAAACTCCTCTTGTGTCTGGGGCTACTGGGATTATTTTAAACTGTTATGCTCACCTACACTAGATCTTTAAGAATATAGTAAATTTTTTTGGTTTATAGGACTAGGTGTTTTATTTTATTTTCTGTTCTCATTTTCTGTTCTGTAGCTCATTTCTTCTTGTTTTTATGCTGGCGACCTCATCTTACCTTGCTCTGGCAAAGGTAAAGTAGTTCATGTGTCCAGCTGCCTCTCTCCAGAATGCAGTTTACCTGGTTGTCTTGTAATCTTGGTTTTTGATGGATTCAAGAAAATGCGTGATTTTGTGAACTGCTCACCAGCTCTGTCTCATCAGTGTGAGAGTGAAGTTCTCTGGAAGCTTTCTATATCCTAAAGTGGAAGAAAAAGCAAAGTCACCTCCATCCTGTCTCTCACAGTTGGGCTCTAGAAAAATTTGGCTTTTCTGGTTCTATAAAACTGGATTTCTGAACACTTACCATTTACTTTTGTTTTTGCCTGCCACTTCTTTCTTTCTTTCTTTCTTTTTTGAAGATTTTATTTATTTATTTGACAAAGAGAGAAATCACAAGTAGGCAAAGAGGCAGGCAGAGAGCGAGGGGGAAGCAGGCTCCCTGCTGAGCAGACAGCCTGATGTGGGGCTGGATCCCAGGACCCTGAGATCATGGCCTGAGCCAAAGGCAGAGGCTTAACCCACTGAGCCACCCAGGTGCCCCTTGTCTGCCATTTCTTCCTTGAGCTCCTCTCTTTCGTGTAATCCCTAGCCAAAAACAGCCAACATACACTATTTACTTTCTGTTTTCTAACATGCTCAGGAACTGCTGGCACATTACGTTTATGCTGTACCTCCCCAAGTCATGGCAGGTGGAAGCTGTAGAAAATGTTTTGCTAATGCGTAACTTGGATCAGCAGCATTTTTGTCTCTAACATCTGTGTCTTCACTGCTTTCCAGGAAAGAAAATGCGAGAAAACTCCTCAGGTGTTTGCTATGCAGTGTCCACCAGGGACCATCTTCTAGTCAGGATAAATTATGCTATGCTGTGTAAATCTCTGGTTAAAACAGAGGGTTTAATCTCTCACACGAGTTTGATGCACACCGGGGATCACCTCTCTGATAGCATTTGGGACTCATGGCCTCAAAGGTTGCTATGTCAATAGAAGAATGCAAGAAGCATGTTGGATTTGACCACCTTGATCTAAAGTGACTCCTGTCACTTCTCACGGTCACTGCTCAGAATTACTCACAGCCTCAACCTAAGTGCAACAATGCTAAGAAACAGGGGAGGAAATGGATACTAGCTTTGTTACAACAAAGGAACAAGACTGCCTTCTTATTCTATTTGAAATAGAGTTAGTAAATATATGTCAGATGTAGCACTGTCTAGTAATGCACAAGGCAGGGCTCAGGCCACCCAAAATTGGTCTCCCCCTCCCTACAGTTTCTCATGAGGCTCAAATGAAACTAACACTGGAGGACATTTGAGCTCATACAGCTCTTCCATGCCCATATATCACTACATATCATGTTCAGGCCTCACAAGCACTGACAATCAGTGGTAACATTAGACTGGCACACACCAGTATGGTACATTGCCCTCTATACCCAACAGCCCTTCTGAGCGATTGAGTATCCATCCTGGTGGATCAGTGCCCATGAGTTATGATTATTCATTATGATGATCACTCCTGCTTACTATTCAAATTACTTCTAGATCTTACAAGATCCTGCCAGTGTTTAGTGTTTTTTGTTTTTACAAAACACCAGTCCAAACCAAACAACCTGAAAAATAATGTAAAGGTTTATGTTAAGTTTCTTTAAAAAGGCAGCTCCGAAGGCTTGCTTAGAGCATATCACCTAAACCTTTCTATACAACCTCTTTAAACATCTTTTCCTCATTTAGAGATTTTACTCATGGCAGCAGACAAAATTTCCTTTTTCTCTCTCTTTATGCACACAGTCCTATTTCTACGAAGTGGCTTTTTGAGTTCATTGTCTTTTCCTGTCTTGCCTCCTTTTCTTCTGTAAACCTTATGCCTGGCCCTCCCTCCTGCACAAAGCCATTTGATAAGGTAGCCTGATTCCATTTGGGCTGTTTTACCAGTACTTGGAAATCTAGTGAGTCTATTCATTAGATTGGTCTCCCCCTCCCTACAGTTTCTTTTGAGGCTCAAATGAAACTAACACTGGAGGACATTCGAGCTCATACAGCTCTTCCATGCCCATACATCACTACACATCATGTTCAGGCCTCACAAGCACTGATCACTATTTTATCTCAGACTGTACAATTATTTCATTAATGATACTTGGATATTTGTCATGAGAAAAAAGTAAGAAGACACCACTCTCAAGATGCTAACATTTTTTTCCACAAGCAGAAGCTGAGTAGTGGGCTCACCATAATGCATCAAGCAGGTTTTCAGAAGAAGAGTGTTTCTATCTCAGTCATTGCTGATGAAACCTTCCATAAGAGTAGAATCTGCCAACTTCATCACAAATGTATGTGAACAACAGATTTTTCCCTGCCTCAGACATTAACAAACTGCAGATGGTAAATAGTTCTCTGCTTTAAAAGCCAGATTTATTTCTCAGTCTGTTAAAATGTAAATACCCAAAAAAGAACGCAGTTCCTTGCCACCACAGGTTTGTCAAAGTCTTTGTTCTCAAATAATCTTAAATATAACTGCCCTTTGAGAAGGTATACTCTTGGAATAAGCCACATTTAATGCTTGGAGAATCAAACTGATTTTTGTCTATGATACTGTTATTATAATTTTTAAGAGAAAAATAGTGCCAATCCTTGTAGAAACTCCCCTTCTCTAAAAGGTAGTTTGAAGTTGCAATTCTTTTGTTCTTCCCTCCCAAAAAAGATAGATGGATGGGTAGATGGATGGATGGGTAGATAAGTAGATAGATAAATGGATGATAAGCAGACAATTATTTAACAGATAAAGGAGATAAATGAAAATGGAGTAGAAAATGACATCACATAGAACCAAAGTGCCCAGGTAACTGGGAGCTGATGCACCTGTATGACAGTAAAGAATTAACAAGGATTCCTCTGGTCCAAATGGTGATGTAAGAAGACTCTGAACTCACCTCCTCAATGGACACTAAATCTACACTTATTTATGAAGCAATTCCTCCTAAAGAAGAACTTAGGGCTGATAGAATAGCTTCTACACAACAGAAGATAAAGAGACCACATAGAGAACAGCAAGAGGGATGGAGACATGGTAATGAAGGGAACTTGACCCTCCAATGCTGCAAGCTGCAGTGGGGAGAGATAGTATTGAGGGACTATGAACACATTGTCCACCCTGGGGCACAAAAAAAAAAAAAGCTGTGGCTTAAAGGAGTGACTTGAATATATGAAAACCAACCCTAGAACCCTGCTACATGGTGGTGGAGAGGGGAGGGAGGGGTTCCTGGGACTGTCTCTAAGTAAGAAGGGTTGGTGCCATGGTGTACATTCTCCCTCCACCTTCCTAGAACAGACTCAAGCAGCGTCCAGGAGCCATAGTTGACTTGCTTCAGTGATCCCCAGGCTCCTAACCCACACCAGTCCAAGCTGTTCCACCAAGACAGTCCCAGTGTAGCATACACTATGATAGCCATAGTCACTGCTCACTACAGTTTCGACCATCTTGTCAAGGTGACACAGGCACAAGGTACCCTGCCTGAAACACTCCAGACCAACCACACTTAATTCTAAATGATATGGTTGGGTATCCTTAATGCAGAGCACTCTGGGACCTTCTGACTAGTGCCTGCTTTGGCTCCAGCTGCCTTTGGCTCTGGCTACACTGCTGGAGTGCTCTGTGTGAGGAGTGTCCTGGAACTCCTTGGGTCCAACTGCCTGCCTGAGCAACCCCTCTGCTGAGCACCTATTTCTGTTTCAGCTGTTCTGCCAGGAAGCCCTTTGTGCAGAGGGCCCTGGAAGCCCATGACTAGCACCTACCCACTTTAGCTTCACCAGTCCTGCAGGTACCCTCTGCATAAAGAGACCCAGAGCCATGCCCACTTCAGCTCTGGCCATATCACCAGGGCAGCTCCAGCACAGAGTGCTCTGGGACCCACAAACCACACAAACCACAGCTCCAGCCAGCCAGCCAAAGTCATCAGGCACACCGAGTCTATACAGACTTTACACATACCATTACTTCCAGTTTAGGAGAAGTAGTTGTTCCACCTAATTCATAGAAACAAATGCAGAAAGTCAAGAAAATGAGGAAACAGAGGAATATGCTCCAAATGAAATAAAAAGACAAAACATCAGAAAAAGGACCGAATGAAATGAACAAAATCTACCTGATAAAGAATTCAAAGAGATGGTCATAAGGATGGTCACCACACTGGAGAAAGGAGTGGAAAGACTCAGTGAGAACTTCAACAAAGAGATAGAAAATATAAAAAAGAACCAATCAGAGTTGAAGAATACAATAAACAATAACCAAAATGAAAATTACACTAGAAGGAAACAACAGCAGGTTAAAAAATTCAGAAGGATGGATCAATGATCTGGAAGACAGAGTAATGGAAAGCACCCAAGTTAACAGCAAGAAGAAAAAAGAATTTAAAAAGAATAGTTATAGGATATTCTGAACAACACCAAGTGAACAAACATTTGCATTATAGGGGTCCCAGAAGGAAAGGAAAGAAGAAAGGGGACAGAAAACTTACTTGAAGATATAATAAATGAGAACTTCCATAAAATAGGGAAGGAAACAGATACACAGGTTTAGGAAACACAGAGAGTTTCAATGAAGATGAACCCAAGGAGGTTCCACCATGACACATTAGTAATTAAATTTAGTAATTTAGTAATTAAAACGTAAAAAATTAAAGACAGAGAATTTCAAAGGAACAAGAGAGAAGCTATTAGTAATGTACAAAGGAAACCACATAAGGCTACTGGCCAAGTTTTCATCAGAAATACTGCATGTCAGAAGTAAATGGCATGATATATTCAAAGTGATAAAAGAAAAAAAAAACTATAATGAAGAATGCTGTACCTGGCAAGATTATCATTAAAAATTTGAAAGAGACATAGAGTTTCCCAGGCTAAGAGAAGTTAAATAAGATTACCACCAATAATCTGGCTTTACAAGAAATATTAAAGGAACTTATTTAAGTGGAAAAGAAAAAGATGTAACTAGAAGCAAAAAAAATTAAGAGAGGAAAAATGTTCATAAGTTAAAGTAAACACACAGTAAAGGTAGTAAGGCAGTCACTTATAAAGCTAGTATGATGGTTAAAAGAGAACATTAAAAAAAAAAAAAGAGGTGGCACCTGGGTGGTTCAGTCATTAAGTGTCTGCTTTTGGCTCAGGTCATGATCCCAGGGTCCTGGGATCAAGGCTTGCATTAGGCTCCCTGCTTAGAAGGAAGCCTGCTTCTTCCTTTCCTATTCCCCCTGCTTATATTCTTTCTCTCACTGTCTCTCTTTCTGCCAAATAAATAAATAAAATCTTAAAAACAAAAAAAAGACTAAAGGGGCACCTGGGTGGCCCAATGGGTTAAAGCCTCTGCTTTCAGATCAGGTCATGATCCCAGGGTCCTGGGATTGAGCTCTGCATCAGGTTCTTTGCTCAGCAAGGAGCCTGCTTCCTGCTTCCTCCTCTCTCTGCCTGCCTCTCTGCCTACTTGTGATCTCTGTCAAATAAACAAATAAAATCTCTTAAAAAATTAAAAAATAAAAAAATAAAATAAAATAAAGACTAAAGTAGTACAGTCAATAACACCTGAAGAATTAGTTAAGGGCAATTGCACTACTGGGTATTTACCCCAAAGATACAGATGTAGTGAAAAGAAGGGCCATTTGTACCCCAATGTTTATAGCAGCAATGGCCACAGTCGCCAAACTGTGGAAAGAACCAAGATGCCCTTCAATGGACGAATGGATAAGGAAGATGTGGTCCATATACACTATGGAGTATTATGCCTCCATCAGAAAGGATGAATTCCCAACTTTTGTAGCAACATGGATGGGACTGGAAGAGATTATGCTGAGTGAAATAAGTCAAGCAGAGAGAGTCAATTATCATATGGTTTCACTTATTTGTGGAGCATAACAAATAGCATGGAGGACAAGGGGAGATGGAGAGGAGAAGGGAGTTGGGGGAAATTGGAAGGGGAGGTGAACCATGAGAGACTGTGGACTCTGAAAAACAATCTGGGGGTTTTGAAGGGGCCAGGGGTGGGAGGTTGGGGGAACCTGGTGGTGGGTATTAGAGAGGGCACAGATTGCATGGAGTACTGGGTGTGGTGCAAAAACAATGAACACTGTTACGCTGAAAAGAAATAAAAAAAATTATTTAAGGGGACTCAGATAATAAAAAGACGTAAAATATTTTTTAAAAGATGTAAAATATGACTATATTATATATATATGATCATATATATGTATATATAAAAATTTTATATATATATGTATATATATATATATATATACATATATATATAAAACAATGAGGCACATAGTAAAATGAAGTTCTCTTAAAATGTGCTCAAACTTAAGTGACCTTGAACTTAAGATAGTTTGCTATATATGTAGGATGTTATACATAAGCCTTATGATAACCACAGACCAAAAACCTATAGTAGATATGTGAAAAATAAAGAGAAAGGAAAACAAGCATAACATTAAAGAGTATCGTAAATCCCAAGAAGAAAGAGCAAGAGAAGATGAAAGGAGCAGAGAAGAACTACAAAACCAATCAGAAAAAAATTGTAACTGGCAGTAAGTACATACCTATTAATAGCACTTTAAATATAAATGGTCTAAATGCTCTAATCATAAAACACAGGGTGACAGAATGGATAAGAAAACAAGACCCATCTATTTGCTGCCTAAAAAAAGACTCACTTTGAACCTAAAGACATGTACAGACTGAAAGTAATGGAATGGAAACAGATATATCATTCAAATGGAAGCAAAAACAAAGGGGGGGCAGCAATATTCATATCAGACAGACTCTAAAACAAAGACTGTAATGAGACAAAGGAGTGCTGATATAATGACAGGATCAATCCAACAAGAGGATGTGATAATTATAAATACCTATGCACCCAACATTGGAGCACCTAAATACATAGGGCAAACATTAAAAGACATAAAAGGAGAAATTGATGGTAAAAATATAATAGTAGGGTACTTTAACACCCCACTTACATGAATGGTTAGACCAGTTATAAAATCAACAAGGAAATAGTAGTTTTGAATGACACATTAGACCAGATGGACCTAAAAGTCATATAGAAAACATTCTATACAAAACTACCAAAATTCATATCCTTTTCAAGTGCACCTGGAATTCTCCAGGATAGATCACGAATTAGAGAACAAAACAAGTCTCAATATATTTAGGAAGACTGAAATCATGTCATACATCTTTTCCAGCCAAATGGTATCAAATTAGAACTCAACCGCAAGAAGAAAACTGCGAAGCCACATGTGAAGGCTAAACAACATGCTGCTAAACAACCAATGGTCAAAGAATAAATCAAAAAAGAAAATTTAAAAAATACATGGAGTCAAAAGCACATGAAAACATAATTGTCCAACATCTTTGGGATGCCATGAAAGCAGTTCAAAGAGGGAAATTTATAGTGATACACACCTACCTCAAGAAACAAGAAAAAATTCAAATAAAAAAATCTAACCTTGTACCCAAAGGAATTAGAAAAGGAAGAATGAGTAAAGCCCAAGGTAAGCAGAAGGAAGACATAATAATAAAGATCAACAGAAATAAGTGAAATAAAGACAAAAAAATAGGAAAGACCAAAGAAACCAAGTGCTGGTTCTTTGAAAAGATCAATAAAATTGATAAATCTTTAGCCAGAGTTATCAAGAAAGAGAGAGGACCTAAATAAATAACATCAGAAATGAAAGAGGAGAAGTAACAGCCAGCAACACAGAAATACAAAGGACGATAAGAGTGACTATGAAAAATCATATATCAACAAATTAAAGAACCTAAAAAAACTGAATTCATAGAAACATACAATCGTTGAAAATTAAATCAGGAAATAAATAGAAAATCTGAAAAGACCAAATACTAGTAATAAAATTAAGCAAGCAATCACAAAACTCCCAACAAACAAGTGTTTAGAACCAGATAGATTCAAAGGTGAATTTTACCGAACATTTAAAAAAGAGTTAACATCCACTGTCCTCAAACTATTCCAAAAAATAAAAAAGGAAAGAAAACCTAGGTCAGCATTACCC
Organism: Mustela nivalis; assembly: GCF_964662115.1. Lineage (NCBI taxonomy): Eukaryota > Metazoa > Chordata > Mammalia > Carnivora > Mustelidae > Mustela > Mustela nivalis. Next base: position 86,040,418 of record NC_139031.1, read on the forward strand.
TGATATCAAAACCAGACAAGAAACTATCAAAAAAGAGAGAGAGAGAGAGAGAAAGAAAGTAAAAGAGAAAACTAAATAGCCTTAATGAGTGTTAATGTAAAAATCCTCAACAAAATATCAGCAAAGCACAGTCAACAATATATTAAAAAGATCACTCCCCGTGATCCAGTAGAATTTATTCTGGGGATGCAAGGATGTTTTAATATATGCAAATCAATCAGTGCGATTTGTTAATACAAATGAAAGATAAAAATTGTATTATATTTCCATTAAATGCAGAAACAACATTTGACAAAATTAAACATCTAGTCATGATGAAAACTCTTAACAAAGTGAGTTTACAGAAACATACCTCAACATAATAAAAAGTCATATATGACAAACTCAGAGCTAACATCACACTCAGCAGTGAAAATGGAGAGCTTTTCCTTTAAGATCAGAAACAAGACAAGGAGGTCCACTCTTGCCACTTTTATTCAGCATAGTGCTGGAGATCCTAGCCATAGCAATCAGACAAGAAAAAGAAATAAAAAGCATCCAAATTTGTAGGAAAGAAGTAAAACTGTCCCTATTTGCAAGTGACATGACACTATACATAGCTAATCCTAAAAACTCCACCAAAGAGCTATTAGAAATAATAAGTGAACGGGTGAATGGATAAGGAAGATGTGGTCCATATACACTATGGAGTATTATGCCTCCATCAGAAAGGACGAATACCCAACTTTTGTAGCAACATGGACGGGATTGGAAGATATTATGCTGAGTGAAATAAGTCAAGCAGAGAGAGTCAGTTATCATATGGTTTCACTTATTTATGGGGCATAACAAATAGCATGGAGGACATGGGGAGTTAGAGAGGAGAAGGGAGTTGGGGGAAATTGGAAGGGGAGGTGAACCATGAGGAGAATATGGACTCTGAAATACAATCAGGGTTTTGAAGGGGCGGGGGGGGGGGAGGTCGGGGTACCAGGTGGTGGGTATTTATAGAGGGCACGGATTGCATGAAACACTGGGTGTGGTGCAAAAACAATGAATACTGTTATGCTGAAAATAAAAAATAAATTAGAAAAAAAAAGAAATAAGTGAATTAAGTTGTAGGATACAAAATTAATATACAGAAACCTCTGCACTTCTATACACTAATAACGAAATAGTGGAAAGAGAAATTAAGACAACTCATTTGCAATTCCACCAAAAAGAATAAAATACAAAAACTGTATTATTTTTCATCAAAAAGAATAAATGTAATCAAGGAGATGAAAGACTTGTACTCTGAAAAATATAAAACACTCATGAAAGTAATTAAAAACAACAGAAACAAATGGAAAGACATACCATGCTCATGAATTGGAAGAATCTGTATTGTGAAAATGTCCATACAAATAATCCCAAAATTTATATGGTATCACAAAAGACCCTGTAGCCAAAACTATCTTGAGAAAAAAGGACCAAAGCTGGAGGTATTACAATCCCAGATTCAAGAAATACCACAAGCTACAGTAATCAAAACAGTATGGTACTGGGGGTGCCTGGGTGGCTCAGTGGGTTAAAGCCTCTGCTTTCAGCTCAGGTCATGATCTCAGGGTCCTGGGATCAAGCCCCGCATTGGGCTCTCTGCTCAGCAGGGAGCCTGCTTCCCTTCCTCTCTCTCTGCCTGCCTCTCTGCCTACTGTGATCTTTGTCTGTCGAATAAATAAATAAAATCTTAAAAAAAAAACCAGTATGGTACTGATGCAAAAATAGACACATAGATCAATGGAACAGAATTAAGAGCCCAGAAGTAAACCCACATTCATATGGTCAACTAATTAATGACAAAGGAGGCAAGAATATACAATAGGCGAAAGAGAGTCTCTTCAATAAATGGTGCTATGAAAAATGAACAGCTATATGCAAAAGAATGAAGCTGGACTACTATCTTCTAACACACACAAAAATAAACTCAAAATGGATGAAAGATCTAAATGTAAGACCTGAAACCAAAAAACCCCTAGAAGAAATCATAAGCAGTAATCTCTTTGACTTTGATCATAGCAATATTTTTCTAAATATGTCTTCTTTGGCAAGGGAAACACAAGCAAAAATAAACTATTGGGAATACATCAAAATAAAAAGTTTTTTTCATAGCAAAGGTAGCCATTCACAAAATAAAAGGGTAACCTACTGAATGGGAGAAGATATTTACAAATAATATATACAATAAGGAGTTAATATCCGAAATATATGAAGAACTTACTCAAAACAAAACAAAAACCCAAATAAAAAATAGACAAAGGACCTGAATAGACATCTTTCCAAAGAAGACATACAGTGACCAACAGATATGTGAAAAGATGTTTAACGTCACCAATTATCACAGAAATGCAAATTAAAACCACAATGAGATATCACCTTATACCTGGCAGAATGGCTAAATGAAAAATGACAAGATATAACAAATATTGGAGAGACTGTGGAAAAAAGGAACTTTTGTGCACTCTTGGTGGGAATGTAAATTAGTGTGGTCACTTTGGAAAACAGTATATAGTTTCCTCAAAAATTTAAAAATAGAAATACCATATGATCTAATAATTCCACTACTGAGTATTTACCCAAAGAAAAGGAAAAACTAATTCAGAAAGTCACACACACTCCTATATTTACTGCAGGATTATTTACAATAGCCAAGATATGCAAGCAATCTAAATATCCATCAGTAATTGAACAGATAAAGAAGACACAGTATATATACACAGTATATATACACAATGGTATATTACTCAGCCATTAAAAAGAATGGGATCTGAGGTGCCTGGGTGGCTTAGTCAGTTAAGCATCTGAGTCTTGGTTTGGGATCAGGTTGTGATCCCAGGGTTCTGGGATTGAGCCTTGTGTTGGACTCTGTGCTCAGCAGGGAGCCTGCTTGTGATTCTCTACCTCTTCTTCTGTCCCTCCCCTCCCCCCCAATAAATATGTCTAAAAAAAAAAAATGGGATCTTGCTATTTGTGATGATGTTGAAGGACCTAGAAGGTATTATGTTAAGTGAAAAAAAGTCAGAGAAAGAAATACCATATAATTTCACTGATATGTGAAACATATTAAAACAAAATGAAACAAACAAACAAAAAAACCAAATGAACAAAGGAACAAAAAGCAGAAACAGAGCCATAAATACAAGGAAATAATGGTTGCCAGAGGGAAGGGGCTCGGTGGATGGGTAAAATGGGTGAAGGGTAGTGAGACATATTTGCTTCCAGTTATGGAATTCATAAGTCACAGGGATGAAAGGTACAGCTTAGGGAATACAGTCAATGGTATTAAAGTAGCATTGTACAGTGGTAGGTGGTAGCTACACCTGTGGTGAGCACAGTATATCTTATAGAGTTGTCGAATCACTATATTGTACCTTTGAAACTAATATAACATTGTGTGTCCATTTTAAAAAGGCAAAATAGGGGAGAGGAGTCAAGATGGTGGAGAAGTAGCACGCTGAGACTACTTCACCTAGCAGGCGATCAGCTAGATAGCTCATCTAAAGATTGCAAACACCTACAAATCCAATGGCAGATCAAAGAGAAGAACAGCAATTCTACAAACAGAAAATCAACCACTTTCTGAAAGGTAGGACTGGCGGAGAAGTGAATCCAAGGCGATGGGAAGATAGACCCTGGGGGGAGGGACTGGCTCCCGGCAAGCAGTGGAGCAACGGAGCAGAAAATCGGGACATTTAAAAGTCTGTTCCACTGAGGGACATTGCTCCAGAGGCTAAACCGGGGTGAAGCCCACGCGGGGTCAGCGTGGCCTTAGGTCCCGCAGGGTCACAAAAGGATCGGGGGTGTCAGAGTGTCGCAGAGCTTGCAGGTATTGGAATGGGGAAGCTGGCTACAGAGACAGAGCCGAGGAGTGAGCTCCCAGCTAAGGGTTACCTTGAACCGGTTGCAGGCTCAGTGAGCTCAGAGAGCGGCAGAAGCCACTGAGACGGGAGTAATTGGGCGTTGTTCTCTGAGGGCGCACTGAGGAGTGGGGCCCCAGGCTCTCGGCTCCTCCAGGCCAGAGACCAGGAGGCTGCCATTTTCATTCCCGTCCTCCGGAACTATACGGAAAACACTCAGGGAACAAAAGCTTCCGAAAGCAAACCCGATCGGCTTACTCCGCCTGGCCCCTCGTAAGGGCGGTGCAATTCCGCCTGGGGCAAAGACACTTGAGAATCACTACAACAGGCCCCCCTCCCGGAAGGTCAACAAGAAATCCAGCCAGGACCAAGTTCACCTACCAAGGAGTGCAGTTTCAATACCAAGGAGAGCAGCAGAATTCCAGAGGAGGTGAAAGCAAAGCAAGAAACTCATGACTTTCTCCCCATGATTCTTTAGTCTTGCAGTTAATTTAATTTTTTTTCTTATTTAAATTTTTTTCTCTTCTTCTGCTAAATTTTTTTTAAACTTTTACCCTTTTCTTTTTTAACGTTTTTTAACTAGTTTATCTAATATATATATTTTTCTTTTTTATACATTCTCTTTATTCATTTTCTTTTTTTTTAATTGCTTCTTTTCTTTTTGTTTTCTTTTTTTTTCTGAACCTCTTTTTATCCCCTTTCTCCACCCCCCCCCCCCACGATTTGGGGGTCTCTTCTGATTTGGTTAAAGGATATTTTCCTGGTGCTGTTGATACCCTTTTGGTATTTTACTTGCTCCTTCATATACTCTTATCTGGACAAAATGACAAGGCAGAAAAATTCACAACAAAAACAAACAAACAAACCAAGAGGCAGTACCAGTGGCTACGGACCTAATCAATACAGACATTGGTAATATGTCAGATCTAGAGTTCAGAATGATGAGTCTCAAGGTTCTAGCTGGGCTCAAAAAAGGCATGGAAGATATTAGAGAAACCCTCTTGGGAGATAAAAAAGCCCTTTCTGGAGAAATAAAAGAAGTAAAATCTAACCAAGTTGAAATAAAAAAAAGCTATTAATGAGGTGCAATAAAAAAATGGAGGCTCTCATTGCTAGGATAAATGAGGCAGAAGAAAGAATTAGCAATATAGAAGACCAAATGACAGAGAATAAAGAAGCTGAGCAAAAGAGGGACAAACAGCTACTGGACCATGAGGGGAGAATTTGAGAGATAAGTGACACCATAAGACGAAACAACATAGGAATAATTGGGATTCCAGAAGAAGAAAGAGAGAGGGGAGCAGAAGGTATACTGGAGAGAATTACTGGGGAGAATTTCCCCAATATGGCAAAAGGAACAAGCATCAAAATCCAGGAGGTGCAGAGAATGCCCCTCAAAATCAATAAGAATAGGTCCATACCCTGTCACCTAATAGTAAAATTTATAAGTCTTAGTGACAGAAAATCCTGAAAGCAGCCCAGGGAAAGAAGTCTGTAACATACAATGGTAAAAATATTAGATTGGCAGCAGACTTATCCACAGAGACCTGGAAGACCAGAAAGAGCTGGCATGATATATTCAGAGCACTAAACGAGAAAAACATGCAGCCAAGAATACTATATCCAGCTAGGCTATCATTGAAAATAGAAGGAGAGATTAAAAGCTTCCAGGACAAACAAAAACTGAAAGAATTTGCAAACACCAAACCAGCCCTACAGGAAATATTGAAAGGGAACCTCTAAGCAAAGAGAGAGCCTAAAAGTAGTAGATCAGAAAGGAACAGGACAATATACAGTAACAGTCACCTTACAGACAATACAATGGCACTAAATTCATATCTCTCAATAGTTACCCTGAATGTTAATGGGCTAAATGCCCCAATCACAAGACACAGGGTATCAGAATGGATAAAAAAACAAAACCCATCTATATGTTGCCTCCAAGAAACTCATTTTAAACCTGAAGAAACCTCCAGATTTAAAGTGAGGGGGTGGAAAAGAATTTACCATGCTAATAGACATCAGAAGAAAGCAGAAGTGGCAATCCTTATATCAGATCAATTAGATTTTAAGCCAAAGACTATAATAAGAGATGAGGAAGGACACTATATCATACTCAAAGGGTCTGTCCAACAAGAAGATCTAACAATTTTAAATATCTATGCCCCCAACGTGGGAACAGCCAACTATATAAACCAATTAATAACAAAATCAAAGAAACACATCAACAATAATACAATAATAGTAGGGGACTTTAACACCCCCCTCACTGAAATGGACAGATCATCCAAGGAAAAGGAAATAAAGCAACAAGGAAATAAAAGACTTAAATGACACAATGGACCAAATGGACATCACAGATATATTAAGAACATTTCATCCCAAAGCAACAGAATACACATTCTTCTCTAGTGCACATGGAACATTCTCCAGAATAGATCACATCCTCGGTCCTAAATCAGGTCTCAGCCGGTATCAAAAGATTGGGATCATTCCCTGCACATTTTCAGACCACAATGCTCTGAAGCTGGAACTCAATCACAAGAGGAAATTTGGAAAGAACCCAAATACATGGAGACTAAACAGCATCCTTCTGAAGAATGAATGGGTCAACCAGGAAATTAAATAAGAATTGAAAAAATTCCTGGAAACAAATGGTAATGAAAACACAATGGTTCAAAATCTGGGACACAGCAAGGCAGTCCTGAGAGGAAAATATATAGCGGTACAAGCCTTTCTCAAGAAACAAGAAAGGTCTCAGGTACACAACCTAACCCTACACCTAAAGGAGCTGGAGAAAGAACAAGAAAGAAACCCTAAGCCCAGCAGGAGAAGAGAAATAATAAAGATCAGAGAAGAAATCAATGAAATAGAAACCAAAAAACAATAGAACAAATCAACGAAACTAGGAGCTGGTTCTTTGAAAGAATTAATAAGATTGATAAACCCCTGGCCAGACTTATCAAAAAGAAAAGAGAAAGAACCCAAATAAATAAAATCATGAATGAAAGAGTAGAGATGACAACTAACACCAAAGAAATACAGACAATTATAAGAACATATTATGAGCAACTTTACGCCAACAAATTTGACAATCTGGAAGAAATGGATGCATTCCTAGAGACATATAAACTACCACAACTGAACCAGGAAGAAATAGAAAGCCTGAACAGACCCATAACCAGTAAGGAGATTGAAACAGTCATCAAAAATCTCCAAACAAACAAAAGCCCAGGACCAGACAGCTTCCTCAGGGAATTCTACCAAACATTTAAAGAAGTAATTCCTATTCTCCTGAAACTATTCCAAAAAATAGAAATGGAAGGAAAACTTCTAAACTCATTTGATGAGGCCAGCATCACCTTGATCCCAAAACCAGACAAGGATCCCATCAAAAAAGAGAACTACAGACCAATATCCTTAATGAACACAGATGCGAAAATTCTCGCCAAAATACTAGCCAATAGGATTCAACAGTACATTAAAAGGATTATTCACCACGACCAAGTGGGATTTATTCCAGGGCTGCAAGGTTGGTTCAACATCCGCAAATCAATCAATGTGATACAACACATCAATAAAGGAAAGAACAAGAACCATATGATACTCTCAATAGATGCTGAAAAAGCATTTGACAAAGTACTGCATCCCTTCCTGTTCAAAACTCTTCAAAGTGTAGGGATAGAGGACACATATCTCAATATTATCAAAGCCATCTATGAAAAACCCACCACAAATATCATTCTCAATGGAGAAAACCTGAAAGCTTTTCCGCTAAGGTCAGGAACACGGCAGGGATGTCCATTATCACCACTGCTATTCAACATAGTACTAGAGGTCCTAGCCTCAGCAATCAGACAACAAAAGGAAACTAAAGGCATCCAAATTGGCAAAGAAGAAGTCAAATTATCACTCTTTGCAGATGATATAATACTATATGTGGAAAACCCAAAAGACTCCACTCCAAAACTGCTAGAACTTATATAGGAATTCAGTAAAGTGTCAGGATATAAAATCAATGCACAGAAATCAGTTGCATTTCTCTACACCAAAAACAAGACAGAAGAAAGAGAAATTAAGGAGTCAATTCCATTTTCAATTGCACCCCAAACCATAAGATACTTAGGAATAAACCTAGCCAAAGAATCTATTTGTAGAAAACTATAAAGTTCTCATGAAAGAAATTGAGAAAGACAAAAAGAAATGGAAAAATGTTCCATGCTCCTGGATTGGAAGAATAAACTTGTGAAAATGTCTATGCTACCTAAAGCAATCTACACATTTAATGCAATTCCTATCAAAGTACCATCCATTTTTTTCAAAGAAATGGAACAAATAATCCTAAAATTTATATGGAACCAGAAAAGACCTCGAATAGCCAAAGGAAAATTGAAAAAGAAAGCCAAAGTTGGTGGCATCACAATTCTGGACTTCAAGCTCTATTACAAAGCCATCATCATCAAGACAGCATGGTACTGGCACAAAAACAGACACATATTAATGGAACAGAATAGAGAGCCCAGAAATAGACCCTCAACTCTATGGTCAACTAATCTTCGACAAAGCAGGAAAGAATGTCCAATGGAAAAGAGACAGCCTCTTCAATAAATGGTGTTGGGAAAATTGGACAGCCACATGCAGAAAAATGAAATTGGACCATTTCCTTACATCACACACAAAAATAGACTCAAAATGGATGAAGGACCTCAACGTGAGAAAGGAACCCATCAAAATCCTTGAGAAGAACACAGGCAGCAACCTCTTCGACCTCAGCTGCAGAAACATCTTCCAACATCACCAAAGGCAAGGGAAGCAACGTTAAAAATGAACTATTGGTATTTCATCAAGATCAAAAGCTTTTGCACAGCAAAGTAAACAGTTAACAAAACCTAAAGACAACTGACAGAATGGGAGAAGATATTTGCAAATGACATATCAGATAATGGGCTAGTGTCCAAAATCTATAAAGAACTTAGCAAACTCAACACCCAAAGAACAAATAATCCAATCAAGGAATGGTCAGAGGACATTAACAGACATTTCTGCAAAGAAGACATCCAGATGGCCAACAGACACATGAAAAAGTGCTCCATATCCCTCGGCATCAGGGAAATACAAATCAAAACCACAATGAGATATCACCTCACAGCAGTCAGAATGGCTAAAATAAACAAGTCAGGAAATGACAGATGCTGGTGAGGATGCGGAGAAAGGGGAACCCTCCTACACTGTTGGTGGGAATGCAAGCTGGTGCAACCACTCTGGAAAACAGCATGGAGGTTCCTCAAAATGTTGAAAATAGAGCTACCCTATGACCCAGCAATAGCACTACTGGGCATTTATTCTAAATATACAAATGTAGTGATCTGAAGGGGCACATGCACCCGAATGTTTATAGCAGCAATGTCTACAATAGCCAAATTATGGAAAGAACTTAGATGTCCATTAACAGATGAATGGATAAAGAAGATGTGGTATATATACACAATGGAATACTATGCAGCCATCAAGAGAAATGAAATCTTGCCATTTGCGACGACATGGATCGAATTAGAGGGTATCATGCTTAGTGAAATAATTCAAGTGGATAAAGACAACTATCATATGATCTCCCTGATATGAGGAAGTGGAGATGCAACATGGGGGGTTAAGGGGGTAGGAAAGAATAAATGAAACAAGATGGGATTTGGAGGGAGACAAACCATAAGTGACTCTTAATCTCACAAAACAAACTGAGGGTTGCTGGGGGGAGGGGGTTTGGGAGAAGGGGGTGGGGTTATGGACATTGGGGAGGGTATGTGCTATGGTGAGTGTGTGAAGTGTGTAAACCTGGCAATTCACAGACCTGTACCCCTGGGGATAAAAAATACATGTTTATTAAAAAAAAATAAAAAATTATAAAAAATAATTAAAAAATAAAAATAAAAATAAAAAAGCAAAATAAAATCTTGAACAGGCACTTCACAGAAGATGTTAAACATATGGCAAAGAAACAAATGAAAAGGTTCTCAAATCATTATTATCAGAGATAATAATGCAAATTAGATGCAAATTAGAATAACAATGACATATGACTATACTTCTAAAAGAATAAAATTAAAAATACTATTAACATGTGTTGGCAAGGGTGTGGAGTAACTGAAACTGTCAAACACTGCTGCCAGAAGTATAAATTTGTATAAACAATTTGGAAAACAATTTATATGAAGGAATGGCATATGAAGGAATAAACACTTATAAAAAATTCAAATTTTATTCATGATATTATTTATCTGTGATATTAGAATTCATGACAGTGGTTACCATTAGGAAGGAAGATGGATATAATAATCAGGAGGGGGCACAGGGGTCTTTTAGGTGCTGGTAATGTTGTTTTTCTCCATCTAGGGGACTATTTACAGTTTTGTTCACTTTATGATAATCATACAGCACATAGTTTTTTTTTTTAATCTTTATAATTGTTATGCTTGAATAGAGTTTATTGTATTTTATTTTAAAATAGTTTACTGTTTTTATTTTAAAGATTTAAAATAATCTTTATTTTAAAGATTTATTTCTTTTAGAGAGAGAGTGTGATCAGGGGGAAGGGCCAACGGAGAAAAATCCTCAAGCAGACTCCCCACTGAGTGCTGAGCCCCACGTGCAGGGAAGAGGGGGGTTCAGCTTGATCTTATGACCCTGAATTCACTATCTGAGCTGAAATCAAGAGTCAGAAGCTTAGCTAGCTGAGCTACCCAGATGTCCTGAATACAGTATATTATTAAAAAAGAATTAACTAGAAAAGAAACAGTAGTTAAATTGCTCCCATAGAAGAACTGAGAACAGCTTTGGGAAGATAGATTGCCTGTGCATTCTGATAAAAGGAAGACTTGAACTGAAGTCAGGATTGAGAAATAAACTTGCTTTTAAAACCCGAGAATTTCAAAGGAAAACGATTAAGCCTGATCCCAGGGATTGAGCCTGGAGAGCATTTTGTTTTGTTGAGGATCTGTTATTGTGAGAGACTTTTTGCCAATAATCACATGGTTGGAAATTAGTAGTGCCAGGAATTGTACTTGGTCCTTCAGATCCCAGAGTTGCTGCCTTTCATCATATGAAATAGCCACATATTAAGTCAGGAGACAATAACTATAAGAAGAATGAGGAGGAGGAAAAGGAGGGAGAGAGGGGAGAGAAGGAAAGAGATGGAAGGAGGGAGGGAGGAAAAAAGAATAAAAAAGAAATTTAAATGAATAAAGAGTGATGGTGGTGGGCATCTCAAAATGTAATATAAACAAACAAATCACCAGCATTAAGTTATAAATTTTCATACATATTTCAGATAAATATGGAAATAGACACAAATAAGTATTTATAAATACATATATTTAGAATCACACATCCCAAAACTGATGAGAACATCTTGTACTCAAATATTTATTTCTAAATACCATTTTCCCATCTATGGCCATACCACCCTGAACATGCCCAATCTCGTCTAAATACCATTTTCCCATAAAAAAACGAGCAATTTTTGGGAAAATCATTGATTCTGGGCAGGGGAGGGATAATACATGAGACCGGAACACCTTCTGGCCCTAAATAGTAAGAAAATGCTCAAAACATGAGGACATATTAGGTATATAGATGTCAGCTTAAATAGGCTTCCACTACCTAAACTGAGGACAAGTTGAGCAAAAATAAATAAATAATAAATAATAATAATAAATGGTAGCAATGGATTATAACCCATGGCATAGAATAATCTACAAATTTATACCTATATAAGTAATTTTAAAAATAAATAAATGGCAAAAATAGAAAAGCTCTTCATTACTACAGAGTTCCAACAGATATAGCAAAAATGATGGAAACTGGAAATCACTATTTGACTAAATTCCACAATAATAATTGTTTTAGGTAAGAATCACTAATGGATGCTAATATTAGTGGGTGAAAATGTGATAAGATACATGATATTTACAGTTTCAAAGGGTCTCTTAACAACATACCTATTTAATTACAAATGGGAAAATAATATTGGAAGATTCCACTTTAACCAAGAGACATAGTTAGCATCACTGGTACTGAGATCAATTGAAATTTTGTGCTTCTTGATATGATGCACTGAGGAGGACACAGTATCACTGCTGTGATTTTCTTGTCCCCATTCATCATATAAATTTAATATTTAGAAACATCAGACAAATCCAAATTGAGGAACTTTCTAAAAAATAACTGGCCAATACTCTATGGATGATTCAACATCAAAGTGGTTCTCAACCTTGGCTGTCCATTGGGATCATCTGAAAAGTTAAAAAATATCCTGAAGCCTAAAGGCCTAGAGAGACTGATTCAGCTGAAGAAATGAAAACTCAAGTGGCTAGAAGGTGAGGCTGAAGAATGAAATATAAGGAAGGTATTTTAAAGGTATCATTTGGAGCTATCAAAAGAAGAGATGAACTTCCCTTCATTCGCCAACTCTTTTTGAGCACCTGTTATGACTAGGGGCTCTTCAAAATCTTGAAGACACAGCAGTGAGAAAAACAAACTTCTTGTTTCACAGGCTCATCTTCTAGATATGAAGATGGAAGATTAATATATAAATTAAATATTTACCATATATATAATTTGAAACTGTGCTAAGAACCACAAAGAAAAATAAAACCAGGTAATGGAAGGGACGATGATGGCAGTAAGGGTGGGAAGGCCTTTTGGAGATGGTCACATCTGAATGAAGGGAAGCCAGGAAGAATGTTCTAGTCTAAGGGCATAGCAAGTGAGATTGGAACATATTTGTGCAGTGGGAAGGATTACAAGGCAAGTGTGCCTAATGTGGAGTGCAGAGACAGCAGAGACTGTTGCAAAATTTCTGAGATACCATTACAGGGCCTCGTGGGCTGAGTACAGTAGGAAACTTAAAAAGTTTGAATGGGGGGATAAAATTAGTCAATATACATTTTAAAAACTTATCTGGAACCTGGGTGAAAAACTGACCGATACCAGAGCAGGGACTGGGAAGCCAAGTAGAGGCTATGGCTTAGGTAAGAGATGAAGGTGGAGGAAGAAGCAGTAATTAGGTTTGGGGGATATTTTAAAGGCAATGTGCATAGAGCCGTTGCTACATTAGATTCAGGATAGGAGGGAAAGGAAAGTCACATATGACTCCCAGGTTTTAGTGTCAGCAACAGGGTGAATGGTGGTATCAGTGATGAAGATGGGACTACCTACCCAATGTTAATTAGACTGGAGGGGCTCACTTATCTGTGGCAAGAGAACAAACAAAACAAACACAGTGATGCTCTTGGGCCACTCCCAGCTGAATCTTTATTATATCCTTCTAATGAATTTCTCTCATTCTCTTGCTCTGATGAGATGCTAGTCCCTTCTCCAGTCTTCAGTAAGAGCCTGAACTGAGATGCCCAGACCTTAATGGAGAGAAGGTATCAATGAGTAGGAGAACTAAGGGGCTATGGGACCAGTTCCAGTTCTCCTTCCTAGAGTACTCAGTGAAGTGACTGACTGGCATTTCCTTTTTTCCATGGTATCATGACTAACAAATGGTGAAGAATAAGCACATGGGGACTAAGATTAATCCCACGATCAAATAAAACTTCCAAATAAAATTCAGACGTATTTTGTGCTATGCATAATTACTATGCAACATGGTAGACTGGCATACTCATAAATTTCTGTAGTTAGAATTGCTTTCATATGATCAGGCTGACCAATTATAGAATCAGTTCTGATCTGAGATGCCCAGGAAAACCTCTGAATCTGAGAAGTTCCCTCTTTAGGAAAGCAGACAAGATGAGCTCTAGAGTGCATAGTATTCTTTCTTCCCCCTTGTCTTTCTTCTGAGGGTAAGGAGTACTTATAATAGGGGCAATGTCAGAGAATTGGTGTGATCTAGAGAGAGAAGAGGGAGGCAGAATAGACTAATGATAAATGTGTTACTCTTTGTTAAGCATCCCCTAAGCACCAGGCACTTTGTATGTATGTTGTCTAGTAATGCTAATGACCTTTCAAGGAGGATATTACCCTACTATATTATGTATAAGGAAGTTGAGGCTTAGATAAAACCATTAATATTTCCTACAGGCACTTAAACTGCAGATAAAGTACTCAAGACCTCATGTCATGCAACTCTGAGCCATTCAGAATGGGACAGAGTCCACTGGAATTAGAATGATCCTGCAAAGGAAGCATGACAGATGACTCTCTAAGATAATAAGCATACACAACTGGTCACACAGGACTTTTATACTGGGAATCCTGTGGACTCAGAATCTGCTAATCTCCAAACTCTGTACTTCTGGAGAGATCAATACTAGTTCTTTGCCCTCTTCAATGGGGGCTATGGTTTGCTGAGTCTGTGAGTCCACAACCTGCTTACCCCTTACGTTCTTCATTCAAAGTTCAGGAAAGGCCATCTCACAGAGAAAATACTGATTTTTAAGGAGAGAAAGAGAGTATTTAGAAGTAATCAGGGAGAGCTGTCCCTTCAGAGCATGTGAAGAATTCCCATGATGCCAAGCAGTGGTTGTCTTCTGTGGATGGGAAGCCATGGCAGAGCCCCAGCAAAATCTGCTGAGAAATCTCTCTGACTGGCTTCAGTGTTGATATATCAAGAGCAGAACTAGGAGGTTTAAGCACTGAGTTTTACAGTGATGTAAAGGAAACCCGAAAGAGGAGCAGTTTCTACCAGATATGAAGGAGACTAGAATTCTTCCATCATGGAGAAGAGGATTCAAAGAATGAAAGAATGATAGTCTGTGGGATGAAACTAAAGTAGAAGGAATTTTACATCCTCATCCCCTGGAGCTGGGTAGTGCTAGATGACAGAAACTCAAATACAAACCTCAGGCTGGTTGAAGGAGAGTCCAAGAACATCTGGGTTTGTGCTCCAATGTGGTCCTCCTTATTGTGTCTTAAATTCTGTCCACCAAAAAGACAAGGTGATGTCCTAAGTCCCAGATGCTGTGAATGTGATCTTATTTGGAAATAGTTTTTTGGTGGATGCAATCAAGTTAAGCTGAAGTCATACTGAATTAGGGTTGGCCCTAATCCAATGATTGATTCTTCTAAGAAAAGGGAAATTTGGGCATAGGTACATCAAAGGAGAACACCATGTGATGACAGAGACAGGACAACTGTAAGCCAAAAAACACCAAGGGTTTGCCAGCAACCACCAGAGGCTAGAGAGAGACATGGAAGAAAAAAATCTTGATGACACTTTGATTTCAGACTTCCAGCTTTCAGAACTGTGAAAGAATAATTTCAGTTGCTTTAAGCCACATAAAATGTGGACACTTTTTAGGGAAGCCGTGGGAAACGAATTCACTCCTAGTATATCCAACAAGTGGTGGAGGTGGTAGGAGACCCCTAGTGGGGAGAAGTATCTGCACTGGATTAAGTAGGCTGTGGGCAGGATGGGAGAGAGAACAAGAGATTCCTGTGTGATGCCATAAGGAACATAAGAAGTGATGATGGGACCTCGTAGGTGGAGTGCCTCAGAAGTTAGTAGGGTATGTGAGAGCAAAGATGTTTGCAAATATTGTTTTCTATTCCATAGGTTGCCATTTCACTCATTTCCTTTGCTGTGCAGAACCTTTTTAGTCTGATGCAGTCCCATTCACCAATTTTTGCTTTTGTTGCCTGTGCTTTTGGTTTCTTATCCAAGACTTATTGCCAAGACTGTTGGGCTGGCAGGAAGGGCTACCAAAGATGGCGAAAGTTCCCGCCACAAGACCTGAGCTCGGACAGGAGAACAAAGGCCCAAGCAGGAATCTGAGACCCTCCCGCCCCAGGCTCCTGTGGACCAATGGGATCCCGATGAGCAGGCGGGATATCCAAATAAAGGAAACTTGCCAAAAGACCCCGGAGCTTTCCCCAAGACCCCTTAAAAGCCCCCTCCTCCCTGCCTTGGGCGCGACTTCCGCCACTCTGCTTTCCAGAGTCGCAGAACCTCGCCCAAGGGTGCCCACCTCCTCCTGGCGCAACTTTCCTGGCTCGCCTTCTCCTGAACCCTGAAACTTCACCGGAGAGTATTTTTAATAAATCTTGCCTTACACCCACTTTGCCTGGTGTTGTGTTTATCTCGCCGGAAAAAATTTTACAAAGACCATTGTCAAAGAGCTTTTCCTTTATTTTTTCTCCTAGGAATTTTACAGTTTCCAGTTTTACATTTAAGTCTTTAATAAATTTTGGGTTGATATTTGAGTATGGTGTGAGATAAGGGCCTAATTTTATTCTTTTGTATGTGCATATCAGTTTCTCCAACACCATTCTTGGTATCTATGCAAAAGGATTGAAATCAGGATCTCAGAGAGCTATTTGCATTCCCTTACTCATTGCAGCATTATTCTCCATAGCCAAAATTTTAGAAACAACCTAAATGGCCAGTAATGAATGGATTAAAAAAATGAGGTATATACCTATGGAATAATGTCAGCATTAAAAAGGAAGGAAATCGGGGCACCTGGGTGGCTCAGTAGGTTAAGCCCCTGCCTTCGGCTCAGGTCATGATCCCAGGGTGCTGGGATCGAGTCCCACATCAGCCTCTCTGCTCAGCAGGGGGCCTGCATCCCTCTCTCTCTGTCTGCCTCTCTGCCTACTTGTGATCTCTCTCTCTGTCAAATAAATAAATAAAATCTTTAAAAAAAAAAAAAGGGAAGGAAATCCTGCCATAGGCAACAACATTATAAGCCTTCAGGACATTACTTTATGTATAATAAGTCAGTCACAGAAGAACAAATTCTGCATGATACCACCTATATGAGGTATATAAAATAGTCAAAGAGAAGCAGAGAGTAGGATTATGGTTGCCAGCATCTGTGGGGGGTGGGGAGTGGAAAATGGAGAGAACGTGGGGGAAGTGGAAAACAGGTATAAAGTTTCAGTTACACAAGATGATTAAGTTCTAGAGATAGTCATACAACATTTTGCCTATAGTTAACATTACTGCATTATATACTTGAAATTTTTGTTAAGAGGGTAGATCTCATGTTCTTTTCTTACCAAAATAAAAAGGGAACAATTTTTTTAAAGAGTGGGTGTGGGGTATCCAGTCAGCAGGGGGAGAGAGTTGTGCTCCCCAAGATCAGTCATTATTTAGTGCTAAAATCAAAACCGTCAAACAAAAACTGGACCGGCTACTGATATTTCAGCAAAGGGTACAAGGAGAACAGCAAGTGAACCCAAAATCCTAGGAAACATGAACAATCTCAGTGTGATCTCAGTGATTCAGAGGAGGATCAAGATAGACTAATAAGAAGCTCCCCTGCCACCCTGAACACCAACAAGTTCATTCTGTGCCCATGTGCCATCTGGGGAGGATACAGAAGCCCTGAAGGATTGAGAAATTACCCAAATGGGATAAGATTTACCTGAAGTGGACTCTAAAGCTAGAAAAGTTTGAGTTATCACAAGTGGACCAGCTTTAATCATCCCACCATCACTGCTTGCCAGTCCTGGGACAAGGTTCCAGAGCAAAATGAGGTAACATTCATTCTTTTAACTCACATGTGTTGATTGGCTACCAGGACTCGACTCTTCAGAATTTCTAGATAAGTTTCAGAAAATATAGTTATATTGGGGCACCTGGGTGGTTCAGTGGGTTGGGCCACTGCCTTTGGCTCAGGTCACGATCTCAGGGTACTGGGATGGAGCCCCACATCGGGTTCTCCACTTAGTGGAGAGCCTGCTTACCCCCCCCCCCCCCCCGCCTACTTGTGATCTCTCTCTCTCTCTCTCTCTGTCAAATAAATAAATAAATAAATAAACCTATAAAAAATAGTTATATTACTTTTCATATGTGAATTGTAGTACATGCATATAGACCCTGCTATACCTAGTAAGTGAATCCAGATTTACCTCCTTCCCATACTTGAGGGAGGGATTGGCCTAGGCTAGTGTCTGGGGACATTAAGTGAGGGAGTATTCCTTTGGCATGTATCTCTTGAACACTTGCCCTGTGTAAGACACCATGGTAAGGAGAGTGAAGAGGAAGACAACACAATATGGGAATAGTGAGGCAGGACTGTGTTAGCAAAGTATCTTCCTTCTCCCATCCCCTACCTTTGCAAAAGGCCTTCATGAATATCTCTTATAAATTTCAGCCTCGTGCAAGGAGAAGGGAAGAGCTAGACTAGAAGCCTTGGGCCAACATTTTCATGCTTCCAAAGAAAAGACTCAAACTAAATGAGGCTAAAATTTCCCTTCACACCTGCCCTCTAGAGTCCCCTGGATCCTTCGGGGATTTTAGGATGAGCTGCAAAGGAGAAAGGAAAGGACAAAGTTAATTTTAAGACTTGTAAAAAAAGAAGGAAATGTCCCTTGCCTAACCCTTCCCTGGAGGCATGTTGACAAACTTCACACCATCCTTGAGTTGGCAATAATGCAAGACAGTTTAAGTGAGGCCAAGTAGGCTATAAGAACTGTTTGTATAGCTAAGGAAAACAGAACACTGGCAAAAGCCAGATTGAAATGAATAAAGATTTACTCAGTTCATCATCAAGCAAACATGGCATGGGACAAGAACAAAGGAAAAATCTTAAATGAGTTTTTAGCACCCTAAAGTATAACCAATAACATTCTTTTATAACAAATTATTTTATTCAAATTCATATTGCTTCTTAAAGAGCAATGGCTATTTCATTACAAGGACCAGATCTGATGATATGGTTTGCTTAGGAAAACCCGTTCTTCATTTTATATGATAAATACAGATTGTGACAAATGCTAATATAAGCATTCCATATACATCAAGCGAAAGCACGAGATATGTAATTTTTTTTTAACTATACTGATAGCTCTTCTTTAAATGTTTGGTAGAATTCCCCTGGGAAGCCGTCTGGCCCTGGGCTTTTGTTTGTTTGGAGATTTTTAATGACTGTTTCAATCTCCTTACTGGTTATGGGTCTGTTCGGGCTTTCTATTTCTTCCTGGTAAACCTCGTGATTCACAGACCTGTACCCCTGGGGATAAAAATATATGTTTATAAAAAAATAAAAAAATAAAAAAAATAACTATACTGATAGCTATATTGTGGAAAATATATGAGCTAATATTTCAAAACTTTGTTTCATCAACCACAAATCTGATGGGGATTAAAATTAGTGAAATAAGAATAAGCCATGATAACATTAAATATTCTGGAGAAGGACGGGCTAGGTTATGACTAGTCATTTCCTGAATTCCTGCTTTGGTAAACATATAATCAGGGATGACCTTGATTCTCATTTCTATAAAAACCATAACAAAAGAAAAGGAGATTTACTCCAAGAATCTTACTTCAAACAGAGAAATTTACAGCAAGTAATGATAACCACATTGTTAAGAAGATTGTTAATGATGAAAGAAAGCCTATACCTTTCAATTCTGATGGACAGGGTTTAGTAAAAATAAGATGTTTTGGACCTGGTCAAATTCTAGACAGGTACAGCCTTGCTCAGATTAATTGGATGTTTTATTTTATGGAAAATTGGCTCTGATCATTAGTAAGAGGGATTAAACTTATTTGATGTTAACCTAGAGGTCAGAATAGGATCTGAAGTTTCAATAATGAAGGAACTGAGCCAATTAGGCTGCCCCACAATGCAGTAGGTGGCTCTGTAATTTAGTCACCTCCTGGTTCCTTAAAATACTCAGGCACCCTATATAAAATCATATAAGATTTTGAAATCATAAAGATGGTCATACAAATCTGTGGCAAAGCTTTGATCATTTCTCAAAAATAGTCTCTTCCCTCTAGAAGACTGTGTGATCATTAGTGTGCAGTAGGTTGTCGACATGACATGGACATTACTGTCAAGTAGCTGCACAGAACCTGATCATTTAGATGTGTCAGATTTTGACTTTTCTCCTTAGACAATAGATTAAGAGTTTCTATTACAGTGGTGGGATCCCACCTTTTCTGTTCATGGTGAAAAACAGCTCTGCATGACGCATTTTCCTGGTTTTGAACTCTCTAGCTAATGACCACAGTAGAGGTCAGTTGTCTTGTTAGTGTCTCTGTCAAGTTTTATTCCATGATAAAAGGTCACTTCTTCCTAGGAAAAAACTGCAGGATAAGCCATCAAAGAGAATATAAGATATTTGTCACCAAGCTAACTCCCTCCTTCCCTGAACATAGCCCATTTCTTCCCCATCTCAGCTCCAAGGTCTCTCTATGAGGACAAGAAACAAGAACTTTGTGGGTGGACCAGTAGGAGGCTTGTCCTGGGATGTGGAGAAAATAAAGGCATCTTCTGGATTTTGGAAAAACCAGGTCCAATAGTGGAGAGGCTTCTACCATCAGAACAGGGGTTTTGACCCAAAGCAAGCTGGAAAATGATTCTTGCAGTATAATTTTTAGTAAAAACAGTAATAATAATGCTACATATGTTCTGTAGATTCATATATTTTTAGTAAATGCAAAGAAACATTTTGGAAGGAATTATGCTGTGTTGATGCTAGATTACTCACAGTGGTTACATTTGGGAAGAGATTGGGATTGGAGAGATCATCAGAGAGGATCTAAACTACTCTGGATTATTTTAATTTGTACAAGGAAATAATGTTCATGCATTACTTATATAATTAAAAATCAACTTAAAGAATGTACACACACATGTATATACATCATATACTTGTACATACATAGATTATCTCTGAAAAAATTTTTAAGAAGTTGATAAGAGATGCCTGGGTGGTTTAGTAGGTTGAGTGTCTGCTTTTGGCTCAGGTCATGATCCTGGGGTCCTGGGACTGCATCCTGCATTGGGTTCCTTGCTCAGCAGGGAGCCCGTTTCTTCCTCTCCCTGTTGCTCCCCCTGCTTGTGCTCTTTCTCGTTCTCTCTCTGATGAATAAATAAATAAAATATTTTTAAAAAAGAACTTGATAGGAGTTTTTGACTCTGGAAAGGAAAACAAATTGGCTGGGAGGTAGGCCTTGACTACAAGGCCTTTTGTACCTTATGAATTTTGCATCATATGCATGTATTAGATAAATCAATAAATAATTCAATGTAAGTTAATAATTTGCAAAGATAATTTTAAACATTAACAATAGTGAAATCTGAAATGAACTAAAACTCTATTTTAAAGATTTGACCATAGTTCAGAACAGCAATGAAGGACTGAACTCTGCAGAAGAATAGAACTTGGTTAAGGAAGAAGGGAGATCCACTGGCAAGTTGTTGGGGCTAGGATAGGTCAGATGCTAGTGGCAACTAAGGTCCAAATCCAGGGGCAGAATCCCTGAAGCCACAAAAAATACTTAGTATGTATACCAACCCTGAATTCCCTCAGGTTAAGAATCAGAATAGTGTAGTCAAAGATAAAGCCAGATAGAACTGAATCAAAGGAAAAAAGAAAGAGAGGAAGGAAGGAAGGAAAGAAAAAAGATGAAATGTGAAAGAAAAGAAGAAAGAAAGAAAAAGAGACAGAGAGACGGAGATACTGAGAAGGAGGGAGGGAAAGTATGGGTTTTTTATTAGAATAAAAAATCCCTGGTGGTAAATGCCCTGTTTCTTTGCTTCTGTATTTTCTAACTTAATTTTTAAAAAATTGCCCATTAATTATTAAGGGATCCATTAGCACCTAAGTCATAATAGCTGGAGACTTATACACCAAGAGACTCCTGGTCTCACAACCCCAAGTATATGTGCAGGAAAAGCTGGTGAACCTGAGATAGGTAAAAAGTGAAATAAATAAAAAATAAATAAATGTCAACGATGGACGTGGGATGGTCATAAAAGGTGGCTACAGCTGGAATTTTGCCAGAGATTTGAATTCCTACATCCTAATCAACCTCTATCAACTTGGCCTGGGTAGCAGGCTACTTTACCCAGGGCTGGATAGAAGCAAACAAACGATGAAGGCAAAGGCATTTGGCTTTTCTAAGTAGTGGCTTAATTGTCATTCCCTTAAACAACATCCTTCTAAACCTGACAACAAAAGTAAAAGGGTAGGGTCCTTGCGGTTAACCATAGATTTCATTCTCCAGGAGCCCACTTAGTTTCAGGGAAAGAAGAGGACCTCACCACCTACATATGGCAGGAATGTTCAGTAGAGGTCAGGGTTCTTAGAAATATGGATACTCTTCATAGATTTTCAAACTGAAAGTAATCTACTAGGTTGTACCATCTTGGAATGGCTTGCTAGACACCTTTGTTAGTTGGATTAAATTGTGGCATGATAACTATGTGACAGCTATAAACTTGCACTGACAGCCTCAGTTAGGCTGGAAGATATGGTGGGAAGAGGGTTTCTGCCTAATGGCACACCATCATCTCTATACTCTCCTGCTTTGATAGATGGTCTTCATTAGAATCACAGAGAATTTTCTTTCTGGTAGTTTCTTAGCCCCCAATCTTGTATATAATTTTAATCCTATCTCCTTTTCTGCCATCAACTTAGATTATTTCCAGAATTTATGAGTTACTTACATGTGGAACAACGTAAGTCACTTTCTACTTTTCATTCATTTTCATTGGAACCAAGAAAAATGTTGTGGGTTGTCAAGAATGAAGAGTTAGATGAGAGAGGATGTCTCCCAAACCTTTCTACCTTTTTTTAGTATCTAAATTGTCCATTACAAATAGTTTTTTTATGTTTTGTTAATAAGCTGAGAAACATTTTCCAATTTTGCAATCTGCTTTAATTTTCTCTATGATTCATAATCTTCTAAGAGGAGTGATAGACCATATCAAGAAAAGTACCATTTACTTAACAGAGGGAAGCTCTGGACTGACCACAGCTTTAGGAACCAGCAAATAAGCAGGTGTGCAGCTCTGAGGTCTTCCTTTTACCAGAGACACAGTGATAATCCCCATCTATGCCTGGAATTCAGAAAAATGCCCAAATCATGCAGCTAGATGGCATGTTATCATGTAGCCTAAAGACCGAGAACTGGATTTTGCCAACTTCCAGCCTGTAGAAGAAGGTGTGCTCAGGACTATGAATTTGGCTTGAAGTTCCTTTCATCTAAAGTTTTTGATTCATTTATTAAATCTGAAATGTTTAAATAAGAGGCACAGCAAGGATTTGAACTCATGTTGGCTTGGTTCCAAACCCTGTAGTTTGACCTGTATCATATGGTTTCTCATTTTTCATTACACTCAGGAGGAACTTTGTAGTATACCCTTTTAGACACTTAAAAGTATAAAGCACCTTTAGCATGCTGGAACAAGACACATTTCCTACAAAAGCTCATTACAGAAGACCAAAGACAAAGGTTGTTGAACCCTAAACACTGAATATGTTTTTCAGGATATAGGGAGTGGCAAGTTTAAAAGGGCAGAACCACAGTCTGTTCTGTTTCCTTTTTATTTTTTATTTTGTTTTGTTTTGTTTTCAGAAGTTAATCTCCTTGTTTACAATATACCACCTATACCGGTGGTTTTGCTACTTCTTTCCCTTTTCATCTAGGCATAGAGACGAAAGTGTTTCCGGAAAGATTGCTTAGCCCCTTGATGTTTTATTCTTGATATAATTATAGGCTTAATTCCAACTCCAGATATTCCATGGACAACACCAGCTTTCCAATACACCTGGGAATAAAGCCTACTTTCAAAGCAAAACACTTCTCTCTCATCTCAGTTCCAAAAAAGTCATTCACGGAACATATATCCTGAGGCTAGAAAAAGATGCTCTTTTTTCTTTCTTGTCACAGTGGGCAGAGATGATTAATTCAAGGTCAAGTTGGAGACATCTGGGTTTAATAATTTTTTTAAATAACCCTTTATTTACCAGGGCTATATAGACAGGAAAGAAAAAAGACTAAATATTCTCTTCACATCTCTGCAATTTATTTTCCTGTAAAAGGAGAGTAAGAAGATTAGTTTTTGCTTTTTTTTTTTTTTAACAAGATACCAGGTTGCTGAGAGTATCTCAAGGTGGATATTCATGCAAAATTATGAAAGCATAACAACTTTAAAACATTTTTTAAATATCTTATTTTTATTTATTTATTTATTTATTAGAGAGAGAGAGAGAGAGAGAGCACACTCAAGTGGAGGCGGGCAGAGGGAGAAGCAGGCTCCCTACTACCAGAACCCCAGGATCATCACCTGAGCCAAAGGCAGATGCTATTGGCTGAGCTATTGTCCATGGAAGATGCCAGGTGCTGTGAAAGTGTAACATCTTTAAAGACCTAAAAGAAGCACATACACAAGACTTGAAAACCCAGAATTCTACAGTCAGTGAAAATAGCCTCCAAGATTGGAGATAAACTAAAGAAATTTTCAAATAAAACAAAAATAAGGAAATTTGTTTGAAGCAGAATGGCATTACAAGAAATACTAAAGAAAATACTTCAGGCTGGAGGAAGATGATGTCAGATAAATTCTCAGATAGCAAGAAAAGAATGAAGAACATCAAAAATAGTAACTATCTGGATAAATTATTTTACCTTCTTCTTCTTAATATGTTTATTATACATATATCTATTTAAAACAAAAGTAATGTGTGGAATTAAAATATGTATAAGTGGTACATATAATAGCTATGGCACAAAGATCTGGGATGGAAATAGATGGACTAATATGATTGTGAGATTTCCATATATATTACATGAAGTAGTACTATATTAACTATTAGTTGACTATAAAAAGCTAGACATAGTTTATAATTTCTACAGCAATCATTAAAAATATGTAATACAGAGAAGTATGGCAAAAATCCATAAGAAAATTCAAATAAAGTTCAGAAATCATTCTAATAATCCAAAAAATAAGGAAAGGGAGAATAGAAGAACAGAAAACAGAAGAGACGGACAGAAAACAAGTGATAATATGATAGACTCAAACTCAACCATATTACTAATTGTGTTAAATGATAATGGACTAAACTCTCCAACTACGAAGTAGAAATTGTCAGAGTTGGCAAAAATGCATGACTCAACTATGTGCTGTCAATAAGAGACGATTTTAAATATAAAGACCCAGATAGGCTGGGAGACTAAATGAATGGGAAAAGACAAACAATGTAAACAGTAATAATAAAAAATGCTGCATTGGTTATACTAATACCAGAAAAAATAGATTCTTATACTGTAAAAATTATCAGATGCAAAGGGGGATACTTTGTAATGATAAAAATGTCAGCTTACTAGAAGAAAAAAACGATCATAAATGTGTGTGGCTAATGTAAAAGCTTCAAAATACATGAGACAAAAATTGACCAAATTAGAGAGAAATAGACATATTTCACAATCATAGATGGAGATGTTAATACTCATCAACAAAGATCAGAACAACATTGATTACCTTGACTTAATCAGGTATTTTTTGAACACTCCATAAAACAATGGAAAAATACATCTCTTAGGTTCATCTGCCACATCTGCCAAAATAGATCATACTGTGCAATAAAAGTCTTAATATACCCATTTATGAAAAAAGCTCTCATCTATCCAGGTTTAGTAATTCTTCTTTTTTTTTTTTTTCAGAAAAGAATGTTCTTAACATGATTAGGTACACCTACTAAAAGAAAGTTTATACCTAAATTCATATGCAGCATTCAATGTATATTTTCTACTTAAAGTCAGCAGCAAGGCAAAGATGTTCACTCTATTCCATATTGTTTTGGAGATCCTAGTCTGTGCAGTAAGATAAGAAAAAGAAATAAAATACATAAATATTAGAAAGAAGGAAGTAAAAAAGTCTCTAGTCTCTATTTGCAGATGTTATGTTGAAAATTCTAAGGGATCTAAGGAATCTACTAATAAGCTCCTGTAACTAATAAATCAATTTAGTAAGGTCACAGAATAAAAGGTAAATATATAGGAACCAATTGTATTTCTATACATTAGTAATGAATAATTAGAAAATAAAGTGTGTAAATTTAATTTATATAGCATTAAAGCAATAAAATGCTTAGGAATAAAGTTATCAAAAGATGTCTGAGATATGCACATTGTCAACTATAGGACATTGCAAAGTGTGATCAAGGAAGATCTAAATAAATGGGGAGCTATATCATGTTCATAGATTGGAATTCTCAATATTGTTAGGATAATTTTCCCCAAATTGATCTACACATTGAATGAAATCTGAACAAAAATATCAGCAAATTAAAAAATATAAATGACAGATGCTAAAAAAAAAAAAAAAAAAAAAAAAAAAACCTAAATGTGAAAGCAAAGGATCTGGATTAGCTAAAAATTTTTGAAAAAGAAGGTAGAAGAACGTAGTGCTATGTTTCAGGACCTACTATAAAGCAATAATAATCTGGACAGGATGGTATTGGTGTAAAGATAAGCATATAGGCCAATAAAGCATGATAGAAAGGCTAGAAACTGACCTACACTTACACGATCATTTGATTTTCAACAAAGGTACCAACATAATTCAATGGCACCCGGATATCTGTATGGGAGTAAAAAACAAAAACAAAAACAAAAATAAAGACAAAATAAACCCAAAAACAAAAAAACAAAACACTTATCCCTTAACTTCTGCTAAGCATAAAAATTAATTCAAAGTAGATCATATACCTAATCTTAAGAGCTAAAACAATTCAGCTTAGAGAGGAAAACATTAGTGAAAATCCTTGTGACACTGGGTAGGCATAAATTCTTAAAACAAAAAGCACAAACCATAAAAGAAAGTTAATAGATTTTGTTAAAATGAAAAATATCTATGCTTCAGAAGACACAGTTAAGAAAATGTAAAACAAGAAAATGTAAAAACAGGCAGAAAAAAATATTTTACAACCTGTATCTGACAAGGGCTTATATTCAGAATATATTAAAACCTTTTACAACTCAATAAGAAGAATATAAATAACCTGATTTTAAAATGTGCTCAATATCACCAATCAAAAGGGAAATGCAAGTCAAATCCACAATGAGAAATTACCTCACATCTATAAGAAGAGATATCATCAAATCAAAATTAAAATGAGATACCCCCTTCACACCTGTCACACCTAAAATCAACAACACAAGAAGCAGCAGGTGTTAACGAGGATGGAGAGAGAAAAAGGAACACTCACACATTGTTGGTGGGAATGTAAACTTATGCAGCCAATGTGGAAAACAATATGGAGTTCCTCAAAAAGTTGAAAATAGAACTACCTTAGGATCCAGCAATCCCAATACTGGATATTTACCCAAAGAATACATAAACACTAATTCAAAGAGATGTGCCCACCTATGTTTATAGCAGCATTATTTACAATAGCCAAGAAAGCAGTCCAAGTGTCCCTCAATTGATGGAGGGAAACTTCATTCAGCCATAAAAAAGGAGGAAGTCCTGCCATCTGTAATGACATAGATGGAGCTAGGGGACAGAATGCTAAGTGAAATAAGTCAGTCAGAGAAACAAAAATACCAAACAATTTCATTCATATGTGGAATATAAGAAACAAAACAGACAAAGAGAAAAAAATAAGAGAGAGAGAGAGAGACAAATCAAGAAACAGACTCTTAATTATGGAGAACAAACATGGATACCAGAGGGGAGGAGGTAGAGGGTGTGGGTTAAATAGGTGATGGGGATTAAGGAGGGCACCTGTCCTGATGAACACGGGGTGATGCATGGAAGTGTTGAATCACTATATTGCACACCTGAAACTAATATAACACTGTATGTTAACTAACTGGAATTAAAATAAAAACTTAAGAGAAGAGGAAAAATACAAGTAGTAAGTGTTGATGCAACCCTTTCATACTGTTAATGGGTATGCAAACTGGTGCAGCCTCTATGGAAAACAGCATGGAGTGTCCTCAAAAAATTAAAAATGGAATTATCATAGGATCCAGCAATTTAACTTCCAGGTATTTATCTGAAGGAAACACAATCATTATCTTGAAAATATATTTGACCTCCCAAGTCCAATGCAGCATTATTCACAATATCCAGGACATGGAAACAACCTAACTATCTGTTGAGGGATGAATGAATACAGAAAAGGCGGCGTACATATATTTACAATGGAATATTATTCAGCCATAAAAATAAGGGAAATCTTGCCATTTTCAACTACATGGATACCTTGAGGGCATTATGCTAAGTGAAATAAGTCAGAGAAAGACACGTACTGTATAATCTTACTTATATGTGGAATCTTTAAAAAATGAACATATGGATACAGGAAACAGATTGTGATTACCAGAGGCAGGGGGTGGGGACAGAGGGGTGAGGGAATTGGGTGAAGGTGGTCAAAAGGTATAAACTTCCAGTTGTAAGACAAATAAGTCTTGAGGACATAATGTACCGGATGTTGATTTTTTTTTTAATTTAAAAATATAGCAAGTGAAAACAAATGAGGGCACTAGACTTTAAAACCAGTGTGTCCTGGTCCCATTTCTCCAAGAAAAAGGAACCATATGGGGATTGGATGTGCAAGGACTTTATTAGGGGAAATACCTGCATGAAAGTAAAGAGAGAAGTCAGGAAAGGCCTGAAAGTTAAATCAGACCAAGATGAAAGGCACAGTCAGATACTTGATAACAATTTATTAAAGAGATTAGATACTTCTTAAAGAAATTAAGTCATGGGGCAAAATAAAAGAGTTGTATTTACATAACTTCTTATAGATGATGACATTAAAGAATTCTAGTGAAGAATAAGATCTTAGATATAAACTAATCCTTGCTCACAGCTATGAGAGCAAGGCTTTGAAAAGGAACACAGGCTTCACAGGGTCTGTGCTGGGAAGAGTTGCTGGACTGGACAGAAGCAGGTAGCTAATTTACCTAGGTGGTCAGAAGCAGACAAGCACAGAGAGTAAGACCGAGGTGTAGATGAGACAAGCCAAGTCAATGCAGGGCTGATGCATCACGTCTGAGGAGTTATAAATAGGAGATGAGTCAAATGATCAGGGGCCCAGAAAATCAGGAAAAAAGAAGTGCTATGTGGACTGAAACAAAACAGTTCAATTCTCAGGTGGTAAGTAAGGCAAGCGTTTTAGGGATCTCTTTCTTTCTCTCTCTCTCTCTCTCCTTCTTTCTTTCTTTCTTTCTTTTTAATTCTAAAGATGGTACAGGAAAAAGCCAGCTGGCTTTACTTATTATTGATAAAGCCCACAAAATAAGAGAAATGCTTAATTCCACACAAATAAACACCCTTAGCATAGATGGTGTGATAAGCAGTCATCACAAAGACAGTTTTATTAAAGACTGGGCATGGGGTACTCCAATCAACTCCATGATATGTATTTAGAATAATATGTGCACTATATGCTGTATTTAAAGACTTCCAAGGACTGCTCTGAGTAATGCATTTCAATGTGAGTGAAAAGATTAAGATGAAAGAGAAGAAGGCAGAAACCTTTAAAGGCTGGCACAGAACACAGGGAGATTAAAAATTAAGCCTTGAAACCATTTTTATGATATTGATTTGGTGCACTGGAGAGTACAGCATTAATTGCAACTCAATGCAAGGCTAATCAGGGATAATGGTGCATCCATCAGTTGAAGAATTTAACATGTTCTGGCAACGTTTTCTCAGTACTTGAGGTTTCCCAAAAAATAAAATGTACTTTCTCCAAAGAATTTTTCCTATTACTGATTGGATTTTTAAAAAAATAATATGATTCCGTATAAAACGTAGACAATCCATTTGAGCAGGAGAAAACCAAAGTTGGGGGAAATCAAGTAGGAAGTTGTTGCTTAACTTCCTGTAAGAGATTATGGCGGTCTAAAAAGGAGACGTTAAAGTGTCAATGGAATGGAAAGAAGTCGGTGACTTGAAGATATGTGGGAGGAGGATCAGGATTTGGCAGTTGCTTGAGTGAGAGGAGAAAGGACAGGAGTTAAGTAGTATGCACAGTGATTTGAGCAGCCATGTTGGCAGTCGGCTTCGAGGGCATCCATATGGAGGCACACTGTTAGGCAGCTGACTACAAGGGCCCAGAGCTTCTTTGTCCCCTATGGAAATTTGTACTTTTATGGTCTCTGTCTAAATCTCTCTTTTTTTTTTTTTTCTCAAACTCACATCACAGGGACCCACCTCATCTAACATGCTTCTCTAGTCCTCCTCATGCTCTATTCATTTTTTTTTTCCCCTGAGTACTTCTAAAGCATCCAAGGCTCATGCTCATCTTGAAAATCCTCCTAAAGGCATTCCTTTCAGATTTTCTCCTTCTCCTCTTTTTCAGCAGGCCAACTAAAATGAGCTACCTCACTGTCTTACACTGAAGAAGCCTTAATCCAGACAGAGTCCATTCATTTCTCCCTGGGAGTATTTCCTTCTCCTTCTTTTATAACCAACACTACTATCACTTAAAACCATAACAGTAACAACTCAACACAAAAACAGAAGTCTGGAGACAGTGGTTCAGTTGTATATGACAAATATCATTTCCAAATTAAAACACCACAATTTCCACAAAAATAATGGGTAAGTTCTTATTTTTACTTTCATGTACCTTAAGGACCCTTTTAGGTGATCTTTTTGTAAAAGTAATAAATATTCCACAAAGGTGAGTTAAAATTTCAGTCTTTAAAGGGGGACACTGCCTGCGACTTTTAGAAGACAGCTCCCTTTTCTAATTCCCATTTCATTATATAAATTATGTCCCAATGATTTATGATAAATATATTTTAACACACTGTTATCATATACGGTTGATGTAGAGGTTAGGGGCACTGACCCCCCTGTGCACATATAATTTTATAAATTCACATATAACTTTTGATTTCCCCAAAACTTTACTACTAACAGTCTACTATTGACCAGAAGCTTTATTGACAACATAAACAATCAACACATATTTTATATGTTATATATCTTATATACTGTATTCTTACAGTAAAGTAGACTACAGAAAAGACAATGCTATTAAAATCATTAACTAAGAGAAAATATATTTACAGTACTGTTGTAAAAATCTGCATATAAAGGGACTTGTGCAGTTTAAACCTGTGTTGTTCGAGGGTCAACTTATAGGAAAGCAGAAGAAAGGTTTAAGTGTTAGAAGAAAAATCTCTGGCCTATACCAATTAGCAGTAGTTCTGTCTGTGGATAACAGAGACCCAAATATGGCTTGAACATGAAGGACACTTATTTTTCTTTCATCTCCACGTCTGGAAATGGGTATTCCAAGGTTACCATGTGGGTTCTGCCCTTCAACTTCTAGTGACCCTTGACGCTATACAGCTTGTCACTCTGCTATCTAGGCTGTGGACTCTGCCTTCCTGGTCCAAAATGACAGCAAGAAGTATAGGTTTCACATCCATGTTCTGGACAGAAGGATGGAGAAAGAGTGCCCCCTAAAAGAAAAGTGTGTAAAACAGGCAATCTTTTAGGAACTGAATTTAGGAATTATTGCAGGACTTTAACTAGTTAGAACTTGGCCATATACCATACCTAGGCATAAGAGGGGCTGAGAAAGATAGTCTCTTTTCTGGATGGCCACTTGCTCACAAAAAATGTACAGTTTCTATTACTAAGGAAAGAGAGGAAAAGAGATTTTGTGTGGGGGGGGGTTAACCCATAGTTAATGATCCAAGATCATGACCTGAGCCGAAGGCAGTTGATTAACCAACTGAGCCACCCAAAGCGCCCCAAGGCTGAACATTTTGAAATGTTTACTACTATCCTTTGTGTAACTTTGCTCCACTCTTTTTTTTTTTTTTTTTCACCGTCTGCATGAAACATTTTTATTTATTTGTCTGTCAAACACAGTAACTGATTTCCATCTACAATGACTTAAGGTAAGCAACTGAGGGTCAAGTGGAGGAGGCATGCGGCCTTCCAGGAGCGCCTGCGGGGCCCAGCGGGGCAGGAGGGAAGCGCGGGCGGGGCCTTAGCGGGCCTTCTCCAGGAAGGCCTTGCAGCACCTCACACACTGCTGGTAGACAGTCTCGAAGTCGGACTCATTCCCATAATAGGGGTCTTCGATAATGAGTTGGTTTTGTGGATCATAGCTCCCAAGTAGCTCAATTTTAGCTTTGCAGTTTTTAATTTGATTACTTTTTCTATTCAAGTCTCTCAGATTGCTTTCATCCATACACAGTATATAATCGAATGTGGCAAAGTCTTCCTTGGTAACCTGTCTTGCCTTATGGGCCGTGTTAATGCCATGATTTCTGAGGCAGCTCAGAGTTCTTGGATCTGGTGACCGGCCCACGTTCCAGTCAGAAACAGCGCCGCTGTCAATGACCCAATGATCTGAAAGCTTTTGGTCAGTGACAAGTTTTCTGAACACTGCTTCCGCAATGGGCGACCGACAGATGTTACCCAGACACACGAACAGCACCGACTTGGGCACCGGCTCAGCCATCTTCCCGCGCGCACGCCCAGGCGCCCGCGGAGCGCGTCGGCCTGCTCCACTCTTTTTGGTTGTAGTCACAAACTTAGTATTTTTTACAAGATTGACTTCTTTTTGGATAGATTAATAACATTCTATATTGTATGTTATATATCTTATATACTGTATTCTTATATACTGTATTCTTATTGAGATTGATCCTACACTGGACAAAGCCAGCAAATGAACATCCTTCTTAATATAAAAGATAAGCTAAAGAGTTGATCATTTATTTGTTTTGTAAAGCAAAAAGAAATCAGCCTTAAAAAGAAGACAGGAATTGAACTGGAGATTGAAAGAACTGCTTTTAAGTAAAATAGTAAATACCCAGAAGAGCACAAACTCATACACTTTCCACCATACAGATTTTGAAGTCCTTCATTCAATTAAGTATATAATAAGAAAGCTTATTTTTCTCATCTTCTACTTCAAGATCTCTACTTCTACTTCTCATCTTCAAGTTTTAATGGCTTGAAGAATAGCTTGTAGTAAAATCCTGGTTTCTGGAATTCCCTACATATATGCATGAGACATTTTTTCATAACACTTCCTATCCTTGATTCTCCTACTTTTTCCACATACCAACCTGTCCAACAGCAAATATTATTAGATTCTACTTACAGATTTCTGTGGTGATTTATCCCCATCCATACTACTTTTCACTGTTGGTCCCTGGTGTATTTTAGAACAATTTCCTGGGAGTTGGGGTGGGGATGTAAACTGATCGTGGGATGAGAAAGAGGTAAGTGACTTAAATACCATGTAGTAGGGGTTTTTTTGTTTGTTTGTTTCTATTTGCCAGATTCTTGCACTGTGTTCACTTCTTACTGACTCACTTCTTACTCTTTTCCAGCCAGCTCTCTGCTTCTCAGAGGAGGTGGATCACAGTAATAGGCTCCACTGCCCTTGAGGTCCAGGTTAGTTCTGCCAAAGGTAGTTCCAGAAGGAGGAAGAAGAGCTAGATCTTCTCTAGAAGAGCTAGTCAGAGTGTTAATTCTCTTGGCTCCTTCCCTGTGCATTTGCCTCAGACTGCCTATGTCCCACAACAGATCCACTTGTAGGACACTCCTTCCAAGCTCCCTTCCCTTCTCTGTCCCATCAGGTCTAGAGATGTAAAAACTCTATTATGGCTAGTCCTGTGTTCCTGAAGTATTCTTCTGCTTTCTGATATTTTGCCCACATTTTTTCAGTTAAATATAAATTGAATATAAATAAACCCTCCTCAAATTATTGAGTGTGTCATCTCTTCTGTTGAGATGCTGATTTACACCATCTTGATGACATATGTGTAACTGTTGCCCTGTTGCATAATAGACATAAATTTCATTTTTCATTTTCATTCTATTGAATTCATGTCTTTAGGGATTTTTTGTTTTTTTAATTTAAATTCAATTATCCAACACATAGTATATCATTAGTTTCAGAGGTAGTGTTCAATGATTCATCAGTTGCATATACCACCCAGTGCTCATCACATCATGTGCCCCCAATGCCCATCACCCAGTTACCCCATCCCCTCACCAATCTCCCTTTCAGCAACTCTCCATTTGTCTCCCATAGTTAAGAGACTCTTGTAGTTGTCTCCCTCTGATTTTTTTCCCATTCAGTTTTCCTTCTCCTCCTCTATGGTCTTCTGTGTTATTCCTTATGTTCCACATATGAGTGAAACCATATGATAATTATCCTTCTCTGATAGACTTATTTCACTCAGCATAATCCCCTCCACTTCCATCCAGGTCAATGCAGATGGTGGGTATTCATCCTTTCTAATGGCTGAGTAATAGTCCATTGTCTATATGAACCACATCTTCTTTATCCATTCTTCTGCTGAAGGACATATGAACTCCTTCCACAGTTTAGCTATTGTGGATATAGCTGCTATGAACATTGGGTGCATGTGCCCCTTCAGATCACTACATCTGTATCTTTGGGGTAAATACCTAGTAGTGCAATTGCAGGGTTGTAGGGTAGCTCTACTTTTAACTTCTTGAGGAACCTCCATGCTGTTTTCCAGAGTGGCTGCACCAGCTTGCATTCCCACCAACAGTGGGTTCTCCTTTCTCCACATCCTTATCAACATTTATTGTTTCCTGTCTTTTTAATTTTAGCCCCTGACTGGTGTAAGGGGATATCTCATTGTGGTTTTGATTTGTATTTCCCTAATGACACGTAATATGGAACATTTTTTCATGTGTCTGTTGGCTGTTTGTATGTCTTCTTTGGAGAAATCTCTGTTCATGTCTTCTGTCCATTTTGTGACTAGATTCTTTGTTTTTTACATGTTGAGTTTGGCAAGTTTTATATAGATCTTGAATATTAGCCCTGTATCTGATAAGTCACTTGCAAATATCTTTTCCCATTCTGTAAGTTGCCTTTTAGTTTTTTGACCATTTCCTTAGTGTGAAGAAGCTTTTTATCTTGATGAAGTCCAATAGTTCATTTTTGCTTTTGTTTCCTTTGCTTTTGGAGACTTGTCTAGCCAAAAGTTGCTGTGGCTGAAGTCACAGAGACTGCTGCTTGTATTCTCCTCTAAGATTTTGATGGATTATCTCATAATCAGGTCTTTTATCCATTTTGAGTTTATCTTTGTGTATGGTGTAAGAAAATGGTCCAGTTTCATTCTTCTACATGTGTCTGTCCAATTTTTCCATCAACATTTATTGAAGACACTAGACACTATTCTATTTCCATTGGATAATCTTTCATGCTTTGTCAAAGATTAGTTGACCATTAAGTTGAGGGTCTACTTTGGGCTCTCTATTCTGTTCCGTCAATCTAGATGTCTTTTTTTGTTCCAGTACCATGCTGTCTTGATGATCACAGCTTTGTAATATAGTTTGAAGTCAGGCATTGTGATGCCACCAGCATTGGCTTTCTTCTTTAACATTCCTCTGGCTGTTCAGGGTTTTTCTGGTTCCATACACATTTTAGGATTATTTATTCCAGCTCTGTGAAAAATGTCAATGGTGTTTTGAAAGGGATTGCATTGAATGTGTAGATTGCTCTGGGTAGCAGAGACATTATAATATTTATTCTTCCTATCCATGAGCATGGAATGTTTTTCTACCTCTGTTTCTTCCTCAATTTCTTTCATAAGCTTTCTGTAGTTTTTAGAGTACAGATCCTTTACCTCTTTGGTTAGGTTTATTTCTAGGTATCTTATGGTTTTAGGTGCAATTGTAAATGGGAAAGACTCCTGAATTTCTCTTTCTTTTGTCTTGCTGTTGATGTTTAGATATGCAACTGATTTCTATGCATTGATTTAATAACCTGACACGTTACTGAATCGCTGTATGAGTTCTAGCACTTTGGGGATAGAATCTTTTGGGTTTTCCACATAACTATCATGTCAACTGTGAAGACTGAGAGTTTGATTTCTTCTTTGCTAATCTGAATGACTTTTGTTTTTCTGTTGTCTAATTGCTGAGGCTAGGACTTCTCATACTATGATGGACAACAGTGGTGAGCATGGGCACCCCTGTCATTTCTCTGACCTTAGGGGAAAAGCTTTCAGTTTTTCTCCACTGAGAATGATATTCACTTTGGGCTTTTTGTAGATGGCTTTGATGACATTGAGGTATGTTCCCTTTATCCCTACACTGTGGAGAGTTTTAATAATAATTAAAAAAAAGGATGTTGTATCTTACCAAATACTTTTTCTGCATCAATTGAAAGGATTATATGATTCTTGTCCTTTCTTTTATTTGTGTGAGGTATCACATTTATTGATTTGCAAATGTGGAACCACCCTTGTATCCCAGGAGTAAATCCCACTTGGTTGTGGTAATTAAGCCTTTTATTTTTTTAAAAAAGATTTTATTTATTCATTTGACAGAGAGAGAGATCACAAGCAGGCAGAGAGGCAGTCACAGAGAGTGCGGGAGGCAGGCTCCCTGCTGAGCAGAGAGCCTGATGTGGGGCTCAATCCCAGGATCCTGAGACCATGACCCGAGCTGAAGGCAGAGGCCCAACCCACTGAGCCACCTTGGCGCCCCGATTAAGCCTTTTAATGTACTGTTGGATCCAGTTTGCTGGTATCTTGTTGAGTATTTTGGTATCCATGTTCATCAGGTATATTGGTCTGTAATTCTCCTTTGAATGGGTCTTTGGTTTGGGGGTCAAGGTAATACTGGCCTCATTGATCAAGTTTGGAAGTTTTCCTTCCATTTCTATTTTTTGTAACAGCTTCAGTTTAATAGGTATGATTTCTTTAAATGTTTGGTAGAATTCCCCTGGAAAGCCATCTGGACCTGGACTCTTGTTTTTGTGTGATTGTTTTGATTACTACTTGATTTTCTTTGCTGGTTATGGGTCATCTATTTCTTCCTGTTCCAGTTTTGGTAGTTTCTAAGTTTCCAGGAATGCATCTATTTCTTCCAAATGCCTAATTTGTTGGACATATAGTTGTTCTAATTCATTCTTAAAATTTTATTTCCTTGGTGTTGGTTGTGATTCCTCCTCTTTCATTCATGATTTTATTAATTTGGGTCCTTTCTCTTTTATTTTGGATGATCCAGCTATGGGGTTTATTGACCTTATTAATTCTTTCAAAGAACAAGCTTCTAGTTTCGTTGATCTATTCTACTGTTCTTCCAGTTTCTGTTTCATTGATTTCTCCTCTAATTATTATTATTTCTTTTCTCCTGCTTGGTTTAGGCTTTATTTGCTGTCCTTTCTCCAGCTCTATTAGGTGTAAGGTTAGCTTGTGTAACAGATTTTTCTAAGTTTTAGAGAGGTTTGTATTGCAATGTGCTTCCCTCTTAGGACAGCCTTTGCTGTATCCCAAAGGTTTTAAACAGTTGTGTTTTCATTTTCATTTGTTTCCATGAATATTTAAAATTCTTCTTTAATTTCCTGGTTGACCCATTCATTCTTTAGTAGGATGCTCTTTAACCTCAAAGTGTTTGAATTCCTTCCAAAT
The DNA here is from genome assembly GCF_964662115.1 of Mustela nivalis. Lineage (NCBI taxonomy): Eukaryota > Metazoa > Chordata > Mammalia > Carnivora > Mustelidae > Mustela > Mustela nivalis. The sequence continues at coordinate 86,077,435 of NC_139031.1, forward strand.
TTCCTTTTGTGATTGAGTTCAAGTTTCAAAGCACTGTGGTCTGGAAATATGCAATGAATAATCCCAATCTTTTGGTATCAGTTGAGACGTGATTTATGACCCAATATGTCATCCATTCTGGAGAAAGTTCCATGTGCACTTGAGAAGAATCTGTATTCTGTTGCTTTAGTATGGAATGCTCTGTATGTATCTGTGAAGTCCATCTGATTCAGTGTGTCATTCAAAGCCCTTGTTTACTTGTTGATCTTCTGCTTAGATGATCTTTCCATTGTTGTGAATGGGGTGTTGAAGTGTCCTACTATTATTGTATTATTATCTATGTATTTCTTTTATATGGTTACAAATTGGTTAATATAACTGGCTACTCCCAAATTAGGGGCATAAATATTTATAATTATTAGATCTTCTTGTTATAGACCTTTTAAGTATGATGTAGTGTCTCTGCTCATCTCTTATTACACTATTTAGTTTAAAATCTAATTTGCCTGATATGAGGATTGCTACCCCAGCTTTCTTTTGAGGTCCGTTAGCATGATAAATTGTTCTTCACCCCCTCACTTTCAGTCTGGAGGTGTCTTTATGTCTAAAGTGAGTCTGTTGTAGACAGCATATGGATGGATCTTGCTTTTTTTTTTTCTCTCTGATATTCTGTGTCTTTTGATTAGAGCATTTAGTCCATTTACATTCAGAGTAATTATTGATAGATATGAGTTTAGTGCCTTTGTATGACCTGTAAAGTCTCTGTTTCTGTAGACTGTCTCTTTTTTTCTGGTTTATGTTATTTTTGGCCTGTCTCTTACAGGATTCCCCCTTAATATTTCTAGCAGGGCTGGCCCGCAGGTCACATATTCTTTCAGTTTCTGTTGTCCCAGAAGCTCTAAATATCTCCTCCCATTCTAAATGGTAACCTTGCTGGATAAAGTATTCTTGGATGCATGTTATTCTCATTTAATATCCTGAATATACCATGCCAGCCCTTTCTGACCTGTAAGGTCTCTGTGGCTAGGTCTGATGCCAATCTAATGTTCCTAGCCCTTTAGTTTAGGAATTTCTTGTCTTGAGCTGCTTTTAGGATTTTCTTTATCTCTTGAATTTGCAAGCTTCACTATTATATGCCAGGATGTTGATCTATTTTTATTGATTTTGGAAAGGGTCCTCTCTACCTCTTGGACATGAATACCTGTTTCCTTCCCCAGATTAGGAAAGTTCTCAGCTATGATTTGCTCAACCTTCTGGCCCTCTCTCCCTTAGGCATCCAAATAATTCTGATGTTGGTATGTTTTATAGCATCACTGATTTCTCAAAGCCTCTCCTCATGGCCTACTTGTTATTTCTCTCTCTTTACCTCAGTTCCCTTCCTTTCCATCAACTTATCTTCTATATTACTGACTCTCTTCTGAGTCATTTTACCTTAGCTATTAGAGCATCCAATTTAGACTACATGTCAGTTTATGAATTTTTACTTTCAGCCTTAGTAGATCTCATTTCTGCACGAAGAGATTCTCTAGTATCTTCTATGATTTTTCAAGTCCAACTAGTAACTTTATAATTATTATTCTTAATTCCAGCTCTGAAATTTTACTTATATCCATATCGATTAGATTTGTCGAGAGTATTACCTCTGGTTCCTTCTTTTGTTGTGAATTCCTCCTTCTAGACATTTTGCCCAGAGAAGAATGGATAAACAAGAGCATTATCAAAAGCATCAACCAGGATCCAAGCAAAAAACACACTAGATAAATCCAAAGAGGTCAGAAACCAAAAAGAAAAAGAAAAGGCAAATGGAAAAGCAAAAGAATAAAAAGGGGGGAAGCATATAATTTCACAGGGGGTACAAAATAGGGTGATCTAGTTGGTCCTGAATATATTTAGATCTTTGTGTTAGAAGACACTAAACACCAAAATTCTAATGAAAACAAAAACTTAAATATATACAAAAATAAAATAGGATAGAGTGAAAGGAAGCCAAAAATGAAAACTATATCTATAAGACATAAATGTAAAAAATGAAAGTTAAAAAAAGATTTAAAAACAAAGAGTTGATAAATTAAGAAACTAATTGAAAAGGGAAAAAAGAAAATAAGGAAATATAAAATTTTAAACTGAAAGATAAATGAGTCATGAGAAAAAAACCTCAAATTCTATATACTATTTTCCCCTAGCACTGGAGTTTTACAGTCTTGTGTGGTAAATTTGCTATGTACATTTTCTTCCCTTTGGTCTCATGGGGAAGGGGCCTGCTGCATTGTTTCTCAGGTGTCTTTGTTTGGTTGAAGTTGCACTGCCACTTGCCAGGGGGCCAGGTTTAGTGTAAGCTGGTCCTCTGTGTGCTTTTTGTTCCCTGAAAGCTTTCTATGCCTCTTTAGACGATCAAAATAAAAATGATCACCAGCCCCAGTGTTGAAATGTCATGGTCCCCTCTTTTCAGTAAACCCTCAGGGATAAACGGTCTTCACTTTTGTGCATGCCAAACTCTGCAGATTCCTGCAGTGCACAGCTACATCAATCCTCCATTACTATAATTTGTAGGACCCTGCAGTGGAGAGTAGTCGCCTAACTGTGCATGCACATGCTCTGCCCCTTCATGGAGAAGGTGGAGGGTCCCCCAAGTTTCTGTTCTTTGCATCATCTCCACACAAAGAGTGGTCACTTGATGGAGCCCCCATTAGTGGTTAATGGTAAACTAAGCTGAGAGTCCCCCTGCTGAGCTCACTGATTATAACCAGTTTCCCTGCTCCAATGCTTAGAAACTCTACCAGTTCAGGAACCCACTATTTCTGTGCCTCCAGGAATTCTGAGACACACTGTTCCACCTAGATCTTTCTCCCATTTCACTACCTGAGCTCCCTACAGGCAGAGCTGTCTCTCATGAGAACAGATTTCTAACAGTTCCAATTTTGCCCTCCAGGGATATATCACTTTCTGGTAGCCGGCTTACTAAGGCTCCTTCACCAGTTACCCCCCCCCATTATCTTTCAATATATCCCATCAGATTCACCTCAGATATATCCCCCCTCAGATATATCCCCTCATATTCCATTCATCCTACCTTGCAGAACGTGGTCTCTTTTCTACTTGTAGATTTATAAATATTCCTTTCTTATATCTAAGGATGAATTCATGGGTGTTCAGAATGATTTGATAGTTATTTAGCTAAATTCAAGGGATCAGATGAAATGAGGTCCCCTACTCTTCCTCCATCTTGCCTCATCCAATAGAAGCCTTAAGTAATTTTTTAATCTTTGATAGTTATCAAGTTTGATAAGTAGCTTTTAGGAATGCAATAACCATATAGCTGTATGTCTTTGTATAAATATGTTTAAAATGTTTTTCAACTATATATCTAGTGCACATTTACCATAGGTACAAATCAGAATCACCTGAGGAGGGTTTTGTTTTGTTTTTTTACTATGATACGTAGACCTTAACCCAGATTTACTGGGTAAGAATTTCTAGAGTAAGACTAAAACAAATGTAGTTTCCAAAATTTTGATGTGCACTCCTATCTAAGATCTACTATATATGATATAGTCACAGCAACTAAGCTTCTACAAGAGTAACCACGTGCCCAATATCACATAGATGGCATTTAATAAGCCCTCTGAATGTTGAATAATAGCAATACACTTTATCTATAAAATAACACTCGTTGTAGGACATCTTTTAGAGTATCACTGATATGGTAAAATTGATATCCTATCATTCCATAGGATAAGGTCCATTTCACTTAGAGGCCTTGCTGTTTCACTTAGGCATTGATTTTAGTAAGGGAGCCATTTCAGGAATATTACCAGGGGACTATGAAATTCAACTTAATGTCATGACATGAAGAATGAAGTTCTCATTTTGGGGGAAGAGAGCCAAAATTACTAAATACCTGAGTAACCTGTCCCTAAGCATTTTCATGAATATTAGTAAAAAGGGTAGCATATATCAACAGAAAATTAGAGGATGAAGAATGGATCAATGATCTGGAGGACAGGATAATGGAAAGCAACCAAACTGAACAGCAAAAAGCATAATAAAAAATTAGAATAGGTTAAGAGATCTCTCTGAAATCATCAAGTGTAATAATATTCATATATATAGGGATCCAAGTAGAAGAAGAGAGAGACAAGGTAGTTGGAAAACTTATTTGAAGAAATAATAGGTGAAAATTTCCTAAATCTTCAAAAGGAAACAGATATCTAGGTCTAGGCAGCACAGAAAGCCCCAAAAAAGATGAACCGAAGAAGGTCCACACCAAGACACATACTCATTGAAATGGCAAATATTAAAGAAAAAGAAACAATCTTAAAAGCAAGGGAAAAAAAAAGCAGTTACATAGAAGAGAAAGCCCATAGGCTGTAAACTGATTTTCAGCAGAAACTTTACATGCCAGAAACTTTCCCTCATACATTTAAAGTGCTGGTAGGAAAAGACCTATAACCAAGAATATGCTATCCAGCAAGGTTACCATTATAAGGAGATGCAGAAAAAGCATTTGACAAAATCCAACATATGCTCATGAAAAAATGCAACAAAGCGGGTTTATAAGGACAATACCATGACATAATAAAAGCCATATATGACAGAGTAGAGAGCCCAGAAATATACCCACACTCACGTGGTCAATTTATCTACAACAAAGGAGGCAAAAATATATAAAGGGGGGGAAGATAGTCTATTCAATGAATTGTGTTGACGAAATCAGAAAGCTATATGCAAAAGAAGCTGGAAAGAGGGGTCAGATTTTAGCTCAGTACCTTACCAATTTGGGGTGAATTTCTTGGCTTTTATGTTCCTCATTCTTTCATCTATAAAATGGGAATAATAATACATAACTTGTGCTGTTGTTGTGAAGATTAAATGCATAGTAGTCATTTGATCTTTTCCAAAAACTCTCTTTTAATTTCATTGACTTTTTTTTTCTCTTATTGTTTGGCTGTTCTCTGTTTCATTGATTTTCTTTCTTTTTTTTTTTTTCCAATTAAGATCTTCTTTCTTTTATTTTCTTAATTTAAATTCAATTAGCCAACATACAGTACATCATTAGTTTCAGATGTAGTGTTCAATGTTATTGATTTTCATTCTTGTTTTTTTAAAAGATTTTATGTGTTTATTTGAGAAAGAGTTTGAGAGTGAGTGGGGGGTAGAGGCGGGGGGGGGGGAGAGGGAAGGAGGGAGAGAGAGAGAGAGAGAGAGAGAGAGAGAGAAGTCAAGCAGACTTTGTGATGAGTGGGAAGCCCGACTTTGGGCTTGATCTCACAACCCTGAGATCATGACCTGAATCAAAATCAAGAGTCGGGCACAACTAACTGAGCCACCTAGGTGTCCCAATTTTTATTCTTATTTTCATCATTTATTCTACTTCGGGCTCAATTTGCTTCTTAAGATGGAATCTTAGATCATTTCTTTCAGACCTTTCTTTTTTCCTGATATAAGTCTTTGGAATTAGAGTTTTCCCTCAACAACAGCTTTTTCTAAATTTTCTGACACTTACAATAAACTTTTTCTGCCCAGCACCAGGCAGCAAGATGCAAACTCACCCCTATCTCTCTTCCCTCCTTTTTCCAGTGCAGAGGGGCAGGAAGAGGGCAAAGCAATGAAACACGGAGAGTGCCACAGGCCTGTGTCTCATTTTCAGCTTTATCCTGAGTAGCTCCCAGCTAAGAGCGAATCGCTAATGGGAAATTTAGAAAACACAGATGAGCAGACTGAAACTCCACCTTAACCAGGTGTGCTTTATGCACAACAGCTCAGAGGCCCATATGCTGTTGCAGAAGTTGGGGAGTGCAGCATTACTGAGCTGTTCAGTTTTGCCAGGCTTCTCCTGATGGGTCTTTCTTGGCTCAATCACAGTCTGACCAACACAATGCATCTGCTAGTTTCCCCAGCCTCTAGACCAAATAGCATCTAATATGTGCACATGAATCCGGGCCTCTGCTGAGGACAGGAGAGGAGGACAAGCTCACAGTGGCCCTAATAGTCTGCAGTTAGAAACCTCAGTGTCTTTATCACTCAGGGGTGAACACTGGGCCATGAATGGAGAAGGGAAAAGAACCTGGATATCCGGGGGTGCCTGGGTGGCTCAGTGGTCATGATCTCAGGGTCCTGGGATCGAGTCCCGCATCAGGCTCTCTGCTCAGCAGGGAGCCTGCTTCCTCCTTTCTCTCTCTCTGTCTGCCTCTCTGCCTACTTGTGATCTCTCTCTGTCAAATAAATAAATAAAATCTTAAAAAAAAAAAAAAGAACCTGGATATCCTGGGGCCTGATCTCATTCCCGTGCAGTGGTTGCTTGGTTTATTCCCCGGGTGTGACTAATTAGAATTCTCCTGCTGTGGCTTACTTTCCTAGGAGGCTGAGTCTGAATCTCAACTATAATTCCGACATCTTGTAATGACTGTGCACTCAAAAATGCTCCATTTAAATTATTCTGGCTCCTATAAACTTCAAGTGGTTGTTTCTGCAGAAGCAGAAATTTATCTTTCTAAAAATGAAGTGACAAAAAATTAGCTCCTTTATTTTACGTTTTTGGTTAAACATTTATATTAGAGCTATTTTTTGCAATGATGTTATTGAGAAAGTGCTCTGATATAGCTTATTTTGTTAGCAAACTTAGATGTGTACACTATTTCTTTGTCCTCACTATATTGTGCCTTACAGTTTTTTATATAAATAAGCATTTGTTTTAGTTCCTGAGACATTCTAAGATAATTAAATGACAAAATAAGAAAAATTGGTTCAATTAGTTGGTTCACATAATAAACACCAAATGAGCTATTAGCTAAATTTTCCATCTTCCAACTGGTAACTATTGTAACATATATAAAAAACTTAAGCTTGGGACGCCTGGATGGCTCAGTCATTAAACGTCTGCCTTCAGCTCAGGTCATGTCCCAGAGTCCTGGGATCGAGTGCATCAGGCTCTCTACTCAGTGAAAAGCCTGTTTCTTCCTCTCCCATCCCCCCTGCTTGTGTTCTCTCTCTTGCTGTCTCTATTTTTCTGTGTCAAATAATAAATTCTTTTAAAATATATTTTATTTTATTTATTTGACAGAGAGAGAGATTATAAGTAGGCAGAGCAGCTGGCGAGGGCAGGGGGTGGAGGGTGGGAAGCAGGCTCTCCGCTGAGAGGAGAGCCCAATGTGGGGCTGGATCCCAAGACTCTAAGATCATGACCTGAGCTGAAGGCAGAGGTTTAACCCACTGAGCCACCCAGGCAACCCAATAAATAAATTCTTAAAAAAAGAAAAAAAAAAAAAAGCTTAGGCTTCCTGGTTTATCAACTTAGTTTGATTGATCAAACTTCTCAATTTAGGGCAATCATTCAACAGTGCCTGCTAGACTCTTAGCCCTGGGACATTGTTTCGCACAAACATCAAATGACTGCTCTCACAGACACCTGACCAATAGTAGATAATTAAACAAGCAAATTAAAGGAGAAAATTTCAAATAACGTTAAGTGCTTCAGGGAAAATAAAGTAATGTGATGCAGTGGAGAGTTCCTGGTAGGCTGGTTTAGGAATTCAGCCACGTGAAGACCTGAGGGAGAATTCCAGATGAGTGAACAGTTAGAGCGATGTTCTTGAGGCAAGAATGCCTGTGGCTGAACCAAGGCTCTAGTGGCCTCATTCACTCATTTGCTCAACCAAAGACAGAAATCAAGGGGCTCCAGCCTCCGTCCTGGAGTCAGACTTATCTCTGCAAATTTAGGGAAGTCACTCTTTTCTGTCAGTCCTTAGCCCTAAAATGCCTCGGGTCACACCCATGTCTCCATCTGTGGTTCTTCTGTCTCCTCAGTGGGGAATATCTAAGTAATTAGGGCTTGCTTGGTGCAGTTATTCTGTGTCTCCCTCCTTGCTTTTCCAGGAAGGTCTTTTGTTTACACACTTCAATGCCTGGTGCCAGCCTGTTGTCAGGTTCATTCACTGGACCCTCAGCCAAGCCTCTCCATTTAGCCTTCGCACTCTTTGTTCATCAATCTGTTACTGCCAGTTCCATTCCATTTACGTTGACATGGATTGTGGTAAAATACTGAGGAGAAAAGGTATGAAAAGCACAGACTTTCAGAATTGAAGGAGAAGTTCGCATTGTCCTTTATGAGACATGGGGTTTCTGTGGCCAGGGACCCTGATGCTGTGCTCTAAGCAGCCTGGACAGGGAAAGATCTGGAAGCTATTGAGACTGTTGAGACCAGACTAATTCCTTTCCAAGTGTTTCAAGTTGTGCCATACTCTTTGGTTGCTCACTGCCTAGGCTGCATTTCTGAAAAATTTACAAATAGCGCCAAGGCTTTTCCGATTAATTCCTGGGGAGCTTCCAGATATGCTCCTTGGTCAGCATGGCATTGAAGGTTTCTTCCTTTGTCTTGACTGTGTGGCTTTTGAAGGTTTCTTCTCTGCAAAACTTGATGGAAAGATGTGATGATTAGCCAGGGGCCCCTCAAATGCAAGCAGGCCTTTGTTTTTCAAATATCTCTGGAATCCATCTACTTCCTTCCCTTACCACCACTTGAGTCTACCATCTCCTCTCACCAGGACAACTGCATTAGACTCAAAACTCGTCTCCCTTCATTTAATCCATTCTCCACTTGGTAGCCAGAGCGTCTTCTTCAAAATGCAAGTCTGATTTTGCCCTGGCCTTATTTAAAATCTTTCAGTGGTGCTCCTTTGTTCTCTGAAAAAAAAAATTAAATACACAAATCCTTATATGTTCTGGTCTCCTCATCGCTGTGGCCACCCTTCCACACCTGTGTCCTTGCTGTGCCATTTTGGGCAATTTACTCTACATCTCTGAGCTACAGTTCCTTCCCCTAAAAAAATGAAGAGAATAACTCCTATCATCAATTGAGGTCATCTGTACAAAAGCTCAGCACAGTGTGGGAGGCACAAGGCGAAGAGGAGATGATCACGGTAACTTCACGTGGTTCTTCATCTCAGCACAGATTCAGAACTAAACCACCATTCCTCCTGGAATGGGCCAAAGACCCAGTTTGTGTGGAATAGCTCTGGCCCACAGGTTCTGACCCTACCAGGTGAATCCCCAGTGACCCAGGGTTTCCGAAAGGAAGGCGGTGGTCCAGGCTGGAGAGATGATGGAGGAGGGAGTGCCGAACCTGGTCATAGCCATGATAAATGAGACTGCTGCTTATTGGCTTGTTCTCCCTGAGCCTCCCACCTCTAGGTTGCCAGGAAGGGTCTCTGAAGTACAGTCCTCAGACTTGAGGCTAAGCAGTCATCTTGGTTTTGTGGAGTCTTTCATTATTTTATGCCATGTCAAATAGCCTTGAAAAGTTGATTAATTGCCAGTCAAGGTTCTGTTTCAAAGATGGCCGAGTCAGAGCTGCTTATCCAGGATAAGCTCTTTGGTCCTAGGTGGACCAATTTCCTCTAGCATCTTATAGCCTCCTAGTGAGTCCTAGTGAGTCCAGCTTATTTCCTGGGTTGGAGTCAATCCATGACTCCAGCTTAAAATATCAGTGGCCGGCCAGTATTCCGGTGAGGCCTGATCTGCCAAAGGAGAGCACCCCTAAACAGCCAGTCTTGGAGCTGGTAGGGACCCTGCAGGAGGTGAAAATCATGGCTGTGGGACCATGTAGATATTGACCTGTGCGAGCCAGCTGCAGAATTTCAGTAAGACACCCTCACATCCTCATGCATTACATGTAAGCTCCTCTGCTTGCCTTTTCCCCGCTTAAATCAAGTATAATTAACATACAGTGTTATATTAGTTCCAGGTGTAGAGGACAGTGATTCAACAATTCGGTGCTTCACTCAGTGCTCATTGTGATAAGTGTACTCTTAATCCCCACCACCTATTTCCCCAGTCCACCCACCCATCCGTCCTCTGGCAACCATTACTTTGTCCTTGGCATTTAAGAGTCTGTCTCTGCTTGTCTTTAAACAAAAAAACAAAAACAAAATAAAAAACTCCAGCACTTTCTACTTGCCAGGCAGTGTCTAAGTACTTTATGCATAATAACTCAATTAATCTTTACCACAAATCTGTGAAGTCGAAGCAATTATGACTTTTATTCTGCAGATGAGGAAAGAGCCACTGAGAGATTAAAGGATTTACCCAAGGTCACTTAACTAATAAATGACGGGCACTGAGTCCAGAGCCCACCCTGATTATCTAGCCACCATCTAGACTGCCTGACCACATGGACTGAACAAGTAAGGACATTTAAAGCACTCCCAACGGGAGCAACAGTGCCTGGCACAGAGTGAGGGCTCTGCAAATGTGTTTCCATTCGTGTTGCAGCACACAGAGTAATGATGAGAAGTACGGGCTCTGAGCCAGGCAGGCAGCTCTGCCACCAGATAGGGGATCTTGGCAGCTTACACAACCTCTTTTTCTTTCAATTACCTCATTCGTGAACTCAGTTATTTCCCAGGGTCACTGTTAGTATTACATGAGTTAGTATTTGTCAAGCACTTACGACAGAGCCTGGAACTTACTAGAGGCTGCATTTTCTAGAACACACAGAGGTTCACCTGTGTAAGTATGCAACAGGGAGGGCATGACTTTGTGTTCCTAAGACCTGGATTTCAAGCTTAGTTCTTTTATACTGTCTGGGTTACTGTGGTCAATAACCTGTCCTGTCTAACCCTCCATTTCCCTAGCTATAGAATAGAGCCAAAATACTATCTATATAGCTATTTGAGAATGAAATAAGGAATATACAAAAGCACGGAATGAGGCATGGAATCAGCTGCTTAGTACATGTTTTTCTTCTCTTTCTCCTAGCAGGTCTCTTCTTGGGTCTCACAAACACATAAGCTAATTTCTATTCTCAAGACTTTGCTACTGTCTTACCAGCAATGTTCTTTTTCTTTTTTAAAGATTTTATTTTTAAGTAATCTCTATACCCAATGCAGGGCTCGAACTCACAGCCCCAAGATCAAGTCATGTACTCTACTGACTGGGCCAGCCAGGCATCCCAGCTATCCTGTTTCCTGTCCTCCACATCACCTTCTGTTCTGCCACCTTGGGAACACTTCTAGTCTCTATAACATCCTGGGAACGTCCTTGGAAATTCTGAGAGATGTCTAATTACGGCAGTTTTGAATTTCTAAGGGGACAAGACAGACCACAGGTCAGTTGCCATTTTCTCAGACCTTTCCACACCAAGGACAGGATAGTGTGTGTGTGTGTGTGTGTGTCCCTCCCAGACAGATGTGGGCCCTATTCTGCCCACTCTGGACATCCTGACTGCAGTTGTCAACGGTACTCATGTGGGGTTCATGTAGGCCCTCCTTTGGTTCTGTCTGTAGGAATGATTTTACTTTGGAAATACAAAAACATCTAAAAGAATTAAGTAAAAAGAGTTGCCCTTTCTTTGATTACCTGCTTCAATTTGCCGACGGGCTATATGCTCCTCATTCAAGGACCGTATCTTCTTCTTATCCACCAATCACATTCAGCTGCTAGATTCCTATATTTATCAATCCCATTTAACCTGAGATGATTCACCCACTAAGTCTTCAGGGAAAGACAGTTTAGAGGAGTAAGGTTCGCAAGCCTAGATGAGCATCAGAATCTTCTGGAACACTAGAAAAGTCAGGGTGAGTTACCATTCCGCACCTACAGCCAAGCAGGCGCTATGCAGCCAGAACACAGAGATGGAGACTATATCCAAATGTTGGCCCTATATGCAGGTGTGGCCATGGCCCTCTCTGCTTTCTGGTTTCACCTGTACAGTGGAGATCACTGCACTGGCCTCCCATTTACTGGCATCACTGGCCACGAATACAGGGCATTTTCAGCTCCCTCAGACATTTGTGTAACCCCCAGCTCTGGACTTAGTTTATTGGCACTGGAGCAGGGATGTAATCATCAGAGTTTCCCAACAACCTACAGAAACAAAGTTCAATGATTCCAGGCAGCTCTCTAACCACACAGAACCACAGAAACTTGGGGACATAGTAATACATTTGGAGGGGAAAGGCATCTCTGTCTGAATAACTGAAATGCAATAGAGTTTGCATTCTTGGGAATGAAACCCAAAAGAGATAGGAGTTTTAAGTCAAGCAAAAAAATCTGCTTGACTGGGTTTTCTAATGTACCTTCTCTTTTCTTCCCTTCCTTCCAGTCGTTATTTCTTGACTATGGTCCTTTTATTTTCTTTTTGAAAAATTAGCACTTTTATATCTGATGCTTGGATATAAGACTCCTACAAGTCCTATCTGGAACTAAGTTGGCTTTAAGGACTGTGTAACAAGCCGTGTCCCCAAAACTCAGCTGCTGGGGCAGGACCTTAATTCTAAGAGACAGAGAACAATGTTCTCCAGGTTTCCTAAAGGTACTCTGGGGATACTCCCTCCATACATCCTTACATCAATCGTATTGCCAAAGTCTGGGATTCTTTAGTGATTTTCTTACAGATATTGGGCACAAGAGCCCTGCCACTACCTGTGGCACCTGTCACTTTCTTCCTCACTGGCCGGTGCTTACATGGCTGCTGACATTGGAAGTGGCCCTTTGAGGCGTCCCTTCCATGCCAGTGTTCACCACTGCCCAAGCCAGAACTGAGCCCACCCAGGCTGAAGTACGCTCACATCTGCCCAGCTTTGGGCGACTGTTTTCTGTAAGCTTGGGATGTTTGACTGGACAGCCGTTCCAGTTTTTACTTGCCCTTTTATGCCAACATCCTCACCTTAGGACTCAGGGCCCAAGTTCATGGGTGCTAGGCCAGAAGACATCTGAGTGAGAATCACTACACTGTTTCCAAAATCCAACCAGGACCACCCCAAAGCACACACCCTAGTCCTGGTCCATGGCCAATGAATTTTAACTAGGTATCCTCCCCTTTGTCTTCCTGTGAGGTGAGTCTTCCTAGGAGACTGCTGTCCCTCAGGAACATAGGACCAGGGTAGGCCCACCCCACAAATCATCCAGGCATCCTCAGACTTAAGTCTAAATCCTAAAGGGGAAAGGGGTGCCACTTAGTTGAGGCCAAGACCTCAGATGCATTGTAATAAATGAATAATTGGAAAAATTAATGAACAAAAGCCTGAGAAAGGAAGAGAAGAAAAAGAAAAATAGAAAGAAAATGTTAAAAATTTAAAGATTTGGTAAAGCAGATCTTAATCCCAGTTCTAAACTCTCTCATTGAGTTATGGCAGGGTGGGAAGGCAGAGGAAGGGAAGAGGGGAGATCCCACCACTTCAGTATAAGTATCAATAGCTAGGTGTATCTATCTATTTATTTATTTACTTACTTATTTATTTATTTTTTCAGCTTTATTATGGGAAAATTGACCAAACTGTAAGGTATTTTAAGTACATACAGTTTGATGATTTTATATACATTATGAAATTATTTCCTCCCCCCACAATCAGGTTAACTAACACAACTATCACCGTGTATATTAACCTATTTAGGGGTGACAACATTTAAAGTCTAGTCTTAGCACATTTCAATCATACAATACAGTGTTATCAATGATAGTTACCATATTATACATTAGATCCTCAGATCTTATACATCTTGTAACTGAAAGTTTGTTCCCTTTGCCTAGGTGTATTGAAAACAACAACAACAACAAAAAGCCAAAACAAAAACACAAGCAAATTGGAGGGCTAAAGATCGCTAAGGCTGAGTAAGGCCCTTTGCTCATGCCTGATTCTCAGGAAATTAGGAGCCCCTGGGGAAGGTAGGCAAACAGAAGCAAGCCTTGACCCCTTGTCAATTTATCACTCTGATAAAAGGGCCTTGATACTTGTTCTGGGGATTTCCCCAGATCATCAAATGGCAATGGTTTTTTTTTTAAAGCACAATTTCTTTAATGCTGTTTGGAAGTTCTGTAACTTCCTGGAGTAAGGATTCAGATATTGAGGCAATGAATCTGAGATGCCAGAGCCTCTTCGACACTGCCCCATAGCTTAGCAACCCCAGCCTGTCACAGGGCCACCCACAGAAAGACTGGAAAACGAGAAGAGGAGGACACAGTGAGGCCCTCTTTGTCCGTCTTTGTGGTGAGATGAGTCATCTTGTTACTGAGTACAGAAAGGCCCGGGGAACCAGATGCTTACCTCCTTTAACCTTTTGCTTCAAGCTGGGAAATCTCAGGCTCCCATATAAAGCTGGGTCAGTATCTGGAAGCATGTAGGCCTTCAGCCAGGCCCACTCCACATACGCTGAGCTGTTGGTATAAGATAAATGAATGTGAGCACAGAGAACATGGGCCTGGCCATGATCTTCTTCACAACCCGGCACCAGCCTGGCTGCCATGAGGGGAAGTGTCGGGTGCTGGATTCACCCCACCTCTCCTCCATCTTCCTTTTATTTCTTCTGGCTTTGCGTTCACCCATCCTGCTGTAGGCCTTGCATGCCTCATCCCCTTCCTTTAGGAAGAGGTCAAAATGCCACTGGAGAACAAATACAGGGATCCAGGGTTAGGTGATGTTTGATAGCCACTGATGAATGAACAAGTCATTGGTTCTAAAAATGCACATTTTAAAAACAATTTAAAGGTGACAATTTCTCAACCTCTGTTTCACTGAGGGGGGGTAAGGATCAATCTCTTATTAAAGTTCAAGGGAGATACTCTCTTATATGTGATTCTAGCATTAAAGAAAATTAAGAGGAGTTTTATTTGGCCAGGGTGGGGGAAGGGATGGTTGAGTAGGAAAGGGAGAGACTTGGGGAAGCCGAGGAGTTCTCCTTGGTAGAGTGAGGGTTGACATCTGCTGTTCTACCTCCACCCAAATAAGTCCGAAGAGCCAACTCCCAGTTCTCAAGGCAGGCTTGGTGGATGGATGTTGATACCTGACATTGACAAGCCACAGTGCTGCCCTTCAGGTTCTGCTGACTCTGAGCATGCTCTCCTTCCCCACTAGCTAGGCTCTTAATCTTTGTGCCCCCCAGAATTCATATGCTGAAACCCTAACCCTTAAAGATTACAGTATTAGGAAGTGGGACCTCTGGGAAGTACTCAGGTCTGAGGGCAGGGCCCTCACAAATGGGATGGGATTAGTGTCCTTATAAGAGGCCCCACAGAACTCCCAGGTGCCTTCTATCATGTCAGTACACAGAAGAAGGCTCTGTCTAGAGTCAGGAAAATTCTGGTTCTTACCAGACCACAACCTGCTGACATCTGATCTTGGGCTTTCAGCTCCAAAACTGTGAGAAACACATCTGTTGTGTATAAGCCACCCAGTCTCTGGCACTTTGTTGTAGGAGCCTGAATGCACTCAGACAACTACTATCTTCTGTCTTCTGTCTTTCTGTTGGAAACAACTCAAACTTTGCGTCAGACTGAAAAGCTAGCCTGGACCTACTTTCTTGATGCATTGAAACTGCCTTGTTTCAGAGCCTATGGGCATCCCCTTGCTAATTTAGCACCTTTGTAAGTATTAGAAACATGAGCCCCTATGCCTGGCATTGCTGCACGGGCACATAGATAAGTGAAGGAAGACGTTGCTTCACGTTAATCAGAAAAATATTCTGAATCAGTTCTGGTTCTGGCAAGAAACCAATGACAACTTAGGACTGAATAACTGAGAAGAGTGTAAGGAATACACCATTTACAAAGGCGTGGGCAGGTTTTAGGGATATCCACAAGAAATGGCCCAGCACCCTGGAGCTAGCAATGGTAGGAAGCCATTACCATCCCATCCTTGAGGAGCAAGAGGAGAGAATCCTGTGCTCAAAACCTGACAGGAGTTGTAGTTATAGGAGCCGTGACCCTCAGTAAAGGGAGAAAGACCATTGATGGCCACCTAGTAGAGAAGGAGCCAAGAGAGACTAAAACTCTTCCCTTTGATATGACCAGTGCCTCCTGTTGGTAGAACCAGCCAGAAGGTGGGGCCAAGGAATGCCATCCACAGAGGCCAGCCATGCAAGGAACAGAGGAGAGGGAAGGGTGGGATCTGGATCTAGAGAGGCAGATGGAAAGCACAGGTGCCCCTTCCTCCAGGCAGACATGCCCCTGGCCAGACACATCTAAGGAGAGTGCATAGACCACATTTCAGCCCTACTTACTCTCCTACACCAGAATCCTTTTGCAGAGCATAGACCATACAACCATACGTAGAGATCCTGAACTTTGAGGACCATTTTCTTTTCCATGTGCAAAAATTTTATAAAAGGAACCCATGTCCCAAGGGCAAAGAGAGAAAAGTAAAACATTCCAAGTAGATGTCTCCTCCAACCATAGTTCCGCTCTTCTTCCAGCTCTGCTCTACCTTCTCCATGAAGTCCTTTCTTTTCTCTACCAAATGGCACCATCATCCACTTGGTCCATCTCCTCCCTTGTCTTCCACATTCAAACAACTGATCAACAGCACATTGTTTCCCTTTAGGAATTTATTACCTCTTCTCTATTGCTAATATACCGCCACAGGTCATTGTCTTCTAACGCCAGACTTACCACTACAGTCATTTCCAAACTGAGCTCTCTGCACTCACACGTATACCATCCCACTTTTCCTTCCACTCTTACACCATGGTCAGAGGTATCCTTCTAGAAAGCACTGATAGGATTGCATCAGCTCATTGCTTAAAATCCTTCTGTGACTTACCTTTTTTCCCCATAGACAAGTTCGGATCCATCAGTCTGACAGAGAAGGCTCCATATGACCCTCCCCCTAACTAATTCCTGCAGCCTCATTGCTCACCACATCCTACATGTTATCCTGCTCCTGAATGCTGAGTCTCTTGCAGTTCCTCCAAAGCACCATGGTCCCTCCCACCCCTAGGGCTTTTCGCAGCTATTCTCTCTGCCTAACATGACCTCTTCACTTTACACCATCCAATTAATGTCTAGTCCTCCCTCGAGGTGTAGGTGAAGTATCTCTTCTTTTAGGAAAACAGTCTTGGCCTTTCTCTATTTTCCTGCAAGATGACTTAAGTGCCCTTTATTTGTACCCATTTTCTGCACTCCATTAACACCTCTGGGCAGCTCCCTTGATAGCATTTATGACACTTGTTCTCACTGCTAATTTTCTTGTCTGTCACCCTCACTATTTCTGCAGCCCCATTGCCCAACACTGACTGGCTCTGCCTATCATAGGATCTGCAAGTGCTAATTGAAATGAAGTAGGTTGTATTGAAATGAAATCTCCCCTGGTTGGCGTTGCCTGACCTCAATCCAGTTAATCTGTTATCATGTGTGACTATTGACTCTGTCAACATGCTACTCCTGCTTTATGGTTTATGACTGAATGTAATTTGCTTTGCCCTACTTTCCTCATGGTTTATAAGCTTTTATGACAGAGAGAACCCTCTCTTCTAACTCTGAACAATTTCCCACTCAGATTCTGTTTGAATATTTTGTCAGACACTGGGAAAAAACAAAAGAAATCAAGCCCATGAATGAGGTCACATTTCATAGGCAAATAAACACTTCCTCAGCTCTCTTCTCTTAAGGGCATGGCCTCAATAAATTTTTCAAGGTAGCTACCTCAAAAGTACCTCTTATGCCACCATTTACTTTGTTCACATCTAATGGAAGGAGCCTGGAGTGAGTGAGAAGGAGCCTGGAGTGAGTGAGAAAATATACATATATATGTGTGTGTGTGTGTGTGTGTGTGTGTGTGTGTGTGTGTATATATGTATATATATATATATATTTTTTTTTTATCTTAACATGGGTAGGAACCTTCAGCAAAGAGCCCGGGATATTTCTGTGTTTGCTATCCTTCCTTATTCACATAACATTTGTTTTTAAATTGTATGCCAAGAGTTTTCCTGAAGTTATAAGCTGAAGATTGCTATGACACAATAGTGGCTAGTACTTGTACAAGTTTTTGCCCAGGTACAGAACACTGCCACACAGGGCACTTCATTTAACTTCCACATGCCAAAGGAGCAGGTGTTGTTACTCTATTTCTTTTCCCAATCAGGGTATCAGACACCTTAACTTTAAAAACCCTCCCATCGTACCCCTCACTCCAGTCACCACTGTATCAGCTGAGGGACTGCCCAGCTTCACTCAGATACAACTGGACAGCATCTGTCCTTGGGTGTGCACTCCTGCTTCCTGCCCTGGGGTGCCTCTGTCATCTCAGATGGGCAGCCTGTTGCATCTACTGGAGGCTTAAATATTGTCAGACTTAGGAATGAAGGGGTGTCTGTGCTCATGTGGGCTCCCTCAGTCATCAGAGACCCATTTTAAGGGGCTCCTCTCAAGGTTCAGGGGCCCATCGCGTGCAGCAGTGGCCAACTCAATAATGCATCCTTGTGTTGGCTCTTCCTTCTTCTCTATTTCACTTTTCAACCCTCACTTCTAGTCCTTGCAGTTTCTTCTCAAATAAACTACCTGTACACAGCCTTTATACCTCCAGTTCTGCTTCCAAGGAACCTGGATTAAAATCATGAGCCATCCCTGTGTTTACATCTACACACTACCCCTGTGTTTACATGGAAGACTGTAATTCATAGTTAGGTCAACTGACTCCCAAATTCCATGTGCTTTTTCCTCTACCTTCCTTGCATTGAAAGAACTAATAGTTTAATTACTTAGAGGCTTAGATACAGAATCAACTAACTACTAGAGAGAGAGAGAGATTTCAAGTCAAAAGTAGAAGCAAATGACTTTGGAGGGCAGAGAAGAGTGATTGATTGAATGGGGGTGGGTGTGTGGGCTGGTGAGGAAATGCTTCCCAAGGCAGGTGGCCAGGAGGCCTAATCACTCTATAGTTGGTCCCATCTGGTATTTTTTCTGCTAGCATAGTCATTTCCTTCTTAGCACCAATCACAATATGTAAGTAAATATTTGTTTCAATTTGTTTATTTTCTCTCTCTCTCCCAAGAGGGCAGGTGCCACGTCAGTTTTTTACCACAATATCCCTGGCACCAAGCACAGTGACAAGAACATAAATGGCAATCAATAAATTAACTAGGAAATTTAAAAATCAATCTTAATTGGTGAACAAATCAATAAAACTGTTCTTGGATGAACAAAGGAATCAGTAAATGAATGGTATCACAGGCAAAGTGAAGAGAACAAAGAAAGATTTGGAAGAGTAGGAGAATACAATCTCACCAGAGGAATGTCTGTAGTTGGTTATATAGGATGTATTTGTCTGGAAGAGTGGAAAGGCCAGAGGCAGCTGAGGAAAGTATTTCTTACAGTAACTGAGACCATATGAATATTTGATATGTAATATTGCTGGGCAGATAATATTGCCCGATAACTGGTTATATAAGTTGGATTATATACTGCAGGAAGTGTTCTTTCTGCTTTCTCAGACTGTTGGGATAGGTGTTGGTAGGGCTGGACCTTGTTTGCGGGTGTGGGCCCTTGGATTGCAGGTACGCCTTGGATTACCTGCTGCCATAGTTGCCCATTGTATTTTGTGCAGTTGCATACTGGCAGATCCCGTCCTAGGCCCCACCTGCTGGCTGTACTTATAGTTCTGCCTATGTCAGAGTTTCTGCTTAAGACTCTTGCCCCTTCATTCTCTGCCTTGCCTTTCTCATCTGGACTCTTACAGTATATAACACCAGCCTTCAGACTCCCTAAGAACAACACAAAGCAGTACAGGACAACTTCTAATTCATTTCTTCATGCATATATTAATGGCACACTATGGGACAGACACTATGCCAGGCACATGACTCTCCTGGCTGACTCATGATTCTATGCAATCTGCACTGTTCAACTGTCTTGTTTCTCACCTAATGATTCAGAGAGTTACCATTGCCTTCTCCCTACCATGGTTGATCTCAATTCCTTTCCTGTGGACCATGTTGGCTAAGGATGATGGAACAAAATTATGATGGAATAGCAATATTCCTGCTCCCCTGCCCTCAACACAACTCAAGAAAAAAATCAAAGTATTACGGCAATCCTCAGACAGTTTCTCTTCTCACTCACAGAAGTCTAGTTAGAAGTGGACACCTACCTGTTCCTTTCTGGCTCCTTGACAGCTAAGATTATATTCTCGGTTTACTGACATTGCAGGAACAAACCAAACTCACCTTTACCACTGCTTATTTTTAGTGTCTCTGCATTTATATTTAGAAAAGAAGTTCTGACAGGCCTCCAAGAGCGACATTCCTGCAATTTTTGCTGGAGCATGGGGAGGCCACAGGGAGGGAAAATAAGTCATGCACGTAATCTGCTGTTTATTTCCTGGACCAGGTGCCACTGCACAGACACATGTACTAAAAGAAGGAAAGCAAGAGCAAGAGTCAGGGCTCACCTCCAGCTGCACACCTGGTCACTCAGCAAGCCTCCTAGTTGGCACATTCTGCCTTCACTTGCAGGGTTCCTAAGAGAAAGGGCAAGTCAAAATCCTGAGGATCAAAAGCAGTGCTGACTAAAAACTGAAGTAAAATCACTCCCAACCTACAACTTGACATATTTTTTTCTTCTTTTCAATTCCTACAAAACATGTTCTTGCATAGTTTAAAAAATCTCTAAAATAAGTATTATATTCATATAGTATAAAATGCAAAAAGAAGATTTGTCACATCTGTCAAAGACAAAGGGTTAATAATTCTTGGACATAAAGGGACAAAAGATCAAGAACTTGAGAGAAAAATGAACAAAAGACATGAACAAACAATTGCAGGGACAGTGTTAAAAGGACACACTGGCCAAATTCAAGCGGCTCTTCTGAATTGTGAAATCTGGGATAATTTGAGCAACAAAATGAATGTTGATAGTAGATTATATAATGCAGGGAATAAAATAAATATCTATGAGCCCATTCTGACATAAATAATCAGGTAAATAAGTAAAGTGGGAGAAGGAACTCTTCTTTCTCACAGCAGAATTCCAATCTAGTATAGAAGCAATGATGAAAATAGAAATTACTGGGGCACCTGGGTGGCTCAGACGGTTGAGTGACCTCTTGATTTCGGCTCAGGTCCCCGTCAGGGGAATTCATGTGTAAATTAAAGTTTAAGAAGCACTGCCCTAGAATGAAAAAGGATAAAGAATATTAGACATATACTTTTTTATTGGGGTAAAATGAGTATGTAGTAAATTATACATATTTAAACTGTACAATTGGGTAACTTTGCCATATGTTTTCTCCCATGAAGTTACTACCACTGTCGAGAGAGTGAATATATCTATCATTCCCCATCATGCCCCTTTATAAACTCTCTTTCCTGCCTCTCCTCTAAACCCTTCCATCCCCAGGTCACTACAGAACAGCTGTCATTAAATAAATCAACATATATATATGTTGATTTATGTATATACATATATACACACATATATGTATATATACACACATATATAACATATATGTATATACACATACATGTATACATATACATGTAGGTATTTATATACATATATACAGATTGTGTCTGGCTTCTTTCATTCAGTATAATCATTTAGAGATTCATTATATTATGCACGTATTAATAGTTCATTCCTTTTTATTGCTGAGTAGTATCTTAGTGTTTGGCTGTATCAAATTTGTTTATCCATTTTTCTATTAATAGACATTTTGGGTTATTTTAGTTTTTGGCTGTTAAAAATAAAGGTGCTATGAACACTTGTATATAATTCTTTGCATGAACATATGATTACATTTCTCTTGGGTAACCACCTGAGTAGAATGGCTGGGTCATACAGTATGCTTAATATAACCATCAAGTTACCTAAGCAATTTTGGAAATGAGTGGAGTGTACAAGACTAAAAGCAAGAGAAACAGCATGTAAGTACTGTATCCTAGTGGATAAAGTTGTTTCCTTGTGTAAACAATTCTGATACTACTACACATGTATTCTGTAATTAAACAATTAAGTAAGTGGATGGTGAGTAGTAAGAGCCAGGTTTCTCACTGTTGGAGTGAGAATTCACAGATAAGTAAAGGAAGGTGGCCAGAATGATCCTAGTGCCAATGGATTAAAGTTGAAGACATCAGTATGAACTCATATTTAGTTTCATACATATACAGATGGTTAAAACAGAAATATTTGTTGATATACATATATACACAGGTAAGTATACACATGTATATCTTCTTTCTCTGTCAGCTGAGAGGGCCTAGAACAATGAATGCTCACAGAGTCCAAAGTTTGATTTCTAAAACCCTTCTCCAATAAAAGGAACCAGGGCTCCTTAGAGAAATGGCTACTCCTAGGACTGGATAGGAAATGAAAAATGTACTTGGAGTATTTTATAGTCTCCCAAAGCAAGGGAATAATCAAAAACAACCCACCATAATGATGGAGCGTATAAAAGGCACACAGAGACAGACTGGAAAAATTTCCAATACCCAAAGGTGGAGCAATTTAAAAAAGGAAATTATTATTAATATTATAACTGAAAAATTAAAATGAATATCCATGAGTCCACATGAATATAAGTGAATGATTGAATAAATAAATAATTAGGTAAATAAGTAATTAAAGTGGGAGAAGAAAGAGATAAATCTCCCATGCAAAAGAGTTCCAAAACATTTCTGTCAATATTCTACCCTCAAGGATATGGCTCATAATTCTCCACTCCTTAAGTGTGGGCTGTGCATAATAACATCCTTCTAAACAATACAGTATAGGAAAAGTGAAAAAAGATATAACTTTACTGTGGGTAAACCTGACAAAAATTATCTCAGCCAGGTAATCAAGGTCAACATCAACCATGTGAAGGCACATTAACAGTATGCACCTGTGATATGCTGTAATGAGAATTATATATTACCCCTATAATATTCCCCCAAACCCATATACTTGGTATAAGCATGATAAAAACAGACAAATCTCAATATAGGGACATTTTTCCAAATATCTGACCAGTACTTCAAAACTGTTATGATTATGAAAAACAAGGAATGTTTGAGAAACTGCCATAGCCAAGAGGAGACATTAAATGTAACATGGTGGGGGTGGAGCTAGATGGTGCAGGAGTAGGAGACCTAAATACCATTGGGTCCCATGAGTTCAGCTAGATAGTTATCAAACCATTCTGAACACCTACAAATGCAACAGGATATTGAAGAGAAGAAGAAGAGCAATTCTGGGAACAGAAAAGTGATCTTTCTGGAAGGTAGGACGTGTGGTGAAGTGAATCCAAGGGGATACACAGGAAGAGACCGTGGTAGGAGGGGCTGGCTCCTGGCAAGTAGTAGAGCAGCAGAGCACATAATTGGAACTTTTAGAAGTCTGCTCCACTGAGGGACCTCACTCCAGCAGGGGTTGAAGCCCTCATGGGGACAGTGAGGTCTTTGTGGGTTCACAGAAAGACTGTGGATGTGGGGGTGTCTGAGTGTGGCAGAGCTCCCAGGTAGCAGAGCAGGGAAGCTGGCTACAGAGACAGAGACAAGCAGTGGGCTCTCAGCTCGGGGTTACCTTAAACCATGATCCATGGAATAGACGGGCCACTGCTCTTCAATCAGGGACCCCACAAGTGGCTGATCCAGAGAGACTCCTCTTCCAACACCAGGAGGAGCAGTGCATAAGCATATTGCAGGACTCTGCTGGGTTTGGAGACTACAAATGGGGCCAGGTGCCAGAGACAGAAATGCTCGTTCACAGGCCAGGTGAGCATGGATTGCGGAGACCAGGGAGACAGGAGGGATTGACGGCTTTTCTCTGAGGGCGCACTGAGGAGTGTGGTCCCAAGCTATGGGCTCCTCCAGGGTGAGAGATTGGGAGGCCGCCATTTTCATGCTCATCCTCCAAAGCTATGCGGAAAGCATTTAGGGAACAAAAGCTCCTGAGAGTGAACCGGAGCAGATTAGTTAGCCAGGCCCCTGGCAAGGGCAAGGCAATTCTGCCTCAGTTGAGAATCACTGCAAAAGGCCCCTCCCCGAGAAGATCAGCAAGAACATCCAGCCAATTCCATATTCACTGATCAATGAGAACTGCAAAACTTCAGAGCTATGGGAATACAGCACATAGAATTCATGGCTTTTTCCCCTGTGATTCTTTAGTCTTTAAAAGTTAAATTTTTAAATTTTTTTCATATTCTATTTTTCTAAATTTTTCCTATTTCCTATTTTAACATTTTTAGACTATTTTATCAATACTTTTTAAAAATTGTTTTTTAAATTTTCATTATTATAATCATATTCTATCCCTTCAATGTATTTAATCCTTATTTTTTGTATACTTACAGGTTTTTCTTTCTTTAAACTTTTGGGATATAGTTTCTTCTGGCAGATCAAAATATACCCTAAATCTAGTGCATGGCTTTTTTCTAGTCACCGGCCTGATCACATTCTTTCCTCTTTTTTTTTTTTTCTTTTTTCAACCAACTTCCTATCAATATTTTTTTGGAATCTATTTTAATTTTCATCCTTACATTTATATTCCATCCCTTCCTTGTGTTTACCCTTAATTTTGTACATATATAAGTTTTTCTTTCTTTAAAAATTTGGAAGGTGGCTTCTTCTAACAGACCAAAATACACCCAAAATCAAGTGTGTGTCTCTGTTCTATCACCAATCTAATATATATATATATATATATATATATATATATATATATATATATATGAAATATATATATCCCCCTTTCTTCTCCCCCTCATTTTGGGTCTCTTCTGATTTGATTAGTGTATATTTTTCTGGGGTCATTGCTACCCTTTTAGTATTTTGTTCTCTCATTCACCTATTCTTAACCAACTGAGCCACCCAGGCGTCCCTCATTCACCTATTCTTATCTGGATAAAATGACAAGGTGGAAAACCAACCTCAAAAAAAAAAAAAAAAAAAAGAGCAAGAGGCAGAACCAATGGCTAGGACCTAATCAATATGGACATTAGTGAGAACTAGAGTTCAGAACTAGAGTTCAGAATGATGATTATCAAGGTGCTAGCTGGGCTTGAAAAAAGCATGGAAGATATTAGAGAATCCCTTTCTGGAGAAATAAAAGAACTAAAATCTAACCAAGTTGAAATTTAAAAAGCTATTAATGAGGTACAATAAAAAAAAAAAAAAAAAACGGGGCTCTTACTGAGAGGATAAATGAGGCTAAAGAGAGAATTAGTGATATAGAAGACCAAATGATGGAGAATAAAGAAGCTGAGAAAAAGAGACAAAAAACTAATGGATCATGAGGAGAGAATTCAAGAGTTAAGTGATATCATAAGAAAAAACAATATTAGAATAATTGGGATCCCAGAAGAAGAAGAAAGAGAGAGAAGGGAAGAAGGTAAATGGGAGTTAATTATATCAGAGAATTTCCCTAATTTGGCAAAAGAAACAAGCATCAAAATCCAGGAGGCACAGAGAAATCCCCTCAAAATCAATAATAACAGGTCCACACCCATCATCTAATAGTAAAACTTACAAATCTCAGTGACAAAGAGAAATTCCTGAAAGCAGCTCGGGACAAGGGGTCTGTAAAAAACAATGGAAAAAATATTATATTGGTAGCAGACCTATCAACAGAGATCTTGCAGGTGAGAAAGGACTGGCATGATACATTCAGATCACTAAACAAGAAACATATACAGCCAAGAATACAATATCCAGCTAGGTTGTCATTGAAAATAGAAGGGGAGATAAAAAGCTTCCAGGACAAACAAAAACTAAAAGAATCTGCAAACACCAAACCAGCCCTATAGGAAATATTGAAAAGGGTTCTCTAAGCAAAGAGAGAGTCTAAATGTAACACACCAGAAAGGAACAGAGACAATACACTTTAACAGTCACCTTACAGGCAATACAATGGCACTAAATTCATATCTTTCAATAGTTACCCTGAATGTAAATGGTCTAAATGCTCCAATCAAAAAACAAAGGGTATCAAAATGGATAAAAAAAACCAAGACCTATCCATATACTATCTATAAGAAACTCATTTTAGGCCCAAAGATACCTCCAGATTTAAAGTGAGGGGGTGGAAAACAATTTACCTTACTAATGGACATCAAAACAAAGCTACAGTGGCAATCATTATATCAGATAAATTGGATTTTAAGCCAAAGACTATAATAAGAGATGAGGAAGGACACTACATCATACTCAAAGGGTCTGTCCAACAAGAAGATCTAACAATTTAAAAAATCTATGCCCCTAACATGGGAGCAGTGAATTTAGATAAACCAATTAATAACAAAATCAAAGAAACACATCGATAATAATACAATAATAGTAGGGGACTTTAACACCTCCCTCACTGAAATAGATCATCTAAGGAAAAGATCAAAAAGGAAATAAAGGTTTTAAATGACACACTGGACCAGAAGGACATCACAGATATATTCAGAACATTCCATCCCAAAGCAACAAAATACATATTCTTTGCTAGTGCACATGGAACATTCTCCAGAATAGATAACATCCTGGGTCACAAATCAGGTCTCAATTGGTACCAAAACACTGGGATCATTCCCTGCATATTTTTCAGACCATAGTGCTTTGAAACTAGAACTCAACCACAAGAGGAAAGTTGGAAAGAACTCAAATATATAGAGGCTAAAGAGCATCCTACTAAAAAATGAATGGGTTGGGGCGCCTGGGTGGCTCAGTGGGTTAAGCCACTGCCTTCGGCTCAGGTCATGCTCTCAGGGTCCTGGGATCAAGCCCCACATCAGCCTCTCTGCTCAGCAGGGAGCCTGCTTCCCTCTCTCTCTCTTTCTCTGCCTGCCTCTCTGCCTACTTGTGATCTCTGTCTGTCAAATAAATAAATAAAATCTTTAAAAAAAAATGAATGGGTTAACCAGGAAATTAAAGAAAAATTGAAAAAATTCATGGAAACAAATAAAAATGAAAACACAACTGTTCAAAATCTTTGAGACACAGCAAGGACAGTCCTGAGTGGAAAGTATATAGCAATACAAGCTTTCTCAAGAAACAAGAAAGGTCTCAAATACACAACCTAACCCTACACTTAAAGGAGCTGTAGAAAGAACAACCTAAGAAAGCCTAAACCCAGCAGGAGAAGAGAAATCATAAAGATCAGAGCAGAAATAAATGAAATAGAAACCAATAGAACAGTAGAACAAATCAATGAAACTAGGAGCTTGTTCTTTGAAAGAATTAGTAAGACTGAAAAACTCGCGGCCAGACTATCAAAAAGAAAAGAGAAAGGACCCAAATACTTAAAATCATGAATGAAAGAAGAGAGATCACAACCAACACCAAAGAAATACAAACAATTAAAAGAACATAATATGAGCAACTATACACCAGCAAATTTGACAATCTGAAAGAAATGGATGCATTCCTAGAGATAGAGATGTATGAACTACCAAAACTGAGCCAGGAAGAAATAGGAAGCCTGAACGGACCCATAACCAGTTAGGAGATTGAAGCAGTCATCAAAAATTTCCCAACAGTAAGTCAAGCAGAGAGAGTCAATTATCATATGGTTTCACTTATTTGTGTAGCATAACAAATAGCATGGAGGACATGGGGAGATAGAGAGGAGAAGAGAGTTAGGGGAAATTGGAAGGGGAGGTGAACCATGAGAGACTATGGAGTCTGAAGAACAATCTGAGGGTTTTGAAGGGGTGGGGATGGGAGGTCGGGGTACCAGGTTGTGGGTATTATAGAGGGCACGGATTGCATGGAGCACTGGGTGTGGTGCAAAAATAATGAATACTGTTATGCTAAAAATAAAAAATAAATTTTTAAAAATTTCCCAACAAACAAGAGCCCAGGGCCAGATGGCTTCCCAGAGGAATTCTACCAAACATTTAAAGAAGAATTAATACCTATTTCCTGAAAGTGTTTCAAAAAACAGAAATGGAAGGAAAACTTCCAAATTTGTTCTATGAGGCCAGCATTACCTTGATCCCCAAACCAAACAAAGACCCCATAAAAAAAGAATTACAGACCAATATCCCTGATAAACATGGATGTAAAAATTCTCATTAAAATACTAGCTAATACGCTCCAACAGTACATTTAAAGTATTATTCACCACAATCAAGTGGGATTTATTCCTGGGCTACAAGGTTGGTTCAACATCCACAAATCAATCAATATGATATTAACAAAAGAAAGGACAAGAACCATATGATATTCTCAATAGATGCCAAAAAGCATTTCACATAGTACAACATCCTTCCTTCCAACTCTTCACAGTGTAGGGATAGAGGGTAGATATCTCAATATCATCAAAGCCATCTATGAAAAATCTACAGCAAATATCATTCTCAATGGGCAAAAACTGAGAGCTTTTCCCCTAAGGTCAGGAACACAGTAGGAATGTCCACTATCACCACCACTATTTACCATAATATTAGAAGTCCTGGACTCAGCAATCACAACCAAAAGAAATAAAAGGCATCCAAAAGGGAAAAAAGAAGTCAAATTTTCACTCTTTGCAGATGATTTGATACTTTATTTGAAAACCCAAAAGACTCCACTCCAAAACTGCTAGAACTCATACAGGAATTCAGTAAAGTGTTAGGATATAAAATCGATGCATGAAATCAGTTGCATTTCTATATACCAACAGCAAGACAGGGAAAGAGAAATTAAGGAGTTGATCCCATTTACAGCTGTACCAAAAATCATAAGATACCTAGGAATAAACCTAACCATAGTGGCAAGGAATCTGTACTCTGAAAACTATAAAGTACTCATGAAAGAAATTGAGGAAGACAAAAAGAAATGGAAAAACATTCCACGTCATGGATTGGAAAAACAAATATTGTTAAAATTTCTATGCTACCTAAAGCAACCTATACATTTAATGTAATCTCTATCAAAATACCATCAACTGTTTTCAAAGAAATGGAACAAATAATCCTAAAATTTATATGGAACAAGAAAAGACCCTGAATAGCCAAAGGAATGTTGAAAAAGAAAAACAAAGTTGGCAGCATCACAATTTCAGACTTTGAGCTCTATTACAAAGCTGTCATCATCAATACAGTATGGTACTGGCACAAAAACACACACACAGATCAATGGAGCAGAATAGAGAGCCCATAAATGGACCCTCAATTCTATGGTCAACTCATCTTCAACAAAGCAGGAAAGAACATCCAGTGGAAAAAAGAGAGTCTCTTCAAAATTGGTTTTGGGAAAATTGGACAGTCACATGCAGAAGAATGAAACTGGACCAGTTCCTTACACCACACACAAAAATAGGCTCAAAATGGATGAAAGATCTCGATGTGAGACAGGAATCCATCATAATTCTTGAGGAGACACAGGCCACAACCTCTTCAATCCCAGCTGCAGCAATTTCTTCCTAGAAACATCATCAAAGGCAAGGGAAGCAAGTGAAAAAATGAACTATTCAGACTTCATCAAGATCAAAAGCCTTGCACAGTAAACCGACAGAATGAGAGAAGATACTCACAAATGACATATCAGATAAAGGGCTTATATGCAAAATCTATAAAGAACTTATCAAACTCAACACCCAAAGAACAAATAACCCAATCAAGAAATGGGCAGAAGACATGAACAGACATTTCTGCAAAGAAGACATCCAAATGGCCAACAGGCACATGAAAAATACTCGACATCACTCAGCATCAGGGAAATACAAATGAAAAGCACAATGAGATATCACCTCACACAGGAAACTCAGGAAACAACAGACGTTGGTGAGGATGCAGAGAAAGGGGAACACTCCTACACTGTTGGTGGGAATGTAAGCTGGTGCAGCCACTCTGGAAAACAGTATAGAGGTTCCTCACAAAGTTGAAAATAGAGCTACCCCTATGACCCAGCAATTGCACTGCTGGGTATTTACCCTAAAGATACAAATGTAGGGGCCCCTGGATGGCTCAGTTGCTTAAGCAACTACCTTCAGCTCCGGTCATGATCCCAGAGTTCTGGGATTGAGCCCGGCATTAGGCTCCCAGCCCCATGGGGAGTCTGCTTCTCCCTCTGGCCTTCTCCCCTCTCATGCTCTCTCTTACTGTCTCTCTCTCAAATAACTAAAATATTACCAAAAAAAAAAAAAAAGATACAAATGTAGTGATCCAAAGGGGCACGTGAACCTGAATGTTTGCAGCAGCAATGTCCACAATAGCCAAACTATGGAAAGAACCTAGATGTCCATCAACAGATGAGTGGACAAAGAAGATTTGGTATATATACATGTATATATGTGTGTGTGTATTTATATATACACACACACACATACACATATATACACACAATGGAATACTATGTAACCATCAAAAACCCCCTGAAACCCTGCCATTTGCAATGCCATGGATGGAACTAGAGGGTATTATGCTAAGCAAAATAAGTCACTCAGAGAAAACAATTATCATATGATCTCTCTGATATGAGGAATTTGAGAGGCAGAGCAGGGGGTCATGGGGGCAGGGAGGGAAAATATGAAACAAGATGGGATCGGGAGGGAGACAAACCATAAGAGACTCAATCTCAGGAAGCAAATTGAGGATTGCTGAGGGTTGGGGGGAAGGGATAGGGTGGCTGGGTGATGGACATTAGGGAGGGTATGTGCTATGGTGAATGCTGTGAATTGTGTAAGATTGATGATTCACAGACCTGTACCCCTGAAGCAAATAATACATATATGTTAATTAAAAATAGAAAAATAAATTTTAAAAAATGTAACATGGTATCCTACAGAATGACATTAGGTAAAAACTAAGAAAATCTGAATGAAGTATGGACTTTAGTTAATAATAAGGTATCTATATTGGTTCATTTGTTGTAATAAATGTGCCATGCTAAAGTAAGATGTTACTAATTGAGAAACTAGATAAAGGGTATATAAGAATGCTCTCTATCATCTTCCCAACTTTTTTATAAACTTAAAACTGTTCTAAAAATAATGTTCATAAAAAGAAAAAGAAATGGAGGGAAAAAACCTATAGATTAAAAAGGTATAAGAAACATAACCAAATAATTGTATGGACCTTGTTTGGATCCTGTGTCAAGGAAATGTTTAAACATACTTACATGAACAATATATATTAAAAAAATTATGAGATAATTGAAAATGTGAATACAAAATTTAATAGTATCAAAGAATTTATTATATTTTTAGATATAATAATAGAAGTAGTTATTTTTAAATAAAATCTTTATATTTTAGAGATACATACATACTGAATATTGACAGAAGAAATGATATGTCTGGAATTTGCTGCCAAATAACCTAAGGTAAGGGGTGGGTAATGGTATAGTTGAAACAAGGTTGGTCATAAAATGATAGTTGTTGAAGTTGGGTGATGGTTAGGTGGATGTCAAACTCTTCTGACTACTTGTGTAAATGTTTGAAAATGTCCATTGAAAAAGGATGAGAGAGAGAGAGAGAAAATTTTCAGCAACTAGGATCATCTTTTCAATGGTGATATAAATCTATCTCCAGACCTACTATCAGCAACATATGAAAGTATACTTTTACTAAAGAAAGAGGGAGAGATAAAGAGAGGAAAAGAAAAAAGAAAACAAAGGGGAAAGAAAACTTTTTGCATTTCTCTTTGCAGACCAGAGTCAAATGACTATCAACAAAAGTAATTGTTAGAAAATGGGTACCTCCAACAAGTTTAAGGAATTTTAAAAATTAATAAAGGGCTGAAGCACAGTGCTCATGGAATCACTGAGGTCTTGACATTACCAAAAACTCTTAAATATTCTTAAATTCTTTGAAACAAAATTATTGAGGCATAAGTTACAAACAGTAAAATCTAACCTTTTAGTGTATGGTTTTATTTTGACATATGTATTCAGTAGTATAACCATCACTACAAGGAAGACATGTAACAGTTCCATCATTTCCAATTCCCCCCATATTTCTTTCCAATTAGCCCTTTACCTCTACTAGCTCCTGTTAACCACTGATCTGCGTTTCTGTTTGTGTTACCTTTACCAAAATGCCATAAAGTAAGTAGATTTTCGAGTCTGATTTTTATAATCAGTCTCAAATCCACTTGGAATTCAGTCATGCTGTTGTATGTATCAGTATTTCTTTCCTTTCTACTGTAGAGTAATATTCTACAAGTTCATCTATTCATCAATTGAGGTTCGCTTGGGTTATTTCCAGTTTTTGATGATAACGAATAAAACTGCTATAAACATTTATGAAAAGGTTTTTGTTTGAACATAAGTTTTATTTATCTTAGATTAATACCTGGGTGAGTTTGCTGGGTCTTATGGGAAGTATACATTTAACTTTATAAGAAACTGCCCATGTGTTTTCAAAAGAGGCTGTATCTTTTTGTGTTCCCAACAGCAACTTATGAGAGTCCCAGTTGCTCTGTATTCTCAACTGACACTTGGTATCTTTGGTTTTTCCTTCCATTCCAACCGGTATATTGATGTATCTCATTGTGGTTTTAATTTGCAGTTCCCTGATGACTGATGATATTAAACATATTCATGTTTTTTTTTTCTCATGTGTAAGTCTCCTTTGGTAAAGTGTCTGCCCAAATTTTTTACCCCATTTTTAATTGGATTGTTCATTTCCCTTCTGAGAGTTCTTTATGTATTCTGGACATAAGTCCTTCACTGAATGTTTGCTCTGAAAATATTTTCACTCTGACTACGACTTGTCCTTTCATTTTCTTTTTTTTTTTTTTTTTTTTTTTTTAACTTTTTATTTTTTATAAACATATATTTTTATCCCCAGGGGTACAGGTCTGTGAATCACCAGGTTTACACACTTCACAGCACTCACCAAAGCACATACCCTCCCCAATGTCCATAATCCCACCCCCTTCTCCCAAACCCCCTCCCCCCAGCAACCCTCAGTTTGTTTTGTGAGATGGCACTGAGGAATAAATGTCCTTTCATTTTCTTAACAGTGCCTGGATGGTTAAATTTATGTGTCATCTGTTTAGCCAATGGATATTAAGATTAAATATTACTTCTGGGTGTGTCTGTAAGGACATTCCAGGTAAGATCAGCTTCTGAGTTGGTGGATTCAGTAGAATAAATTGCTCTCTTCATTGTGGGTGGGCATCATCCAATCCATTGAGGGCCTATAAAAGAACAAATAGGAACAAAGGCAGACAAATTCACCATTTTTTTCTTTATGTCTGCTTGCTTGAGCTGAGGCATCGATCCTCTGCCTTAGTGCTCTTGGTTCTGAGGTCTTTGAGTTGGACAGGAATCTATACCTTCAGCTCTCCTGGCTCTTAGTTTTTTGGACTTGACACTAAATCACACTACTAGTTTTTCTGAATCTCCAGATTTCAGAGAACAGACCATGGAATTTCTTGGTCTCCATAATTGTGGGAGAACCAATTCCCTATGATAAATGTCTCTATTTATGTATCTATGTATCTATCTACCTACCTACCTATCTTGATAGATATTATATCCTATCATACAATGGCTTTTGAATAGAACATTTTAATTTTGATAAAGTTTAGCAATTTTTTAAAATTTTTTATTTTTTATAAACATATATTTTTATCCCCAGGGGTACAGGTCTGTGAATCACCAGGTTTACACACTTCACAGCACTCACCAAAGCACATACCCTCCCCAATGTCCATAATCCCACCCCCTTCTCCCAAACCCCCTCCCCCCAACAACCCTCAGTTTGTTTTGTGAGATTAAGAGTCACTTATGGTTTGTCTCCCTCCCAATCCCATCTTGTTTCATTAATTCTTCTCCTACCCACTTAAGCCCCCATGTTGCATCACCACTTCCTCATATCAGGGAGATCAAATAATAGTTGTCTTTCTCTGCTTGACTTATTTCGCTAAGCATGATACGCTCTAGTTCCATCCATGTTGTCACAAATAGCAAGATTTCATTTCTTTTGATGGCTGCATAGTTTAGCAATTTTTAAAAATTTTATGGTTTGTGCTTTTTTGTGTCTTTAAAGTTTTTTGCCTAACACAAAATCATAAAGATATTCTTCTATTTTCTCTTTTAGAAACTGTATAGTTTTAGGTTACATTTAGGTCTATGATCCAGTTTGAGTTAATTTATGGCATGAGGTAAGGGTAGAGTGTCATTTTATTTATTTTTTACATTTGGATGTCCAATTGTTCCAGCATTAGTCATTGAAGACTATTCCTTCTCCTTTGAATTATCTTGTCACACTGGTCAAAATCAATTGACTGGATATGTGAAGGCTTATTTCTGGATCCTCAGTTCTGCTCCACTGAATTACAGGTCTGTTCTTGGGCCCAAACCACACTGTCCTCATTTACTAAAGCTTTCCACTAAGTGTTGAAATCAGGTAGTGTAAGCCTTCTAACTTTGTACTTCTTTTTCAAAACTGTTTGGCTATTCCAGAACTACTGACTTTCCATATACACTTTAGGATCAGTCTGTCAATACATAGAGAAAAACATGCTGGGATTTTGACTGGGATTGCAATCTATAGGTCAATTTGGGAAAAATACATATTAATAACATTGGGTCCTCTAATTCATGACCATAGGATCTCTCTGCATTTAGGTTTTTTTTTTTTTTCTTATCAAGGTTTTATAGTTACTAACATGTAAGACTTGTATATGCAGTTGGTCCTTGAACAATGTGGGGGTTAGGGATGCCAAAATTTATGTATAACTTTTGACTCCCCCAAAGCTTAGCTACTAGTAGCCTACTGTTGACTGACTACAAGCCTTACTGATAACATAAGCAGTCGATTAGCACGTTTGGTATGCCATAGGTATTATATACTGTATTTTTAAAATAAACTAGAGAAAAAGTTAAGGAAGATAAAGTACACTTAAAGTACTGTACTTATCAAAAAAGTTCTGCATATAAGTAGACCTGTGCAGCTCAAAACCATGTTGTCCAGGGGTCAACTGTATTTTGTTAAATTTATTGGTAAGTACTTTATGTTTTTTGATTCTATTATAAACAATTCTATCACAATTAATTCAATTTTCAATTGTTCATTACTCATTTATATACAATTGATTTTCATATATTACTTTTTTTTTTAAAGGATTTTATTTATTTATCTGACAGACAGAGGTCACAAGTAGGCAGAGAGAGAGGGGGAAGCATGCTCCCTGCCGAGCAGAAAGCCCGATGCGGGGCTCGATCCCATGACCCTGGGATCATGACCTGAGTTGAAGGCAGAGGCTTTAACCCACTGAGCCACCCAGGCGCCCCCATATATTACTTTTATATCCTGAGAAACGGTTGTAGGATAAGTAGGGGCTGGTTACATGAGGTTGGGTGAATGGGAAGAAGAGGGAGCATCTGATGCAAAGGTACTTGAGACATGAACATGATAAAGCAGGTAGGAGAGCAACCCCAGAACATTCTATATTAATCCAAGTGTCAGTAGCAAAGCAGGAGATGGCAGGAGGTGACTCTGCAAAAGGTAAATTATAGAGGGCATTTAAGCTAAGCTAGGGAGGTAAGAGGTTTGGAGTTCATTCTGTCAAGAGTGGGTAAGCCACTGACATGTTTTAAACCATCAAGTTTTGTAGCAAGATTGTGTTTTAGAGAGAATGCACAGATGATTTTGAAGAGACTGGATTTGTCTGGCAGAGAGAGAAGTGATGAGAGAAGTATATGAGGCAGGCGGTTTGGTTAGGAAGCTGTTAAAATAATTCAGAACATAAGATGATAAGGCAGGAACCAAGAAGATGATGGCTATGAGATAGGAGATTTCGGACATATCTGAGGTAGAGTCAGGTTTGGTGCCTCTGCACTCAGGCGCCAGTCTCTCCTTATTGCCCAAGAAGACCCCATCCACAATGCACAATAATCCCAAGTCTCTCTAAGCTCAGAAATTTTCATAATTCTCTGTGCCGTGCTGTAATTCACTTTCTTTAATACTTTAGCATATACATTGTGCCACATAAAGGTGAGTACATTGGTTCTAATTCAGATCTGAGGGGTGGTTAATTATCATTTAAAGAAAGCTAATCAGAAATAAACTTTGCAAGGGGATTAACATTTGAGGTCAGCTCTCCAATATTCTGTATAAATATGCAACAGGAGGAGAGGTGATTAACATCAAGAAATGCAGAAATAGAGTTTCATTGGTGAAGCTTTAGTATATATGGATTGGACAGACATCCCCATACTAGTTTGATTTAGGAACAGCAATCTAATGGGTACAGTAGCCTAACTTTCCATGCCTAGGCCTCCATTTGGGTTTGTATTCCATCACTTACCAAGGGATTCTGATCAAGAAATCTAGTGGATTCTCCTGACACTTACATGCTGTTACATCTATTCTGAGTGAACCTTTCATGCAAAGCACTTGTCAAGTGTCTAAAGATTACAAAGCGGGGAGTGGATTTAATAAAAAAAGGTGTGACTATTGTTGTCCTGCCTATTAAGACAGTGTTGTCTGGGAGACCAAATTCTCCCTGCTTTTATCTTAGCCTAGCTCTAGGCAATGAGGCTGGAGAAAAGGGTCCTGGGGCTCTCATTCACTTAATCATTTGGTGTACTAAATCCAATTGCCTTTGATCAGCAATTAGCAACACTTCCATTCCTTTAAGAAACTTCCAAACTTCCAATGCTGTTCGCACCAAACTTGGCTCACAGAGTGTGTCATCCTGGCTGGTTCTTCCTGGGACAGAGCTTTGTGGTCCTCTAAGTGCCTGGGCAGTCCCTCTTCAACTTGTGTGATATCTCCTCAGGGCATCTTGTGCTCTCTGAATATCCCTGAGTATCAGCTTAGCTGCTTATGGTTCTCAGATTATTCCATATGTGCTCATCTGACCTTCCCAACTGGGAGAAAAACTCTTAGAGGAACAAAATCCCCCGTCCCTTCCTCCTTTCCATATTTGAAATACTTTGATCAGGCACTACCCTTGGCACTGGTGAACAAGGCAAACAGCTTCTGCCCTAAGACAATGTTCAGTTTAGTTAGCAAGACAGACAAAAAAATGGGCAATTTTGAGACACCAGGATAAGGGCTTATTAACTTATTCATTCACTTGCTCTGCTCATTTCACAAATGTATTGAGCGAATCCTACTTGAGCCACTGGGGGACACTGCTCAAGAAGGAGCCTGACCTCACTGACTCGTAGTCCAAGAAAGTGACTAGCCCATACTCAGAAGAGAAAAAAGTTGAATCCTGAAGGATAGAAAGTTGTGAGGTAAGGGTGATAACCACCTGTTAGTTTGTGCTGGGTTGGGCTTTAAATAGCTGGGAATAGTCAGCTCCCTCTTCCCACCACAAATCTCTAATCCAGGCTTTCTTGCTGGAGAAAAATAAAACCAAGAAATACTATACAATGTCTGCACATGGGCCATGCCCTGCAGTGAAGGGCACATCCCTCTCCAGGCTAAAGTTCTCCCAGGAAGCAGCTTCTGAGATGGAAATCTACAAAGAATCAACCAGTTTGGGGAAGGGAAAATTCACTTTTCCCTTCAATAGCTGGGTGTTGTTTTTCAAATTAGTTTTCCAAACTAAATTTATAGTTAACCCACAGGAGTCTCTTTCTTCTCAAAGTAATAGCCTACTTGATAAAATAGGTTTCTCAAGGGGAATGAATACAGCAAAATGTAGCAAGACCAGTGGATTCATCCCTAAGTTCTTTACCTTTATTTCAGAGATAAATGGCACCAGGCTCTTGTCATCTAAACAAAGCCTGCATTCAGGCCACAGTTCTGGAGCTCCACTTGGCCAAACTTCCTCTCTGTATCATACAGTCTAGGGTGTTCCCAGCTAACCCATCACCCCTCCTTCCTAAGAATTCCCTTACATGAGGATGAATCAGCAAAATTCTGCCAAAGTTTGAGGTGGGAGGGACCTCCCATGGTGCCTCTGTATTATGGTTGGGGAGCTGTGAACTCATCTTTCAAGTTGGCAGACTCTCAAGTTTGCCCAAGAATTTCCTTTCTGTGGTGTGTAAAAGCTCAGTCCCCAAAGGACTTGATCTGGGTGTTAAAGAAAAAAATTCAACTGAGTAAATTTGTAAACCTAATTGGCTTTACTCAATGATTTATAAATTAGGCAGCATCCCACCTAGCCAATAGAAAGGAGCTCTAAAGAGCTATAGAAAGGAAAAAATTTTAAAGGCAGAAAGGGGTTGGGAAAATTTTGTTGTGTTTGGCTTAATCTCTGTGATATTCACAGGCCATGACTTCAGGTTCACAATTTTTTAGGCTGATAATTCTCTTTATTCCTTTTCTGATGTTCCAATCTTAAGGAGATCATTTGCTTGGTGGTTAGTAACTGTGAACACATATTGAAAACCTTTGAGAGAATACAATGTGCTAAGGAGACTGTTATGATTATTATAAGTAGGATAATTTCCAATGTTTGAAATACCCTTTGGAGTCATGGTCCCCAAGACCCAAAAGAGTCAAAGTCAAATAAGTCAAAGAGAGCCCCCACTGAAGGAGTCATCTTTTTATACCAAATGGTTTGCTCAGTGATCTTATGTAACTGAGTTTGAACTTCCCCAGAAATGTTAAACCAGGTGCAGTAGGTGATGTTAACCACAGCATAGACATTTCCTTGCTCAGCTAAGAGATAATTAAGCACTATTATTATCAACAACTTTGGCAGAGTCTAAGGATTTTTGTTGGGCATCTATTGTTTTAACAACACTTTCACGAGTTAGAAAAGGAAAGGTCAAAGACTGTGAACTCATTTTCTTCACAGACACATCAAATCTATGAAGAACTGAGGGCTGACTGAACAGCAACTGTACAACAAAAGAGAGAGAGACCACATAAAGAAAGGCAAAGGAGACAGAGACATGGTAACAAACAGAACTCCCAGCTCCTTCACCCCATGTGGCAAACTGCAGTGTGGAGGGATAGTCCCGAGGGACTGTGAGCAGATTCCTCTGCTCTGGGACACAGAAAAATTGCCATGGGTTAAAAGGTCAACTAGAATATGAAGGATCTGGCCCTAAAAC
Source organism: Mustela nivalis (assembly GCF_964662115.1). NCBI lineage: Eukaryota > Metazoa > Chordata > Mammalia > Carnivora > Mustelidae > Mustela > Mustela nivalis. Next base: position 86,116,033 of record NC_139031.1, read on the forward strand.
TGTGCCAGTGAGTGGGGAGTTCCCTTGGGTCAGAGGGGCTGACAAGCATCATGGTTCATATTCACCCTCCGCCTTAATAGTGCAGACTGAATGAGGGTCCTGGCATTCTAGCCAGCCTACTATCTGAGCAAGCCCCAGACCCCTAGCCCACACCATTCCAGTGATCCCATCAAGGTGGCCCTAGAGCAGCACACAGCAAGATACCTCTAGTCAGCCCTCACTATAGCTCTAGCCTCCTCTCTGAAGTGACAAAGGCAGAAAGAGCCCTGAAGCACTACCACTTTGGCTTTAGACAACTCATCAGGGTAGCTTAGGTGCAGAGTGCCCTGGAGATCTCCCAGACCCCACTCACTTTGGCTCCAGAGGACTGGTTGGATGATCCCAAGCACAGAGCATCACAGGATTCCCCAGCCCCATACCCACCTTGGCTTCTTGGGCACCCCTGAATGGAGTACCCGAGGACACCCTGGCTTGTACCCACTTAAGTTTTAGCTGTCCTACTAAAGTGCCCTCTGCATAGACAGTCCCAGGACCACCCCAGCCCATATCCACTTTAGCTATCCCACAAGAGCTGCTGCAGCACAGAATGCTTTGGAACCCTCAGCCCATGTTGGCCACAGCTCCGCCTAGCCAGTCAAAATCACCAGGCACATGCAGTCTACACAGGAGACAGAGGAATATGATCCAAATGAAAGAAAAAGACAAAACCTCAGAAAAAGAATGAAATAAAATGGAGTTAAATAATCTACCAGATAAGGAGTTCAAAGTAGGAATCATAAAGATGCAACTGGACTACAGAAAGGAGTGGAAGAACTCAGTGAGAATTTCAACGAAGAGAAAATAGAAAAGAGAACCAACTAGAGTTGCAGAATACAATACTGAAATGAAAATGAAATATTAGAGGAAATCAACAATATATTAGAGAGTGTAGAAGAATAGATCAGTGATCTGGAATATAGGAAAATGGAAAACTAAACAGGAAAAAGAAAAATGAACAAAAAAATGAGGACAGGATAAGGGATATCTTGGACGACATCAAGTAAACATTTGAATCATAGGGGTCCCAGGGAGAAAAGAGAGAATGGAGTAGAGAATTTATTTTAAGAAATAATAGTTGAGGGACACCTGGCTCAGTCAGTTAAGTGGCTGCCTTTGACTCAGGCCATGATCCCAGGGCTCTGGGATAGAGTCCTGCATTGGGATCCTTGCTCAGTGGGAGCCTGCTTAACGCTCTACCTGCATCTCCCCCTGCCTATGCTCTCCCTCCCTGTCTCTCTGACCAATACAAAAATAAAATCTTTAAAAAAAGAAATAATAGTTGAGAGGTGCTTAGGTGGCTCAGATGGTTAAGTGTCTGCCTTCAGCTCAACTCATGATCTCCAGGCCCTGCAATCAAGCCCCACATTGGGCTCCCAGCTTAGTGGGGAGTCTGCTTCTTCCCCTCCCTCTGCCTCTCTCCCTGCTTGTGTTCTCTCTCTCTCTCAAATGAATAAATAAAATATTCTTTAAAAAAAGAAATAATAGTTGGAATGTTCCCTAGTCTGGGGGAAAAAGCAGACATCTAGGTTTAGAAAGCATAGAGAGTTCTAAACAAGATGAACCCAAGGAGGTCCATACTATAAGACAAAATAATTAAAATGTCACAGATTAAAGATAAACAAGACATTTTAACAGCAGAAAGACAAAGAAACTACTTGTGCACAACCTCATAAGGCTATTAGCTTATTTTTCAGCAGAAACACTGTAGACCAGAGGGAGTGGCATCATGTATTCAGAGTGCTAAAAGAAAAAGAAAAACCTCCAATGAGGAATAGTCTACCCGGCAAATTTATCATTCAGAATGAAGGCAAAGATAAAGTGTTACCAGACAAACAAAAGGTAAAGGAGTTTGTCACCACCAAACCAGTCATACAAGAAATGTTAAAGGGACTTTTTAAGTGGAAAAGAAAAGGCAATAGTTAGAAATAAAAAAAAAATTATAAAAGGAAAAAATTTCATGAGTAAAAAAGCAAACATACAATAAAGGTAATAGAGCAATCACTTAAAAAACAACTTTGAAGCTTAAAAAACCAAAGTAGTAAAATAAGTGATATCTAATAACTCAGTTAAGAGAACTCACAATTTTGGGAGAAGGCGGTGGGATTATGGACATTGGGGAGGATATGTGCTTTGGTGAGTGCTGTGAAGTGTGTAAACCTGGTGAATCCCCTGGGGATAAAAATATATGTTTATAAAAAATAAAAAATTAAAAAAAAAGAGAACTCACAATATACAAAGATATAAAATATAACAAAATATACATGAAGTAGGGCGCCTGGGTGGCTCAGTGAGTTAAGCCGCTGCCTTCAGCTCAGGTCATGATCTCAGGGTCCTGGGATCGAGTCCTGCATCGGGCTCTCTGCTCAGCAGGGAGCCTGCTTCCCTCTCTCTCTCTCTGCCTGCCTCTCTGCCTGCGTCTCTGTCTACTGTGATCTCTCTCTGTCAAATAAATAAATAAAATCTTTAAAAAAAAAAATATACATGAAGTATAGAGGGGGTAAAAATGAAGTTCTTTTAGAAAGTGTTTAAAGTTAAGTAACCACCAAGTTACTGTAGGCTGCTCTATATTTTGTATGTTACATATGAATCTCATGGTAACCACAAACCAAAAACCCTTATTACATATACAAAAAATAAAGAGAAAGAAAATCAAATATAACGCTAAAGAAAGTGAAAGAAAATAAGATATAACACTAAAGAAAGTCATCAACCACAAGGAAAAGAATAAGAGAAGAAGAAAGGTACAGAGAATTACAAAAAAAAAAAAAAAAAAAAAAAAGCCAGAAAACAATTAACAAAATGGCAATAAGTATATACCTATCAGTAATTACTTATCATGTAAATGGTCTGAATGCTCATATCAAAAGACATAGGGTAACAGAATGGATATAAAAACAAGACCCATCTATAGGCTGGCTGTAAGAGATTCACTTTAGACCTAAAGACACATACAGAGTGAAAGTGAAGAGAAGGAAAAATATATTCCATGCAAACAGAACTGAAAACAAAAACAAAAACAAACCAAAGTAATAATGCTTACTTATATCAAAGTAGACTTAAAAACAAAGATCACAAGAGACAAAAAAGGGCATTACATAATGATAAACAGACAATCCAACAGGAAGATATAAAAAATGTAAATGTCTATATGTTAAGCATCAAAGCATCTAAATACATAAAGGAAATATTAGCAGACATAAAGAAATTGACAGTCATACAATAATAACAGAGGATTTTAACACCTGACTTACATCAATGGGTAGATCACCCAGTCAGAAAATCAAGAAGGAAACAGTGGCTTTAAATTATACATTAGACTAAATGGACTTAACAGATATATATATATATATATATATATATATATATATATATATATATATATATATATATATATATATATAAACATTCCATCCAAAAAACCCAGAATACATTCTTTTCAAGTGCATACAGAACATTCTCCAGGATCAATCACATGTTAGGTCACAAAACAAATCTTGAAAAATTTAAGAATACTGAAATCATATTAAGTATCTTTTCCAATAGCAATGATACAAAACCAGAAACTGATTCTAAGAAAAACCTGGAAAAAATAGAGATGTAGAGGGTAAACAACATGCTACTAAATAACAAATGGTCAATAAGGAAATTAAAGAGGAAATTAAAAAATACATGGAGACAAATAAAAATAAAATACAATGACCCCAAATCTTTGAGACATAGCAAAAGCAGATCTAAGAGGAAAATTTATAGTGTGATACAGGGTCATCTCAAGAGATAAGAAAAGTTCAAATTAACAACCTAAACCTATACCTAAAAGAATTGGAAGAACAAAGCCCAAATTTAGTAGGAAAAAGGAAATAATAAAGATCAAAGTGGAAATAAATGAAATAGACATAAAAAAATAAAAAAGATCAATGAAATCAAGAGCTGGTTCTTTGAAAAGATAAACAAAATAAATAAACCTTTTAGCTAGACTCACCAAGAAAAATAGAGGACACAAACAGAATCAGAAATGAAAGAGAAGTAAGAACTGACACCACATAAATACAAAGGACTGTAAGAGAATAGTGTGAAAAATTATAAGAATTATAAATTCTAGGTTTAGAAGGGTTAAGTTCCTAGAAACATACAATCTTCCAAAACTGACTCAGGAAGAAACAGAAAATATGTAAAGACTGGTTACTAGTAACAAAATAGAATCACTAATCAAAAAACTCCCAAAAAACAAAAGTTCAGGACCAGATGGACTCACAGTTGAATTTTGCCACCCCTGCCTCCAAAAAAAGTTACTACCTTTTCCCCCCAAAATTATTCTAAAAAATAGAGAGGAAGGAAAGTTTCCAAATACTTTGTATGACGTCAGCATTACCTTGATAACAAAACCAGACAGAGGCACTACAGAAAGAAAGAACAACAGACCAAAGCACTGATGAACATAGTTGCAACAATCCTCAACAAAATATAAGTAAACAGCATGCAACAATATATTAAAAGAATCATTCACCACCATCAAGTGGGATTTATCATGGATTGTAAAGATGGATCAGTGTTTGCAAATCAATCAACATGGATATAGTACATTAATAAAATGAAGGGTAAAAATAATTTAACCATCTCAATAGACACAGGAAAAACATTTGACAAAACTGAACATCTGTTCATAAAAAAAATTCTCAGCAAAAGTTTAGAGGAATCATACCTCAAAATAAGAAAGGCCATATATATAACAAAATCACAGCCAACACTATACTCAATGATAAAAAACTGAAAGCTTTTTCTCTAAGATTAGAAATAAGACCAAGATATCCATGCTCACCACTTTTATTCAACATAGTACTGGAAATCCTAGCCACAGCAATCAAACAAGAAAAAGAAATTAGAGGCATCCATAGAGGCATCTTCTTGGTAAAGAAGAAGCTAAACTATCACTTTTGGCAGATGACAAGATATATATGTTCCCTCATGTTTATTGCAGCATTATTTACAACAACCAAGGTTTGGAAGCAAGCTAAGTGTCCATCCGTAGATGAACATATAAAGGATAAATGGATAAAGATGTGGTATACATAAACATGATTGAATATTATTCAGCCATTAAAAAGGAAATCTTACCATTATCAACAACATGGGTGGACCTAAAGGGTATTATCCTAAGTGAAATAAATCTGACTGGGAAAGATAAATGCCATATGATTTCACTTATATGTGCAATATAAAAAACAAAACAAATAACAAAACAAACAAATAAAAAAGAAATAGATTCATAAATACAGAGAAAAAATTGGTGGTTACTAGAAGGTAGAGGTTGGGGGAGATGGGCAAAATGGGTGAATGTGAGTCGGGGTGGGTACAGCCTTCCAGTATGGAATACGTAAGTCACAGGGATGAAAGGTGTAGCAGAGGGAATATAGTCAATGATGACAGATGAGCATAGTTGTCGCAGAGTGTGGACCATTGTTGCCACACTGTGTTGTCCTTTGAAAACCAAATTCTAATTTTGCACCAGCTTACTTTTGATGTTAAAATTCATTTGACTTAATTTATTCTAATCTTAGCCTGCTTGGCCACACATTAAAATTTCTGTCCAAAGATTCCTTTTCCACAAACTCTGTCTATAAGGTTTTTTTTTACATTCAGATTTTGTCCTTTGTTTTTCTTTGTTCATATTCTGAAATAACCAGGCTCAATTTAGGACAAAATTACCTTCTTTTACCATAATGAAAATGCATTTCCATTTCTCATACCTTCTTTTACCAAAAACGTGTCCTACTTTTATTGCATACAGAGATGTTTCCCATATTATTTCTAGTAGTCTTAATCACATATATTAGATTTTTTTATACTTAGAAACATTTAATTTCTAATGAAAATTAAGAAGTAAGCAATTATTAACCATCTTTTTTTTAAAAATAATTTTTATTTATTTATTTGACAGAGATCACAAGTAGGCAGAAAGGCAGGCAGAGAGAGGAAGGGAAGCAGGCTCCCCGCTGAGAGAGCCCAACATGGGGCTCGATCCCAGGACCCCGAGATCATGACCTGAGCCGAAGGCAGCGGCTTAACCCACTGAGCCACCCAGGCACCTCAAACCATCTTTTACATTACCATTCTGTGGCTTGGCAAATTCATAAATATGTTTTATAATTTCTAAAAACATATGCTTTCTCATAGTAAATATTTTAGTGTGTCATGAGACACATTTTACTGATAGATCCAAATGTCTATAGTTCTTCAATGAAAGGAAGCCCAAAGTGGATAAACCTATGTTCAGTAATTAATGTTTTAGTATTTTTTTGTTTTGAAATGACCCAGATATGTAATGATTATCCATCATTTAATTTTACTTAGCAAAATTTTGAATTTATTTATTTGGAAAATAATATCCTATCATTCATTAAATTTCTTGAACAAAGAGATTACATTTAGAGAGGGACAGAGAGATGTAAAATTCAATCATCTATATATCAATGGGATATGAGTAAGAGGAGGCTTAGCACAGAGTGCTAAGGCCAGACAGGCAGGAACAGCACAGGTCCACCTGAATCAAGCAAGGTGCATGGCACTGGATGTTTGCCAGACATAGGCAGGGAAGAGCATTCTAAGTAGAGGGATCAGTGTAAGCAAACTCAGATGTGTATGGGAAAAAAAATGGCATATTTGGCAGACACCTAAAATGTCAGTATTGAATGTGTGCGTGTGTGTGTGTGTGTGTGTGTGTATAAGGCTTCTTAAAGCCCAAGTTACAAGGGCCTCATGTGCTATGTGCCTTGGAGTTTGCACTTGATCTCATACACTAGTGAGTTGGGCTTTTAAGTAGGAGAGTGGGTTGGAAGGGAAGAAATTGGAGGCAGGAAGGCCAGGTACAACCAACTGTACGAGACCCAGAAATTACTGAGAACACCAGGCTCAGCCACAGGAGGAAGTAAATCAATAATGACACTATGTACAGGCACTAAAAAAGACCACTGTAAATAATCTAGTTGATTAACAAGGACAGAAGACTAAACGTTCCTGAGTGCCAGGACTCATTTCTGTGAGAGGTCTCTGCCAGGTAGAACTCAAACAAACTGGGTTCTGAAAGGTTGTTAGGAAGGGGGGAGCCGGTTTTGTGTTGTTTTCTTTCAAATGAACAGAAAAACATAGGCTGAAGAAAGGCTTAAAACCACTGGATTTTTTTGTCTTTTGTGTTTATCAAGTATGTCTTCTTTTTAAAAGATATTTATTTATTTATCTGAGAGAGAGAGAGCAGGAGAGAGGGGCAGAGTAAGAGGGAGCAGCAGGCTCTCCCTGGTGCCCCTCAAACATGACTTCTGATCAGAGAGTTCTATCACACAGGAACGGAGAAGTTGGGGGCAAGATATTTCCTCATTTCACTTTAGTGGAAGAAATTTCTCCATTTTTTTAGTATGAATTTTTCTTCTCCTGCAATTAATCTGCCACCTGGTGGCCTAATTGAGAAATTTCAGTTGCCATAGAAGAGAGAGAGGATTGAAGTAGGAATCAATATTCTTTTGGCCAATACAAACATAACACAGTAGTGACTGTCACAAATAATACATCAATAGAGGGAGGCCTTCCTGTAACCATATAGAGTCTCTCTTACCTGCCATGCAAAAGGCATTTTATAATTTTCCAAGAATTCATGGAATAACAAAGAAGTGCTTAAACCATAAACACTTCTTGCTTCTGCATGATTTGACTCCATAAAATGAAAACTAGAGTATGGTCCTTGTATTTTAACGGGAGGAGAAATTGCCCTAAAAGCTATAGAGTCCCATAAAGTTAATTTCAACTTATAAAAAATCCCTTAAAAATAATGAGGTGAATTTACAAGCGTAGATGAAACCTGGATCCTGAACAGATACCCACTAAACTAGATGAAAGAGTATATACACAACAAATACAAGGAATCGCTTTTCTTTAGGTGATTCATGAGGCCAATACATAATGATCTTGAGAGACAGAGACGGCTACTTCTGTGTGAGATGGGTTGTCCTTCAACCAGATCACTTCTTAAATTCTGCACACACAAAAATAAGCATTGACTATATCCCACTGTTGTATAGACTTTTACCTTTTAACTGCTGGATAATAGGGAAGCTGGGAGAGGAGTCCCAGAGAAGGCATGGGTGGGGGCACTAGAGAGCCAAGCTAGTGCAGACTGGTTGAACTTCAACCCTGCCGTTAGTTCAACCTATTCTTAACCTCAGAAATGCTGCCTAAAGACAGAGGTGTCTTCTTTTAAAATTGAGATCTAGTTGACATATAACATTGGGTGCTCAGTTCTTATCAGCTGGTAGGAGAGCTAGAGTTAATTGTGCCACCTGAACATACAATTGATCTGGCACACTCCCATTCCCAGAGAAGTACAACATTTTTCCCTTCTCCCCATGTTCTCCCAATTGGTGTTTCTGGGTATCATTCCAGTCCCTGCTGGAACTAAAATCATGCTCAATACTTCCATCCCACTTTACTGGGACTCCCTTCTCCCTAAAGCTGGATTGTAACATTCTGTCACTGGCTGCTACCTAAGAACTTGCTGAAGCTTGATAGATCTCACTGTTGGCTCACCACATGGGACACCCCTGGTATCAATCCCAGAATGGAAAGAGCTAAGGTCCCAGAATCCTCTAGGACACTGGGATTTGCATTGCTTGCCATTCCTGTTGGGGCCATCCTGTGTCTGGGTAATGTCCCCTTTTCCATTGGCCCACTGCTGCCTCAACACTAAAGCCAAATGGTCAGAGCTCAAAATCATGCCACTCTGCTGATGGGAGGGTAAAACCTGAGAACTCTTCAGTGGGTTCAGATGTTTTGAGAAGTCTTTGGGAAGGTATGTGAAGAACACACACTGATCCTCCATGATCTCAATACCCGGAGTCACAATAAAGTCTTCTGAAGGAAAGAAAGGGATGGGGGTAAAAAAGATAGAAGCTTATGAAGGTAATAGAACTAGAAAGGAGAGGGGTGCTCTGCTTAAAAAACTATCTAAAGTACAAGTGTGGCAATTGAGTCCCTAACAGATCTTCCCATATCCATAGCAAACATCACTCACTGATTTCAGCATTCCCACCCGCTGCACCCAGACTTGGACTCAAAATCTATCTTCGCATAGCATTCCAAGTGTTCACTATGAATCAATTAGTTTTCATGCAAGTTGAAAACTATCAGCAATCTTGGATTTAAGGGAAGAAGTATCTTTCTTCTTCTTAAGCCACTAACATGATATAAGGCATGCTTGGATGAGGGAAAGTCAAACAGGAACCAGAGAGGAAGGCTGTGCTAGGGAGAAGCAAACTAACTTTCAAAGGTTTTGTGGTATTAGAATTTAAGACTTTTTCTATTTAATCATGAGACTTTCGTGCAATTTTTTCTTTTCTTCCAATTGCCTTCTTGTGCCCAATACCATTTCTCCTCAATGCAGTCTCCCCTACAATCCCTTTTCCCCCTCTTTTCCTCCCACCACCCCCGATTGACTAGTGTGCTGCAGACCTGAAAAGGAACATGGTTGCCTGGAAGTCCCTCCTGACCCACAGGCAGGCTGCCAAGTTAAGGCTGTGAACAGGAAAGGTGCCTTGGGAGTAGTCACGAGATTCAGGGTTGCCTGTCCATGCCATTTGTGTTTACTGGGATTTAATTTGTGATCCTGCCCCAAACCCTGCAAAAGTTGAGGTTCTGCAGGTACCAAATGTTCTCTGAACATGTCCTTTTGCTCAAAGTCAAACAGAAAAACAAGAACAGAACAAGAGATTGTTTAACCTAGCTCTAAGCAAAAGAAAGGGAAAACGCTAGAAGGTGAAAGATTGTTTTCAGTACAACTCCAGGTGTGTGTGTGGGGGCGGGTATATTAAGTTAAATATTCATACTATCCTTTTAGAATCTAGGAAGCACAGCCTGGCAGTTATGCCTAGTTAAAGCTGGTCTCAGATCCCCAACTTGTCACTTACGAATGTTACCTCTACCACCCAAATCAAAGCCTCAGCGTCATCACTGATGTCCCCTTTTTTCTTAATAATCAGCATATCACTGCCTTAATGTCACACAGATTCTCCTCTCAAGAGTCTCTATGACTGCCTCCTTGTCCTTATCTTCATCACTACATCACCCTTGGATTACTGGACCCATTTGGTCTCACTGACCCTCCAGCTTCATTCCCCTCCACTACCAAACCAATATTTCTAAATTCAGATTTCATCTTTTTACTATCCTGACTCCATAAACCTCCAATGGATTCCCATGCTGACATTCACAGCCTAAAACTCTCTGGGCTGCTATGCAAACCCTCAATAATCAGTCACCATATTTCCTATCTACATTATTACTATTTCTTATTGGTATGCACGTGTTCCCAAAATTATGTTTCCACACATAGAGGGAGCCTCTTACTGGAGTATAGGTGGTTTTCTGCTTGCCTTTCAGCATTAAGCAGGGGTTTAAGTGAGATCCTACAGCTTTGTGTGTTCCTAGCAAGACCTACCCACCTTCACCTTGTTACCATCACGGCTATTTTCACTCTGCTTTTCAGCATTGTGTATGTTTTTTCACAAATTCCAGGTCTCCTTGTTCTTCCCCATCTCCCTCACTCTAATACTCACGTGAGCTTATGCATCCCCTTTTCTGACCCATCTCCCACTGTTCCTTTCTTCTGAAGCAACTTCAGAGTGCTGTTTAGAACTTGCTATCCAGCAGTAGCAAAACTGCCTCTCTGCTCAACTTCTCTGTGTATTGTGTGTATTGTTATTTTCTTTCCCTCACTGAAAGTTGACTCTCTCCTGAGGATAAAGTTTGGATAAAGTTGCTCATTTAGATCTTTCAAATAGAAGCTGCTTACTCTTCTACATCTCCCTGGCCAGTAGGTCTGGGGAAGTGGGACTTTGGTGTCTTCCTTGGTCCTCTTTGTTGGTTCTAGACTGTTCCCTTCCCCCTTCTCTAAATGCATCTAGCTTTGATGTTATGTCATTATATTATACCACCTATTTCTCTGCCTTGTGACAGTCACCTATCAACCCACTGGTTATAGTCCATCATTCTTTGAAGATTTTACTCCTGAATCATTGTCCCCCTTCCTAATATACTCTTGTACTTCTGCTATGGTTCTTGATGATGTCAGTAAAAGTAATGATCTCAACCGACTCCTCAGCTCTTTGACCTCATCTTCCAAAGATCATGCTATAAATTTTATTCTTACCAACAACTACAATCTTATACATTATCAATTTCCAATCATTACTATTGACCTCTCTAGCTTACTTCCTCTAGTACCTGGCCTCCAAGACTCTTCTACTACACCCAAACTTGCGATGTATTGTTTTCTCCACTTTTCCACTAACGTTTGTTCCCCTCTTATCCTCATGTACCTCCTTTCCCAGATTCAATTCTGTGGTCAATCATTAAATTAACTTCTCAGCTTTCTTGTTTCTCTCTCACTATCACTTTGTTGTGCATGTGTGTTAAAGCATGATAATTTTTTTTAAAACCAGACCCTGATGCAAATCAGATCAAATGAATACAGATCAGATATTTTATTCAATTAGAGAATCAGGAAGAAGTTATAGCCAATTCAAAGAGCACTTAAGAAGCTGAGTACAGAATTGCTAGAATGAGGAACAAACCTGATTAACATTCAACAACAGTCATAAACTATATGTTCCACTAGGCAGTAATTATCTGCATCCCTTCTAGACAAAAAACTACATTATGCACCTTCATATATTACCTGGAACCTTTAATCAATAGTTAACTGTGAGCTGAATTCAATTTATTCTGCTAGATAATACCTGGGGGCCCATATGACAAAGAAGGATGTTGGACTCCGTTTTGCCTTATTTCAGAAAATAATATTTTTTTTTTCTTTCAGGAAAACAGTTTTCTGGGGGCACCTGAGTGGCTCAGTTGGTTGAGTGGCCAACTATTGGCTTTGGTTCAGGTCATGATCTCAGGATCCTGGGATCAAGCCCTGCATTAAGTTCTGCACTTAGTGGGTGTCTGCTGAGGATTTTCTTCCTCTTCCTCATCCCCTCCCCCTACTCAACTGCATGCTGGCTCTCTCTCCCTCTCTCTTAAAAAAAAAAAAAAAGTCTTAAAGAAAAAAGAAAAGATTTTCTGACACTTGGTAAAATCAAAAAGTGGCTAAATCCAACCATTATGCACTTGTACCACACAGCTAAACATGTCTGGAGAAAGGCAAAACTGAAGCTCTGACATGAAATTCACGATTACCAATTCAAGAAGACTATGCTACACAGCAGTATCCAGTTCATTCACTGTTTCTCACTCTCCTAGGTGATGACATCACACTTTCTTTCCACCAAACTTCAAACGCCTCTTTTCCTATCCCTGCTTTAAGCCAGTAATTTTGTAACTTATTTCATTGAGAAAACACAAGCAACAAAAATTCTAAACTGCTGCTGCCACACTTATCTACCTATATGCATCAGTGTCCATACACTTTACTTTCTCTTCTATTACTAAAGATGAACTGTCCTCACTCCTAGAAAAGGTCAACTTAAGGTTACTAGCCACACTGGGGTAACAGGGTTGGACTTAACTTTTTACATTAAAAAACATGAAAGTGAAACAAAATGTATGGAAGAGCAGATTTTAGGCATTTGACAACAGGCAGCACAGAATAGTGATCTCCAAGAGAAGGGAAACAAATTAAATGAGCCTTCTTATTGCCTTCTCTTACTGTCCAGGGGACTTTATAGGCCACAGTGCCAGGAATGGAATTGCAATAAGAGCCTAATAGTCCTTTTGAGTTGAGGAGACAATGGAGTTTTGGGAGGCCAAGAAATCTAGAAAAACAAGAGGAGGGAGATGCAGAGAAAGAACTGTGATGATCTACAGAGAAGCCTCTTTGAGTCTTGGACCAATTACTGTACATTCGTATGAATAAACTATCTAAAGTTTGGCAAAAACCACAGGAGAAGAGTAAGTGGAACAAATCCTGAGGGTTCATGCAAAATTGATTATAATTTGTATTAGCACTAGCCAGAGTAGAAAGATTTCCTAATAGGTAGGGCTTTTGGAAATGTCCTCAGAAGGGTAGTGCCTTAGCAGTAGGTTTAAAGTAGCCCTGAGTTAAAGCCTTGAAAGGGTTGAAATGATTCCAAGTAACTCAACATGTCCCAGAACAAAGCCCAAAGATATTAAAAGCAATACTTTAAATCTGGCACCCAATAATGTAAAATTTACAATGTCAAGCACCAATAAATAAGAAAATACCAGGGATACAAGGAAGCTGGAAAATGTGGCCTATAAACAGAAAAAGGGAAAAGCTGTCAATAGAAATAGACTAAAAAATGACACAGATATATAATTAGCTCACAATGAAATTAAAACAGCCCTTATAAATATACTCCATATGCTCAAGAACAAAAGCAGAACATGCACATGGTGAGAGAAAAGGAAGATATTTTAACAGGCCCATGTTGAAATTATAGAAATAAAAATACCTGAAATAAAAAATACCCTGGATGGTAGTAATAGCAAGTTAGACACTGTGGAAGAAAAATAAGTGAATTTGAAGACACAGCGTTAGATACTACTCAAACTAAATACACCGGGGGGAGGGGGGGACTTGGAAAAAAAAAAATAAACAGAGCAACAGTGACCTGTGGGAAAAAATCGAGCAAAAAAAAAAAAAAAATCGAGCAGCCTAATGTATACATGTAACTGGAGTCCCAGAAGTAGAGGAGATGAGAAGAAATAAAAAAATACTGGAAGAATCAACAGCCAAAAAACTTCCAAAACTTGGTGTAAAATAAAGCCCCACAGTTCTAAGATGCCTATAAAACCCAAACATGAAGAAAAACCACACAAGCATGTCATAATCAAATTGCTGAAACCCTATAAAAAAGGGAAAAAAATAATCAGCCAGAGAAAAAAGGACACATTCCATACACAGGAACAAAGGTTAAGATTTCAGCAGACTTGCCTCAAACTTACAAGTCCAATACAATCTATAAGCTATTGAAAGAAAAAAGCTGTCAACCCAAAATTCTGCACTGGCCAAACTAAAGCAAAACCCAAGAGAAATGAAAACATATTTTCAAACAAAGACATGCACACAGCATGGTTCACAGCAGCTTTATTTATTTAAATCAGTTCCTGCCTAGGGGGGGAGGGGCTAGGAGGAATGGGAAGAAGTTACAAAAAGAAATAAGAAACTCTTGGGGTGATGGATATGCTCAGTATTTTGGCTGTACTGATAGTGTCATAGGTGTGCACACATTTCAAAATTAATCAAATTATACACTGTAAATTTGTGCAGTTTATCATAGGACAACCATACCTCAAAAAAAACTGCCTTAAAAATTTAAATCAAACAAAGATATTTCAGACAAAAAAAAAAAGATAATTCATTGCAAACAAAGGAAGTACTTTAGAAGACAAATAAGATCTACACAAGGAGTAATGAGCAACAAAAATTTAGAGTGTATAAGCAAATATAACAGATTGTTTCTCATTATAAAAATATCTTGAAAAAAACTGATTGTCTCAAATAAAAATAATGAAATATTAATTCATGTATATGGAGAAGTAAAATGTATGGCAACTGCAAGAAGAATGAGAAAGGAATGTGAGTTTACTTTTGTAAGATTTTTACCATCTATGTGAAGTCATATAATATTTGAAGGCAGACTTTGTTAACATAAAGAAACATACTTTAAAGCCTAGGGAAATGACACAAAACAAAAAAAAAAATCAAAGAGGTATAATTAAGTCTACAAATGAAATAATAGTAATAAAAAAAACCCTGAATCCAAAAGAAGACAGGATAAAAGGGAGAAAAGAAACAAAGAACATATGAGATAAATTGAAAAAAACTACAAAATGGTATATTTATACTCAATTATATTGATGATTACATTAAATGTAAATGGTTACACTTTCCAATTAAAAGACATTTTCAGGTTAGATAAGAAGGCTAGATCCAACTTTATTTTGTTTATAAGAAGCACTTTGAATATAATGGCATTTAGAGACTAAAAGGATAGAGACTGATACATCATACTAACATTAATTAAAAGAAAACTGGAGTGGCCAGATAATCCTCAGAAGGTAGACTCAAGAACAAAGAAAATGATCAGAAATAAAGAGAATATTTTAGAATGATAAAAGAGTAACTTTATCAAAAGGACATAATTATCCTAGTAAATTCCAACCACCTATCTATAAATTAGATCCATTCCCATTAACCTGCTCAAGGTCAACCCTTGAACAAATATTCCCTCACCTTAATACCAGTTTTTCTTATTTACTGGAACTTCTAAATTACCATATAAAGAAGCTGTCATTTATCCTGTCTAAAAACAGATAGATCCTCTCTTGACCCCCGATCTTCCTCCAGCTAATGTTCAACTCTCTTTTTTATTTAAATAAAATTTCTCTTAAAGATTTTTTATACTTGCTCTTTCTAAATTCTTTTCTCTCATTCAATCTAAATTCATTCAAATCAGACTTTTGCCTAACACCTCTACTAAAACATTTTTGTCAAGGTCACCAATGATCTTACTTCATTAAATCCAAAGTCAATCCTCAGGCCTAATTTACTTGATCTAAGAATAGGATTTAACACAAGTGATCACTCCACTCCTTTATAAGCTTTATTTTCTTGACTTTCAAGACTCTACTCTCTCTTGGTTTTCTGGTATCTTCTTCTTAGTCTTGCTTTCCTCTTGGTTTATTCCTAACTTTGTAACATTACAGTGCTCTAGGGATCAGACTTTAGTCTGCTTTTCTTTTCTATCTACACTCACTTCCCTGGTGATTTCACTGAGTCTTATAGCTTTAAATGCCATCTATATGCTTGCTAATGATTTCCAAATTTATATCTCTAGACTAAACTTCTCACTTGTTATAGGGACTTGAATATTTAATTACTTATTCATCATCTCTAACCAGATGTTTAACAAGGATCTCAAATTTAACATGTCAAAAATTGAACTGGCTCTACTTGGTCATAATCTGGAAGAACCTGAAGAATGCTGACTTGAAACAATCACCCAGATGAAAGAGCCTTTGTGCCTGGTTTTGAGAGATGTTCCAGCACTCCATTAGAGCCAAGAAAAATAATTATGAGTTTGGATGCACTGGAGAGGGCAACAAAAACAGTTTGACTTAATCTATATCACCTCTTCTGCAAGGCATCACAACACAGGGCCAAGAAAGATTTTAAGCCACTGCCTTCGGCTCAGGTCATGATCTCAGGGTCCTGGGATCGAGTCCCGCATCGGGCTCTCTGCTCTGCAGAGAGCCTGTTTCCTCCTCTCCCTCTCTCTGCCTGCCTGTCTGCCTGCTTGTGATCTCTGTCTGTCAAATAAATAAATAAATAAATGAAAGATTTTCCCTGGCTTTTGATTTATCCTGCAGGTAAAAGGATGAGCATGTGAGTGAGCCCCTGTGTCCCCAGCTATATAGGACAATGCCAAAGGGGCTCATTTCTCTCTCATCCTATCCAGAGTGCTAATCAAAATCTCAATGATTCAGAGGGTGGAAAGAGGTGAGGAAAGTGACAGAATTCTTGGAGGACTTTAAAGGGACACTGTCTTACAGATTTCATATAGAAGCCTTCTTATGGATTTCATCAAGAAGCCTTCCCATAAGCTGCTGGGAGTGACTCACCCTTGGGTCAATCCCAACTGGTCCACAGGTAATCATAGAGTTCTGCAAGCCTCACACTACACATCTCGAACTTGTGTGTGCTCCTGAAAGTGGTTCAAGTGGGTTATAGCAAACTGCCAGAGAGCACACAGATAAAAACCTGGCTGAATCTGCAGGCTAAAGAGAGACCACAAAATTAAGGTTTAGGGCCACCTGTGGGAAAACAAAAGAGAAGCTGTGAGTACAGAGCCTGGTGTGCTGAAGGATCCAGAGCAGACATACAAGTTTAAGAATTGTGCCACAAAATGGAGTAAGAAGCAGTCGCGGGGGTACCCACAGAAGTACCAAGTAGCCTCAGAATCTCTAGCAGCGCTAATGAAAAGTATCTTTCTCCCAAATGTAATTAGTAAAATTGTAGGAGGTGATTGTTACTTTGAACAGAAAGCAATGCATAACTTCAAGGAATATGCAAAATCAGGATAATAAGACACAACCAAAGAATCACAATAATCTTCTGGTAATGGAGTGCAAAGACAGGAGATGAATGATTTACCTGATAAAGAATCCCAAAAGAGCTGTTTTGAGGAAACTCAATGAGCTACAAGAAAACACAGAAAGATAATGGAACAGAAAATTCAGAAAACAATACATAAACTAAATAAGAAATTTACCAAAGAGATAGAAATAATAAAAAAGAATTGAGAAGATATCATAGAACTGAAAAATTTTCTAAAACTCTCCCAAAAAATTGGAGAGAGAATACTCCTAAACTCATTTTATGAGGCCAGCACTACTTTTTTTTTTAAAAAAAGATTTTATTTATTTGACAAAGGGAGAGAGAGAGAGATCACAAGTAGGCAGAGCAGCAGGCAGAGAGAGAGAGGGAAGCAGGCTCCCCACTGAGCAGAGAGCCTGATGTGGGGCTCAACCCAAGACCGTGAGATCATGACCTTAGCTGAAGGCAGTGTCAGCATTACTTTGACACTAAAGCTAGGTAAGAATAATTCAAGAAAAGAAAACTAAAGACAAATATCCCTCATGAGTATAGACAAATTCTCAACAAATACTAGCCAGCCAAATTCAACACTACATTGAAAAGATCATACATTAGTAACAAGCAGGATTTATTCAAGGGATGATTCAACATAGACAAATAAATGATATATCACATTAACAGACTGAAAGATAAAAATCTTACAATCACCTCAATACACCCAGAAAAAGCACTTGACAAAAAATACAGCATCTTTTCATAACAAAAACTCTCAGTGAATTGGGTATAGAAGGAAAATACCTCAACATAATAAAGGCCATATATGAAAAGCTCACAGATAACATCATACTCAATAGCAAAAGGTTGGAAGATTTTCCTCTAAAATCAGGAACAAGACACAGGTGCCCACTCTTACCATTCTTAATTTGACATAGTACTGGAAGTTCTACCCAGAGCAACCGGGGAAGAAAAAGAAGTAAAAGGAATCCAAATTTGAAGGAAGTAGCAAAATTTTCTTGTTTGAAGATGATAGTATATATAGAAAATCCAAGATTCCTCTAAAAAACTGTTAAAACTAATCAACAAATTCAGTAAAGTTGCAGGATACAAAGTCATCATACAGAAATCAGTTGCATTTCTATATACTAACAGTGAAATACCTAAGAAATAAACAAAACAATAATACTGTATCATACACATAATACAGTTACTAAAGGAGTTGCTAAAAGAATAAATCTAAGTGTCCTCGTCACAAAAAAACAATGGTAATTATGTGATGTGATGGAGGTGCTAGCTATACAATGTGGTAATGACCTTGCAATATACAAGCATATCAAATCAATACAGTGTACATTTTAAATTTACACAATATTATATGTCAATTATATCAATAAAGTTGAAGAGAAAAAGAAGAGTCAAGAGAATATCAAGATTATAGGAGTCTCGTAAATGAATGCTTGTCATCTATGTTCAGTGTTCATTCTTTTAAAATATAAGCATTTAAGTCCATGAATTTCTCTCCAAATAATATTTTAATATATCCACGAGTTTTTTTAAAAGATTTTATTTATTTATTTGACAGAGAGAGATCACAAGTAGGCAGAGAGGCAGGCAAAGAGAGAGAGGGGAGGAAGCAGGCTCCCTGCTGAACGGAGAGCCCAATGCAGGACTCGATCCCAGGATCCTGAGATCATGACCAGAGTGAAGGCAGAGGCTTAACCCACTGAGCCACCCAGGTGCCCCATCCATGAGTTTTGAAATGAGATATATGCGTTATCGTTTAGTCCTAATTTTCCCCACTAATTTCCATTATATTTCTTCATGGACCCATGATTTATCTTGAAGAACATTTTGTTTACATACTTGGAGCTGTGTTTTTAGATATGCAAATATTTATAATTATTATAGATTCCTGATTTACTGACCTTTTTATTATTATGAAATAGTCCACTTCATTTCTACTATGTTTTGCCTTAAATCTAT
This sequence comes from Mustela nivalis, assembly GCF_964662115.1. Taxonomy (NCBI): domain Eukaryota; kingdom Metazoa; phylum Chordata; class Mammalia; order Carnivora; family Mustelidae; genus Mustela; species Mustela nivalis. Next base: position 86,135,153 of record NC_139031.1, read on the forward strand.
TTTATCTGGGGTACCTGGGTGACTCGGTCAGTTAAGTATCTGCCTTCCGCTCAGGTCATGATCCTGGAGTCCCAGGATCAAGCCCCACACTGCTCAGTTGGAACTTTGCTTTTCCCTCTGCCCCTCACCCTGCTCTGTGATCTCTCTTGCTCACCCTCTCAAATAAGTAAGTAAGTAAAAATCCTTAAAATCTATTTTATCTGAAATTATTATAGTCACCCAGGTTTTCTTATGGTTACCATTTGCATGATATATCTTTTTCCATTTTTCCTTTCAACCTATTTGTATCTTTAAAGTGTGTTTCTTATGGAAAACATATTGTGGGATAATGCTTTTAAAAAAAAAATCCAGTTAGAAAGGACGAATACCCAACTTTTGTAGCAACATGGACGGAACTGGAAGAGATTACGCTGAGTGAAATAAGTCAAGCAGAGAGAGTCAATTATCATATGGTTTCACTTATTTGTGGAGCATAACAAATAGCATAGAGGACATGAGGAGTTAGAGAGGAGAAGGGAGTTGGGGCAAATTGGAAGGGGAGGTGAACCATGAGAGACTATGGACTCTGAAAAACAATCTGAGGGTTTTGAAGGGACAGGGGGGTGGGAGGTTGGGGTACCAGGTTGTGGGTATTATACAGGGCACGGATTGCATGGAGCACTGGGTGTGGTGCAAAAATAATGAATACTGTTATGCTGAAAATAAATTAAAAATAAATTTAAAAAAAAGAAATAGAAAAATCTTCCCTGAAATTTTCAGAACAAAAATTACTATAGGGTTTGCCTTAAAAAAAAAAAAATCCAGTCTGACACTCTGCCTTTGCATTGGGGTATAAACCATTTACATTTAATATAATTATTGCTATGACTGGAGTTATGTCTGCCATTTTTTCTATTTGTTTTCCATATATCTCATGTCATCTCCTTTACTGTCTTCTTTTTGTGTCAAATATTTATTTTTGAGGATACCATTTTAGCTCATCTGTTGATTTTTAATTTTCAGTTATTTTCCTCGTAGTTAGGATTACAATATGTATCTTAACACCATATTCATCAGGTTAAGTGAATTAATTCTTGTAAAATTGCTCTGATATAGATTCATTTCCTCCCCTCTCCTTTCTGCTATTATTGTCTCATATATCCGTATATGCTGAAAACCAATATTATGGTACTATATTACTGTTATATACAAATTTATTTTTTAAAAGGAAATAAGATTTATCTGAGAATGCCTTTATTTTGCCATTTTTTGAAGTATACTTTTGCTTACTATAAAAACTCCTTTGGTTGACAGTGTTTTTGTTAGTTTTTCAAATGTCATTCCATTGCCTTCTGGTCTTCATGGTTTCTCATGAGAAGACACTGAAAACTCGTATTATTTTTCCCCCTATATATGAATCATTTTCTCTTACCGCTTTTAGTATTTCTTTTTACTTTTTTTTTTCAGCAGTTTGATTATGATGTGTGTAGGCACAGATCTTTTGTCTTTATTCTGACAAGAGTTCATGGAGTTCATTAAACTATCTGAATCTCTATTTACATGTTTTTCATTAAATTTGATAACCTTTAGCCATTATTCTTTTTAACATTTTTTTCTGCCTCTTTTTCTATTTCTTCTCCTTCTGGGACTCCAATCACAAATGAAAGATGTTAACCAAAGGGTCTCTGAATCTCTCTTCTTTTTTCTTTAATCTTCTTCTCTCTGTTCTTCAGATTGGTTAATTTCTATTGGTCTGTGTTCAAGTTTAGTTACTACTTCCACTATCTCAAATTTACTGTTAAGACCATCTAGTGACTATTTAACTTTGATCACTATTTGGTCTCTTTTTAAGGTTTCTGTTTCTTTATTGATATTGCTCATGTGTCATTGTATTTCCCTTAAAATTATTTAAGCATAGCTTCATGTAATTCTTTTAAAATAATTGTAAGAGGAGCTTTGAAGTCTTTGCTTCTAAGTCCAGCATCAGAGCCAGTGCCTGATTGCCTTTTTCCCTTTTGAAACACATTTCCTGTTTCCTTTGCACATCTCAGAATTTTGTGTTGGAATTTAGACATCTGAAATAAAATATTGCAGCAACTCTGAATTCTGCTACAACCCCTGAAGGTTGCTGTTGTTTTAATTACTAGACTAGATTTAACCTGAAGAACTTTCTCCTCTGCAATGTGTAGCTGCTAATGTCTTTGCTTGGCTTTTTCATTTGTTTACCCTTTCGCTTATAATTTTATTCTGACTTCCTGGGAATTGCACCTGTTTGTGCATGGCTTAGCGGGCAGCTAACAGTTGGTCAGAAGTTTATGTTCAAACAACTTTAGCTGATAAGTCTTCTACTTTATGTCAGTGGGGCTATGTGTGGACCTGTTCCCTCTCCAGGGGACACAAAATTCAGGCATTTTCAAGTCTGCTTCAGGTTTTACTTTCTAATGGATTCTTCTGAGCTTCCTGAGTGCAGACACAAGCATCCTGGTTGGCCAGGGATGTATAATGAGTTTGTCTAATGCTTTTATGATGCTCTCATTCCAGTATCTCTCTACACATTTTTGGCTGGTTTGCAATGCACTCTAATCAGACCATACCCTAGTCTAACAGGGCTTTGGATTTTTCCTGTTTGTTTCCTACTAGGTTTGTTACTTATACTGACAAGGACTCTGGGCATGGATTTTTGCTCTCTGCTTCCAGTACCTTCAGGTTTTACCATGGAAAAATGGCATTTCTCACCAACCAAGCTGGAGGGAAGGGAGCAGTCCCAGACAAGAAGGTTGGAAACCCTCACTATTCTTACTCAATGTGCTTGAGATTTTCATGAGTATGGTTCTTAATTTGTTATTTGCCTTTAGTTAACTTCCAGAACCTTTAATGACTATTTTTTTTGGACAGTTTTGTCCACTGTCATACTTGTTTTTGGAGGTGAGACTTTTCTAATCTCTTCACCATAGTTGGAAGTCCTGCCTTCAAATACATTTTTATAATAATTTTTAGTTAAATCAATATTCAGCAAATACACAAATTATTTTTTATCTGAGGTAGATAGCAAACTATGCTTATTGTTCACTTTAGTTTTTCTTTTAATTAAAAAATACTTTGTATTTTATTTGCTTAGATTAAATCTTCTAAGGCTATCATCTGAGTAAAGCTTTACTATGATCAAATATATCAGATAAAGTATCAGTTCTCCCCCCACCCCTGGGAGATACTTCTCTTAGAGTCTTTAATTACTTTTTTCCAATCTTGACTATTATTTCTTTGGGTCTCCTGTACAGCTATTCTGAGGATTTCCTATCTCTATTCTGTGTTGAGCACATTGTTCCTGGGTTAAGTGTCTTTGTCTTGGAGGCCATGCAAAATAGTAACTTAAAATATGGGCTTTGGGGACGCCTGGGTGGCTCAGTTGGTTGGACGACTGCCTTCGGCTCAGGTCATGATCCTGGAGTCCCGGGATCGAGTCCCACATCGGGCTCTCAGCTACACGGGGAGTCTGCTTCTCTCTCTGACCTTCTCCTTGCTCATGCTCTGTCTCACTTTCTCTCTCTCAAATAAATAAATATTTAAAAAAAAATATGGGCTTTGGACTTAGATTGCCAGAGTTCAGACTCCAACTCTGTATTACTAGTTATGCTACTTGGAGACATTGTTTACCTATGCCTCAATTTTCCCATCTGTAAAATGGTGGTGAGAAGATAGACTTACCTCATGTAGTTGTCCTAAAGGTCAAATGAGCAAATATATAAACATTAACTACTATTGGGAGAGTAGGTATTGGTGGAGTACATGTAGTTCATTAAGAAATGTGCAGAAGTATTATTTTTGAGACCATATAGCTAATAATCCTAACAGTTATCGTTGGGTGTAGAATTTTAGGTTGCAATATTTTATTCTCAGAATTTTAAAGGTATTGTGCTGTGTTTTATAGCTTCCAGTATTGTTACTGATAAGTCTGATGACATTCTGACTGCCATCCTTTTTTATAAGTGTTTATTTTTTTGGGGGGGGGGCGGAATTTATAGAATGTCTTATTCTTGGTGCTCTGAAATTTCATCCTCATGTGTCGTGGAGCATTTCTTCCTTTATTCATTGTGCCAGCTACTCCATTGATCCATTAATCTAAGAATTTGTCTTCTGTGATTTCTTTGATAATTTCCTTTCCCTGTACTCTCTGTTCAGGGTTCCTGGAACTCCTATTCATTAGAGACTGGATCTTAGGGATTGATCCTCTAATCAGATTATCCTTTTATTCCTACTGTCTCTATTTTAAAATTTTTTTATTCATTCTCTTAGAGTTTTTCCCCAATCTTCCTATTGAGTTATTTTAAATTTCTGCTATCATGTCCTTCATGTACAAAAGCTTTTAACAATGTTATTTATATTTTATACAGCTTTGTTTTCTTTCATGGATAGAAAGATGTCTCTTATCTCTCAGATGATACTTTCTTTGCTCTTGCTTGATGATTTTCTGTGTTTTGTCAGTTTTTTTTTTCTTGTTGGCTTTGTACTTGGCCTCTCAAATTGGAGGCTTCCTCAAATATTTGGTGATCCTGCCCTTTGTCATGTAAGAGTGATACACTAAAATTTCAAAGAGAACAAGACTTCTTGACTGAATAATCATAAGACTTTTTGATAACTTGGTCCTAAATATCAATATAGAGCTTTTCTTTGAGGCTGGTCAGTGTCACAATAGTTAGCTTAGCTAGGATAGACTAGATTACCTGCAGGAATAAGTTAAATTTAAAAGCCAAAATCTCAGTGGCTTAACACAACAAATACTGACCATTCCCACAATATGCCCAGTATTACTAGTAGTGAGTGTGGATTCAGGTTTACTCCAAGGATTACTCCAAACTATCCTAAAGAGCCACTACTATTTCATGGTACTCAAGTGTTTGTCACAGCAGGGAAAAAGCAAGCATGAGAGTTACATATTGCCTCTTGAATGCTTCACCCAGAAGTAATAGGCATGACTTCTCACATTTCTTTGACTAAAGCAAATCACATGTCTGCTAACTACAAAGAGTGGGAAATGAAGTCTTCCCCAGTGCTTTGAGGCAGAGAAGAACCAGCAGTACTGGAGAGCAGCACTAATGATTACCACACGGACATGAAATAAGAAAAATCTTATTCCTGGCTTCCCCATTGCCTCTTACTGGATTATCAGACACTCAGCATCCACTTGCTCAAGTACTGGGAAGTTTCTCTCTTTTTTTTTCCCCCCTGATGAATACAGTATGTTGATTAAATAGAAATCAAGAAAAATTAGATGTGAACAGAAAGATTCTTTTGCCTACTAAACTTCCTTCAGAGGTTACAAAACAATAGAAAGTCTTCAATTTTTCTTTTTCCATCATTTTATGTCTTTCTAAAGTCATTCTTGATCTCATCACAGCAACAGTTAGAGATGAAGGTAGCAACAAATAGAGTTGTAGTTTGGATCTGGTTGTGGCCAGCTTCCCAGGGACTAGTTTTGTTAATTTACAATTTACTTTATGTGGCTACACCCAAAAGGGAGTGAAGTTGATAAAAGAGGCTGTGTTTCAGGATCCAGAGCCATGAACAACAAGACAGGTGCCCAGGCAGTGATGGTGGAATTTGGGTTTCCTGGGCAGATGTAATCTAGATTCTTCAATGATAAAGAGGTGTTTGAATTTGAAGGCATCACCCTCTTAAACCAGCAACACCCTGGAGAGGGAACAGGTCCCAGGCACTACTGTTCTGGAATACTGGATACAAAAGTGAATATAAATCAGACAAAATTGTCTATACAAGTTCATTAGAAATCTTTAAAACCCACCTCTTTGTCTGGGCCTGGTTCCAAAGGAACTAATTGCTTAGGTGCAGATAAATGGTGCCTTTTTCTCAGTGTTTTTCTCCCTTATGCTGCAGGATGTTAAATTAAAAATAAATTGTCACATATTTTTACTAAGGAAATATATAAAGATCAAATTAGCATCCTTGTCATAAAACATAGATTTGTGCCAAAATTTGAAGCTAGACTGGTCAGCAAATAAATGAATGCCCCAGCTAGATCACCCTAAATCAGCTCTTTGAGATCTATGAGCACAGGCCACCCCAGATTCACTCCCCACTGTGAGCGCAGAGTTGTGAAGAAAGTTCTTAGCCCACTGTTGAGCCTCTGGAGGTAGTTTTCTAGCATACATTCTTCTCAGTTACAAGCAACCCTCACCTACTGCTCTATGCACTATATGGAGTTCCTCAGTCACCTCAGGAATGAAGTATGGCAGGTGCCGTTTATACCTTTAAGGTCCTATACAATGCAGCAGCTGATTTGCTAATTGAGGTTACCATGTTGATCAGTCACTAGATGTGGCCAACCTTGATGTGAGGCATAACCTTGAAGAAGATAGCTCTTTGCAGATGAGCAATAGCCAAATTGTTAAAGGAGCTGATAGCTGAGGCCCGTAGTCCCAAAGCACTGCCAGGAACTGGGACATGAATCTTCACTGAAAGGGATCTGAGTAATGCATCCCATTGCCACAACACTGCTATATCAAATCATTTCTCCCTCCAGAGTCTCTAACCAGATTTCAAATTTCTGCCTCAGATTCACTTTGTCCACAGTTATCAGACCAGTATCCCTTGTCTCCAAACTTTCAATTCTTTCCTTTCCACCTTATTATTTTCCTACTTCATCTCTGATTTGTCACACTGTCTCATGTACATCTGTCCCTGTGGGTAAGCTTAGTTCCACATTTATGTTTATATAACTTTTCTCCATTGTCATAATAATCAGCTGTCTATAAAAACAAGGAATCATGCTCCAAATAATAAAATATCTGCCCAAATCCAACCAACGTTTCACCTTTTAAAACACTATCATTGTGCAACTAGGGTGCAGAAGGTGAAAGTTCATTGACTTTCAACTCAACTTGTTGCTCCCATATGTTTGGTTCCTTTTGTGTTTTTCACCAACCAAACTCCACTTAATTTACAGCAAAAAGTGTATTGCTGTCAGCTTATTCCAATCACAGGAGAAATCTACTTGTCTTTCTAAGGGAGAGGAGGGCTCACCTTCCCAAAATGACAAGAGACACTAGGCCAGCTAGAGTTAGAAAATCTGCTTTAAATCTCTTCTTCTGGCCATAAAGGTGGGAGGATGAGTTGATAACTTGCTTACCACCATCCATACATAGCCTTAGCAATATTAAGCTTCACTGGGATAAACAGCTTCTGAGTTTCAGTTTTTTACCTAATAGCACCTAAGTGCATTCTTTAAGTTCAGCGATTAATCATGTCAGCATTCTCTGGCTGCGCCCATTGGCACTCCATGCACAATAGGACAAATTAGAAAATACATTTTCTGACATTGATTCCATTCAATTGAGCACCTTCCCATATTTAGCTATAATCTCTAAGTATTGTCCAGCATGAATGGTCTTTATAAGAATTGAGACTTTCTCCCCAACCTGGTCTCTTCTCCAAGCATAATTCTATCCTAGGCTTAAAGGCTCACACACCCCTTACCAGGGTATGAGGCAACCAACCTTAATTTTCTGATCTTTCGACAATCTCTTCTATCACCTCCAATTCACAATAAAATCTTCCTGCTATTTCTAAGAAAGTAAAAGTACTTTCCAAGTACACATAAATCAAAATGCACAGAGATTGTAGAAAAAAGTGAGATCCAAAGTAACTGTCAAGCAATATTTGGGGGCACAGAGTGGGACAAGCAGATATATTTGGAGGTATGTGAAAAGTTAAATGAGACAGAAGATATATGTATACAACCCTAATTATCTCTGTTTCCATATGCTCTATAAATAGAGAAAATTGGATTGAATTTTTGAACTTTGCACCCTTAAGAAGATAATGTCACTTAATCATCCTCAAAGGAGAATCCTTTTGATTTTATTTATTGTTTAAGTGAAATGTACACCTAACCAGGGGCTCAAACTCACAACCCTGAGATCAAGAGCCACATGCTCTACTGACTGAGCCAGACAGGTACCCTTAAGGGGAATCTTTTTGAAATTCCAGTTGTAGGGATTGGTTAACATGAGAACTATGAGGACACTTCCTCTTCTGTGTGTAATCAAAAGCTCACTAGATCCTGGATATTAACCTTTTGTCTCTACTGTCATTTGCAAATATCTTTTCCCATTCTGTGGGTTGCCTCTTTGTTTTGTTAACCCTTTCCTTTGCTGTGCAGAAGCTTTTGATCTTGATGAAGTCCCAAAAGTTCATTTTCGCTTTTGTTTCCTTTGCCTTTGGAGACATATCTTGAAAGAAGTTGCTGTGGCTAATATGAAAGAGATTACTGCCTATGTTCTCCTCTAGGATTCTGATGGATTCCTGTCTCACGTTGAGGTCTTTTATCCATTTTGAGTTTATCTTTGTGTACGGTGTAAGAGAATGGTCGAGTTTCATTCTTCTACATATAGCTGTCCAGTTTTCCCAGCACCATTTATTGACAGTACAGACAAAAGGTTGATATCCAGGATCTATAAAGAACTCCTCAAACTCAACACACACAAAACAGATAATCATATCAAAAAATGGGCAGAAGATATGATCAGACACTTCTCCAATGAAGACACACAAATGGCTATCAGACACATGAAAAAATGTTCATCATCACTAGCCATCAGGGAGATTCAAATTAAAACCACATTGAGATACCACCTTACACCAGTTAGAATGGCCAAAATTAGCAAGACAGGAAACAACATGTTTTGGAGGGGGTGTGGAGAAAGGGGAACCCTCTTACACTGTTGGTGGGAATGCAAGTTGGTGCAGCCACTTTGGAGAACAGTGTGGAGATTCCTCAAGAAATTAAAAATAGAGCTTCCCTATGACCCTGAAATTGCACTACCGGGTATTTACCCCAAAGATATAAATGTAGTGAAAAGAAGGGCCATCTGTACCCCAATGTTTATAGCAGCAATGGCCATGGTTGCCAAGCTGTGGAAAGAACCAAGATGCCCTTCAACAGACGAATGGATAAGGAAGATGTGGTCCATATACACTATGGAGTATTATGCCTCCATCAGAAAGGATGAATACCCAATTTTTGTAGCAACATGGATGGGACTGGAAGAGATTATGCTGAGTGAATTAAGTCAAGCAGAAAGAGTCAATTATCATATGGTTTCACTTATTTGTGGAGTATAACAAACAGCATGGAGGACAAGGGGAGATGGAGAGGAGAAGGGAGTTGGGGGAAATTGGAAGGGGAGGTGAACCATGAGAGACTATGGACTCTGAAAAACAATCTGGGGGTTTTGAAGGGGTGGGGGGTGGGAGGTTGGGGGAACCAGGTGGTGGGTATTAGGACACGTATTGCATGGAGCACTGGGTGTGGTGCAAAAACAATGAATACTGTTACACTGAAAAGAAATAAAAAATTAAAAAAAAAAAAAAACCTCACTAGATCTGCATAGTTAGATACTGCTAAAGGTCGGGTGTTGAACAGGAAAGCAGTTTTTCTCAGGGATGCTACTTCACACATGGAACCCCAAATTGAGTGCCTGGTACCATTTTCTCATCAGCTATTTGGCTTAGGAGGAGCTAATAATGGAAAGAAAGGGTTTTGTTGTTTTTATTGTAGCTATTTGTGTATTCAGTCACTGTAAGTTATATTATTACATAAGACCCTAAAATCTATTGACAATCTTATGAAGTCCGTCATTTCAGAAAAGGAGAATGCAGCACTGAGAGTTGACATGATTTGTAATTTATTTAGAATAACATGGTCTGCAATGGTTTAGGATTAATCTATGAGTCAGTTCAATCTAAAACAATGTTTTCTCCACTTTTATTTTGTTAAGAAGAATATTTCAGACATACAAAGAAGTAGCAAGAATAATATATTGAGGCTCCTGTACCCTGCTTAAGAAATAAAATATTATCTATATAGATCATAGTCATCGTAGAATCTCCCTGTATCCCGCTTTAATTTCTTTTCTATAAATTCCTCCCAAGAGGTAACCAGCATCCTGAATTTGCTGTTTATCATTTCCATGCATATTTTAAACTTTACTACATATATATATTCATAAATAATATATAGTATTATTTTCCATTTTTTAAAGCTTTATAAATGGTGCCATACTGTATATGTTATTCTGAACCATACATTTTTGCTCAACATATATTTGAGATTCATGGATATTTATAAATGTAATTCTCATTCAGTTTTGCTGCTATATACCATCACTTATTTATTCATTGTTATTTTTCTTGTCCATAAATAAGTAGATGGGCTCCAATTTTTTGTCACTTCGTGAACACTTGCATACTGTTACCTTGGGTACATTGAGGTTATATATTTAGAGTCAAATTGCTAGGTCACATAGTATGCATATCTTTAAATTTCCTGGATTCTAATTTTAGCTCCAGACAGCTCAGCTTCACTGGGTTTGACTTTGTAAATCTATGTGCTTACTTCTGTACTGCTGAATGTTGAGTTGAGTGCAAGTTTGAGACGTGAATGAGACAGAAACTTAACAGAAGTAGCTACCTATTCAAGACTGAAGAGGCATGTTTGGTTTACATCTGGGTAACATTCTTGGAAATGCAAACAGATAGAAGTTGCTCATTGAGCTGCTTAATTTATCAGGGCTTATGGAGCTTTGAAGGGAGAATTAACATATGTGTCCCCAAATGAAGAGATTGTTCCCTTGTTCCATCCTGAGGACAAAGTAGAGAAGTATACTCTTACCCAGAATGAATAGAGCCAGCCTTTCTGTAAGGGTAGTAAAGAGTGATTATGGATTACAAGTTGCTTGATGCTATAAGATCTTCTTCCCAAAGCACTTTCCCTGCATTTGTTCCTGAAATTCAGTGATTCATTTATCTAATACAGTCCTCCTCAAATGCAAAGAATAGGACAGGAGGGTTCAGCTCAATTACTAAGATGTAATATTTACATCTTAAACAGAAGGACATTGTTGGGGGAGGGGTTGAGGTGAAGTATAAAATCTCCTGAGGGAAATAGATGCCTGGAGGTTAATAGTGATGAACACACAGCTGGGCTGTGTTTAAATGTGTTTAAAACCCATTTTGTTTATATCTCCATGAATCACTCCCCACTACTTCTGTCTACGAGTAATGTCTGATCTCCTACAGTACTTTGTACTTCTTTTATAATAACTATCACACGCTAAATTTTATTATAAATACGTAAGATCAGGGACCCATGTGTGGTGGATCACATATCTGTTGTATAAGAAACCACCCTCAAACTTAGTGGCTTAAAGCAACCATTTATTTACTCAGAATTCTGCAATTTAGTCAGGATTCAACTAGGTTAGTTTCATTTTAGCTTCATGTGGTACCAGCTAGAGGTCCTTGTATGGCTGTACTTGTAAGGTTGTAATGTCTGGGGTGTCCTGCTATTTTCCTGGATTTCTCTCCATGTCATCTCTCTCATAGGATATGAGAGATCTCTTTGCTTAGTGGCTGGCTTCCAAAAAAGCACAAGTGAGGCTGCCAGGCCAGGGAAGGGTTAGGCCCAAACTGTCAATGTCACTTCTGCCACATTGTTCTCATTAAAGTGAACTATGAAACCAGTTCAGTTTTAAGGAAAGGAGAAATACACTCTGGTGGGAAGACCAAAATCAGTTTTAAGGAAAGGAGAAATACACCTGGGTGGGAAGACCAAAATCAGTTTTAAGGAAAGGAGAAATACACCTGGGTGGGAAGACCAAAATCAATATACAGAAATGGAAGGGTTTGCTGGAGGACATCTTTCAAGATAATACACCAGGCATAGTATTTTAGATAAAATATTTGATGAATATCAGGGAGATCATATGATAGTTGTCTTTCTCTGCTTGACTTATTTCGCTAAGCATGATACGCTCTAGTTCCATCCATGTTGTTGCAAATGGCAAGATTTCATTTCTTTTGATGGCTGCATAGTATTCCATTGTGTATATATACCACATCTTCTTGATCCATTCATCTGTTGATGGACATCTAGGTTCTTTCCATAGTTTGGCTATTGTGGACATTGCTGCTATAAACATTCGGGTGCATGTGCCCCTTTGGATCACTACATTTGTATCTTTAGGGTAAATACCCAATAGTGCAATTGCTGGGTCATAGGGCAGTTCTATTTTCAACATTTTGAGGAACCTCCATGCTGTTTTCCAGAGTGGCTGCACCAGCTTGCATTCCCACCAACAGTGTAGGAGGGTTCCCCTTTCTCCACATCCTCGCCAGCATCTGTCATTTCCTGACTTGTTGATTTTAGCCATTCTGACTGGTGTGAGGTGATATCTCATTGTGGTTTGATTTGTATTTCCCTGATGCCGAGTGATATGGAGCACTTTTTCATGTGTCTGTTGGCCATCTGGATGTCTTCTTTGCAGAAATGTCTGTTCATGTCCTCTGCCCATTTCTTGATTGGATTATTTGTTCTTTGGGTGTTGAGTTTGCTAAGTTCTTTATAGATTCTGGACACTAGTCCTTTATCTGATATGTCATTGGCAAATATCTTCTCCCATTCTGTCAGTTGTCTTTTGATTTTGTTAACTGTTTCCTTTGAGGAAGTGGTGATGCAACATGGAGGCTTAAGTGGGTAGGAGAAGAATAAATGAAACAAGATGGGAATGGGAGGGAGACAAACCATAAGTGACTCTTAATCTCACAAAACAAACTGAGGGTTGCTGGGGGGAGGGGGTTTGGGAGAAGGGGGTGGGATTATGGACATTGGGGAGGGTATGTGCTTTGGTGAGTGCTGTGAAGTGTGTAACCTGGTGATTCATACACCTGTACCCCTGGGGATAAAAATATATGTTTATAAAAAATAAAAAATTAAAAAAAATACATGTATACATACACATAAAAAAAAATATTTGATGAATAAGTGAACAAAAGTGTTGCCTCCAAAATACTGGTCAAATGTACTGAAGAAAACCATGCCTTTGAGGCCATCAGTGAATGAGAAAGTTGGCTTATACTATCTCCAGTAGCATGACACCCAGAAATGGACTTGCCTTCAAAGCAGTGTTCACCCAACTGGCTTGCTTGGAGCATAGTGTGGTAGTAATTAACTATTCACAAAAATTCCCATTCTCTCCTTGCAAAATGCACTCCCCTACTCACTGTGAAGTTAGATATGGTCATGTGATTTACTATAGCCAATAAAATGCAAGCAGACATAAAATCTGTCACATCTAGACAGAAACGTTAGGTACCAATGTACAACATTCCTCATTTTCCTTTTCCTCCTCTGGGGAGAGGGAACATCTGTCAGTTCAGGTCCCTGAGTAAGTACAATGAGATTCTCACATTCTGCATATTAATACTATAGTCTTTCTTAGAAATAACTTAAAAATCTGCATCAATAAGCTTTAAACTGTTCATTATCCTAAGCTTAGTAAACTCAATTCCTAATTTTAAAAAATGATCATTTTTATGCACAAGGGTAAGGATTGCAAGGTTACTTATCAAATGAAAGTATTGATGTATTGATGTATTGATGTATCAAATAAAAATACAACAGTATTTAACCTCAGAGGACAGGTAAGTAAGTTAAACCAGGTCTGTATTATGGATTGTTATGTAGCCATGAAAAATTATATTTTTGAAAAATATTTGAAGACATGATATTATGATCATTAACTATGTTAAGCTACTTAATAGGATATAAAGTATATATAAAGAATTATTTCATTTGAGTTGGGGAAAATTGGAGGGGGAGATGAACCATGAGAGACTGTGGACTCTGAAAAACAAACTGAGGGTTTTGGAGGGGAGGGATGTGGGAGGTTGGGTGAGCCTGGTGGTGGTATTATGGAGGGCACCTATTGCATGGAGCACTGGGTGTGGTGCATGGACAATGAATTCTGGAACACTGAAAAGAATAAAAATTCAATAAAGAGAAATTTAAAAAATGAGTATATACAGGGAAATAAGAAAATATGATCATTTCAATTGTTTATGTCAAAGTGAGAGAAGTTAGTTACTTTTTTGTTGTTTCTTATTTTCCAAATTTCAGCAATGAAATGAAATTGCTTATAAAACCAGAAAAACAAACATTAAGTGTTATTATTTTAGGGCTTACAATAAATTGCTTGTACCTCTAGCACTTTCAAGGCAGCCATTCATAAGTTATTAATGGTACACAATAAAAATGTTCTCATTTATTTGTGAAACAAGGCAATAATTTATTGGCTTGGTTTGCATGTCTGCAAATACCTGAAAGTTGCAGAATTTATAAATGATTTAATTATCCAGACTCTGGGGCCAAGGTAGACTAATTCTAAACTAGTCTGCATTTTCTGAATCATCAAAAGTATGTGTGGCTGGACAACCTAGAAGAAATAGATAAATTTCCAGACAGACAAAATCTTCCAAGACCAAACCATGGAGACACAGAAAATCTGATTAGACCAATTACTAGAAAGGGGGTTGGATCAGTAAACAAAAGCATCCCAAAAAACAAAAGTCCAGAACCAGACGTCTTCAGTAGTGAATTCTACCAAACATACAAAAATGCTTCTCAAATTCTTCCAAAAACAGAAGAGGAGGGAACACTTCCAAACTCATTTTACAAGGCCAACATTACCTGTTACTAAAACCAAACAAGAACCATAAGAAAAAAATTATAGGCAATATCCCTGATGAATATAGATGTAAAAATTCTCAATAAAATATTAGCAAACTCCATTCAATAATACATTAAAAGAAACACATACCATGATTGAGTAGGATTTGTTCCAGGAAGCCAAGAATGCTTTAATATCTATAAATCAAGCAACATGATACACCACACTAACAAAATAAAGGATAAAAATTATATGATCACTGTAATAGATATAGAAAAAAGCATCTGACAAACTTTAATTTGCAGTTATCATTAAAAATTCTCAACAAAATTGGTATAGAGGGAACATACCTCAACATAATAAAGACCATATATGAAAAACCCACAGCGAACATCAACTCAATGGTAAAAAGCTGAAAGTTTTTCAGGAACAAGATAAGAATGCCCATTTTTACCACATTTTTTCCAATATAGTATTTGGAGTCCTAGCTAGCAATTAGGCAAGAAAAAGAAATAAAGGGCAACCAAACTGAAAGGGAAGAAATAAAACTATCACTATTTATAAATGACATAATATTAAATAGTAAAAACCCTAAATAAAGATTCCATTAAAACTGTTAGAACTAAAGAATGAACTCAGTAAAGTTGTAGTATACAAAATTAGTATACAAAAATTAGTTGTGTTTCTATATACTAATAATGGGTTATCAGAAAGATAAACTAAGAAAACAATCCCATTTATAATTACACCCAAAAGAATAAAATACCTAGGAATAAAGCTAACCAAGGTGGTGAAAGATCTGCACACTGAAATCTATAAGACAATGACTAAAGGAACTGAAGAAGGTTCAAATAAATAGAAAGATAATCCAGGCTCAGAGACTGGAAGAATACTGTCAAAATAACCATACTATCCAAGGTGTCTGCAGAATTAGTACAAATCCTTTTCACAGAACTTGAACAAATCATTCTAAAATTTGTGTGGAAGCAAAAAAGACCCCAAAGAGCCAAAAGAGTTTTGAGAAAGAAAAACAAACCTGGAGGCATCACACTCCCATGTTTCAAGCCCTATTACAAAGATTTAATAATCGAAACAGTATGGTGCTGTCACAAAGATAGACACATAGATCACTGAAAACAAAAATAAGAGAGAGCCCAGAAACAAACCCACACATACATTGGTCAGTTAATTTATAACAAAGGAACCAAGCACATATGGAAAGGAAAATCTCTTCAGTAAACAGTGTTGGGTTAGAATGAACAACCACATGCAAAAGACTGAAACTACAATGTGTAACCTACATCATATACAAAAATTAACTCAAAATGAATTAAGGACCTGAATTTAAGACCTGAAACCATAAAACTCCTAATAGAAAACATGGACAACAAGCCCCTTGACATCAAGTTTTGGTGATATTTTTTGGATCTGACTCCAAAAAGCAAAGGCAACAAAAGCAAAAACAAGTAAGTGGAATTATATCAGACTTAAAATCTTCTGCATAGCAAGGAAAATCATCAACAAAACAGAAAGGCAATCTACTGAATGTGAGAAGATATTTGCAAATGATACATCCAAAACAAATAAAGAATTCATAAACTCAATAGCAATAAAACACATAACCTGATTAAAAAATAGGCAGAGAATCTGAATAAACATCTTTCCGAAAAAGGCATACATATGGCCAACAGGCACATGAAAGGATGCTCATTATCACTAACCATCAGATAAATGCATACAAAAACCACAATGGGATATTACCTCATACCTGTTAGAATGGCTATCAAAAAGACAAGACATAACAAGTATTGTCAAGGATGGGGAGAAAAGTAAACTTTTGGTGTGCCCTTGGTAGCAGTGTACACTGGTGCAGCCACTATGGAAAACAGTGTGGAGTTTCCTTTAATAATTAAAAATAGAACTACTGTATGTACCATTAATGCATTTCAGAGTATCTGCAGAAAATGAAAACACTAATTTATAAACATACATGCATCTCCATGTTCATTGCAGCATCATTTTCAACAGCCAACGTATGTAAACAACCTAAGTGTCTATTGATAGATGAATGGATAAAGATGTGTTGTGTACACACACACACACACACACACACACACAAATGGAATACTACTCAGCCATAAAAAACCTTACCATTAGTGACAACATAAAGACCTTGAAGGCATTATGCTAAGTGAAATAAGTCTGACAAAGAAAGACAAATGCTGTATGTTCTCACTTACATGTGCAATTTATACAAGAACAACTAGCACCCAAGCTTATCGATATGAAGGACAGATTGGTGACTGCCAGAGGTGAGGGGTCAGGGGTAAAGGGAGTCAAAGGGCACAAACACCCAGTTGTAAAATAATTAAGTCATGGGGATGGAATGTACAGCATAGTAGCTACAGCTGATAATTCTATATTGCATATTTAAAAGTTGCAAAGAGAGTAGATCTAAAATCTCTCATTAGAAAAACAAATTTTTGTAACTATGGATGTTAACTAGACTTGCTGGGATCATTTTACAATATATACAAATATTGAATAGCTATGCTGCATACCTAAAACTTATAAAATTTTAGATGTCAATTATAACTCAATCTAAAAAAATTTTTAAAAATTTGCATGGACCTTAGTTGGATCATGATTCAATTAAGATAGCCATGAATGAAATTTTGAAACAATTATGAAATATGGCCTTGCCCTGGGTAATGTGTGATGTTTAGGAATTATTATTTTGTTAAACATGAAAGTGGCATTTCAGTAGTTTATTCACTTGAGGACTCACTTTTGAAAAATTTAGAGATGATATGATGTGATGTAAGGTGGAAGATAAAACATGATTGACAGAATGTTGATTTTGTTATGTCAGTATGTGGAATTCATTCTATACTCACTTGACTTCTATGCATGATTAAAATTGTCCATAATAAAACTTTTAAAGGAAAGAATACTAAATTTACCAGCAAGCAATATACAAACAGAGCTTCCCTGGGTTTAAATTTCAAATTCTGGTGCACTGAAGGAAGACAAAAAGAGAAGGGCTGATGTTGAGAGAAAGGGGGATGAGAGCTAGGAAACCGGGGGAGGGAGGGCATGTTGCCCATGTGTCCAAGATATATCCTGTCAGTCTTAGGCCCATTTATCCTAGAGCTCATAAAAAGATAACTGTTAAGAATCCCCAGTGAGCTGCCTCAAATTGGGGATTAGGAAGGACAATGTTCGACACGAGTGTAGAAAGCAATTTCTATTCTTGGTGTGTGACTTTCCCCTCCATCATCAAAGATACCTCTGCCTACACCCATGGATGCTGGAGTTGTTGCCTTATTTGCTTGTGAAACAAGCAGATGAACAGACAGAGACTAATGAAACCTATCATCATTGAGAAATGGGACTCCCTATGGTTCAGCTACATGGATCAGCATGCTTTTGAAGTCCAACATATAGATGCATAACATAAGAAAGGTTGAATTTAGGGGGAAAGCAGGGGATCTTGCTAATGGATATAGTCTTCTTTCCTGTTCCAGAAGTAGTCTCCCTACAACTGGCTGTTTTTAGGTTTGTGTATTTGTTTCATTATTTTGAAAAAAAGACTAAGTGCAGAAGTCAGGAAGTTAAAATACAAAAAAATGTTAGAATTACATTTGTAAAAACCTGTTCTTCACAAAAATCAACAGAACAGGCAAACTATTAGCTAGTTACTCTAAAGAAGTAAAAGGAAAAGGTACAAAGGTGCAAAATAGGGAATGACAAAGGGATATCATTATAGGAAAAAGGGAACCTTAAAAACCATTATTTTTGAACAATTCTAAGGAAGTAAACTGGAAAACCTAGATGAAATGGATAATTTTCTAGGTAAACAGGGCTTATCAAAACTGAATGCAGTAAATATCAAAGAGAAAAAAAATCTAGAGGAGAAATACAGAAAGTTAACAAGGAGCTACAATCCTCAAAAAAGCACCTAGAAGGGTGCCTGGGTGGCTCAGTCATTTAAGTGTCTGACTCTTGATTTCAGCTCAGGTCATGGTCTCAGGGTAATGAGACTGAGCACTGCATTGGGCTCCACACTGGGCATGGAGCCTGCCAAGGATTCCCTCTCTTCCTTTCCCATCACCCCCTTCCACACCAAATCACACACCAACACTCTCTCTCTCCAACAACAAACAACAAAAGATAAAACCCACCTACCAAATTTCCAGAAATCAGACACCTGCAATGCTGTTTGAACTCCTCCTGAGCAAAGGTCAAAAAAGAAAAATTCCCAATATTTGTTATTAGATGAGTATAACTGAAAAACTTGATGAATATTGCATTTAAAAGTACACGTAGAAGGACTTGAAGCAAGATGGCAGAGGAGTAGGAGACTGAAATATCATTAGGTCCCAGGAGTTCAGGAAGATAGTTTTTGAATCATTCCAAATACCTACAAACTCAACAGGAAACAGAAGAAAAGAAGAGCAGCAATTCTAGGCACAGAAAACTGACCACTTTCTGGAAGGTAGGACATGCAGAGAAGTGAATCCAAAGCAACGGGAAGATAGACCATGGGGGGAGGGGCCAGCTCCTGGCAAACAGTGGAGCAGCAGGGCACAAAATCAGAACTTTTAGAAGTTTGCTCCACTGATGGACATCACTTCAGAGGCTGAGTGCAAGTGGAGCCCTCACAAGAATAATGGGGTCTCAGGACCCATGGGGTCACAGAAAGACTGGGTGACTGAGTGTGGTAGAGCTGCCAGGTATCAGAGCAGGGAAGCTGACTACAGAGACAGAGCCGAGGAGTGAATTCTCAGCTTGGGGTTACCTTAAACCATGATCCAAGGCACAGTTGGACCACTGCTCTTCGAACAGGGACCCTACAAATAGCAGATGTGGAGAGAATCACCTTCCTCCTCTGGGAGGAGTGGCATGGGAGCATGCTGCAGGAATCTGCTGGGTTTGGAGACTCCAAATGGGGACAGCACACCAGAGACAGAAACACTTGCTCACAGGCTGGGTGAGCACAGAGTGTGGCCGGGGACCAGGGAGACAGGAGTGATTGACTGCTTTTCTCCAAAGGCACACTGATGAGTGGGGCCCCAAGCTCTTGGCTCCTACAGGCCACAGATTAGGAGGCTGCCATATTCATTCCTACGCTCCAAAGCTGTTGGGAAAGCATTTAGAGAACAAAAGCTCCTGACAGCAAACCCAAGCAGACTGCTTAGCTTGGCCCCTGGAAATTCCGCCTTGGGCAAAGACATTTGAGAATCACTGCAACAGGCCTCTCCCCCAGAATATCAGCAAGAACATCCAGCCAATACCAAGTTCACTGATCAATGAAAACTGCATTACTCCAGAGCTAAGGGAAAGCAACACACAGAAATCATCACTTTATTCCCATGATCCTTTAGTCTTGCAAAGTTAAATTTTTTAATTTTATTTTTTTCTTATTCTATTTTTTAACATTTCCTCTTTCCTCTTTTGATGTTCCTAAACTACTTTATCCCATCAATACTTTAAAAAAAAATTTTAAATTTTCATTGTTATAGTCATATTTTATACCTTCATCGTATTTAACCTTATTTTTTTTGTGTATATATATATATACAAAGAGACAAAGAGAAAATCCTGAATGCAGCTAGGGACAAGAGGTCTGTAACATACAATGGTAGACATATTAGATTGGCAGCAGACCTATCCACAGAGACTTGGCAGGTGAAAAAGGACTGGCACAATATATTCCGAGCACTAAATGAGAAAAATATGCAGCCAAGAATAGCCAGCTAGACAGTCAGCTAGAGTATCATCGAAAAATAGAAGGAGACAGAAAAAGCTTCCAGGACAAAGAAAAATTAAAAGAATCTGCAAACACCAAATCAGCCCTATAGGAAATATTGAAAGGGGTCCTCTAAGCAAGAGAGAGCCTAAATGTAACACACCAGAAAGGAACAGAGAAAATATACAGTAACAGTCACCTTACAGGCAATAAAATGTCACTAAATTCATATCTTTCAATAGTTACCCTGAATGTCAATGGACTAAATGTCCCAATCAAAAGACACAGGGTATCAGAATGGATTAAAAAAAACCAAGACCCATCCATATGCTATCTGTAAGAAACTCATTTTAGGCCCAAAGACACCTCCAGATTGAAAGTGAGGGGGTGGAAAACAATTTACCATACCAATGGACATCAAAACAAAGCTAGAGTGGCAATCATTATATCAGATAAATTGGATTTTAAGCCAAAGACTATAATAAGAGATGAGGAAGGACACTATATCATACTCAAAGGATCTGTCCAACAAGAAGATCTAAGAATTTTAAATATCTATGCCCCTAACATTGGAGCAGCCAATTATATAAACTAATTAATAACAAAATCAAAGAAACACATCAATAATAATACAGTAATAGTAGAGGACTTTAACCCCCCCCTCACTGAAATTGACAGATCATCTAAGGAAAGGATCAACAATGAAATAAAGGCTTTAAATGACACACTGGACCAGATGGACATCACAGATATAGTCAGAACATTTCATGCTAAAGCAATAGAATACACATTCTTCTCTAGTGCACATGGAACATTCTCCAGAATAGATCACATCCTGGGTCACAAATCAGGTCTCAACCAGTACGAAAAGATTAGGATTATTCCCTGCATATTTTCAGGCCACAGTACTCTGAAACTAGAACTCAACCACAAGAAGAAAGTTGGAAAGAACTCAAATTCATGAAGACTAAGAGCATCCTACTAAAGGATGAGTGTGTCAACCAGGAAATTAAAGAAGAATTGAAAAAAATTAATGGAAACAAATGAAAATGAAAACACAACTGTTCAAAATCTTTGAGACACAGCAAGGACAGTCCTGAGTGGAAAATATATAGCAATATAAGCCTTTCTCAAGAAACAAGAAAGGTCTCAAGTATACAATCTAACCCTACACCTAAAAGAACTAGGGAAAGAAGAGCAACAAAAGCCTAAACCCACCAGAAGAAGAGGAAATAGTAAAGATGAGAGCAGAAATCAATGAAATAGAAATCAAAATAACAGTAGAACAAATCAATGAAACTAGCAGCTGGTTCTTTGAAAGAATTAGTAAGATTGAAAAATCTCTGGCCAGACTTATCAAAAAGAAAAGAGAAAGGACCCAAATACTTAAAATCATGAATGAAAGAGAAGAGATCACAAACACCAAAGAAATATGAACAATTAGAATATGCCAACAAATTTGACAACCTGGAAGAAATGGATGCATTCCTAGAGACATATAAACTACCACAACTGAACCAGGAAGAAATAGAAAATCTGAACAGACCCATAACAAGTAAGGAGATTGAAGCAGTCATCAAAAAATATCCCAACAAACAAGAGCCCAGGGCCAGATAGCTTCCCATGGAAATTCTACCAAACATTTAAAGAAGAATTAATAGCTATTCTCATGAAACTGTTCCAAAAAATAGAAAGGAAAGGAAAACTTCCAAACTCATTTTATGAGGCCAGCATTACCTTGATCCCAAAACCAGACAAAAATCCCATCAAAAAGGAGAATTACAGACCAATGCAAACACAGATGCAAAAATTCTCACCAAAATACTAGCCAATAAGATCCAACAGTACATTAAAAGGATTATTTACCATGATCAAGTGGATTTATTCCTGGACTGCAAGGTGGTTCAACATCTGCAAATCAATCAATGTGATACATTAGTAAAACAAAGAACAAGAACCATATGATACTCTCAATAGGTGCTGAAAAAGCATTTCACATAGTACAACATCCTTCCTTTATCAAAACTCTTCACAGTGTAGGGATAGAGGGTACATACCTCAATATCATCAAAGCCATGTATGAAAGATCCACCGCAAATATCATTCTCAATGGGCAAAAACTGAGAGCTTTTCCCTAAGGTCAGGAACATGGCAGGAATGTCCACTATCACCACTGCTATTCAACATAGTATTAGAAGTCTTGGTCTCAGCAATCAGACAACAAAATGAAATAAAAGGCATCCAAATAGGCAAAAAAGAAGACAAATTTTCACTCTTTGGAGATGATATGATACTTTATGTGGAAAACCCAAAAGACTTTACTACAAAAATGTTAGAACTCATACAGGAATTCAGTAAAGTGTTAGGATATAAAATCAATGCACAGAAATCAGCTGCATTTCTATACACCAACAATAAGACAGAGAAAGAGAAATTAGGGAGTTAACCCCATTTATAGCTGCACCCCAAACTGTAAGAAACCCAGGAATAAACCTAACCAAAGAGGCAAAGAATCTGTACTCTGAAAATTATAAAGTACTCATGAAAGAAATTGAGGAAGACACAAAGAAATGGAAAAACGTTCCATCCTCATGGATTAGAAGAACAATATTGTGAAAATGTCTATGCTATCTAAAGCAACCTATACATTTAATGCACTCCCTATCAAAATTCCATCAATTGTTTTCAAAGAAATGGAACAAATAATCCCCAAATTTATATGGAACCAGAAAAGACCCTGAATAGCCAAGGGATATTGAAAAAGAAAGCCAAAGTTGGTGGCATCACAATTCCAGACTTTCAACTCTATTACAAAGCTGTCTTCATCAAGGCAGTATAGTACTGGCACAAAAACAGACACACAGATCAATGGAACAGAATAGAGAACCCAGAAATGGACCCTCAACTCTATGGTTAACTCATCTTCGACAATGCAGGAAAGAATGTCCAGTGGATAAAAGACAGCCTCTTCAACAAATGGTGTTGGGAAAATTGGAGAGCCACATGAAGAAGAATGAAGCTGGACCAGTTCCTTACACCACACACAAAAATAGACTCAAAATGGATGAAAGATCTCAATGTGAGACAGGAATCCATCAAAATCCTAGAGGGGAACACAGGCAGCAATTTCTTTGACCTCAGCCACAGCAACTTCCTAGAAACATCACCAAAGGCAAGGGAAGCAAGGGCAAAAAAAGAACTGTTGGGATTTCATCAAGATCAAAAGCTTTTGCAAAGAAAGGAAACAGTCAACAAAACCAAAAGACAACTGACAGATTGGGGAAAGATATTTGCAAATGACATATCAGATAAAGGGCTAGTATCTAAAATCTATAAAGAACTTATCAAACTCAACACCCAATGAACAAATAATCCAATCAAGAAATAGGCAGAAGAAATGAACAGATATTTCTGCAAAGAGGACATCCAGATGGCCAACAGACACATGAAAAAGTGCTCCACATCACTCAGCATCAGGGAAATACAAATCAAAACTACAGTGAGATACCACCGCACACCAGTCAGAATGGCTAAAATTAACAAGTCAGGAAACAACAGATGATGGCAAGGATGCAGAGAAAGGGAAACCCTCATATACTGCTGGTGGGAATGCAAGTTGGTGCAGCCACTCCAGAAAACAGCATGGAGGTTCCTCAAAAAGTTGAAAATAGAACTACCCTATGATCCAGCAATTGCACTACTGGGTATTTACCCTAAAGATACAAATGTAGTGATCCGAAGGGGCATGTGCACCCAAATGTTGATAGCAGCAATGTCTACAATAGCCAAACTATGGAAAGAACCAAGATGTCCATTAACAGATGAATGGATAAAGAAGAGGTGGTGTAGGGGTGCCTGGATGGCTCAGTGGGTTAAAGCCTCTGCCTTCAGCTCAGGTCCTGGTCTCAGGGTCCTGGGATCGAGCCCTGCATCGGGCTCTCTCCTCGGTGGGGAGCCTGCTTCCCCCTCTCTCTCTGTCTGCCTCTCTGCCTACTTGTGATCTCTGTAAAATAAATAAATAAAATCTTTTTTTTAAAAAAAAAAAGAAGAGGTGGTGTGTGTGTGTGTGTGTGTATATATATATAATATAATGGAATACTATGCAGCCATCAAAAGAAATGAAATCTTGTCATTTGCAATGATGTGGATGGAACTAGAGGGTATTATCTGGAGTGAAATAAGTCAATCAAAGAAAGATACTTATCATATGATCTCTTTGATATGAGGAATTTGAGAGGCAGGGTGGGGATTGTGGGGAATAGGGAAGGGAAAAATGAAACAAAATGGGATGGGGAGGGAGACAAACCATAAGAGATTCTTAATCTCAGGAAACAAACTGAGGCTTTCTGGGGTGTGGGGGTAAGAATAGAGTGGTTGGGTTACAGACATTGGGGATGGTATGTGCTGTGGTGAGTTCTGTGACATATGTAAGACTGATGATTCGTAGACCTGTACCCCTTGGGCAAATGATACATTATATGTTAATAAAATAATTAATTTTAAAAAGTAAAAAAAAATCAGTACATGTAGACATTTAATATTTGATAAAGGTGATCTATCAAAACATTTTAGAAGATAGACATTTTCAAAACAAATACTGGGAAAAGTAACTATTTTGAAAATCAAGATTGAATCCATATTTCATCACATATGTCAGAAAAAATTCCAAGTGGATCAGAGATTTAACTGTAAAAGATCAATCCATACAAGTACTTTGAGAAAACATGGGTGAGTCAATCTATTACCAAGGAGTGGGGGACAATCCAAAAACAATAAACAAAAATAGTTTTAAACTCCAATATATTCAAACTTAAAATATTTTGCATAGCAAAGAACATCATAATCAATTGAAAAAGAAAACTGCCCGGATGGGAGTAAATATTTCTACTTATATTACAAAACAGTATTAATCTCCCTAAAATATAAAGAGCTCTTAAAATTCTAGAGGAAAAGGACCAGAAAGCTATAAGAATGTTAGGCAAAAAACCAGAACAAACACATCAGAGAAAAATAAATGTAAATAGCAACTAAATGCACAAAACAATCCATATATCTCATTCACATGAGAAATACACATAAAATTTCACTGATTTAGGGGCACCTGGATGGCTCAGTGGGTTAAAGCCTCTGCCTTCAGCTCAGGTCATGATCTCATGGTCTTGGGATCGAGCCCCACATCAGGCTCTCTGCTCAGCGGAGAACTTCCTTCCCCCCAACTCCCCGCCTATTTCTCTGCCTACTTGTGATCTCTGTCAAATAAATAAATAAAATTTTTTTAAAAATTCACTGATTTAAAGTTTCTTATAGGGCAAAAAATCCAGAACTTTGAAAATACATACTGTTGGTAAGGGCACAGACAGGCATACACTACTGTTGCAAAAATAGTACAGCTCCATATGATTAGGGATTTGGCAATACCTAACAGCCTTTTGCATGAAGAGCAATCCCACTTTTAGACTGTACCAAGAAGATACACTACCATAAAGAAAATAATATATGTATAATTATTTATAATGGCACTATTTGTAATATAAAAATATTAGAAACAACTCAAACACCTACTAAAATAAGGGACTGGTTAAATAAACTATAGTTACTTTCATGAAATGACGTACAATGTAGCTGTAAAAACAAAATGAATAATATCTCTATGTGCCAATATAAGGTGTTCTTGCTGAAAACAGCAAAATGCAGAACAATGTAGATAAGAATGCTTGTTTTGTGTTAGAAAGGAAGGGGTTAGAAAGGCATATAGATGAGTCATAGAGAGAGATCTACTCATTTGTTTATCATTTTCTAAAAGAGACACTAGAAAAATAAATCAGAAACTAAGAAAATAGACTATCCATGTGGGAAATAGAGTAGAAGGAGTAGGAATGGAGACACTACTCTGAGGATTCTATTTAATATCGTTTCACCTTCAAGTCACATACATGTTTTACTGTGGTATAAGACCTAAAGTCAATATTGATATGATGTGCTACCTGAACATCTGGTAAAATCAGGAGGGTGTTGAACTGAAGTCCCTCCTACCCACCACCAGGATATAAGGTTCTTTAGCCACACAACCCTCTTTTTCAAAAGGACCAGGGGACCGTTCTTATTTACCTCTGAGCACAAAGTTTCACTTTTCTGCCAGCCCACAGAATTATTTGAATGAGCCAATCACATCCTCCCACAGGAGCCAATGACATTGACTGGGAGGAGCCAATCACGTCCTTTGTAGGAACCAGGGGGCAGCTCATCTTCTTGATATTACAAAAGTCACAGCTCCTTGCAGTTCACGCTGTTCTTGAATACAACCCCTGTGTGACCCTGCACAAAGTATGTGTCCTTCTCCCCCATGCTGTGAACATAAGTAACTAATAAACTGTCATCTAGCTTATCCGCCCAGTATCAGGTATTACATGTCTGGTTATTGCCCTCATCCTAGGCCAAGAATCTCTCCCTCATCAATGGGGTGAATAGGAAGCAGTTAAAACATTTACATAATAAAAAAGAAAACTTAACTTAAAAAAATTCAAACGGAAAAACAAACTGAAACCAAATATAAGATATATTCTTGTATCAGAAAAAGAATTATTTCAGCACTTTGAAAAATGCCATTGGTATTCTGATTGGAATGGCATTGAAAGTATAGATTGCTCTGGGCAGCATAGACATCTTGATGATGTTTATTCTTCCGATCCATTAGCATGGAATGTTTTTCCATCTTTTTGTGTCTTCTTCAATTTCCTTCATAAGGGTTCTATAATTTCTAGAGTATAGATCCTTGACCTCTTTGGTTAGGTTTATTCCAAGGTGTCTTAAGGTTTTTGGTGCTATAGTAAATGGAATCAATTTCCTAATTTCCCTTTCTACAGTTTCTTTGTTAGTGTATAGGAAAGCTACTGATTCCTGTGCATTGATTTTATATCCTGACACATTACTGAACTCATACATGAGTTCTAATTATTTGGGAGTGGAATCTTTTGGGTTTTCGACAAAGTATCAGGTCATCTGCGATGAGAAAGTATGACTTTTTCTTTGCCAATTTGAATACCTTTTATTTATTTTTGTTGTCTGGTTGCTATTTCTATGACTTCTAGTACTATGTTGAACAATAAGGCGAGAATGGGCATCCGTGTCATGTTCCTGATCTCAATGGGAAGGCTGTCAGCTTTTCCCCATTGAGAATGATATTTGCTGTGGGCTTTTCATAGATGGTTTTTATCAAATTGAGAAATGTTCCCTCTATCCCTAAACTCAGAAGAGTTTTAATCAGGGAAGGATGCTGTATTTTGTCAAATGCTTTTTCTGTATCAATTGTGAGCACCATGTGGTTCTTGTCTCTTATTTATGTGTTCTATGACATTGATTTGCAGATGTTGAACTACCCTTGCATCCCAGGGATAAATCCACCTGGCCCTGATGGATAATCATTTTAATGTACTGTTGGATCCTATTAGCTAGAATCTTACTGAGAATTTGGGCATCCATATTCATCAGGGATATGGGTCTGTAATTTTCCTTTTTCAAGGGGTCTTTGCCTGATTTTGGGATCAAGGTAATGCTGGTCTCATAGAATGAGTATAGAAGTTTTCCTTCTGTTTCTATTTTTTTTTAAACAGCTTCAGGAGAATATTATTTCTTCTTTGAATGTTTGGTAGAATTCCCCAGGGAATCCATCAGGCCCTGGATCTTGTTCTTGGGAGGTTTTTGATCATTGCTTCAATCTAATTACTGGCTATTAATCTATTGAAGTTGTCAATTTCTTCCTGTTCCAGTCTTGGTAGTTTATAGGTTTCCAGGAAGGCATCCATTTCTTCTAGGTTGCTTAATTTATTGGCACATAGTTGTTGATAATAATTTCAAGTAATTGTTTCTATTCCCTTGCTGTTAGCCATGATCTCTCCCATTTCACTCATAATTTTATTAATTTGGGTCCTTTCTCTTTCCTTTTGGATAAGTTCAACCAGTGGCTTATTGATCTTATTAATTGTTTCAAAGAACCAGCTTCTAGTTTCTTTGATCTGCTCTACTGTATTTCTGGTTTCTAATTCACCAATCTCTGCTCTAATCTTAATTATTTCTCTTCTTATGCATAGCTTAGGCCTTATTTGTTGTTCAGTTCTTAATAGTGTAAAGTTAATTTGTGTATTCAGGATTTTTTCTGGGGTTTTTTTTTTTTTTTTTTGAGTGAGTGGCTTAGGTAGCTATGTATTTCCCCTTTAGGACCACCTTTGCAGTATCCTATAGGTTTTGGACTGATGTGTTTTCATTCTCATTGGTTTCCATGAATTGTTTAAGTTCTTCTTTGATTTCCTGGTTGATTCAACATTCTTTTTTTTTTTTTAAGATTTTATTTATTTATCAGAGAGAGAGAGGGAGAGAGCAGGCACAGGTAGACAGAATGGCAGGCAGAGGCAGAGGGAGAAGCAGGCTCCCTGCTGAGCAAGGAGCCCAATGTGGAACTCGATCCCAGGATGCTTGGATCATGACCTGAGCCGAAGGCAGCTGCTTAACCAACTGAGCCACCCAGGCATCCCTGATTCAAACATTCTTAAGCAGGATGGTCTTTAGCTTCCAAGTGTTTGAACCAGAAAAGACTCTCAATTGCCATGGAAATGTTGAAAAAGAAAAACAAAGCTAGGGGCATCATATTGTTTGATTTCAAGCTATATTACAAAGCTGTGATAACCAAGACAGCATGGTAATGGCACAAAAACAGACACATAGATCAATGGAACAGAATAGA
The DNA here is from genome assembly GCF_964662115.1 of Mustela nivalis. NCBI lineage: Eukaryota > Metazoa > Chordata > Mammalia > Carnivora > Mustelidae > Mustela > Mustela nivalis. Next base: position 86,164,143 of record NC_139031.1, read on the forward strand.
GAGCCAGATATGGACCCTCACCTCTATGGTCAACTAACCTTTGACAAAGCAGGAAAAAAATATTTAATGGAGAAAACATGGTCTTCAATAAATAGTGCTGAGTAAATTGGACAGCTATATAGAGAAGAATGAAATGCAATCATTGCTTACACCATACACAAAGACAAACTCTAAATGGATGAAAGGCCTCAGTGTGGGACAGGAATCCATCAAGATCCTAGAGAACATAGGCAGTAACCTTTTCAACATCGGCCACCGCAACTTCTTTCAAGACACGTATCCAAAGGCAAGGGAGACAAAAGCAAAAATGAACTTTTGGGATTTCCTTCTGCATAGCAAACAAAACAATCAACAAAACAAAAAGACAACCCACAGAATAGGTGAAAATATTTGTAAATGGCACTACAGATAAAGATCTGGCATCCAAGATCTATAAAGAACTTCTCAAACTCAACACCCAAAAAATAAATAAGTCAAAAAATAGGCAGAAGATATGAACAGATACTTCTCCAAATAAGACATACAAATGGCCAACAGACACATGAAAAAATGTTCATCATTGTTCTCCATCAGAGAAATCTAAATCAAAACAACATTGAGATACCACCTTACACCAGTTAGAATGGCAAAAATTGACAAGATAAGAAACAACCAATGTTGGAGAGGTTGTGGAGAAAGGAGCAATGAGTCCTACCCTTCTGCCTGGTAACCTGGCCAATGTCAACGGATACTTCCATGCTCAGGCTCTCAATGTTGCCTTCAAAGATAAGTACAAGTGGATTTTCCTGGGTGGTGTGGATAACAGAACCCAGTTTTGGCACTACTTTGCAGAGAATCTGGCATCAAGTGGGGCCACATCTTTGTGTTATGTGCATCCTCTTGATTTTGCCTAACCAGGCTGGCAGTGGATATGGGCAAAGCTGGGGCTAAAAGGGAATTCAGAGGCCTCTGTTACTACAAGTCTGCAAATCTGGTGGAATTAAAGACCTAAACCAAGTATAGGTTGCCTAATCCCTCAGCTGCCAAGCTGCCTACTTCCAGATCTATGACACTGCAAAGGGAATGCTTCCAGATCCCAAGGATACTCCCATCTTCATCAGCAGCATGATTGCACCATCCATCACAAAGGTTGCTGGGTTAACTTCCTCTCCATTTGATGCTGTTTGTGGCCGTGTGATGGTGCAGTCAGGGTGCAAAGGAAGTGACATCATATATGAGGCACATCTGACCACTGGAGAAAGATTGCTTGTGATGACAGAGCCAAAGCTTTTTTCAAGGGTGCATAATTCAATGTTTTCAGAGGCATGGGTGATCCTTGCCAATGAATGATGATGAAATCAAGACATTCCCATAAGTTATTTCCTATTCTTTGCCCCTCATGAATAGGCATGTTGTATCATATAACGTGTCTTGAACATTACTGATAGGCTGTTGGTTGTCTGTTTATCAACAGCAACTATTTACTGGCCGAAAATGAGAAGTGATAAAACTTATCTGACCTATTTTCTCTTAAAGCTATTTCCATGATAATTGGACTCAATTATATATATATTTTTTATTTCAGTCACTCCTGATAAATAAGTTTGAAGAAATAAAAAATATCAGAAATTTAAAAATAAGTAAGTAAAATTTTTTAAAAAAAGAAATTAATCTATTTTTTAGCATTAAAGGTAATAGAACATCTCCTTACTCAGAAAATTGGTAATTTAAGGGTAACTAGAATTTATCCTCCATCATTGCAAGGATGTACAGTGCATACTCAGTTGACAAAGGGAAGGTTTTTAATGTTTTGAAACAGAAAGAAAGGCGTTCCTGAAAATGAATGAAGGGGGAATGACGAAAGTAGAAAATTACACCTACAGCAAACTTTACTGAGATGTGTTCAGGCAAGAATTATCAATAAATACTAAATCCATTATAATTCAATGAATTGTTTAAAAGAAAAAAATCTTTTATAACTAATCAATGAATTCAGCAAGATATAAAGACAATATACAAAAATTGGTTGCAATTCTATACACTAAAATGAAATAAATCCAGTAAGTAAAAGTTTGGGGGGGGGGGTGGCGGAATAGGACATCTGCACAGAGCCAGAAGACCTGGCAGTAACAAAAAGAAAACATATTTGTACAATGGAAAAAAATCTGTCACCATCTTAACCAAGTGATCAAATTAGCATCCCTAATAGTGAAGCTGCGAGAGGTCATGTGGTCTTGAAATGGTACAGTATGAACTATGTGGATCAACTATGTGTGTCCTTACCAAAAGTATTTACCCTGACTCTACTGGTCTAGCATCTTCACATTGTCAATGTCATGAATAAAAGAGTCTTATTTAAAAGAAACGTAATGACCAATGCATGATTTTATCAATAGTTGGATGTAACCGCTATAGAGGGCATTTAGGAGACAACAGAAGTGTGTATTATAGACTAGTTGGCAAATGACCTAAGAAAACTTCATCTTTTTGGGTGCAATATGATATCATTTTATAAGGAAATATTCTTATTTTTGGAAGATATTTGCTGAATTGTTTGTAATGGAACTGTCATGAGATTGCAAATTACTTGAAAATGGTTCAGTAATGGTTTGATAGATGACAGAGCAAACAGAGCAAAATGGCAATGTTTTTTCAAATGTGAGTGATAGATATATGATTTACTACTCTTTCAACTATTCTTTCTATGCAACTGAAAACATCTATAATTATAAAAATTTATAAGATTGTCATTTTTATATCATCTACTTTTTAAAAACACGTAAGGCATGGCCAAGCTTGCAGCTGCCAGTGGTCCCTGTGAGATAAACCAAACGAGGTTAACTTCAAAAATTCTCTAATGTGTAAAGGCATCAAAGAGTTGCTGATACAACCAGAATTAGAGAGCACAGGATTCTAGAGCAAGGAGAACTGCGGAGAGATGTGCTGACTTCTGCAGCCTCTTCTGTTCTGGAAGATGTTTGCCAAATCTGGGCTCAGGGCAAGAGGCAATACACCTGGACTTGGCCTAAGCACAGGGTCACTGCTGGAGGATGGAGAAACCAGAGACCTTTAGTGGTCTCATGGAAAGACAAAACCAAAGATTTGAAGGGCTGATGGCCAGGCAGTAACAGTAGGGCAGAGAACTAAGTGTAATTCATCCGCTATTTTCTAATAAGACATTTGTCAAATTCTGGAGCTTTCAAGGGCATTATTGGGCTAAAACCCAAGAAGAAATCTGCTGAAAAGCTGAGGGGAGTTTTTGGCAGTGCCCCTGCAATGTACATGAAGATTCAAGTTCAAGACCACCAGGGGAAAGTACCCCAGTGAACATACAAGCCTCTCGGTTAGAAGATCTTAAAAACTATGCTTTAGGTACAGAAGAATATTAGAGGCAGACAGAACCTTTGAGAAACCACAGCCAGTCTTAACTCTGCCTAATCCCTGACTGGATTAGAGGAATCAGCTATCACTCCATCTGCTGACAGAGATTAAATGATAAAGCCTCTAAGAGCAATTAACATCATCTGGATCCTTTACAATGACCACCATGGGTCTCGGTGCCACATAAAGATGACAACATCCAGAAGCATAAAAAGAAACATTCCTTTTTGCCGCTTGAAGAGCAAGAGGAGGGGTGCCTGGGCCGTTCAGTTGGTTAAGTGGCAGACTCTTGGTTTTGGGTCGGGTCACGGTCTTAGGATCGTGGGATCCAGCCCTGTGGGGGGCTCCCAGGTTTAGTGCGGAGTCCGCTGAGATTCTCTCTCCCTTTCATTCTGCTCCTCCCCTCACTCACTCTCTCTAAATAAATAAATAAAAGATCTAAAAAAAAATAAAAAGAGCGAGGGGAAACTTCTTCAAACTTAGTCCTCTGACACATCTCTTTGCCAGTGCCTATACCAATCATTTGGTAAAATGATGAGATGCTCATGACTGGTTTAAACTGATTAAGGCTCATCATTCTCTCTACTCCCAATGGCCCTGGAGAGGGACCCAGCCTTTTTAGAAAGACATGGACTCCTAGGGGAGGATGAACCCAATCAGGCTCTATTAGCAAGAAAAGAGGGAATGATAATGGAGAAGGCAACTAACAATGTTTTCACATCATCTACCAGCCATTAGTATGGGACCTTGGGCAAGCTATTCAGTCTCTTTGAGCTGCAATTTTCTCATCTGTAAAATTTAGATAATACCTCAAAAAGAATGCTGTACATATTCAATAAGGTTATAGCTATATAAAATTATATTTATATGTAAATATATATATATATATATGTATTTTTAAATTACCAAATGTCTAGCTTATTTTTAGTGCTTCAGTAGTGTTGGCTAATACTGTTTGCTTTTGTTTTGAGTCTCCCTTTAGACATCTTCCAGCTGTCAGTGTTTTTTTAAGCAAGACAACTCAATCCCAACCCAAATGCCAGGTGTGTACCCAACAGCCCAGACAGCAGGACTGGTATCTACCTTCTCTCGCTTCTCGGTGCACTATACTGACACCTGGGGAGGCATCTCCAGGGAAGTGGGCCATCAGAGTGTGAATTGAGACCCACAGGGAAACTTCTTTTCCCACCATCACTCACTTCCTCTCTAGTCCCGAATTCTGCCTTTCACAGTGTATTAATTGCTTTTCAATTAACAAGAATATAGGATTCAGTGGTAAGCCAGTGGATATAAGAACCACAGGAAAAATGGCTGGTGTTCTAAGAGCTCCATCTTTACTGAAAGATTTGGGATGGGTAGGGATGTAGAGTTAAATAATTTAATAAGATATATGCTCTAATCAAGTTGAATAAAAGTAAATTTAATACCAAAGTAAATGTGATATGGAGAACACAAGATTATCATAGATTTTATAAATAATATGTAAGACTTGAGGAAAATTTATGTTTGTAGTGACTGACCACCTTCCTTTGCCTTTAGGGTCACTGCATAGGAAAGGTTTCAGAGCACTGTGCTTCTGATTAAATGTGTATTCTGGACGTTTTCTTTTTAAGGCAAATACTAAGAATCTCTACTGAGTTTAGCACAGAGTTTGTTTTGTTTTATTTTGTTTTTTCCTTTGAATAACAGGAGTGATGGGAATGCATATTGGCAATGGCTACCTGTGGGGGAGGTGTCAGTCCCTGAAAGGCTAGGACAAAGGTCTCAGATGAGTGAAAGAGGAGAGTAGATACTATTTTGTCTAGGGCCACTCTCAGAGGTTCAGCAAAATTTGATGAAACAATAAACAGTAGACACTAGATGTGTGGGCAAATGCTCGTGGCTGTGCCATGTGCTGTTTTTATCACTCTGGCCAATGCGCTCTAAGCGATGGTTATTTCTATTGCCCAATGGGCACAATGGCGCCTCCTTTCCTGTGTTCATAGTGAGAATCAAGTTAAGGAAGCTGACGTACATGAAATATTCAGTATGGTTCCTGGCACAAAGTGAAGTGTTTAAGAAATGTGATAAAACCTATTCCCAACTCAAGGGTTCAAAAAATTTCTTTTTATGATTATTGAAATTCATGTCTATGAGTGAGGATTCTGCGATCACAAGGACTGCTATTTCTCCCTTATTGGAGGGACACTCCTGACTGTGATAATTCTAACAGCAGGGGCATATTTTGTGAAGGAATTATCCCAAGATAACTCAGTTTTATCCTTGATTATGTAACTAATTATTCTTGGTAACCTGCTCTGAAACAGGAGAGTTTACTAGTTAAATTCCTTTACTAGCTAATACAATCAAGTGTGCTGGATATAAGCAGGCTGGAGGCGACAAAGATAAATCAGATATAGACAGACTTTTAAAATAACTCACCCTCAAAAAAACCTCCAAAAAATAAAAACAAAAACCAAAAAACCCAACTCCCCTGCCAGGAGGGGAGATAGGGCTGTCAGTATCCATCATAGCAAGATAGAAAGTGCTAAGTGCCTCAAGGTTACAAATAAAATACCATGAGAGTTACAAAGAAACCACATGTTGTCCCCACTTTAAAGCCAGATTAGTTACAAATGAAGGGGAAAGAGATTTTTTTTTAAAGATTTTATTTATTTGACAGAGAGAGCACAAACAGGGGGAGCAGTAGGTAGAGGCAGAAGCAGGCTCCCCGCTGAGCAGGGAGCCTGATGTGAGGCTCCATCCAGGACCCTAAGATCAGGATCTGAGCTGAAGGCAGATGCTTAGCTGACCGAGCCACACCCCCTCCCCCCCAGCAGGCATCCCGGGGAACAAGATTTAAAGGAGGAATATTCTCATCAAACTACTAACAGACACTCATTTGGCTTAATATAATAAGGCTGCTGTCTTGAAATCCTTCATAATTTTTGAAGAAGGAATCTCACATTTTCACTTTTCACTGGGTCATGCAAATTATGTAGCTGGTCCTCAATGGGACCAGGAAAATGGGTTGGGAAAAGGACAGGGTTCAGGATCTATCAGAGCAGAGGTAACAGAGCAGTTGCTCTTAGGGTCCTGGGTTCCTCCACATCTGTTTACTATTCCTGCTACCAGCAGTAAATTATCTCACAATTTACTGCATTTATCATTTGGATTTTGCCTAATTATGGCTTTTGATTGCTGGTAACTTCTCAAGGACCTACTGCCTCAGGGCCTCTTTGCTTGCCTTCTGCTAACTGTGCAGCTATTTCTTTAGCTTACATGAATCTGCGGAACAGGGACTATGATAATTATATTCACTCCCTTGGCCCTTCCAACAGCCCTCTGAGGAAAATACTGCCATTACCTCCATTTTACACATAAGGACCCCTGAATTCTTATACAATAATGGTAAAAGCCACACCATACCTAGGAACAATGTGCTCTCAGAGCAAATATACATACTTGAGCAACTATAAATTTGGTAGTATATTTATGGTTTCCAGGAGGAAGTAACAACTGAGCTGAGGCTTTAAAGATCAGAAGCTTTTTTTAGGCTAAGAAAGACAGGGGGTTAGTCCAGACAAAGGGAACAGCATTAGCAAAGGCATAGGGAAAGAGGATACATTTCTTCTGGACCAGACACGTCTACTAGGGCTGAACCTAGAGGTTCCAGGAGCTAGTCTCTGAGGAAGGGGTGGCATGGGTAAAGAAATTAGGACTATAACTTGAGGTCATGCATAGGAATTTGGATTATCTCACAGATGACCATAAAGTATTAGATACTGGGGAGAAGGGTGGCATGAAGAATTGTTTTTAAAAGAAAACTTTGGCACAAGAGTGGAGGATGGGGTGTGGGAGGTGTGAAGCAGGGTTGGGGCAAGGAAGCAAAGGATAAAGGGAGAGGCAGGAATGGTTGCATGGTTTGAACTGGTACAGTGAGGAAACTGATGGAACGCGCACTCCAAGGAGAACCTGACAGAAGTGACTGAGCCCTAGCAAAAGTGTGTAGACAGAATTTAAAGTGGTCAGAACTGAGGGGAGGCTCTGTGACAACAGAGGGATGGGCAAGGGTCAATGGTGACCATTGGAAAAGAGTAATTAAAATCGGTGTTTTTTCATGTTAGTGACTCTCAGAGAATCCCAGTCAAAATGCTATACTTTGGCTGATGGGACAAGGGATCAGGAGTAGTGCAAGGCGTGGGAGAAGTTGAAAAGGAATTTAAATCCTCTGGTCTGCCAGAGCTAGGGAAGAGGTAGAGTAGGCAAGAGACCAGTGTGGGCTGTCAACAACTTCTCAGCATTTTGTCTGGCTTCCCCACTGTCTAGAGACTAGAATCTCTCACAACATCCATCTTCCAGGTACACCGCAATTCTTCACCGTCATGATAAATTAAATTCCTTTTCAGCTTTGATTTTCTTCATGCTCACAGCAGACTAGAGTGTGCAAAGTACAAAGTCAGCTGGTCTGACTTACAGGAGGCTGGGACATCCTGTTCTATAAACATCTGTCATGAGACCAAAATAACCCACATCTTTAGTGGCCAAATTTCAACAGCTATAAACTGCTTCCTGCTTTTAGTACAGAATCACTGACAAAATTCTTATTTTTGGGGTCCCACTGTTTAATATAAAGGGGCATCTGAGTGACTTAGTTAAGCATTTAACTCTTGATTTTCGCTCAGGTCAGGATTTCAGGATTATGAGATCAATCCTCATGCGGGGCTCCATGCTCAGTCTGGAGTCTGCTTCTCTCTCTTTCCCTCTCCCTCTACCCCTCTCTCTGTTTGCCCCCTCTCTCTCTAAAATTAAAAAAAAGCTTTAAATAAATAAATAAATAAATAAATAAATAAATAGGGGTGCCTGAGTGGCTCAGTCATTAAGTGTCTGCCTTCAGCTCAGGTCATGAACCTGGGGTCCTGGGATCTACCCCACATCAGGCTCCCTGCTCAGTGGGAAGTCTGCTTCTTCCTCTCTCACTCCCCCATTTGTGTTCCCTCTCTCATTCTATCTCCGACAAATAAATAAATAAATAAATAAATCTTTTGAAAAAATAAAAACATTTCTAAAAATATAAATAAATACATTACAGAAGATTCAAATATGTGTGAAGAAATTAAAAGTCATCCACAATATCACCACCTTATGAAAATTACCAATAACATGTTACAACCAGCCTGCTCCATACACACATTTTTCATATATCTTGCAGTCAGTCGTACACACTATACTATTTTTCAGCTTTCTTCTTACCAATATTTTGTGTCTCCATTAACAAGACAACGAATATGATTTTACATTATTCTTAACTGTAAAGCATCCTCACATATAAATGTTAAAAGTGATTTTTTTGATATTTCATAATGTTTTTATTTCATATTTTCTTTTTTCAATTTAATTTTTTTCAGTGTTCCAAAGTTCATTCTTTATGTTCCACACCCAGTGCTCCATTCAATACATGCCCTCCATAATACCCAAGTAATCTCTACCCTCAATGTGGGGCTCAAATTCACAACCCCAAGATCAAGAGTGGCATGCCCTGGGGCACCTGGGTGGCTCAGTGGGTTAAAGCCTCTGCCTTCAGCTGAGGTCATGATCTCAGGGTCCTGGGATCAAGTCCCGCATCAGGCTCTCTGCTCAGTGGGGAGTCTGCTCCCCCCCCCAACTCTGTCTACCTCTCTGCCTACTTGTGATCTCTGTCAAATAAATTAAAAAAAAATCTTAAAAAAAGAATCTTTAAGAGTAGCATGCACTAATTGTTTTAATCTGGTAGTATTTATACTTTTTCTACCTTATATTTGATTTTCTATGTTCTCACCTGCTTAAGTCTTCCATGTCAGTCAATCTTGTGCTTTTATTTGCCCAGGTCAATAGGATCTGTATGTCTCACCCATGGGCCAGTGCTTCCTGCTCCTTAAGAAAGTCCAGTCTCACATCTACTTAGCCTGTGATGCTCCCCTCCCTAGACCTGCTGCCACCTGGCTCACTTCTCAAAACTCTCTAGCTCTGTCTGCAGAACATGGTCAGTCATCTAGCATTTTAAAGAGAAACTTGCTATGGAGATCATGATCTTCTCTTTACGTTAAGGCCCAACATGGAGGAAAACCTTCCTTTCCCAGGCCATATATCTAAGTGTAATCTTTCCCAACTATCTTGCAAATACTATCTTCTGAGAAAGAGAGGAGAGAAAAGGAGAGAGGTGGGGGAAAGAGGAAGACAGAGGAATGGCTTGCTAGTTCACTGCAAATTCACTGAAACAAAACATAAACATTAAGACCTACTGGTGCTCAATCTATAATATCAGCCTTCTTTTATACTAAACCCAGCTCTCTTTGTCTTTAGTTCCAAGTCTTTAAAGATTTTATTTATTTATTTGACAGACAGAGATACAAATAGGCAGAGAGGCAGGCAGAGAGAGAGAGGAGGAGGAGGAAGCAGGCTCCCCGCTGAGCAGAGAGCCTGATGTGGGGCTCAATCCCACAACCCTGGGATCATCAACGGAGCCAAAGGTGGAGGCTTTAACCCACTAAGCCACGCAGACCCCAGTTTCAAGTCTTTAATCTTGGAGAAATGACAGCATAAAAGCCCTATGATGTTAAGTGTTAGGTCACTAAATGGCTATTCACTGATATCAGGATTGATGCCCGTAGGTAAGGAGAGGCACCAAAGAGAGGAAGGCTATCTGATATCACCAAATTGTGGAAGGAACAGATAAGGAACATTGTGTCATCTTGGGTGGCTCACATAACTCCTCTATACATAATTTTCTGGATCTGTAAAATTGAGTGGTATACAGTAAGTGCTCAATAAGTGTTAGTCTATTTCTTTTTTCAGCACCTCATACAGTGTTGGGCTTATAACACTTACTTGATAAGTTTCATAGAGTGGATATTAATTGAATGTAATCATTGCTGCTATGGTAGAGGTATGTATTTCAGACTATTCCATAGTCTGTTAAAACAAACAAAGGCAGATGACATCATTGTTCTGATTCCACATTGTCCAAGCAATCTTCTGACAAATTTGGGTTGTCTCAGGGCAGGCATGCCCAAGCATTCTGATTACTAGAAATGACTAGTCCTCTTTTAAAATGAATAAGCATTATCTTGCTTGGTTTGTGGCAGTCAGTCCTTTAGAACCCGGTCAGTTCTTGGTGGATCATATTGTGTCCTCCACAAATAGTTGTTGAATAGATGGATAGAGGAATGAATAAATAAATTTGAGTTCTTATATCTTAGAAGATAAACCATTATGTACTATTGATTCCATATTATGGTGGTCTTCTCTATTGCAATCAGGGATAAAGAGGGCTTGGTTCCACTAACCTACTCTTTTCGATGCAAGAAAAAGCATACAAGAATTAATCATCAACATCATCCAGTTATAGAGTTGAGAGGAAATGTGGAACAATTCTGCATGATAAAGTAACCCTGACCTCATGAAATTTAAAAATCTGAAGTCACTTTCCAGGTGTTTTTCAGCATCATTCCTCTTCCCCCTAATGCCCCCCCCCACAACACATCTTCTATCTCCACTTCCAAGCTCTAAACCAGTATCTTCCAAAACATTAGCAAAGAGCTCCTATAACAGAGCCTACATTATATATTTTAGAATAACTTTGGGCACAGTTACAAAATTAATGAGATTCAAAATCTATAGGAATAGGGTGTCACTTGAGTTTTAGGACAATTGATACTAGAAAAATGTGCTGCTTTTAATCCACCTTACCTGGGAATTTTTTATAATATAGAACTCCACATCCATATGAATCAACACTCTTACTATTATTTCCTGTAGATTAATAACTGGGCTAACATTTCTAAATGTAGACAGTTGTTGATGGGACTGGCAGAGACATAATTACTGGCCATTCAGAAAAAGTAAAAACTCTGCATGTGGAATAAATCACACTGCTGAGCTGGGATGACATTGGTTGTTTGGGTAGAACCTAAAATCATGATTCCCCATCCACATATCTCAACTCACATCTTCCCCCAAGTATGACCAGATGACATCATTTTTAAGAAAAGTATAGACTCTGAAATTTGATGATCATATATTTACATTTTTATCTAAGGTGGCCTTGCCTAATAATATAATTGTGTGTTTATAGATAGGGAATGTGGAGGAAGGGACATTGGGGAGATAGTCACTAAGAGGAACTGCTTTCAGATAAGAGTAGAGAATAAGAAGAATAAAATGAGTGTAAGAAAGCTGGAAACTACATATACCCTTAATGATGCTCAAAAACCAAAGAACAAAAAAGTACAACTAAAATTTGTTTTAATTACTTTTATTGAAGAGGCTATATACTTTTACTCTAATGCAACTCTAAGGCTGAAAAGTAGGGTTCAAGACTTCATAAGCATTGTATTTGTATATGTGTTTGGATGATATTGGGCAATAAGATAAATGAGTTAGTGGAAATCTCTAGATAGATGTCAGAGGACTGAGATATAAAAATAATAAAATGATGAGGGGCACCTGGGTAGCTCAGTTGGTTAGGCATCTCATTCTTAATTTCAGGGCAGGTCATCATCTCATAGTTGTGGGATTGAGCCCAGCATTGAGTTTGGTACTCAGCATGGAAACTGCTTGGGATTCTCTCTCACCCTCTGCTTCTCCACCTGCTTGTCTCTAAAAATAAATAAATAAATAAAATCTTAAAAAAAAAAAAAATAAAATGGATGGACCTTAAGGGAATTCTGCTAAGTGGAAGATGATTTCAGTTATGTGTTGAACCTAAAAAAAAATCTGAATTTAAAAAGAAATAGAAAGTAGAATGAGGGTTGTCAGGAGCTAAGGGGTGGTGGAAATGGGTGATGTTGATCAAAGAGTACAAACTCCCAGTTATGAGATGAATAAGTTTTGGGAATTCAATTTTCAGCATGGTGACTATACTTAACAGCACCCCATTATATACTTGAAAGTTGCTACAAAGTAGCATAATAGGAACAATAAAATGGTAGTTATGTAAGGTGATTTTTGTATTAACTAGCCTTATTATGGCAATTATTTTGAAATATATATGTGTATCAAATCATCACATTTTATACCCTAAACTTATACAATGTTGTATATCAATTATATCTTAATAAAGCTGGAAAAAAATAAACCAGGACTATATGTATGAACAAGGGTGAATGAATGAAATAGAAAAAAATAAATAAATAAAATGATGATAATAAAAATGATAGCTACTGTTAACCTAGCCTTTCTTAAGTGCCAGGCGCTTTGCTAAGACATATATAATTTCATTCTATCTTTAAAATCATCCCACATGACCCTCTTATACAGACGAGGGAACTCGGGCTTGAGAGCTATAGTAAACTTCCTGACATCTTAAAGCTGTTAAGTGCCAATGCAAGAATTGCGGCATAAATTTATCTTCTTCAAAAAACCTTGTGATTAGGCATCTAAGTGGCTCAGTCGTTAAGCGCCTGCCTTCAGCTTGGGTCATGATCCCAGAGTCCTGGGATAGAGTCCCACATTGGGCTCCCTGTTCAGCAGGAAGCCTGCTTCTCCCTCTGCTACTCCCTCTGCTTGTGTTTCCTCTCTAGCTGTGACTCTCTCTGTCAAATGAATAAATAAAAAATCTTAAAAACAACAACAAAATCAAGACTTTTTCCATCATAGTTGCCCATTTGAGTCTTTGCTTGGCTACTTCCTGGCTTTTACCAGAAGCAAGAAACACAAATTCTTATTTGTAAAAGAATCAAGATCCTAGTATCTACTTCATAAGATTGTTGGGAGGATTAAATTACCTAACGTTTTTTAAAATACTTAAAAATAGGACCTTGTTGCAACAAGTGTTAGCTGTTTACCCACGGTAATGCCACTAGCTTCCTGTGTGGGCAGGGATAACCACCAAACTTCTCGAAGCATCATTCTTTTCTCGTGGATAAAATGAAGAAGTCAGGCTATGTTATCTTACAAGTTTTGCCAGTTCTAACCTTCTTGCCTCATTTTTCCTTTCTGAAAAAGCAAATGTAGGGAGCCAGGAATAACCCTAGTAGCAGGTGGCAGGGGAGATGAAGAAGTAGGAAAGCAACTCCTTCCAGAAAACTCCTGCTCCTGAACAGTGGGGTCAGAATGGAACAATGAGACAGACTCAAATTTGTAAAGGTTACCTGAGGTCCCAGGGCAAATTCTACAAGCAGCAAAGGAGATCTTTATCATAATTTCTACTTAATTTCATTTTTGCACTGCTTTTGAGAGCTGTTCTTATTTCCTTTCCAAAATTATAAACCACAATGAGGTTTTGTGTTTTTTTTTTTTTTGCTTAATTCTTTATCTCCTTTCTTTTGCTCTTGAAGGAAAAAAGAGAGACACATTTTATTATAGCCAAATCCACAACTCCACAAGAATATATAGCCCTGCAAGTAGACTTGTCCTATCTGAACGTCAGCTCTGGATGGGTGGAGTTGAACTGTTTCCATGGTTTGCTTTACTGCGTGTGGCTCGTATTTTTTTTCCCTGCCATGAAAACTACATTTGGCAATGCTGCTATCCTGTCACCATGACAATTTAATGTCAAAGAAAATCCACGGGAAGAAAAAAGAACCTGTTTAATGCGTTGAGAGTTGACCCACCAGTTCAAAACCTATTATTATAGCAAGTTGTGCTGACATATTTTGACAATTCAGGACAACTGTTTACTCAGTAGCCACTCTTATTTTTATCAACAAGGCTTTTGAAAGCGACTTTTAATCAGCAACATCAGAATTTATAAATTCCTGTAGAGCCCTAGAATCGTTTAGAACAGAAGGGAGCTAAGAGAAAAGCTGAAAGACATTTAGCTGAGAGTCATGGGTGGGACGGCTGATGTCAACTATGTATTTCGTATTCTTGTTTCTTCATTAAAAATTTTAGAAAAAATCCTTTCAAGGTAATTATCAGGGTTAATCACTTCAGTTTTAATATGAATGTTCATTTGCTTACCAGAATGTACATTTTTTTTTTATCCCTGCTGGCAGTTTGCCTGAGCTTCCCAGCCACCTGTCCTTCAATGGACAGGGGTGGGGAATGTATTGGAGGTTGAGGATGTATTTTCCTGACATTTTTATAGTAATTATGCACCAAGAGCTTGGAGTGATTCAAGATAAAACAGAAGCTGACCAACTGGCTGTAACCACTGTCCTCATCATTATACCTCATCCTTCCCTGGCCACCATGCCAACGAAAGCCAAGTCCAGTGTCCCTGCTGGTGGTGCCTGTCCCTTTAGGCAGTGCCCCATCTGGATCCAAAAACCATCCCTTGTTACTGAAACTCTACTATCATTTCCCAAGATGTGAAGAATTATATGGGATCATAGACTCTCTGGGACATAGCTTCCAGCTCCATTAACTTATTCATCTATTCCATAGATATATTTGAGTGCCTATTTTAACAGGCGTCTTCCGTATACTTACTCCCTATCGCTTATGAATCAATCATTTGTCTACAACATAGCTATCATTTATCCAGTATATATTTAGCCACGTTGACCACATCCAAGGTTGAAAAACCCATTATTCCTTAAGGCAGTATGTTACAGCTCTCAAAGGCGCTGTTAGAAATTACTTATTCGTATTGAGACAAAGTGTACCTTCTTGAAGTTTCTGCCATTAATGTTCCTTTTCTTCTTTTTTCATCCTTAATTCCCTCCATCATTTTTCATATGATAAAACTATGAATTCATCTACCTTCCCCTAAACATGCTCTAAGGCCTTCTTAAAGTGTAGTGCCAAAGAAGCCAAAAAAAAAAAAACCAAAAAAAAAACCAAAAACAAAACAAAACAAAAAAACAAAACCAAAACCACAAACAAAAAAAACCACCCAAACAACAACAAAAAAAAACACCCTCAGATATGGCCAAGTTGCCCATCGAAAAGAACACCCTCAAAACTATGTGTGCCCCCTCTTCTCAGTTAGGAGGTTACAATAATAAATATAATAGTTACTAGTATTGAATGCTAGCCATTGTGCCAGGGGAAAAAAATACTTTGGGGACATGTTATCAAGAGGAATTTTTTCCTATCATCCCATCACTGGGGTTAACTCCCCAAAGCTGAGTTAGACTATGCGAAGTTCAAGCAGTAGCATAGGGCTATCAAACACAGAAGACTGAGTACACTATGAGATGTGACTATTTCAACCCCTGCCCTTAAAAGCCTAAATAAAGATGGGGTAGTTGGTGGGGAGCACGTTTCTAAGAAAATCACTAGCAAAGCCTAGGCTGTCTGTAGGAGGAGGGACTGGTAGTCCACAGTCTAGGACATTTGCTCACATCTTTCCCAGTGACAATTCACTTCACTTCACTTTACTGGGATTCAGCCCATGTCAGGTCCCCTGCTTTTTCTGTATTTTGTACCACTCTGAACTCACTTATGACTTGCCAAACTCACATTCATTTAGTTATGAAGATTGGAGATTCAAGACACAAGAGTATATGGTCTAGCTCAACTACCAATTACCCAGATGACCTTGGGCAATTCACTCAAACTCTCTGTGTCCCAGTTCCTCTGATCTACAGAATAACTCCGAAGGCTATGATTACTGAATGAGTTATTATATTTAAAGTACTTTACCAAGTGCTTAAGTGCCTCACACATAATAGGAGAGTCCTACAGTTTTCTCTCATACATAGTTCTATTATTTTTATTTTTATTTCTTTCTGTAGACATATCTTTGTGAACCGCTTTCAATCTTTCTCTTTTTCTTGGAACTCTTGTCCAATCTCTCATGGAAGTTGTTTTTATATTCTTCTTCAGTTTTTTAACTTTAATTATTCTCTTTGCAAGTCTAATGGTGCGCTGATCAAAATAGAAATACCACTACTGAAACATCAAAGGAAAACAGCACACTTTCAAGTGAAATAAGGCAACAAACAAGCAAACAAAAACTGATGCTACTAACCTTTTGAGAGCCCGGTCAGAGTCCTTGAAACTATTCCATTTCCTCACCTCTACTCACTTCCCAAGACAGACCAGTATGGCTTTGATTCCCACCAATGCCGCTAAAATGGCTCCCGTGGGATCCACCAAGCACATCTACTTTCATGTATCGGGGGATCTTTTTGTCATTCCTTATCTTCCTGGACCCCACAGCAGCATTCAGCAGTGATGACTGCTACTACTTTCTTGAAACTCTTCCTTCTTCCCACATCTTTCACGACACCACAGTCTCCTGGGTTTTTTGTTCTATTTTGGCTTCTTAACCCCCTCTGGCCACTCGTTTGCAGATTTATCAAGCTCATCTTCCTCTACTTGCCATAAACATTGACGTTTCCCAGTGATTTGTCTCAGAACCTCTTCTCTTTTCATCTAAATTCTCATCCCACAATATTAATTATGCTTAAAGCTTCAGTAATAATCTGGACACTGATGACCTTAATTTGTACCTTCAGTTCAAATTACTCCAGTGAATTCAGGATGTGTTTCTCCATCGGCCTGCCTAAATATCTCTGCTTTGATATCTCAAACTCAACATGTCTAAGAACAAGCTCATGATCTTCTCCCCGGTACCTGGTCTTCTCCACTACTTTTATTTTAATTACAGGCATAACCATTACCCAATGCACAAGACAGAAGCCCTACACATCTTCTGTGATGCCCTCTCCCCACACCTAATCCGACAACAACCTCCAAAGCAACTCTGGAATCTGTTTTCTCCTCACCTTTTCCACTTTTCTACCCAAGTCCAAAAGGCCAGTAAACCTCATTCACAGCACTGCAACAACGCTCAAACTTCATATCCACTCTGGCCATCCTGCCATCTGCTCACATTGCTACCCGTGATTTCACACACACACACACACACACACACACACACACACACACACACACAGAGTCACTCCACTTAATAATTTCAAAGCAAAGATCAGCATCATTACACAAGGATCTTCAAGGATCTTGACTCCCTTACCAGTCTCTTCTGCCATCCTCCACTTCAACTTCTGGGCTCCAGCCCCACTGGCCTTCTTCCCATTTCTCAGCCAGAGAGGTCCTCCTCCTCTTTACATCTTTGTGTACACAGCCCCCTCAGAATGCCCTCGGTTCCAGCCACCAATCACACATCACTGAGACAACTTCATTTAGATCTCAGCCCAAGTATCCTCCTCAGGAAAGTTTTCCCCCACTGCCCACCTCCAACCTTAGTCGATACACTTTTTGGGAATGGTATACTTTCTCTTCAGAGCTCTTACCTCAATTTGTGATTATTTATTCATTTAGTGTGATACACTGATTAACACCTGCCTCCTCCAATGACTATAAGGAACTGGGTCAAATCACTGTGATCCTCCCATCTAAATTAGTTCCTGTCTCAAAGTAGGACCTCAAATGGTATTTGTTGGGAGGATAAATGAATCAGCGCCTATTTATCCTACTCTAAATAAATCTGCTTTTCATTGTACACCGTTCTAGATATGTTTTGTGAATCTATTCTAAATATCTTCTCTCAGCTTGGAACTTTCATTTTACTATTTTTCATCTAAAATCTCTGGTAATTCAATCCATTGTGGGTTAAACTGCCTCTATAGCAAGCTTCTCAATGCATCATATCACATGGGGGTTTCATTTGCAAATGTAGATCCACAGGCCCCCTGCAGACCTTCTGAGCCCATACATCTCTGGGTTGGGTTGAATAATTCTTTTTTAACAAGTACCACTACACGATTCTTCTATACACTAAAATGTCAGCACAAATGCCCTTTTGGTTCAGACTAGAAGTCAAGGAGAAAATGTATTCATATCCCTAAACAACTTTTTTTTTTTTTTAAGATTTTATTTATTTGACAGACAGAGACCACAAGTAGGCAGAGAGGCAGAGAGAGAGGGGGAAGCAGGCTCCCTGCTGAGCAGAGAGCCCAATGTGGGGCTCGATCCCAAGACCCTGAGATCATGACCTGAGCCGAAGGCAGAGGCTTAACCCTCTGAGCCACCCAGGCGCCCCCCTAAACAACTTCTAAACAGACTTGTAGAATGAGGCCTGCTTCCAAGTGGGAGAATGACTTCACTATATTCTACGAAAAGGTCACAGGTTTTTTTGCCTCCATAAATAAGTAGAAACAAAAGCGATAAAACCCAAAATATTGATAGCTTTCCATAGACTTGACCCCAAACCATATGGAGCAGTAACCACAAGTAATTCCAACATGACTTAAGAGACAGTGAGCAAAGGGCTGGCCAGAAATAACTCCTGAATATCTGCATTAAAGTCAAACTAATTCCATCTTGTTTTGCAACTTGGGGTTTAAAATTTACTTTCCTGCTAGCTTAAGATGACATAAGCAAGTTTGGTTTCCAGCAGTCAAGAAGGTGGGTTTCTACCCATTCTCTTTCACATCTTTGCAGGCTCTTTGTTTTTGTTTTGTTTGTTTTAAAGACTCATATTTTGAACACTGTCCCTGGTAGAGTCAGACACACCATTTCACACCTTGTCATGGAATGTGGGTAGCACACACTTCCTAACTGTGCAAGCAGAAAGACAAACCAAGAAAAATATTTGCTCCCTACTGTCAGCTTGGTGGGCCCAGGTGACTAAATGGCAAATATATGGGAGAAGAAAATGGGAAGCAACAAACTGCTTAGGGCAGACTTTGAGATGGTGTGAAGTGGGTCCTTTTCTCCTTCTTCATTCTGAAGATGCTTATGGGAGATGGAATGGGTAGGAGGGCAGTGGACACTTAACAATGCACACCACTAAACCTCCCTGTCTGTTCTCCAGGATTATTGGTCACTTGTTTATTTATTTACTTGTGATTTACTCCTGAACCCAAGTTAGAAGCCAAGGCAAGGCCATGTGGAGAAGAACCAAAGGCCTGGGGTCACAGTCAGAAAGGAGACCTCAAGCTAGAAGCAGAGGTAACGATCTGGCAAGTATGCAGTTTACTAAGTTCTGGCTTGTGACTCACAGCTAAAAAATTAATGAATTGTCACGAAAAATCCTTGGATAAACAGTCAAGACTAGTGATTTCCAATGTATGTTCCTTATTGGGAAAAGATTTTTGGAAAATTGTCCACAATCTATGAATATTTACTTATCTATAAGTTATATGTATGTAGTACCCTAGTTTTACATCGTGAACATTTTAAGACAAAACCAGACATTGACTTAGTCTACTAGAAAATTGAAACAGTAATCCCAATGTTTTTTCCATATCCATAAATATTGTTTTATTGCACTCCACTTTGGCGACCACTGATTTAGACAGAGAGTGGCTTCTATACGTATGCTAAAGGAACGAGACTGAGGGTAGGTTTTATGACTTGTATTTCTCAGGAGTTTGGGTCATTAAGTTTTAGCTGGAATGCCACAATGGACCCATTCATGTTGAAATGGGAGCGATCTCATTACGGATCATCAGAAGTTTCACAAGCAGCATTAAGTAAACAGGACAATAAAAGCAACAAGTCAAATATTAAACAATAGAGGATTGGTTGAATAAATGCTACTGTATTTGTACAATGAAGTATTTTCTTTCCAATGAAAATGAAAGTTGCAAGGATTCCTTAATGCTACATGGTGTGTATGGGTTCAACTGTGTTCCCCCAAATTTATAGGGGGGAAGTCCAAATCCCGAGTACCACAGAATGTGAGATTGTTTGGAAATAGGGTTGTTGCAAATGCAATCGGTTAATATGTGGTTATGATGGAGCTGAGTGGAAGCCAAATCCAACATGACTGGTGTCCATATAAAAAAGGGAAAATTTGCACAGAGGGAGATCACTATGGGAATATTGGAGCTATGTTTCCATAAGCTAAGAAACACAAAATATTGCTGGCAAATGACTAAAAGGTAGGAGAGAGGCATGGAATGGATTCTCCCTCCAGTTTTCAGAAAGAATCAACCTTACAGAAAACCTGGCCTTGGACTCTAGCCTTGACGACTTTGAGAAAATAGATTTCTGTTTCAGCCGCCCAGTCTGTGGTACTTCATTATGGCTGCCCTACAGATAAAAACTGGTGCCATGCTAGGACATCAGGTTAAATTAAAAAGATCTCGCATAAAATGCCTACGTAGTGTGATCCCAATTGTGAACACACACACACACTCACACACGTGTATGTAGATAAAACCCTGGAAAGCTTACTGTTAACCTTTGTGTTGTGGGTACCTTATTCTTTTTCTTCATTTGTCCTCCATGTTTTCTAAGTTTTCTACTAAAGGATTAAAGTCTGTGCAGATAACTACATTTCCTACGTTTTTATTTTTATAATAAAACAGTTTTTTAAGCTTATCAGTTTTTTTTTTTTACCATGTAAAAAAGTTAATTATACCAAAGAAAGTATTTCTACTGCTCCTAACGTAGATAACAATGACTAGATAATTCAATATCGAAATCTCTGGTATGGACACTCTTCCCCTTGTGTGCCTTTTGAAATTCTCAATGGAGAGACATGATTCAGCCATCATGCCTGGTATTCAGTCCTGCTCAGTCATTTCCCTCTTCTTTCTTCTCTTAGTCATGAACAGTCTTACATAAGTTACTGGACTTTCAATAAGCTTCTGCTTCCTCATCTGTAAACTGAGAGCATGGGTTCTCTGCCTTCCTCACCCCAAATAAGGTAACGCATGTGAACATGTCCTGATGAAAGACAGAGTCCATCAAGCACAAGGTGGTAGTTGTGCTAGGAACAATGTTATGGAGAGATAGTCCTAAGCCCTGATGTGGCTACCTGGCATGATTGAGGAGCAAATGACAACTGGACTCTACAGTGCCATGGGTACGCCATCCAGGTAGCAGCAGTCCCCTCTAACAGTAACACAGCTTGATTGACAAGCCAGGGATCGCCTGCTCATCACTGGCACTTGAAGATTTTCCTAAGGACATGGTTTGAAAGACCTGCTCACTTCTCCTGGGAATGTCATTCTTCAGAGTGCAGATAGCTAAATCAGGCTCTCTGCTTAGCATTGAACACTTTTCCACTCTTTGGTTTCTTTGTCCTTATCTTTTCTTCAACAGGACTAAGTGTGGTAGTAATAGCGGGCAGAGGGAAATATCCATGTTATATTTTCTCCAACTGAATTCCTGTTGCCAGGACTTACTGTCTTGTCCTGTCATTCAAAGGTCCTAGAGAGAGCTCAGGAAGTGGAAGCAGATAGCAAATGAATGGCTGTGTTTTTTTCTTTTAAAAAATTGACTTTTCTCCCAAACCCCTCTGTCTATTACATTCCAAAGAAAAAAATTTTGAAGGGAAAAATAAAAGATGGAAAAGGATAAAGCTGAGTAAAAAATTCCATTTTTTCAGTTCCCTAAGATCACTAACACAAAGAGGTTGACCTAACTTGATAATAACACACATCAGGGAACTCTAAGAAATGTCAGAAAGTTTTGATGCACAACCCAGGATGTAAAGTTTCAAATGTTTCTTCTGTTCCCTAATTCAATTTCATTTGCTCTGAGGCCCTTCTCACTAGGCTTTTAGGAAATTCCATCTCAACCATTATGGTGGCTTCTCTCCTCCTCTAGGTTCAATGTGAATGTTTCTGGGGTGATACAGATCAAAATGTTTGGGGAGGGCCACTGTGCCATTTCCTGGGGCACCAGGAGGAGTTCAAGATGCAGGTCACTAATGCTAGCCAAGGACCACCCCACATGCCCACACAAGACCCTTTCTGGTTTCCTCCAAACTCTCAAGGCTGTCTAGGTTTGTTTACTCCCACCTCAGAACTCAAGAAGAGACATGCCTTTCTCCCTAGAGACAATTCTTTGAAAACAAAAGCCTCTTAATGTTGTCCTAAGGGCAAGGAAAGGTTCTGTTCTTCAGCACTGGGAGCCTGGGCTGCCCTTTGGTTTGGGGGTATTGGGGAGAGAGTGAGCAGGGAAGAAAAGGAAAGACATGTGATATTCTTTTCTTCTTCTACGTCAGTCAGAACAAAACACAAGCAGTATCTCAGTAAATCATCGGACACTTCTGAAGAATCAAAGATTAAAGGCCAGTGTGCTTTTATAAAGGCTAACAAAGAACTTAATCCTGAGAGCACCTTGGACAGTCACCAGGCCCTGATTGTCCATGTCAAGTGCCCATCTTCACAAAGATTGGCACCAGGGTTTACCCTAGTCTTAAAGTCATACCCTTCTTTTATTAGCTGGTGAGGGTAAGCGGAGGTGCATGTGGGGCAGACCATCAGAAAAGGAGCATGGTTGAGTGGGTACAGAGACAAATCAGAACTGGGAAATCCTGGTAGCTCACCATCACTGGGGCCCCCATAGCCTGGCTCCCTACTCTGTTGGCTTATTTCAATCAAGGGTATTGCCCGAAAAAGGATTAAAGTTTGTGCGGATATCTAGTCTTCTAGTCTCCCAAAGTTTTTATTTTTACAATAAAACAGGTTTTTTTTTTTTTTTTTAAGGAAATTCCATCTCAACCATTATGGTGGGTTGAGTTGGAATTTCCTAAAAAAAAATCTCCTAAAATTTTTTTTTTTAATTTTTAAATTTTTTATTAAAAGGGGAGTTGGCATGGCCCAAGAAACCAAAGGGATTTGGGGGTCCTCAGGCCTGTGCTGTACAACAACTCACCACTGTAGGGCCTGGAGGCCAGGAGTGAAGGCGTTAGTGGGCAATGCCGAACAAATGAATGAGATACAGGGTTTGGTGATGGAGGTGGGCGTTTCTGTGCCAAGCACAACACGGCCCCCCATCGTGTGAGTCCAATCGCAGCACCACTGGGGACTGAAACTGGGAGAGCCCGGAGTTCAAGGAAATATCACCCAAGCACCACCAGGACATACAAGTGCACCGGGGAGCCAAGATGAGGCCTCCTGCGTCCCGACACTCTGAAATATCTAGCCACCATTTTTTTGACAAGGAAGGCTTGGGGAAAATGCCAAGTGTTTCTGACATTTGCTTCATCTCCAAGGATGCTGTTCCATCTGATGGGATGGACAATGGCCATCATGAGATAATCCTCTGGTGGGATGGAAGATGAATGCTCCCTGTGAATGATTCTGTGTGGAGAACCGAGTTACCTGTTTCTGGTTGATTCCAACGATCTTTTAGTGGCCCTGTCTGTTTTGATCTTTATTCCAGCTATGACCCCCGGCCAGAGATTTATCCATTTTTAAATGTTTGGTAGATGTTCTTTCAGATTTTTACTCTACATATGTATAAAATTTTTATGTATAAATGAACCACAAAAGGAGGCAAGACTGTAAATACTGATCTGGCTTTTCCTCTCCCCAAATCCTCTAAGAGAAGGGAATATTCACTATCTGATTGAGCCTAATTCTGTGACACTGATGGGGTCAAGGTCAAAGTCCATGGTCATGCATATGGTTGTGTCTCCCTGGATACCCTCTATGTGCTGCTTTCATTTGTATGGTGACCCCCAAGGCTGGACTTTGGGGTGCATCCAGAATCTTGCTTTCTTTTATTTGTTTGTTCCAGTGTTTGTCACTTGGAGCCCAGGTGGTAAGATTTAGGTTTCTGAGGAGAGACCCCACCTAACCTTCACTATAAACCCCATAATCCAACCCAATTTTCAAGAAAGCTCTTCTGGTAGAAGACTGCTCATGAGCTGTGATAACACACTGATATCTTAACATGAGATTTATGTTCGTTCTTTGATGTTTTCACTCCTTCATGAGCTTGAAAGTGAGAATGAGTGGCAAGGATAAAATAGGAGTTGAGTGTTCCTGGGTCCCATGCTTGTCATCTCACTTACTGTTTTACAACCTCACATTCGGGAGCACCTGGGTGGCTCAGTGGGTTAAGCCTCTGCCTTCAACTCAGGTCATGATCCTAGGGTCCTGAGATCCAGCCACGAGTCAGGCTCTCTGCTCAGCAGGAACCTGCTCCCCCACCCCCACCCGCCGACTGCCTCTCTGCCTACTTGTGATCTCTGCCAAATAAATAAATAACATCATAAAAAAAATTTAAAACCTCACATTCTTCACTGTTTTATTTACATCATGCCACCTGTGCACAGCTTCCCACAGCTAAACCTAGACACCTACCTTAGCTTGTAAACCATGACGGTGGCAGACACCATGATACCCTGTCCAGTTCCCCTTCAGGGACAGATTTATTGCCCCAGACCTGGCAATGACGTCTGCAGGCTACCTCCAGCTGTCAGTTATTTCCGGATGTGTCAGAGTTGGGGAGCACTGCCTTGCTCAAACTCATGCACTTCCTGGGGTAGCCCATGGGCAGTGACAGATCGAGTGGGAATATAACGGTCAGGTCATTGTGGCCAAATCCAGGGCAGTCCTGACAGGGCTCCCCTTGGAGTCAATCAAAGCTGTCACTGAAGCGTGGCCACAAGATAGAGCCTTGAGCAACAAGACAGTAGCACAAGTCTGATAGCAATTTCTGGGAAATTTCCATTTTCTTGACAGAAATTTTACCTATTCTAATTGGTTTCTGAAAAACGCCCTCTGCCAAGATATCCACATCCTAAGCCCTGGACTCTATGACCTTGTTACCTTACACAGAAAAAGGGATCTTTCAGATGTGATTAAGTGAAGCTTCTTGAGATGGGGAGATCCCCCCCGGACGATCCAGGAAGTTCCATCATCACAAGTGTTCTTGTAAGAGGTAGGCAGGAGGGGGGAGTCAGGGAAGATGCGTTGAAGAAGCAGGGGTTGTAGTAGAGATAAAGATGTGAAGAGCTCCGTCATTGGCCTGAAGATGGAGAAAAGGGCTGTGAGCCAAGGATGAGGAAGCGCCAAGAAACTGGAGGCAGCAAGCAGTGGATTCTCCTGACAGCCTCCAGAGGAAACACAGCCCTGGTATTAGCGAAGTGAAACTGGTTTCAGACTTTTGACTTCCAAAACTATAAGATTATAAAGTTGTATTGTTTTAAGGGTCTAAGTCTGTGGTAATTTGTTAAAGCAGGAATAAAAAGCCAACAAAGTTTCCTTTCCCCTTTTTCCTCCCTCCAGTCTAGACTGTGGCTAAAATGGATGGAGCTACAGCAAATACTTCAAGATTAGGGGAAAAAAGGTCAAAAGACACACGAAGAACTTGCCTTGAAATCTTTGAGCCACTGAACTTTGAATGCCAGTAACTTCCTACCTCTAGATTTCCTTTTTTAGAAAGAAATTAAATAAAAATAAAATTTAAAAAAAACCTAGGAGCGCCTGGGTGGCTCAGAGGGTTGAGCCTCTGCCTTTGGCTCAGGTGATGACCCAGGGTCCTGGGACCGAGCCCCGCATTGGGCTCTATGCTTAGCAGGGAGCCTGCTTCCCCCCCACCACCCTGCCTGCCTCTCTGCCTACTTGTGATCTGTCAAATAAATAAATAATATCTTTAAAAAAAAAATAACCTCCTTACAGCCTTCTATCACTTCAGTTACATGATACATAGTTTAGTATGATCCCATGAGATATGTATTTTTATATATATAGTATTGTACATATTATTATATATGTTAGTTATAAAAAATAATTTCTAAGATTATATACCAAAATGTTAATTCAAGTTTGCCCTACTTCTGTGTATGTTATTCAGCTTCTCTGCTATATTTTGTTTTTGTAATAAAAACACAGTAAGAATTTTTAACACCATTTTAGTGAAAGGAGGTGAGGGCAGGAAAGATTCACCAAAAGCAGTTGCAGGATGAATAAGAAACTGACAAGAATGAATGTTTATCTTTGGGTTGACGAAAAAAAAAAGAAACAGACAAAGACTGGTTGATAACCAGAGGTTTTGTAACAGGGGGATGTTGCAAAGACCAAGGCCAGACAGGCAACCGTCCACTTTTATATTTATCATAGTGGAGTCTCACAAACGTAAGTGAGAACACCATCCAAAGACTCAGAAAACTGCTTATGCTGTATCAAGAAATAATATAAAACATTTAGTCAAAGTTATATACTGTAATATTTTCTAAATACTAGCCATGCCTTCAATGTCATCTCCTTCTGGTCTTCCTTCTCCTCCCTCAGTTTACTTTTTATTCATAGCACTGATCTGCCATGCCTTATTGTTTATCTTTTCTCTCAATCTCCCTCCACCAGAATTTAAGCTCCCTGAAAGGACGTTTTGCCTCTCAAGTTCACTGCTCTTTTCTCACCTAGAACAGCACCTGGCATACAACGTGTGTTAGTAAACATCCAGTGAATGAATGAACCACACAGCAAGGGCTGATAAATATTTTCTGGAGGGCCAGATCATTTTTTAGTTCTCGCAGGCCAAGAGGCAGAATAGAGGATGTCATGGAGGTGTTTTGTGGAACAGGTATTAAGAATGTAAAAACCGTTCTCAGCTCACAGCTCCTGTGAAAACAGGTAGCTGGCGGGGTTTGCCCTGCCTGCCACAGTCTGTCAGCTCCTGTGCCAGAAGATTAACAGCTCAAGGAATTGAACAGTATTCAAGTATCCTGACTCTCACATATTACTTATGCTCATTTTCAGGAGCTCGGCCAATCACACAAATGTGGAAGCAACATGACAAGTTACCAAAGGTGTCTTTTTTTTTTTTTTTTTTTTTTTTTTTGGAATAAAAGGTAGCACTCCTTGGGGTCTAGATATTATGAGGTGACAACTGAGGGTAGAACAGCTCATAGTCGTTTTTATTACTGAAGTCCTGTTTTGTGCAATGCTCTATGCCAAGAGCTAGTGGTACGCTTCGAGCCTAAAATCCAGCAATAAGATTTATTCTTAATACCTTGACAAAAGTAGGCCTTTGGGTTCAGATCACTCAGGCACCTGAGTTAATTCCCTATTTAAAATTTCCATACAGGGCGCATATTGAAAAAAACACCATCAGTCTGATCATAGAACGGCATCGTGCTAGATAGTATTCTGTCATATTTTTCCCTTGCCAGGATGTTTTTAAGTTTTATCCATGTTCCTGCAATGCACATTTATCTCATCGCTTTTAACGACAGCTTAATATTCTCAGGATACATGCACCACATGTTCGTTATTCTCTAGTGCAGGACCCTTGGGTTGCGTCTGCTGGCTGTGACCACAAACACACTGTAATGTATACAGTCTCCTTGGGAACTTGGGTGAGGTTCTATTAACCTCAAGTTATGTTCCCAAGAGAATCCCCCTGTTCATAACACTTAAGCCTTCAACTGTGAAGTAGTCAAATTTTGTGCTCTTAAGTTTTTTGTTTTTTTTAAACCTCCCATATTCAGAGGGCATAAAGATTCTCTCACATTATATTTCCTGGCTTTGTCTTTCACCATTTTCCTCTTTTATACTGAGGTCTTTAATCCCACTAAAGATTATTTCTGTTCATGATGTGAGACTGCATACTGTCTCCACTATTGTATAAAGCCTCTACTCTTCTATGCCAAGTTTATGTATATTAATATCTGTATGTTAAATATGTATAGTACAGCATTTTAGGAGGGAATGGTGGAGAAGGCAAGGGACCTGATAAACTGTTTCCAAAATATATAAGGAAGAATAAAGGTCCACAAAGGCAATTCTATAAAGTAAAAACTTAAAATGGAGAATTCCTACTATCAGATATTAAAACATTTTACAAAGTCAAAGTGAAAAAAAAATGGTACTTGCAAATAGACTAAAGTAATAAAATAGAGAACAGAAAAATTAGATCTAGAGAAACATTTATATATGTATCTGTATATCTCTATTTTACATATAGATGTATTTCTCTATCTGTGTATTTCAGCTCTCTATTTTGTTATAAAAAAATGTCTCCTGGAATTCCAATGAAATTATAAATTTGGAAATCAATCAATATCTCTAAAACATTGAGTCGTTTCACTCACGAAACACCGAGAAGGCCTCTGCGCTTCCAGACCTCCCTCCGTCTTTTCAGATGCACTCCCAGAACCAGCCCATCGATCAGGGTTCAGCTAAAAAAAAGGAAAACCTCAGGAGACATTTCAAGTAGAGGGATTTAATCCAGGGAATGAGAAAACTACACATTTGGAAGGGTAGGAAAAATGAAGATCAGGCAAAAACTTCAGCTGGCTTTCAGGAAACCCAGAGGAGCAAGAATGTGAGGAACTGGGGCGCCTGGATGGCTCAGTGGGTTAAGCCTCTGTCTTCAGCTCAGGTCATGATCTCAGGGTCCTGGAATTGAGCCCTGTGTTGGGTTCTCTGCTCAGCAGGGAGCCTGCTTCCCCTTCTCTCTCTGTCTCTGCCTGCCTCTCTGCCTACTTGTGACCTTTGTCTGTCAAGTAAATAAATAAAATCTTTTTAAAAATTTTTAAAAAAGTAAAAAGAATGTGAGGAATTGCAGGAGTTCCAGGAATAGCTGGGAATCTGCTGCTATTTCCTCTCAGCCACCTACAGCCCCCAAAGCCCTAGTTTACCCAGAAGCTTTGACAAGCTCATGCTTGCCAACAGTCTCCCTGTCAGTCCATAGCCCTTACCAGGGAATGTTGGCTTTTCTGATTATTTCTCCTTCCAAACATCAGACATTCTTCTCATTGGCAGAGTCTGAACCAGAACCACTCTGGCAAGAGAGACAGATGATACCGAGTTGACAAACAACAACCCAGCACCCCCCCCCAAAAAAGGGAGAGGGGGCTTCAGAAACGTGACTTGTGACTCATTAACATTTAAAACACACAATGAGAAAATTATTTTAAGTATGATTCAAAGGAAGCACATTTTAACTGATTTCATGTTATGGCATAGCATTTCAGTTGGAAGTAATACAAAGATAACATTTGCAGAGTTTTAGAGTACAGTGAGTACTATCTCTGCAAAGATCAGATAGGCAAGAGTGAGCCGGGGCCATCCCTTCGCTAAGCTGTGTCTCGTTAGAACTCCCCAGTAGGAGGGGGATGAAGGATTGGATCACCACCCAGGCAGCAGTAGTTCCAATAAAAAGGATTCAGTAAGGAGGCTGAAGAGGATTTATTTTACACACACACACACACACACACACACACACACACAGTGTTCACATAGGACAGTAATAGTTCTAAAGTCTAAGTAGGACTGTTATATAGCACCATGGTCTTCAAACTCTTTTGATATCACATCCTTGTCAATAAAGATGCCTTGATACACACAAATACAGAAATTAAAAGAAAGAACTGGAATTAGAGAGGTTCTAACCTCTCTTTCCAGCATCCCAAAGAATCGTTTTAAGGAGCTCTTGGTGTGTATTCTCTCCACTGGAAAAAGCACGGACTTGTCTGCTCTCCCATTTTTTCTGTATCCTCCAGTAAGCCGCTCAAAGCCAGAAACTGCAGAAATGTTGTTCATTACATACAGCACAACAGACCGAGATCTAGAGTCAATGATCTACAAGTCGATGCAAACACCGTCATAGCTGCCAGGAGAGGGCAGATGTGAGCAGGGTATAAGGAAATCCCTACCCAGAGGTCTGTAACATGAAAGAGGAAGGCAGCTGGCGCAAAGGGGGGGTGCAGGTTCGAGAAAAATCACTAAAGAGAGCCAAAGATAAGCTACAGATGGAAAGGGAAATGAAGTCTAAGAAACACTGAGCTACAACCAGGCCACGGAAAACAGCTGCCAAAGGCACAATAAGAAAAATGCTGGGGACTTGGGTGTGTGTGGTTCATCTTAGGGATAAAATGGAGAGAGAGAGATTGGGGGAGGGAGGGGGAGGAGCGAGCAGGAGGGCTCTAATCCAGAAGCCAAAAGGCCCAAAGCCAGAATTAGGGAGAGCTTCAGTGTCAGATCAAATTTCAGGAGCTGGGCAGGAACGGTTTGGGCTTCCAGGGCTCAGAAGTTTGTAAGGCAATTACCATGAAAATATGCCCAGGAGTAAGACTTTTGAGACAACAAACCATTAATCTCAGTCTTGTGATTTCTGATCTTGAAGATATTTCCATCCTTTCCAAGGAAGGCATGGAAGGCTCTGGCATATTTTATGAAATGTTACAGAGCTCAGAATACATGTAGTTCTAGTTCACCGCCTGGCCGAGAGCACACTGTCCCTGCAGGTGTGTCGAACACTGATTTATCCCAGATACACGGTGCTCCACAGAAGGATGCCATGTATAAAGTGTACCCCAGAAACGAGACCCCCCGGTATTATACTGTGGGCAGGCTGGGTGCCCTTCTGGGATGAGGTGCTGTTCCAGGCCTCAGGACACAGCATTGAGCAAGAGAGAAAAACAGCCCTGGCCTCACAAGACTTGTATTCTGGCCGGACAATCACAAGGAGGCAAACAAACAGGCAACACATTTCAGACAGAGATAGTCCAATGAGAAAGACGAAACAGGAAATGCAACAGCGGGTGTGGAAGTAGAAGGCTGACTCCCTTTTACAACTTGTCAGAGACTTATTTGAATAATGTGAGCAAGTCCTGTGAATCTCTGAAGGAAAACGTATCCCAGGTGGAGGGATTAACGAGTACAAAGTTCTTAAGGAAGAACGGCTCTGGACACAGCAGGAAGGCCACTTGGTTGGAGGCTGGACAGGATTAAGCAAAGCGAAGAGTGTTTAGGAAGTGAGACTGGAAAGACAGGAAGAGCACGACCTTAAAGGGCCTTGAAGGTCACCGTGAAAAATCTAGATTTTAGTCTAAGTGTGGGGGGAGGGGCAAGCCAGTTTCTGCTTTTCAAAGATCATTCTGGCTGCAGCTGGGAGGGATCACTGGCTGCGGGAGCCCAGAGAGAGGAAGTCATGGTATTCTGGAGCCTAAGAGCCCACTGGTCAAATTTTCAGCGGTCTGGGGAACCTCTTGTTAAACACAGCCATTACTTAAAAATCAAATTGTATAAATTCACACTAAATGCTACTGAAAGCAAAGCTCATGCATAATGAAAAGTCATTGCTTCCTAACTAGTTGATTCCACTTAACCATTATCGATGACCTTGAGGGTAGGTGTATCTTTTCATGTGTCATGCGGAAATACTACAAAACAAGGGGCACTGCTGTGTCTCTCTTGCCAACTCCACGCTCAGTGGGGCTCACGGAGGTAGCCTGGGTCTAGCCACTGACGGAGTGTTTGCACTGCAGGCTGGCAAAGCCTGTGGGGCAGGGCTTCCCCGCCCCCACACCCAGAGAGGCAGCTGTTAAAGATATACGAGCACACCAATGACCATGACCAGGGCCAAATGACAGGGACCTGAAGGAGAGGTGGCAGAGGTGGGGTTCCACGTGACTCTCAGGGGGAGTCAGCAGAACTTGCTGTTGGACAGGATGTGCAAAGTGAAGTAAAAAGGTGTACATGATAAGCTATGATTATGAATGCGAGTCTGGATGCGGGGTTCTAAATGTGAGAACAAGGTGGCAATTAACTCTGCTGTAATATAGTAATTATATACTTTCTTGAGAAATTCCCTTCCCTAGGGCTTTCTCCTTTTTTTTTTAATGTTTTCTTTTATTTTTATTTTTTACATTTATTTATTTTTTTCAGCGTAACAGTATTCATTGTTTTTGCACCACACCCAGTGCTCCATGCAATCCGTGCCCTCTCTAATACCCACCACCTGGTTCCCTCAACCTCCCACCCCCCACCCCTTCAAAACCCTCAGATTGTTTTTCAGAGTCCATAGACTCTCATGGTTCACCTCCCCTTCCAATTTCCCTCAACTCCCTTCTCCTCTCCATCTCCCCTTGTCCTCCATGCTATTCTTTATGCTCCACAAATAAGTGAAAGCATATGATAATTGACTCTCTCTGCTAGGGCTTTCTGTCCAGGGTTTTAAGATGGGCATCCTTTCCACAAGACAGCAGTCATCACACACTTGATGTGCACAGAAGCTCTGGAGGCAGTAACTGCAGACTCAGGATTGGTCTCTAGCTTCCCAGCATTTGGCAGAGCCTGGAACATAGCAGGTGGTCAGTGTCCCAGGCAGTCACACCCATACTATACAAGGCATCCCTGTGTATTTGGGAAGCTACAAAAAAAAGCTATAATAGATTTCATCCAAATCTAGGTATTACCAGCTTACTTGAAAGCAGTCGATGAAAAGAATTTTGTCACTTACTGAGGCACAGGTCTCTGACTAGTTTTGTGTACCTGCTGGATTATATTCATTGGTACTAAAGACTGTGCTTTTGGGGAGATTATATCTTACAGCAAGCACACCTTGTTTTGGGGGGAATTTAAATTCTAGTTATCATACACTGTATTACTAGCTTCAGGATTCTTTAGTTGCATATAACACCCAGTGCTCATTCCATCAAGTGCCCTCCTTAATGCCCATCACCCAATTACCCCATCCCCCACCCCCCATCTCCTGAAGCAACCTTCAGTTTGTTCTCTATAGTTAAGAGTCTTATGTTTGTCTCCCTCTCTGATTTTATTTTTCTATCCCTTCCCCTATGTTCATCTGTTTTGTTTCTTCAATCCCACATACAAGTGAAATCATATGGTATTTGTCTTTCTCTGGCTTATTTCGCTCAGCATAGTACCCTCTAGTTCCATCCATATCACTGTAAATGGCAAGATTTCATTCTTTTTGATGGCTGATTCCATTGTGTGTGTGTGTGTGTGTGTGTGTGTGTGGTGTATGCTACTTCTTTATCCATTCATCTCTTACAGACATCTGGGCTCTTCCATAGTTTGGCTATTGCGGACATTGCTGCTATAAATTTTGGGGTGCAGGCTGCCCCTTCCGATCACTACGTTTGTATCCTTTGGATAAATACCTAGTAGAACAATTGTTGGGTCATAAGGTAGTTCTATTTTTAACTTCTTGAGGAACCTCCATACAGTTTTCCACTAAAACACTGTGGCTGCACCAGTTTGAGAAGGTTCCCCCTTTCTCCAAATCCTCACCAACATCTGTTGTTTCCTGAGTTGTTAATTCCAGCCATTCTGTGTGAGGGGGTATCTCATTGTGGTCTTGATTTGTATTTCCCTAATGAGTGATACTGAGCATTCTTTCATGTGTCTGTTAACCATTTGCATTTCTACAGAAATGTCTAAGAATGCCTTATTTTTAAAGAAAATTAGACCAAGATTCATTTGTGAACTAGCATTCCCGTTTTGGTAAGAATGGGAACAACAGATTTATTAATGCAAAGTTCAAGCGTAACTTCAAATGTCCATTAGCTGCCTTCTGTGACCATGCTTCCAAAGTTGATGCCTGATCTGTCTACAGTTTTACTCTACTGCATCACTCCATTTATTTTTTTAAGGCACTTACCGCATTTTCAATCAACTTCATTATTTACTGGCTTACTTATTAATTGCTTGCCTCCCTCTTTTGATTTTTCAACTGTGTAAGGACAGAGACCTTGTCTCTATTAGGCACTGCTATAGTTACAGCACCTATTAGAGTGAAGAGCACTAGTAGAATCTCAATAAATATTTGGTGAATCAAAAGACTGATTGATTAAGTAATGAGCACAGAAAGGCACAAGAGTCCTGAAAGGTATAAAAGGCATTTTACAACTTAGCAATTAGCGGAACTGTGCACTGCATCAAATTAACAGACAGGTACTCTACAGAGGTCTAGTGAAGAGCACTGGGAAAGAAACACATAAACCACTCCTCTTTGCCATGCTGTAGAACATCTGGTTTGCGAGGGTGCCTCCGTAAAATTTTGATAAGTGTTATTTGTTGCAAACAAACTCCACTCCGGTTAGTTTCACAAAGAGCAAATTTATTAATAGATATTAGGTGGCTTACAGAAGCTCGAGTAGAGCTACAGAAGCAGGCTAGGATCCAAGGACAGCTCCCTAAAACTTACTGTCCACCATGGCCAAACATAAAGCAAGCAGCGTGCAGCCCTGGAGCAGAACACAAGCATAGCTACTACCTCCAAAGCATGATTCTAGATGGTGACGGATTTCTCTCACCACTCTCTTCTACAGCCTGGTCTTACTTGGGTAGACCTGATGTTAGAATCTAGGCCCACATGTAGATCCCAGATAGAGGCAGAAATTCTTCTTTGGAGAGGTGGGAACTACCATGTGGAAATGAGCACAATAGTGCAGGCAAATGAGTCGGGTAGAAGAAAACATGACACATGCCCACTACGTCTGCTTTTTCCTCCATACTCAAACTTCCAGATTGTAACTACCCTACCACTACTAACAACAAAATGGCCAACTTAGCACACTCCAGCTCTCTCCATTGTACAAACAAAAGCACATCACCCTCTCCCCAAAAGCAGAGGAAAGAAAGTCTTATCAATCACTGCATCTGCCTGAAGTTTAGGTTTACAGGGAGACAAACCTTCCTCTAAATCTGTCCTGATTCTATCTGTATATTTGGAATCTACTAAGCTAAACCAGCAATTTAACCAATACATTCCATGTAACAACAGCAACAACAAAGAATAGGAGAGGGAGAAAATGGGCAATTTATTTAAAATATATATTTATAGGATACAGTAAGAAAGAAGGTATGGGAAGGCATTAGAATCCCCATTTCTGCATCTGTGCACATGTCCATGGTTGACCTTTATGCTTTCTACCTCTCACTACTCCTTCCAAATTCTTTGTCCTCAGTAAGCACTTCAGGTTCCTCCCTCGCTAGGTTGAATCACACCATTTCCCTAAAGGATTGAGCCCTGGTTAGTCCTGCCAGTTAGAGTGCTGTGGTCTTCTGGTAACTTTCATTACAAGATACACTGTAGCAAAGAGTAAGGCAGGAGATTCAACCTAATACCTCTGCCCCGACTATGTATCAAGTACATTATTTTTCCTTAGTAAGCAAGAGCAATTACCCTAGCCAATTCCTGTTTATTTTTTGCCTGCTTATCCAATGGCTTCTTATCCAAAACATCTGGGCAGCTGTCTCAGCTCCAAAATGGAAACGTTTTTGGATGTCCTAGTGGAAGCATTCCTTCCTTGGGTACTCAGGCCTCTAACCCAACATAGGCCAGTGTCATGCAACCCAGAAGTAAATATTCTAGGAGTTGATCATTAGGAATAATAGTGAAATGTGCCATTTTCACTCCCATCCTTGGTAGCCCGACACATGCTTTGGCCAGGGAAGGAACTGTTTTGAGTATTGTATAGGGGTAGAAGAAGCCATTGTCAAATTCAGTTTTGCAAAGTCTTACCAACAGCTTATCATTTGTAAAGCCACTGTAAATGCTCCAACATCATTAATTATCAAAGCTAAATGCTTTCCCTCATACATTTGTATCACCTTTGGGATTTTTCAATAAACAGTCCTCTAGGCTTCTAAGTCACCATGTTTCAAAGAAATCCTAATTATGAAATCAACAGAGAATGAACCCATGGAAATAAGAGTTCTATAATTCTCACAGAAATCAGATACCTAAGCAAAGAAAAATGACCATGGGGCATTAGAACTTTTGTTTCTACCATTTCAGAATAATGCCCTATATTAGTCCATTTATCTTAGAATGATAACAGATGACCTCCAAATCTCAAAAGTTTCTAACAAGAAATAATTATTTGGGGGTCACATTACATATTAGCTTCAGTTTGGCTGTGACTCTGGTTCACATCTTCAATCAAGGACCAAGTAAGAACAACAGACCTTACATATTTTGGGACATGCAACTCGGAGGGCAGAGAGAAAAAAAAATCAATGAGAAATGGAAGAACCTCACAAGGGATCCTAATATTTTGCTCAAAAAAAAAAAAAAAAAAAGCCATGTGTCAGTTTCACTTATATTGGCCAAAGCAAATTAAATGGCCTGCGGTGGGGTGGGAGCGTCTTGAAGTCGTGGGGGTAGTGGGTGGTACACACCTTACAAATAGCTGGTAACTACTCCATTCAAGGCAGAGTAATGTAGTTAAAACTACAATGTCTTTTTTTAATTTTATTTAAACTACAATGTCTTTTTAAAAGACGTTTTATACTTTTAATTTAACTGGATTAAATAGATTTAAAAGATCAAATATTTTCTTGGGACTGTTTAATTTCTTCATATTTTTCTTCTTTAAAAAGCAGTAATGAGTAAGCTCTTTTATCCTTTTTTTCCACTCACCCCCCACCGCCACTGGTATTAGAATTTCAGTACCAAAGTGCTCTCTCAAGTCAAGATGTTGACTTTTCAGTCCCATGAATACATCATAAAGAACCCTAAGATTTAGACCAGAGTATTACTGTGTTAATGGTCAGAGAGGTTAAGTACATTTCCCGAGGTCATGGTCACATTAAAGAGTATATCCTGGGTTCAAATCAAAGATTCATATACTTAACACATAATTCTTCTCATTTCAGAGTGATAAAGAAACTCTTGTTACTTCCTTTTTACTGTGTGAGTTGATAATTCCTATGATTTCTATGTACCTTTGATGGTTTGAAACCTCCCTGGGGACTTAAGGATAAACCTATGTCCTTAATTATGTCACCATGGACGCTGCCCTGGTTTATTCTGCTTTAGGGTTATGATTACATGGTTGACTAGAAGTTTGGAAGGGAAAGACCTAACACAATGCTCAAACCAGCTGCTACTAGAAATACCAAAATATATTATATTGTTTCCATCAGAAAATCTGATATATTTCATTGATTTACTGCTCTGAGTTGATCAAGGAATAAAGTTCCGTAACAGATCTGTATGTGTGTGTGAATGGGATGATCAAGCAAGGAAAACGCCCACAGAAACCAAATTGTTCTCCAGCTATCAACACAATTATCTTCCTATAAGGGATACACATTATCAGGGGATTTTTTTTCTTTGAAATTTCAGCATATAGTTGATAATTTACCTTAACCATAATACATAAAGCACCTTGGGGAATTGTTGCATGAAGGCACTAACTAGAAGCTGCATCTGGAATTGGTTTTTATGTTTTAAAATACTCTAAAGGGATATTTTTTATAGGCTTTATTACTCCACATAATCCACCAGAGGAACTTTTCTTCTGCATGAGGAATAGCGAGGAATCCCAGTTTAACATACATGTTCGGTTTCTAAAATTATTTTCATGGAAAAACATTAGCAGTAGATGTTTTGTCAATAGGACTTAAAGTAGCCTGTGCAACCCCAGGTTTGTTTTGTTTTGTTTTTAAGGGAACTTGAGGGGGATGGGCAACTTGAAAATATTACTCTAAATGACATCTGGAATATATATATATATAGGAGTGACCTCAAAAGGTAGAGAGGTAAGATAAGCAAAAAAGAAAGACTTGCCTGCCAACTATCAAAACACTTTATAAAGTTACAGAAATTAAAACCCAGAACTGAACCCAATGTAGGGAAAGAGATCAATAGATCAGAATGCGGCACCAAAATAGTCCCATGGACATATGAGAATTTAGTACATGACAAAGAGGCATTTCAAATCTGTTGAGAAAACATGGTCCATTTAATAAATATTATGACAACTGACTAGTGCTCTAGGAGAATATACCTGGATTTCTGAATCACTCTTGGACCAAATAAATTCCATATGGAACAAGGATTTAAATATTAAAATACAGAATTAAAAATAAAAAGTACTAATCATGAGTAATTATTTTTATAAGTTAGTATCCTTTTTCTTTTCTGTGTTTGACATTAAGATATATATTTTATCAGGACAAGGACTATCTTTACATCAATCCCCATTTTATCCCTAATACCCTAGCACAGTATCAGGCATACCCAGAGGATAGTTATCAAGTAAATGAAATATATTGTTTACCACTTAGAATTACTAGACACTAGTGTTTCATACAATGGGACTGGATATCCATTAGTCCTGTTGGAGACAGTTATTGGTAGGAGAGAATCTTAAGGGCAGAGTCTCATCACCTATGGGTAACAGATCAATGAAAAAAGATTAAACATGCTCCAAGGTAGATTGTTGAGGAAAATAAGAGCTGGGTAGGGTTCTTACCACTCAGCCAGTTACTCTGCAAGCTTCAACAAGAGTCAGTTCTGTTGAATGACTTAAGTGCTGACATACTGAGAATTTGCCTTTTCTATCCCCAACAGATTTATGGACAACTTATAAAACAAACCAGAATAGATGCTGACTTATCTATATCTGAGCATTTATTATCTTGTTTTAACCACAAACATCAGTCTCTGCAAGGTAGTATGAACTGAAGTTCCCACCACTCCTCATGTCCAAGAAGATCTATTACGTATGTCTTAGAGGACCTATAATAAGATTGGCCAGTATGGCATTGTCTTGTGGATGATCAACTATAATGGAGTTCATTCAATATGGTAGAGCAGAACATATTGATATTACTGTTGTTATTGATTAAGCTTCCTGAAGACTCACCATAATGACAAATGGAGAAAGCAACAGCTCTTTTCCCACCACGACTGCTAAAACAGAGCCAGCTGGTATTTTAACACTGTTAGTTGTAGTGGGTAGAGCATAGGCATGACCAAAGCATACCCAGTTCCAAAACTTGCTTTAGACACACATAAGGGCCACTGAGGGTTTTCTTCCTATTTGAGAGAATTGGTTGAAGGTCTGTACCCCCCTGGTTAGTGCGCTGCTGACCCAGGACACCATGAATCACAGAAACTGTAAGACCACCTCCCAGTTTGATCCCCACCCATTTGTGCAGAGCCAACGTCCCTTGATGCCAGGCTCAGGGAGAGGAGAGAAAGGTTAAAAGTTGTGAACATAAAATGATACTCTCTCTACCCATCAGGAAAAATCCAGACAATCTAAAGAATGAGTCATACAGGAAGGCAAGTTAATACAATTAACCAGAGTGAAGGGGTAAACTAGAGAATCGGTAGAAAAGAGAAGAAAGAACAGAAGCACAAGCTGAATGGTTGAGTGATCCAAGGCCTAGATCCTTCCACTAAAGCTGGACTTAAGTGGACAAACATATAAACCTAAGGAAAAAAAATATAGTAATGTGGTCACAGTGACTGGGAAAAGGCAATTGAGCCAGTTTATGCAATGAGACAAAGAAAAAAAAAGTCTCCAGAATGGACATTATGGGCTAGGAAAGAGAGAAGGTAGAGATTACTGAGAACCCAGTGTAAAAGAGAGTAAATGAAGAGTAAAAATACTATGGGAAACAAGTCAGAGAAAGACACGATTATGACTTCACTTATAGGTAAAATCTAAAGGAAACAGAAAACCCTCATAAAGCATCAAATGTGTAGAAAAAGGATCGCACTTGCGGTTACCAGTGCCAGGGGTGTGGGAAGTGGATGAAGGCAATCAAAAGATTTGGACGTCCAATTATAAGATAAATCAGTTCTAGGGCTGCAATGCACAACGTGGTAACTCCAGTCAAAACCGCTATATGGCGTATTTGGAAATTGTGAAGAGAGGAGGTCTTAAGAGAAAATCACAAGAAAATAAACATTTGTTCTTCTGTTTATTTTTTTGAATCTATACGAGGTAACAAATATTAACCAAAATTATTGTGGTTATCATTTTTTTTTTAAGATTTTATTTGACAGACAGAGATCACAAGTAGGCAGAGAGGCAGGCAGAGAGAGAGAGGGAGAAGCAGGCTCCCTGCTGAGCAGAGAGCCTGATGCGGGGCTCGATCCCAGGACTCTGGGATCATGACCTGTGCTGAAGGCAGAGGCTTTAACCCACGGTGCCCTGTGGTTATCATTTCATAATATACATACACCTCCAATTTATGCCATGGCATGGATCAATTACACCTCAATAAAACTGAGGAAAAGGCAAGAGGAGAGGAAAACTAGGTAAGAAGACATTTTGAAGAAAGAATTTATTTTTTCTTAAAGATCTTTCCTCTGCACAAGGTCTTAGTGGGGGATTGCCAAAGAGATGGGTGTCTTACCTGCCTCACAAGGTGTCCGGCCCAGTGTCCCAGACACAGAACCAGTTATAAAGCAAATTTCCCATTCCTCATGGCTGATCCCTTCACTATGAGCCCCCCAGACTCAGACACCTCACCCTGAGTTGGAGTGAAGGTCACATTATAACATCTTTTCAAGGCTTTTAGGGTCTTGAGACTTGGTTGAATGTTGGGCAGTTACTGAGAGACCACAAAGCCAGCCATGCCCTTCTTCACGTCATTCATTCCATCAGCCTGTCACTCAGCATGTCCCGAGTACCCTTGCCTTCAAGAGGCAAGGCCCAGAAGGGGGGAGTGTCTACCCTCAAGAAGCCTGCCCTTGAGTACTCCACCGCCTTCCCACCCGGAGGGAGAACACATCTCGTGCTCACCCTTCTGAGCAGATGGTTCTCCAGCTCCCACTCTTTACTCTGCCCTCTCTAGAACTTCTCCCACCCAAACTTGCTCTGAGAGAATAATCTGATAGCATCGGGGAGTGTTTCGGGAGCAGTAGAGATTTTCTGTGCCCTCAAGTCATTTCAAATAACCTCCTCCCTTCTTATCTCTAGATCAGTCTCATTCTTAGTTCTTACATCTGCTGTATTTTTCTGGAATCTACCGTTTAGTCAGTGGTACCATCGACATGGATTCTGACATCAAAATTGTATCTTCAGTGGAAAGAACATTTGGCTTACCTTACTGGATCCCCAAGTTCAACAGCATTACCTAAGAACGTTAGCTATTCATCCACTACCACAATAATCAAATCATCTGCTTCTCCGAGAGGAGGCCTCTGAAGGAACAAGCAAAAGGCAGGGTGTTTTGTAAGAGACACGGAATATGACAGAGTGGATGGGATGGGGTAAGGCACTTAAGAGATGAGTCTTCAATAGCCAGAATGCTGGGTGCTAGGAATAGATGCCTGAAGTTCACTGAAAAAGGATGAAACTGAGAGAAAAAAACAAAAACAAAACCCTTAGACCCAAGATGGACTTTGCCTACCTCTGAACTTCTGTGAGGTTCTGCTCCATATATAGTTTGGAAAAACACAGTCAAACCAGATCCCTTAAGACCTACCTATGCAAAGATCACTGTCTGTCTCCTTCCTCTGAGTCATTTAAATTGCACAGGGCCAAACCAAATTTAGAGATAGTTAGAAAATAAAAATGATTGAATTTCATGTCCATGATTGCCAACTTCTTCTAAGAGCTTATGAGGGTTCATAATTTTGTTAAGCTTTTCTAATAATTAGAAAAGAAGTTTCAGGAATAGTATCACCCCCCCCAATACACTCCCCAACAATACATTTGAAATTCATAAATGGATGAAAGTAACTCAAATATGGCATATATATATATATGGCATATATATATCCCTTTATGGGGAGAGAGATATATATATCCCCATATATGGGAATATATCCCATATATTCATAGATGGCATATATATATAGAGAGAGAGAGAGATAGATATCGATATCTATATCTATCTATATATATATATATCTCCCTTTACCTAAAGCAAAAAAAAAAAAAAAAAAGTCCTGGCAAGAGTGACTGCTAGGACCAGTGCTCACCCCTCACAGAAACCCAGATGGGCATAGGTACCAAGCTCCTTAGAAGTAGTTGTACCGAAAAGAAATGTGGGGATAGGAGAGGGGAAACCCATGTTTTAAGACCAGCAACAGCCGATTAAAAACAATGCAAGACACATAATGAATGCTTACATTGTTTTAGCAATCACATGTAAAAAGTCAAGAAACAAGGGAAAATTAAGTTTAATGATACATTCTATTCTTTTAAAACCCCGAACAACAAGATTTAAAGAACTTCCATGTTCCTGAACACATCAAAGGGCTGGGAGGGTAAAATGCCCAGATATGACAAGGATGCTCTGTACCCCCAAACCCTCAATACTTCATCCCACGCATCTCTTCTAGTTAAGTTGCATCCTTTATAATAAACCAGCGATACTAAGTAAAGCGATTTCCTGAGTTCTGTGAACCAGCCTAGTTAATTATTGAACCCAAGATGGGGTTCGTGGGAACTTCCAATATGTAGCCAACTCAAACAGAAGTATGGGTACCCTGGGTACCCAATATTTGCAACCCGTGTGTGACATGGAGAGGCTGGTAGCTCGTGTCAAAACTGAATCGAGTCAATAGATGCTTAGCTGGGGGCCAGAGAGTTGGAGAACTGATTGATTCTGTGGGGAGGAGAACCTACATATTTGGTGTCAGAAGAGTTCTGTTATTAGAAACAGAACTTAACCTCATGACAAACCCCAACTAAGGGACATTCTACAAAACAACTGGCCAGTACTTTTGTTAGTGTCAAGATCATGAGATACAGAAAAAGGTTGAGGGAGGGGCACCTGGGTGGTTCAGTCATTAAGCATGTGATTCATCTCAGGTCTTGTTCCCAGGGTCCTGGGATTGAGCCCTGCATCCCACTCCCTGCTCAGCAGGGAGCCTGCTTCTCCCTCTCCCGCTCTCCCTGCTTGTGTTCCCTCTCTCACTGTTTCTCTCTGTGTCTGTCAAATAAATAAATAACATCTTTAAAAAAAGAAAGAAAGGAAGGAAGGAAGGAAGGAAGGAAGGAAGGAAGGAAGGAAGGAAGGAAGAAAGGTTGAGAGACTCTCTCAAATTGGAGGACATGAAGGAGCATATTAGGAGACATGAAAACTAAATGCTCCTGGGATACTAGTTGGATCCTTGGAACAATCAAAAGGAAAAAAGTGGAAAGAACTGGTGACATTCAAGTACAGCACTTGGATTGGTTAAGAGTGTTATACCCATGTTAACTTTTTCATTATGATATATGGAAACACAGTTATGTATGATGACTATTAGGGGAAGCTAGGTGAATGGTATATAGTAACTCTATAATTTGCTTTTATAGCTTTTCTGAAATTTTATTTCAAAATAAAAAGTAAAAAATTTTTTTCTTCAAACACTTCCAAATCATAGCAGTGACACATTGGGAGTTCCGTGTGGGTTTTATAGCCAGACAAATCTGGTTTTAAAGTCAGGCTCTGCCACTCACTGGCTCCATGAGCCCAGCAAGTCATTTAGCTAATCCCCATTTTGTGGCACTACTGTGAAAATTAGGGATAATGTGTATTTCGTATGAAGCACAGTGGCCAGCACAGAATTTTTGGTGCTCAGGAAACATTAAATTTTCAGCTTTTAATAAATAAATGTCTTTTATTTATTTA
Source organism: Mustela nivalis (assembly GCF_964662115.1). Lineage (NCBI taxonomy): Eukaryota > Metazoa > Chordata > Mammalia > Carnivora > Mustelidae > Mustela > Mustela nivalis. Next base: position 86,207,195 of record NC_139031.1, read on the forward strand.
TGGCTCCCTGCTACTTCTCAAAGTTCCTATTTCTAAACATGCTTCCAGCCCCTTCACAGCAGTCCCAAACTGCCTCAGCAGCATCATCCCAAGGCCCAGCCATCCTAGACAGCTGCTCACACCTCCACAGACCCTGTGTTCACTCCTTTACATGTTCATGCTATTGCCCCTAGATGCATTATTTGTCCCCCAAAGGTACAACATAAGCAATGTGGTCAGCCAGTGACCTGGGCTTGAATCTAGCTTTATCAAGGACTCAGGAACCTTCAATAAATCCTTACCTTTCTGTCTTTCCATGTCAAAATTGAAGCGTCCATAAAGTAGGACAGCAATAATAATACCTTAAAGCATGGGGGTTTGGGGGCAGGGAGTGGGTGGTGGCTGGGAGAGTCAACAGAGCTTGAGAGAGCACCTTGCAAATGCAACCTGAATTTAAACACCTACAGGTTCTCAATCTTGGCTGCCAACAACACAAGCAGTTGTTTTTCTTTTGATACCAATATCTTGGTGTTCTCCTGAGATTTTTTTTTTTTTAAGTTGCCCAGAAGATTCTAAAGTGAAGTCAAATCAGGTTGAACTACTGATCTTAATTTAGCACTTCTCAAAGTATATTCCTTGGACCAGCACCATCAGTATCACTTGGGAAATTGTTAGACATAGAGATTTTCAAGCCCCACCCAGACACACTGAATCAGAAACTCTGTGGGTTGAGCCCAGTGGTCCCTGTTTTAGCATGTCCCCAGATGGTTCTGAGGTACTGCTAAAGGTTGAGAATGTGTGCCTTAAACAATTTTTCATCTCCAACTGACAAAATATGACTCATACTTCATGGGGAACCCCATATCTCACTTCCTTTACAAGGCCTTCCTACTCCCCCAGTCAGAATCTTCTGCCTCTAGGAGACTTACTGTGGAACTATTTCTCTCAAAATACTTAATACTGTGTGACTTCTCGTTGAATTTTTATATCACAGTCTTTCCTAAGCTCTTGGGAGCTATTTAGGGAAGGGTCCATATTTGTACCCTATTCCACAAAGAGCGGGTCAAACCCACAATGTGTGAAAGCTGCTTAACAAATGTTGAATTAAAGAGATCTCTTTAAATCTCATTGAGGAAAGGCTTAATGAGTTGTGTGAGGATTAGCTGATATACAGGAAAAAGAAAAAGAAGAAAGCTAAGTATGTAAAAGGGAAAAAAATTAATGTCTAAAATACCTTTCTCCATATAATAGCTACTATGTAGCACTTGCTTTATCCCAGGACCTAATCTAAGTGTTTTAAATGGCAACTGAAGCATAAATCCCATTTAAGTCTCACAGCAGCCATATGTGATACCTATTATTATTGTCATTATCTTTATTGCTGACATGGCAACTGAAGCACAAAGAAGTAAAGTAATTGGCCCAAGGTCACACAGCTTTTAAATAGTAATTGAATTTGAACTCAGGTAATCTGTCTTCCCACCTGAGCTAAATACCCCACTCCATGCTACTATCATTGTATGGTAATGTATTATCAATTCATATTATTATTAATCATCTTGTCTTCTGTTTTACTTATAGAAACTATGGATAATACTCAACAATCAACCTTTTCTTACCCAATTCTCCCTGAGGTAATGATATTAATGGCAGACATTTATATAATACTTTCTATGTGCTGGCTCTGTTCTAGTGCTTTATAAATAAATTTATTTAATTCTTCAATGATCCTTTGAGGCAGGTACTATTATCATCCCCCTTTTCACATATAAGATGAAGGAGGCACAGAGAAGTCAAGTAACCTGCTCTAGTCATACTGACAGTGAATGGTCAAACTGGATCTGAACCCAGGCAACCTGGTTTCAGGGCCTATCTCTTTACTCCTCTGCAAAGGAGCCTTTCTTTGTAAGGGAGTATGGGAACCATGATCATGGAACTAAATTATATTGCTGTTTTGTTATATTAATACATCCTTGTAGGGTTGGTATGAGAAATATATTATCAATAATTAGAAAGCACTCAAACAGAGCCTAACACATAGTAAGGACTGTGCTGATAGTAATTATTGTTTTAAAATTTTTATATAGCCCATCTGGCTTATCAGATCACAAGTCTGGACTTATAAGCCCCATTTCAAAATCAGGATATCATGACCTTTTTCCTGTGGAGTCCTAAGCAATGATGGCTGGCTCTACTTGGGGGAGTGAGGCAAACTCACTTTTGGTTTTCTTCCCAAATTTCCCATTGGGAGTAATATGGAGTCATATGTTTAGTAAAGAAGCTGAGACTTCTATAATGCAAAAGTATGGTCATCGGAAATACAGTGTGTACCTCTGGCACAATGTAGACAGCAATCTGAACAAGTGACATAAATCAAGATATACTAATCCATGTGTGCTCAACTGCTTTTTAAGTGGAATATCCATTTAATCCATGGCTGTCCCACTCTGTCCCACTGATGATTAAGGCCAGGAGAGCAAGACCATCTGAGCATCCCCAATGCCAAAGTAGGAAGTTCTCTACAGAGCATGCCTCTGCCTTCAAACTTCAAGCTTTAGGGAGGCTGACCTGTCCAATTTTATTCATATGGAATATGACTACCAAACCTCAGCACCCAATCCCTTCTTAAATTTGTCAATTTGTGATGGATCTGCTGACTTAATAAATAAACCTCCTTATCCCTCAATCACCATGCCTCTCAAACAACAATGTTTGATGTTCACTAGTCAAGGAGAAAGAGTCCCAACTTCTGTTATTCCATTGGTACCGACTGAAACTTCTAGCTCCTCATGTTGGTCTTTAGTCTTCTCTAGGCTTAGAAAACTCTCTCAGCTATTTGTCTCATGTCCACTTCTCCATGCCCAATTCTTCTGCTTCCCAATCTGCACACCCTCCTATATAATATCTCACCCAAGGGAATGGGGCCGGCTAAATGGAAGGATGAACCTTCCTATCCTCAATACACTGAAAAGACTCCTAGGAAACAGGTGGCAAATTATAGACACTCTATGAAAATTTCCACCCCGGCTCTTTAGATAAGAATTTATAACAATGATTCTCAACCCTGGAAGTAAATTAGAATTACGGGGGAGAGATTTTTAAAAATGTGTTTCAGGGTTTCAGTTCAAGATGGCAACTGAGCAGGCTCTTCCTCCCATAGACACACCAAACCTACAGCTACACATGGAACAAGTCCCTCTGAAAGAAAGTCAGAAACTAGCTGAGCAACTCCTACACATCAGATAAACAAGGAAAAACTCCACACTAAAATGGGTAGAAGAGGTGGAGATACAACTTTGCCATAAATCCAAACCCCAGAAAAATGACATATATTCTGGAAAAAAAAAATCACAACTCCTGGCTTCTCCCTGAGAACTAAGGATTTGGACCCACATAAGATCTAGCATCCCAACTTTTAAGACTTCCACCCAAGAAATGGGTCCCAAAACACCCAGCTCTGAAGCCAATGGGGTTTCCATCCATCCAATCCACAGGCTATAGGAAACAAAAGGGCTCCTATGGACTCACAGTGGTTATCCCCCCAGGGCTCAGTACAGAAGAATCAGATGGAAATGCCCATCTCCCAGTCTTTTCCAGAAAAAAAAAAAAAAAAAAACCAACCTCTTTGCTTATCTTAAAAGCACAGACTGAGGGTCAGGCTCCTAATTTAACACAAATCTAGGACAGACTACAATACTCTCCAGAACCTAGCGAGACTGTTGGGTCTTTACGTTCTCTATATGCCCAGCTTATCCATACATCCTTTGTGCCAGATTTTAAGTTTTTGCCCAGGAGATACGCCCCCTTGATTACCTGGCTTTTTGGCCAGTGGGCTTCTGTTCACAGGTTCAATAGGAGTGTAGCAAACAGTACTTAACTGGCTATCCCCTCAAGGCTTAGCACAGAGGCAGTCATCAGAAAGGGCCAATTCCCAGTTTTTCATATTACAAACCTATCTGCATATCTTAAAATCTGCACCCTAAAGGTCAGGTTTCAAATTTCACATACTTCTAAGAGCCATTTGCTGGCAGGTACCACTTTTGGACTCTCTCTTTACCTTGTACCTGATTGTTGTTATCTCCCTAAAAGAAGCATTTGCCCATGTCTGCTGTCCCAGGACACCTCTTGATTTCGTGGCTCTGGTAGCCAGGAGAACTTATATTCACCAGTACCACAGGATTATAACAAAGAATCAGTTCTTTGTTGGCTACTCCCCAAGGAATCAGCACAGAAGGAAGAGAGAAATACCCATCTCCCAATCTTTCCCTAAAGAGGTCTAGTCGCATACTTAAAAAAAATACTGCATGAGGGCCTGGCTTTCAGACAGCCTGCACCCAGGTGCTGACTGAGATCCTCCTGTTTGGGACACTGTCAGATCTTGACAGAGATCAACTCATGGGAGGAACTAAGAATAAAGGGAGTTGCCTGGATAACCGTAAAGGTTTGAGAGACAGTCACAAAAGGCCTGAGAGCTAGGCACAAGCTGAAGAGTAAGATTAAGGACAGGCCAAAAGCTAAGGTTTCTATGGAAGACAACTTCCTTCAAGACCGGGGGAGGTAGCTATCTTATCTAATGCACAGAAAACAAAACAGGGAATCAAGTAAAATGAATGATCAGAGAAATCTGTTCCAAACAAAAGAACAAGATAAAAATTCAGCAACAGGCCTTAAGGAGATGCATATAAGTGAATTACCTGATAAAAGAGCTCAAATAATGGCCATGAAGATGCTAACTGAGATCAGGGGAACAGTGTGTGCACAAATTTCAATGAAGAGACAGAAAAATATAAGAAAGTACAAACAAAAGCTGAAGAAAAACTGAATTTAAAAATTCAAAAGAGTGTTGCCTGGGTGGCTCAATCAGGTGAGTGTCCAACTCTCAGTTTTGGCTCATGTCATGATCTCATGGATTGTGGAATCATGCCTGGTATGGGGTGGGGGGGCAGCAACAGGGAGTCTGCTTGAAGATTCTCTCCCTCTGTCCCTCCTCCCCCTATTCATGCTCTCTCTAAAATAAATGAATAAATCTTTTTTAAAAGATTTTTTTCATCTTTAAAAATCTTTAAAAATCTATTCTGATGTGGATCCTACTGAACTTTAAAAAAATAGGTAATATATTAAGCAGGGAAAGAGTCACTTGAAGACAGCAATGGAATTCATTCAGGCAGAGTAGAAAAAAGAAAACAGGAATGAAGACAGCTTAAGAGACCTATGGGATATCATCAAGTAGACCAATATTTGCATTTTAAGGGTCTGAGAAGGAGAAAAAAGAAAGCTTACTCAAAGATGTAATGGCTGAGGGGCACCTGGGTGGCTCAGTTGGTTAAGTGTCTGCCTTCAGCTCAGGTCATGATCCCAGAGTCCTCAGATTATGATCCCAGAGTCCTCAGATTGAGCCCCACATTGGGCTCACTGATGAGCAGGGAGCCTGCATCTCTCTCTCCCTCTGCACCCCCACGCCCCCTGCTCACTCTTGCTCTGTCTCTCTAGTGCTCTCTTTCTCCAATAAATAAATAAAATCTTGAAAGAAAGGAAGGAAGGAAAGAAGGAAGGAAGGCTGAAAACTTCCTAAACCTGAGAAAAGAAATAGACATCCAGATCCAGGAAGTCCAGTGAGTTTCAAATAAGAAGAATCTAAAGAAACACATGCCATGACACATTATAATTAAAAAGTCAAAAGTTAAGATAAGGAAAGAACCTTAAAAATAGCAAGGAAAAAAAAAAAGCCCACCTTGCTACATAAAGGAAACCCCCATAAGACTATCAGATTTTTTCAGTAGAAACTTTGCAGTCCAGAAGAGATAGCAGAATATATTCAAAATTGTCCTCCAGAATTAAAAAAGAGATAGAGTTTTCTAGGAGGCAAAAGCTGAAGGAGTTCATCACCACAAGACTAGACTTATAAGTAATGTTAAAGGCATGTCTTCAAGCTCAAATGAAAGGATGACAAGTAGTAACAGGAAAACACCTGAAAGTTTAAGTCTCATTAGTAAAGGTAAATATATTGTTAAATTCAGAATACTCTAATGTTGTAATGGTGATGGTTAAATCATGACAGTTACAAGACAAAAGTGTAAAAATAACTATAACTATGTAATTTGCTAAGGGAGACATTAAAAGATGTGAATTGTGATATCAGAAAGATAAGATGTCGGGGTGAAGTAAAAAATGTAGAGTTTCTGTGTAAGTTCAAACTTGTTATAAAAAATAGATAATTATAATTGTTTTATATAAGCCTCATGGTAATTACAAGCAGAAAACGATAGTAAATTCACAAAAAAAAAAAAAAAAAGAAAGAAAGAAACCCAGAAAGGAATCTAAGCATACTACTACAGGAAGTCATCAAATCACAAAGAGTGAGAGAAGAACAAAGGAACTGTAACATAGTCAGAAACCAATTAATAAAATAGCAACAGCAAGTTCCTACCCATTAATAATTATTTTAAATCTAAGTGGAATAAATTCTCCAATTAAATGACACTAACTGGCTTAATAGATAAAAAAACAAAACCCAACTATCTTCTGTCCACAAAAGACTCGCTTGAGCCTTAAAGACATAAACGGGATTAAAGTAAAGGAAGGAAAAAAATATTCATGCAAATAAAAACCAAAAGAGAGCAAGGTAAGCTATACTTAGACAAAATATAATTTAACACAAAGACTGCAATGAGACAAAGAAGGTAATTATATAATGATAAATGGGTCAATTCAGCAATAGGATATAAAATCTCTAAGTATATATGCATCCAACATGGTAGCACCAAAATGTGTAAAGCAAATATTAACAGACCTAAAAGGAGAAATAGACACTGATAAAAGTGTAGTGGGTGACTTCAATAACCCTGCTCAATAATGGATAGATCATCCAGAGAGAAAAAATCAAGAAAGAAACATTGGACTTAATACATTAGATCAGATGGATGTAACAGACATTTATAGAACATTCCATTCAAAAACAGAATACATATTCTTCCCAAGTAGAACATTGAAACATTCTCCAGGATAGCTCATATTTTAGATCACAAAACAAGTCTGAATGAATTCAAGAAAACTGAAATCATATCAACCACCTTTTCTCATCACAATGGTATGAAACTGGAAGTCGATTACAAGAAGAAAATGAGAAAAACAAAAATGTAAAGATTAAAAACAAACAAACAAAAAGAAACCCACAAAATGTCGTTACTCAACAACCAATGGGTCAAAGAAATCAAAAGGGAGTAAAAAATATCTACAAATGAAAAAAATGCCAAAATCTATGAATGCAGATAAAGTAGTTCTAAAAGGGAAGTTATTAGCAATACAACCTCAAGAAACGAGAAAAATCTTAAAAATCTAAGTTTAATCTAACAAGATCTTTAGATCTTTATTCTAAACAAAGTCCAAAGTTAGTAAAAGGAAGGGAATAATAAAGATCAGAGTAGCAATAAATAAAGACCAAAAAGACAATAGAAAAGATCAGTGAAACTGAGTTGATTCTTTGAAAAGAAAAAAATTGACAAACCTACAGCGAGACTAACAAAAAAAAAAAAAAAAGAAGAAGAAGAAGACTCAGATAAAATCAGAAATGAAAAAGTTATAACTGATACCACAGAAATACTAAGGATCTTAAGAGATTACTACAACAATTATATGACACAAGTTAGACAACTTGGAAGAAATGAGTAAATTCCTAGGAAAACATAATCTTGAAGAAATAGAAAATTTGAATAGACCAACTCCTAGTAAGGAGACTGAATTAGTAACCAAAAGCCTTCCAAAAAACAAAAGTCCAGAACCACATGGCTTCATTGGTGACTTCTAAAAACCACTTAAAGAATTAATAACAGGAGACGGAGAAAAGATGGCGGGGAAGTAGGAGGAGACGCCCTTTCAACCTGTACCCTAAAGTGGCTGATTACCTTCCAAAGAACTCCAATCACCCATGAAATCAGCCTGAGATCAGAATTATACACATCTGGATCTCTACAGGAGCAGAAGACACCAGTGGGCAGAAGCCTTCCAGGGTGCACCTTGACTGCACCACGGTCGATACATCCAGTTACATCCGTTCAGCCATCTCTCACCAAAATGACTAGGAGGTGGAATGCCCAACAGAAGAAAGATATAGAGGATGGGCCTTCTGCAACAGAGTTAACGGCTATCAACATAGACAATATGTCGGGAAGAAAATTCAGGCTAACAATTATCCAGACAATAGCTATGTTGGAGAAAGCCATGGATGACCAAACAGAATTGATTAGGGCTGAACTGAAAGTGATCAGAGATGATGTTCACAATGTTAGAGCAGAGCTGAAAGCTACCTGGGATGAGGTTCACAATGCTCTCAATGAGTTCCAATCTAATCTAAATTCTCTCAAAGCTAGGGTAACTGAGACAGAAGATAGAATTAGTGATCTGGAGGACAAACAGAGAGAAAGGATCAGAAGGAAGTCTGGAACAAACAGCTTAGAAGCCACAAAAACAGAATCAGGGAAATAAATGATGCCATGAAACGTTCCAACATCAGAATTATTGGAATCCCTGAAGGGGAGGTAAAAGAAAGAAGTCTAGAAGATACAGTGGAACAAGTTCTTCATGAAAATTTTCCCAATCTCGCAAATGGAACCACCATTCATGTACTAGAGGCCGAACGGTCTCCACCCAAGATTATAGATTCCAGAAAAACATCAAGGCACTTGATAGAAATTGAGGAATCATAATTGTAGATATAATCTCTTGAAAGCCGCTAGGACAAAGAGGCTCCTTACTTACAAAGGAAAGCCCATCAGAATAACGTCAGACCTGTCCACAGAGACCTGGCAAGCCAGAAAGGGCTGGCAAGATATATTCAGGGCACTAAATGAGAAGTACATGCTGCCAAGAATACTTTATCCAGCAAGACTGACATTCAAAATGGATGGAGAGATAAAGAGTTTCCAAGACCGGCAAGGCTTAAAAGACTATGCAACCACCAAGCCGACACTGCAGGAAATATTAAGGGGGGGTTCTATTAAAGAGGAAAAATCCTAAGAATAGCATTGAACAGAAATATAGAGACAGTCTACAGAAAGAAAGACTTCAAAGGTAACACGATGTCAATAAAAACATATCTATCAATAATCACTCTCAATGTGAATGACCTAAATGCACCCATAAAACAGCACAGGGTTGCAGATTGGATAAAACAGCAGGACCTATCCATATGTTGTCTACAAGAGACCCTTTTTTTTTGAGATTTTATTTATTTATTTGACAGAGAGAGATCACAAGTAGGCAGAGAGGCAGGGAGTGAGAGAAGGAAGCAGGCTTTCTGCCGAGCAGAGAGCCCGATGTGGGGCTCAATCCCAGGACTCTGGGATCATGACCTGAGCCGAAGGCAGAGGCTTTAACCCACTGAGCCACCCAGGCGCCCCCAAGAGACCCATTTTGAACCTAAAGATACACCCAGACTGAAAGTGAAGGGATGGAGAAACATCTTTCATGCCAATGTGCCTCAAAAGAAGGCCAGGGTAGTGATTCTCATATCAGACCAATTAGATTTTAAACTGAAGACTGTAGCCAGAGATACAGAAGGACACTACATCATTCTTAAAGGGACTATCCAAGATGATCTAACAATTGTAAATATCTATGCCCCCAATATAGGAGCAGCCAATTACATAAGAAAAATGTTAATCAAAATAAAGAGTCATATTGATATGAATACATTAATAGTAGGAGAGCTTAACACACCTCTCTCAGAAATAGACAGATCATCGAAGCAGAAAATCAATAAAGCATAGAATGACACATTGGACCAGATGAACCTCATAGATATATACAGAACATTCCACCCTAAAACAACAGAATACTCATTCTTCTCAAGTGCACATGGAACCTCCTCAAGAATAGACCACATACTGGGTCACAAATTAGGACTCAACTAATACCAAGAGACTGAGATTATTCCCTGCACATTCTCAGATCACAATGCTTTGAAACTGGAGCTCAATCACAAGGAAAAGTTTGGAAGGAACTCAAACACCTGGAAGCTAAAGACTACCTTGCTTAAGAATGCTTGGATCAACTAGGAGATCAAAGAAGAACTGAAACAATTCATGGAAACCAATGAGAATGAAGACACTTTGGTCCAAAACCTATGGGATACAGCAAAGGCAGTCCTAAGAGGGAAATACATAGCCATCCAAGCCTCCCTCAAAAAAATCGAAAAATCCAGAATACACCAGCTGTCTCTATACCTTAAAGAAATGGAGAATCAACAACAAACCAAACCAACTCCACACATAAGAAGGGAAATAATCAAGATTAGAGCTGAGATCAATGAGGTAGAAACCAGAGATACAGTAGAATGTATCAATGAAACTAGAAGCTGGTTTTTTGAAAGAATCAATAAGATCAATAAACCACTGGCCATACTAATCCAAAAGAAAATAAAGCCCAAATTCATAAAATTATGAATGAAAAGGGAAAGATCACAACTAACACCAAGGAAGTAGAAACAATCATCGAAGTTATTATCAACAGTTATATGCCAATGAGCTAAGCAACCTAGATGAAATGGATGCATTCCTGGAAAACTATAAACTCCCAAAATTGAACCAGGAAGAAATTGACAACCTGAATAGACCGATATCTAGTAAGAGATTGAAGCAGTGATCAAAAACCTCCCAAAAAACAAGAGCCCAGGACCTGATGGATTCCCTGGGGAATTCAACCAAACTTTCAAAGAAGAAATAACACCTATTCTCCTAAAGCTGTTTCAAAAAATTGAAGCAGAAAGAAAATTTACAGACTCTTTCTGTGAAGCCAGCATTACCTTGAACCCCAAACCAGGCAAAGACCCTACCAAAAAGGAGAATTTCAGACCAGTATCACTGATGAATATGGATGCTAAGATTCTCAACAAGATCCTAGCAAACAGGATCCAACAGCACATTAAAAAGATTATCCACCATGACCAGGTGGGATTCATCCCTGGGCTACAAGGATGGTTCAACATTCACAAATCAATCAATGTGATAGAACAAATTAATAAGAGAAGAGAGAAAAACCACATGGTCCTCTCAATTGATGCAGAAAAAGCATTTCACAAAATCCAGCATCCGTTCCTGATTAAAACGCTTCAAAGTATAGGAATAGAGGGAACATTCCTGAACTTCATCAAATCTATCTATGAAAGACCCACAGCAAATATCATCCTCAATGGGAAAAAGCTTGCAGCCTTCCCATTGAGATCAGGAACATGACAAGGATGCCCACTCTCACACTCTTGTTCAACATAGTATTAGAAGTCCTAGCAACAGCAATCAGACAACAAAGTGAAATAAAAGGCATCCAAATTGGCAATGAAGAAGTCAAACTCTCTCTCTTCACAGATGACTTATATGGAAATGCAGATGACTTATATAACGCAGATGGTTATATGGAAAACCCAAAAGACTCCACCCCCAAACTACTTGAACCCATACAACAATTCAGCAACGTGGCAGGATACAAAGTCAATGTACAGAAATCAGTGGCTTCTTATACACTAACAATGAAAATACAGAAAGGGAAATTAGAGAATCGATTCCATTTACTATAGCACCAAGAACCATAAAATACCTGGGAATAAACCTAACCAAAGAGGTAAAGGATCTGTATTTGAGGAACTACAGAACACTCATGAAAGAAATCGAATAAGACACAAAAAGATGGAAGACCATTCCATGCTCTTGGATCGGAAGAATAAACATTGTTAAAATGTCTATACTGCCTAGAGCAATCTATACTTTTAATGCCATTCCAATCAAAATTCCACCAGTATTTTTCAAAGAGCTGGAGCAAATAATCCTAAAATTTGTATGGAATCAGAAGAGACCCCGAATCGCTAAGGAAATGTTGAAAAACAAAAATAAAACTGGCGGTATCACATTACCTGATTTCAAGCTTTACTACAAAGCTGTGACCACGAAGACAGCATGGTACTGGCATAAAAACAGACACATAGACCAGTGGAACAGCGTAGAGAGCCCAGATATGGCCCCTCAACTCTGTGGTCAAATAATCTTCGACAAAACAGGAAAAAATATACAGTGGAAAAAAGACAGTCTCTTCAATAAATGGTGCTGGGAAAACTGGACAGCTATATGTAGAATGAAATTTGACCATTCTCTTACACCGTACACAAAGGTAAACTCAAAATGGATACAAGACCTCAATGTGAAACAGGAATCCATCAGAATCCTAGAGGAGAATATAGGCAGTAACTTCTTCGATATCAGCCACAGCAACTTCTTTCAAGATATGTCTCCAAAGGCAAAGGAAACAAAAGCGAAAATGAACTTTTGGGACTTCATCAAAATCAAAAGCTTCTGCACAGCAAAGGAAACAGTCAAGAAAACAAAAAGGCAACCCACGGAATGAGAGAAGATATTTGCAAATGACAGTACAGACAAAAGGTTGATATCCAGGATCTATAAAGAACTCCTCAAACTCAACACACACAAAACAGATAATCATATCAAAAAATGGGCAGAAGATATGATCAGACACTTCTCCAATGAAGACACACAAATGGCTATCAGACACATGAAAAAATGTTCATCATCACTAGCCATCAGGGAGATTCAAATTAAAACCACATTGAGATACCACCTTACAGCAGTTAGAATGGCCAAAATTAGCAAGACAGGAAACAACATGTGTTGGAGGGGATGTGGAGAAAGGGGAACCCTCTTACACTGTTGGTGGGAATGCAAGTTGGTGCAGCCACTTTGAAAACAGGGTGGAGATTCCTCAAGAAATTAAAAATAGAGCTTCCCTATGACCCTGCCATTGCACTCCTGGGTATTTACCCCAAAGATACAGATGCAGTGAAAATAAGGGCCATCTGTACCCCAATGTTTATAGCAGCAATGGCCACGGTCGCCAAACTGTGGAAAGAACCAAGATGCCCTTCAACGGACGAATGGATAAGGAAGATGTGGTCCATATACACTATGGAGTATTATGCCTCCATCAGAAAGGACGAATACCCAACTTTTGTAGCAACATGGACAGGACTGGAAGAGATTATGCTGAGTGAAATAAGTCAAGCAGAGAGAGTCAATTATCATATGGTTTCACTTATTTGTGGAGCATAACAAATAGCATGGAGGATAAGGGGAGTTAGAGAGAAGGGAGTTCGGGGAAATTGGAAGGGGAGGTGAACCATGAGAGACTATGGACTCTAAAACACAATCTGGGGGTTTTGAAGGGGTGAGGGGTGGGAGGTTGGGGGAACCAGGTGATGGGTATTAGAGAGGTCATGGATTGCATGGAGTACTGGGTGTGGTGCAAAAACAATGAATACTGTTACGCTGAAAAGAAATTTAAAAATTTAAAAAAAATTAATAACAATCCTTCTCAAAATCCTCAAAAAAACAGAAGAGGAAGGAACACTTCTGAACACAATTTTACAAAGCCAGCATTACCCTGACACCAAGCCAGACAAGGGTACCCTTAAAAAAAAAAATAAAGAGAATTACAAGCCAATATCCCTGAACACAATGAATGCAATGAACAATATATTACCAAATTGAATTGAATGATACATTGAAGGGATTATATACCTTTATCAGGTGAGATTTATTCCAGGGATGCAAAGATGGTTCAGCATATACAAACCAATCAATATAATACACCATATAACAAAATGAAGGATAAAAATTATAGGATCCTCTCAACAGATGCAGAAAAAGCATTTGACAAAATCATCTATTCATGATAAAAACTCTGAATAAACTGTTACAGAGGAATGTAATAAAGGCCATATATGACAAATCTACAGCTAACATCATTCTCAACACTGAAAAGCTGAAAGCTTTTCCTCTGTGATCAGGAACAAGAAAAGGATGCCCACTCTCCCTCACTTTTATTTGACATAGTATGGAAAGTTCTAAGCAGAACAATTAGGCAAACATAAGTAAATAAGGAAATAAATAAGGAAATGAATGAATGAATAAAATGAAAGGCATCAAGGTGGAAAGGAGGAAGTAAAATGTCAATATTTTCAGATGACATATTATAAAGAAATAACTTCAATGACTTTACAAAAAAAAACCTGTTAGAATAAATGAATTTAGTAAAGTTGCAGATACAAAAATTAGCATATAAAAATCTGTGGCATTCCTCTACACTAATAACAAACAATCAGAAAGAGAAATTAAGAACACAATCCTATTGTCAACTGCATCAAAAATAATAAATTACCAGGGTGCCTGGGTGACTCAGTTGGTTAAGCAGCTGCCTTGGGCTCAGGCCATGATCTCATGGTCCTGGGATCGAACCCCACACCTGGCTCCCTACTCATCAGGGAGTCTGCTTCTCCCTCTGCCTGCTGCTCCTCATGCTTGAGTATACTCTCTCTCTCTCATTCTACCTCAAGTAAATAAATAAAAATCTAAAAAAAAATAGGGGCGCCTGGGTGGCTCAGTGGGTTAAGCCGCTGCCTTCGGCTCAGGTCATGATCTCAGGGTCCTGGGATCGAGTCCCGCATCGGGCTCTCTGCTCAGCAGGGGCCTGCTTCCTTCCCTTCCCCTCTCTCTGCCTGCCTCTCTACCTACTGTGATCTCTCTCTGTCAAATAAATAAATAAAATCTTTAAAAAAAAAAAAAATACCTGTGAGTAAATTTAACTAAGAAGGTGACAGATCTATACACTGAAAACTACGAGACATTGATGAAAGAAATTGAAGACAACACAAATAAATAGAAAGATTCCATGGAGCTCATGGATTGAAAGAACATTGTTTAAAAGCACATACTACCCAAAGCAATTTATAAATTCAGTACAATCCCTAATGAAAATTCCAATGCCATTTTTCACAATAAGAGAAAAATAATCTTAAAATTTTATGGAACCACAAAAGACCCCAAATAGCCAAAGCAATCTTAAGAACTAGATGTATCACATTCCCTGATTTTGAAGTATGTTACAAAGCCATAATAATCAAAGCTATATGGTATTGGCATAAAAACAGACACAAATCAATGGACTATAGAGCCCAGAAATAAAGCCTTGCTTTTATGGTCAATTAATTTATTAATTAAATATATATAATGGGGAAAGGATAGTCTTTTCAATAAATGAATGTTGGGAACTTGGACGGCAACATGTAAAAGAATGAAATTGGACCCCTATATTACATAATACATAAAAATCAACTCCAAGTGGATTAAAGACTTGAATACAAGACTCAAAGCCATAAAACCCCTAGAAAAAAAACACTGGCATTAAGCTCTTTGACAATGGTCTTGTCAATTAGTTTTTTAGAACTGATATCAAAAGCAAAGGCAAAAATAAGTGGGACTACATCAACCTAAAAAGCTCTGTACAGCAAAGGAAACCATCAACAAAATGAAAAAGCAATCTACTGAATGGGAGAAAAGTTTGCAAATCATATATCTGATAAAGGGTTAGTATCTAAACTACATAAAGAACTCATAGCAAAAACTTGGTAGCAATAATATTAGTAAAAACAAAGGAATTAAGTAGGCATTTTTTTCAAAGAAGACATACAAATGGCCAACAGTACTTGAAAAGGTGCCCAACAACACAATCATTAGGAAATTCAAATAAAAACTACAGTGAGATATCAGCTTTCATCTCTTAGCATATGTATCATCAAAAATATGAGAGATAGCAAGGGCTGGTGAGAATGTGGAGAAAAAAGAACCCCTGTTCACTGGTGGGGGAAATGTAAATTAATACAGCCACTATGGAAGAGTATGGAGGTTCCTCAAATAATTAAAAGGAGAATACCTTATGATCTAGGAATTCCACTTCTAGGCATATATCCAAAGGAAACAAAATATCTATCTCAATATCCCCATATTCACTGAAACATTATTTACCATAGCCCAGATATAAAATTATACTCAGTGTTTATCATTGAAGAAATGGATAAAGAAAACGTGATACATCCTACATACATACACACACACACGACTATTATTTAGCCATAAAATAGAAGGAAATCTTTTCAACTACATGGATGGACCCTAAGGGCGTAAACACTAACTGAAATAAATCAGAGAAAGACAAATATTGTATGGTCTCACTTACAAAAACTGGAATCTAAAAAACTGAACTCATAGAACAGACTGGTGGTTGCCTAAGGTGGGGTTTGGGATGGTGGGGGAAGTGGTTAAGTGTCATGAGAAGGTATAAACTTTCAGTTGTAAAATAAGTAGATACTGGGGACATAATGTAGAGCATCATGTCTATAATTAACAACAATACATTGTACATTTGGGAGTTGCTAAGAAAATAAATCTTAAAAGTTCTCATTATAATAAACAATTTGAATCTAGCTAATATTAAATTTATTGTGATGATCATCTCACAATATATATGTGATCAAATCATTATATTGGGGGCGCCTGGGTGGCTCAGTGGGTTAAAGCCTTTGCCTTCGGCTCAGGTCATGATCCCAGGGTCCTGGGATCGAGCCCCACATCAGGCTCTCTCCTCCATGGGGAGCCTGCTTCCTCCTCTCTCTCTTTCTGCCTGCCTCTCTGCCTACTTGTGATCTCTGTCTGTCAAATAAATAAATAAAATCTTTTTAAAAAAATCATTATATTGTACACCATTGACTAATACACTGTTTTATGTCAATTATATCTCAATAAAACTTTGAAAAAATACAGACATTCCAGTTCCCAAACCAGTTAAAACAGAATACCTGAGATCAGAGATTCTTTGGTATAGCCCGGTCTGAGAACCACTAATAAAGGACCACTGTCCTTTAGAGGTAGCAGGACCCGTAAAAACCATGAAGACTCAGGGTCAAAGACTGAGTAACATAAGGCCGGGCTGTAATCTGCTTACTTTTTGGACTGTCAGTAGCTTCTAAGGTGCAGGGCATCCCTGCAGATGGTATACCATGGACTAGACTCTGTCAGGCATCTATGGCCCTATTTACCTAGAAAGGTTTCTCCAATAACACTCTAGTTAATCAACCAGGCCAGATGAGCCAAGTTCTGAGATGTGTCATTAAAACATGTTAATTAGTTGGTTTGTGACTGGTTCGTTCTTTCTTTCTTTCTTTCTTTCTTTCTTTCTTTCTTTCTTTCTTTCTTTAAAATTTTGTTTATTTATTTGAGAGAGAGAGAAAGAGCCCAGGCAGGGAGGAAGGGGCAGAGGGAGAGGAAGAAGCGGGCTCCCTGCTCAGGAAACCAAGTACTGAACTTGTTGTCAGGAACCTGGGATAATGACCTGAGCTGAAGGCAGATGCTTAACCGACTGAGCCAACCAGGTGTCCTGGCTGGTTGTTTCTTTTAAGGATAGAAATACCAAAAAATATTTACAAAAAGAAGGAAAATTAGAGATTCAAAATATCGACTCTCACAATACCAAAACAAATACAAAATATCAAAGAACAAAGTTAATTTTACTCAATAAACTTAAAGAAAACTTGAATAAATGGAGAAAATTACAATGTTCCTAGATCGTAAGACAAAATAGGCAAGAAGGGTAGTTTCCTTGAAATTAATTGGTAAGTTTGAAAAATTTTCTAGTCAAAATCATAATGAAATAAAAAAAAAGTATGTAGCTTTACTAAGTGATCGTAAAGTTCATTTGGAAAAAGGAATGGAAAAGAATGTGTAAGAAACACTGAAAAAGAGAGAAGAACAAGGAGAGTGAGTTTGTGGTGCCAACTTTTAATGTGTATTCAAAATCCACAACAATTAAAATTATGTTGTAACATAACATAATGGAAAGAATAGTTGTGAAACAAAGCCCTGTATATCTGATAGTGTAATAAAGATAGCATTTCACATCAGTGAAAATATGAAGGATAATTTTAAAAATATATTGGGATAATTAGTTCAGTATTTGGAAACAATTTTTAACTTCTATCTCAAACCATCCACTAAAATAAAACTAGTGAAAAATCATGTTAATACTTAAAACTACAAAGAAACAGTAAAAATGTGCAAAAGATACAAGCATGCGCTCACAAAAGATATGAATGAATATGTACATGAAAAAGGGTTCAAGGTTAGTCATCAGCAAAATGCTCACTAAAACCACAAAAGACACCACCTGCAAAATGGTTTAAAATTAAAGACACTGACAGCACCAAATTGGCAGGGATTGAGAGCAACTGAGCACTTATGCACTGTTGGTGAAAGTGTAAAATAAGATAAAAAAATTTTTAAGTCCTACCAGTTTCTTATAAAACTAAATATATACTTTCCCAATGGTTCATTAACTCTACTTCTGGATATTTGCTCAAGAGGAATAAAAACATGTGTCCACAAGATGACTTGTCCAAGAATTCATTTATAAGAGCCAAAAACTGAAATCTGGTATGCATCAACTGGGCAAGAGTAATATTCAACACAATGGGATAGCAACAACAAAAAGGAATGAACTATTGATATAAAAAATAAAAATAATAACGAAAGCTTAGTGCAAGAAGATTTACATGAAAGTGCCCACTGAATAAATAAAACTAACCTAAAATGCAAAAAAAAAAAAAAAAACCCACAAAAAAAACAAAAACAAAACCAACAACCTCAGAACAGTAGTTAGGAAGGGGTATGATAGACAATGTTAACATTCTATTTCTTGATAGGATTTTAGGTTACACAAGTGTATGCATTTGCTAAATTCAGCAAATGCATATTTTCAATTTGTGGATTTTCTTATAAGTAAAATCTACCACAAAATTTTAAAAAGCTGGAGACCTGCCTATGGTTTTACTACAACTTGCTCATCTTAGATTCCAATTCTCTGCTATTTCTGCAAAACCTAGTTTTGTAGTTTAAAAAATGTTTTCTAAGCTGTAAACATATAATAAAATGTCAACTTTATGACACACTAATTTAGGGTGACGTATACTGACATCTGCAATTTACTTTGAAATACATCCAAAAAAAAAAAAAAGGTAAATTGATAAAAATGTATAAAGAGGTAGCTATTTGGTAAAGAAAGTATAATAAAGTATCATGACAGGCAGAATAATGTCCTCGCAAATATGTCCACATACTAACTCCCATATGAATATTAAGGTTGCAGATGGAATTAAGTCAGCTTATCAGTTGATTCTAAGATAGGGAGTTTATTCTGTATTATCCAGGGGGGCCCAATGCAATCACAAGGGTCAGTAGGAGTGGAGGAGAGGGCAGGAGAGGAAAAAGAGAGAGAGATGTAACTATGGAAGAAGGTTCAGAGAGATGCCAGTGGCTGGCTTTGAAACTGGAGAAAGGCACACGGCTGTCTTTAACTTATGCAACTGTCTCTGTATAAAATAGATGATTATTAAGCTAAGGGAAAGTGACAAGAAATTTTTCAAAAATCACCAAAAAAGACAAAGTCAATAATCTTGTGAAAAAAAATTGTTCTTTGTCAATACTCAAATATATTCGAACTGAAATGGGAATAAAACACGGTCTTGAAAAAGATCCACTTTTTAAAAATTATTATAATAGTGTGGGTAAAGACACAGGGAAGGTGTATCCTCATATGGTTCTAGTGAGACTAAAATAATCAAGCTTTCTAAAGTGTAATTTTTTTTTATATTAAGGGTCTTAAACATGTTTATTATCTATATGCTGTAAATTTTGTTTTCAGAAATTTCACAGGGAGATGTGAGAAAAGGTTTTAAGTATATTCATTGAAGCGATGTTTGTCATTCAAAGCACTGAAAACAATCTGAACATTTCACAACAGGATGATTGAATTATGTTTCCCACATAAAATGGAAAAATATGCCACCATTAACAGTATAATTTTCGATATTCAATAATAAGCAAGTGGTATGCTGGGGGGAAACAAGATATAAAACCATCAACAGCATAATCCCATTTTTGCTTACAATTTTATGTACACATAATATTAGAAAAGTTATACACCTAGTTGTAAGTGGTGGTTATCTCTTGTAAGTGATGAGGCTAAATCGTTCTTTTTTCTTTAACACTTTATGTGATATTCATCTACTGCCCCAGAATGGAAGCTCCTTGAGGGTAAGAAACAGCTTTTTTTCTTTTTTAAAGATTTTATTTATTTGACAGAGAGAGAGAGATCACAAGTAGGCAGAGAGGCAGACAGAGGGGGTAACAGGCTCTTGCTGAGCAGAGAGCCTGATGCGGGCCTAGATCCCAGGACCCTGAGACCATGACCTGAGCTAAAGGCAGAGAGGCTTAACTCACTGAGCCACCCAGGCACCACGAGAAGCAGCTCTTGTTCACCATCAAATACCTCCAGCTTCTTACAGTATCTGGCATAGGAAGGATACCCAACAAGACCTGATAGACTTATACACTGAATAGTTTTCTATTTATTTCCAAATTTTCTGTCACTGGAATTTTTGTAACCAAAATAACCCTAGCACAAGTATCTTTTAAAAAAGAAGAAGAAGAAGAAAAAAAAAAAAACACACACACAAAACACAAGTAGATTTATGCATAAAAATGTAGCACAATTCAAATGTCCAGTAGTTATTTTAAAATTTTAAGTGGTGACCACTGGAAAATGCTTACTATAGGACATTAAGGAGAAATTAGGAAATGTAATACATCTAATATGATCTCCAAATGTGAACAAATATCTCATACAGAAAAGGCTAAAAATATGAGAATCTTAACCACAGTTTTTGGAGGCTGGAATTATTGGAATTATCTTTCCATCTTTATCATTTATCTCCTTTCCAAATTGCTGACAGTAAGAATGCATTATTCACATAGTCCTAAAATGTTTAGGTTAAATTCTTTAAAATACCAGAAAGAAGAGCCAGTAAAATGAAGTGGATAAGAGAAGGAGCCAAAACAAACTGTCCGGGTTGGAAGCTGGCTCTTCCTAGCTGTGACCTTGAGCATTTGGCTCAACTGTTTCCTTTTCTGTAAAATGAGAAAATTAACAGAAACTACCTCACAAAGCATTTCATCATAGTTGTCTTTATTTTAAAAAGTTAATACACAGCACTTAAAATAGCATCTAGCACACAACAAAGGCTTTAAAAGTGTTTGTTAAAGGATGGCTGGGTACCTCAGCCGGTTAAGCGTCTGCCTTCAGCTCAAGTCATGATCCCAGGGTCTTGCATCAGGCTCCCTGCTCAGAGCGGAGCCTGCTTCTCTCTCTGCCTGCTGCCCCCCTCCCCCAGCTTGGCTGTCTGTCTGTCTGTCTCTGACAAATAAATAAAACCTTAAAAAAAAAAAAAAGGAGTCTTTGTTAAAGTAAGTAAGTAACAAATCAAGTCTCTGGAGAATGGAAAGAGCCACATGGTAACCATATTTCTTTTCCTCCTTACCTTTCTTCCTTCC
Organism: Mustela nivalis; assembly: GCF_964662115.1. Classification (NCBI taxonomy): domain Eukaryota; kingdom Metazoa; phylum Chordata; class Mammalia; order Carnivora; family Mustelidae; genus Mustela; species Mustela nivalis. Next base: position 86,228,446 of record NC_139031.1, read on the forward strand.
CTCTTCCCTGCTTGTGTCACCCACAGGTTCCTTTACCTTTGCAGGACATTTATTCAGGGAAGATGAGCAACAGATTATCTAAGTCAACATACTGAGACAGCAGCAAACAAGAATTTCATGACTGGACAGAATACTGGAAATCAGAAATAAGGTGCCAATGTTTCTGTATGCGGTGTTAAGAAGAATTGGGGGCAGAGGGAGTTGAAAGATGGAAGACAAGATAAGCTAGGAGAAGGTCAGAAACTTGGGGCTTTATACCTCAATCACAGCAGACGCCCAGTGGCCAGCCTTGCTTGGTTCATTCCACCAAGTTGTCTGCTGGCAGGGGGCGCCCTAACTGGTCCTTTTTAGCCCCACCCTATTTAACCTGTGTCCAGAGACATTTCTCCCTCCAGTCACGGCTTCCTGATGCCTGAGTTTAACCTGGTCTGACTCAGTGCAGGGAACCCAGTGTCTCCCATCAGGATGACCATTCCATTGTTTCCTCTGCAGAATGACAGCAGCCCTCGGGGCGGGGGGGAACATGTATTTCTTGTTGGTTCTGCTTCATTTTTAGAGAGCTACCATTTCTTTTTTCTGTAATAATGTGTACTTGTTGTGTCTATTTTTAACATTCCCTTTCAAAGGGTTAACCATACATTAACCAAATTTTTTAAAAAAGAACATGTTAAGTGAAATCCACAGTCACACCACCTCTCTAGACAAATCTCAGAAAGTTGAAAATAAACAGCTTAACCTGTAAATCTGTTATCTAGGGAACACTAAGGCCCCCTCTTTAATTTTTTCAGATGACATCAAAACCCTGGCTTCAGATCAGAATCGCAGAACGCTTGCATGCTAGTGAGCTTGGAACCCATTGCAAGTTCAGTTCTATTACTCTTCCTTAAATGTCAAAACAGTAAGTACAGCATCCCCCGAGAACCACAAACAGCCTGCGGAGACTTAACACCAAGATGAAGCCTTTCCAGACTCGTTCCAACGAGTCCCCTCTTTTTACCATTTAATTAAGATTACAGTTGGGATCTCACATGAACACTTGCCAGACCATTTCCACCAGAGCTCTTAAGACCCACTTGCCTCTGGGTCCTTTGAGGAAGCCTTTGTGACGTACCACATTTGAACCAAAAGGATGGGAGTCGCTACCCTGCAGTCCCTCAAGAGAAGCAGGAAACCCACCTCAGTGAGCAGAGGCCAAGAGTTAGAAAATATCTGGCTTCACTTTAGGCTCAGAGAAATTTCTAAAAAGAGGAGAGTCCAGCTCCATGACTCTGCAGTCAGTTCTCAAAAGGAACCATCTGGTATAAAAAGGCAAACCTGGACCTCACGTGGGTTGGCATAACCATAACTCAGAGTGGCCTGAGGAAACTCAGGTACAGATATCCAGAGCTGGGGATGTCCAAGAACAGGCTGAATCCGGGTGTGGAATGGAATCAGGAGCTGTGGGACTGGGAACAGTGGGGTGTCTGTGCCAAGTATGTCACACCCCACCTGTAGTCAAGTGATCACTGCTTTTGGCACAGAAATAAACCAATTGAGCTAATTAGCTAATTAAACTATAACCCAGGCTTTTGATTTTGTAGCAGTAGTTACGATTCAGGAGACCTGGGGTTTATCTTTTTAGGAGAACTTCCTATAAAGCAATGAAGAACCCGATTCTTAGCCAGTTGGGAGGGCGCTGGTCTTGGGAAAAAAATATAATTCATTTTGTTGGCCTTCTTGAACCATCCCATTTTAGCCAAAGGCAACAATTAAGGCAGAGTTTTGTTCGGTTATGCATGTCATTTACTAGGTTTATGTGAAAACAGTAGGAAGACTGACGGCCAAAACTTCCACAGAATTTTGTCCCCTTCCTCCAGTATGGTTCCAATTAGTCAACCCAACATCAGAGCACATGACCATAAAAACACCACACTCCAAACCACCATGGCCTGGATTTTGCATCAAGATAACCCAACAGTTAACCAAGTCTTCCTCTGGGTAGTTACAATCTCAATCACTCATCTGCTAGATGATACAGTTAATCAATCAAGAATGCCCTTATTACCTAGAGAGCTCAGAAACTGTGTTGTCAATTTACCTATACAAGTGGACTCAGGGGACTGATTCAACAGAGGCTGACATAAAGTGGCCCATCGTTTATTTCTTTTCAGAGAAAATACAATTTCCCAGTGGGCAATATACCCGTGAGAGCTTGTCAAAACTCAAAATATCCTCCCTCAAGGGAAATCTATTTGCAGAGAAGATTTACAATCATAAGGTTGTTGGATAAGTATCAAGACTAAGCAAGAGGGTTTTCCTTGACAGTATTAATGATAGGTACCCTCGAGTATTACCAGTCGGAATGCTGCCTCCCTTTCCACTGTGGTCACAATCCAAAACCATTTAAGTGGCCTGGAGAGGCTGGGCTCCTCCCCGCACCCGGTATTAAAAGTACACAGAGACCTTCTGTCTTCTGATCCACCTGCCCAAAAGGGACCAAGCCTTTTACTGAGATATTTTTGCTCATGCCATTTGGCCTCACTACCTGAATTCTTACATCTTTTCATTCAACAATTTCTTTGGTGAGGGGTGGGGGTGCGGGAGTACCACCAATTACTGACATCTCTTATATGTTGGTTCTTCCTAATTTCAGTCTCTGGGAGTAAGTTTAAGTTTTTACTTAATACTTTGCTCTTTTTTAATTATCTTTACATCAAAAGATAGATAAAAATTGCAGTTACAGATTTTGGACCCATTATGCAACCATCAGCGGTAGTGTGCACTGACTGATTAACTGAGGGTAAGAGGGACTCCATCCTTGGACCACACGAGTAACACTTGAATTCAGAATTCAACATGCAACCGTGTGTCCTTTGGCCACCATGAACTTCCTGTGGTTCTCAAGTTTGGTTCCAATAACGAGACATCCACTCAAATTAGCTTCAATAGAAAGGTCGGGGGTGGTTCTCAAGACTACTTCTCACAGAAACTAATGTGACAGGCCTAAAGTGAACGGGAATGAGAACATGGAAGTGGGCCATGAGATCAGTGTTTCTGAGCAGTTTGACAATCCTTCATCTCTTTCATCAATCTTTCATGGTCAAGTTGCTATGTGTCCACCTCATCTCACATCTTTAACTCCTCTCACCTTGGTCCATTTCCTTCGGTGTGTATGGCTCAGCTAGGCCATCAGCCCCAAGGCTATAGGGCCTACCTAAGTCTACAGCTCCACGTTCCAAGAGTAATTTCAGATGGACATCAAGACGTTTGTATGAATGAGGGGTGGAATAGGACTAAAATAAGCATGGTGAGGCTACTCAAGGGATTGAGGTATAAACATAGCTCTGAACTTACAGGATTTCCTTACTGCCTTACAGAGGATTTTTTTAAATCTGCTATTTGATTTTTTTTATACCTTCACCCACGGTATTCATCTCCTAGATCTGCCATCATCAAGTACCACAAACTGGGTGGCTTAGAACAAAATCCTGTCGACTCACATTTCTGGAGGTTAGCAGTGTGAAATCAAGGTGTTGTTAGGGTCCTGCTCCTTCTGAAACATGTAGGGGACTCCTTGATTGCCCCCCCCCCCCGTGGTTAGCCAGCAATCTCTGGCATCCCTCAGCTTGCGGATCAATCTCTCCAATCCCCCTCCTTCACATGGTACTCTCCTACGTGTCTTCATATCATCTTCCCTGTAGGCATGTCTGACTTTGTGTCAAAATTTCTCTTTTTTTTGTTTCTAAATATATTTAACTGGTATATCTTTTTTTTATTAGGTTATATTAGTCGCCATACAGTACGTCATTAGTTCTGGATGTAGGGTTCCAAGATTCATTGTTTGCCTTTAACAGCCAGTGTTCCATGAAATGCATGCCTTCCTTACTACCCATCACTGGGCTAACTCATCCCCCCACCTCCCTTCCCTAAAACCCTCAGTTTGTTTCCTGGAGTCCAAAGTCTCTCTTGGTTCATCTCCCCCTCCAATTTCCCCCCCTTCATTTTTCCCTTCCTTCTCCTAACGTCTTCTGTGCTATTTCTTGTGTTCCACAAATAAATGAAACCATATGATAATTGACTTTCTCTATTTATTTCACTCAGCATAATCTCCTCCAGTCCCATCCATGTTGATACAAAAAGTTGGGTATTCATCCTTTCTGATGCCTGAGTAATAATATTCCATGGTATATATGGACCACATCTTCTTTATCCATTCTTCTGTTGAAGGGCATCTCAGCTCTTTCCACATTTTGGCTATTGTGGCCATTGCTTCTATGAACATTGGGATGCATATGGCCCTTCTTTCCACTACATCTGTATCTTTGGGGTAAATGCCCAGTAGAGCAATTGCTGGGTCATAGGGTAGCTCTTTTTTCAATTTTTTGAGGAACCTCCACACTGTTTTCCGAAGTGGCTGCACCAATTTGCATTCCCACCAACAGTGTAAGAGGGTTCCCCTTTCTCCACAGGCTCTCCAACATTTGTTGCTTCCTGCCTTGTCAATTTTTGCCACTCTAACTGGTATCAGGTGGTTTTCTCAAGGTGGTTTTGATTTGAATTTCCTTGATGGCTAATAATGATGAACATTTTTTCATGGTCTTTTAGCCATTTGTACACCTTTTTTGGAAAAATCTCTCCTTTTTACAGGGACACCAGTCATATATTGAATGAAGACCCACCCTAATGGCCTCATGTAGGCTTGAGTACCTCTGTAAAGACTACTTCCAAATAAAGTCACATTGAGGTGCTGGTGGTTGGAATGTCCTGTATCTTCTTTTAGGGAAACAATTCAATCCTTAAATCATATCCATAGAATTTTATATAAAGGCATAAATATGATGATATGCACAGTTTCATTTTTAGTGAAGCGCTTTACATTTTTCCCTCAAATTTAGCTCTGTACTACCGTTCTCATTTTTCTACTTTCAATCATCTTTATCCTGCCACCTTCCTCCGCTTACCAAGGAAACCAATTTTTACAACCTAACCTGGATCCTTCCTTTGTGTTCTCTGTAATTCTGTCACCACATTCAGATATATATACATACTTCTGTCAATTCTTTACCCTCAAAAATAGAATCATTTTATGTACTTTTCTCAATAGCATCTTATGAGATTCTCATGGTCTGGTTTAGTTTTAATTCCTTTGTTATTGATTGCAAACATATTCTTTTGTGTGAATTATAAATTCACTACTACTCTATTGACAGACATGCCCCCTTTTTCCTGTTTTACACAATGCTGGAGTAAACCTCCATAGACATAGGTCCTTGAAACCATTTTTATTTCTATGGTCTATAGTTAGGTATTGAATTGCTGGGTCAAAGGGTACATGTACTTTTTATCTTAATAGATGCTGCCAAATTTCTTTCCCAGAGGATTTTAGCACATCACATTTTACCAGCAAAGTACCAGAGTACATTTCCCACCCTCTCCCCCAACCAGCATATGGTATTATGGCTCTTTCTGCCGGTCTAAGTATAAAATGGTATTTTATCATTAATTTTAATTTGCGCCTCTGACAACTAGTGAATGTGAGATTCTCTCATAAGCTTATTGGTGTGCTGGCCACTTGAATTTATCCTTCAGTTCATTTGTATCTTGAGTATCTTTCATCATCTCTTTTTCTCAAATTTCAGAGTGTATATTAGAGATATAAACCTGTTACATTACAAATGTATGTTTCGTATTATTTATCTATTGACTTTATACTTTTAAAAATTGAATATAATGATGCTGTCTTTTATAGCTCCTGGTCCTGACATAAAACGGTCTTTCTCACCTTCAGAATGTTCACGTAGCCTACCAGATTTTTAAATAATCCCTTCATGGTTAGATTTTTTATATTTAAATATCTGATCTATTTGAAGTGGATTTTTCCACATAGTATCAGGTAGGAGTCCATTTATATATATTTTTTTCAAATTGAGAGCCAGTGCCATCTATTATATCTTACATCTTCTCTCCATAGTTCTGTATTAAATCCTCATTTCTATTGGGATTTGTTTCTGGCTCTAACAGTCAATTCAAAGAGAAAGCATCAAAGCCTAGAAGGGTAACTGACATTTTGACTACAATAGCAGTGTGACAATTTATTCATCATTTTGCATAGCTACATATTCTGATTTTTCCCAGAATGAGCATGCATCACTGGTATAACAAAAATAAGTAAAGGGGAGAAAACAGTAAACACAACTAGTTTCATCATCCATAGGGTCCCAGGACAAAAGCAAACTTCAGCTAGGGAGCAAGCAGCACTGCTATTCCTGGAACAGAGTCTGAGAAAGTTTTTTCCCTGCGGGGAAGGGGTGGGTGAGAGGTTTGAGGGGACATGCAATAGGTCTGTTCCCACAGGACCCTGGAAAATCCCTTTCAGGACTGGTTTTTCCCCAGGGAGGGGACCGATTAAGTTCTGGGAGGGCACTTCATTTTGGCAGTTCATTGTGAGACAGGTGCTGAGGTGGGGATTTAAAGTGTGACTGGCAGGCAACTCGTGTTAGTGCGCAATGAGTTTAATTGATTGGAAGAGCAGGTTGTTGGGAGCTGATGCAATACCCGCTTGGGCTGGGGTGTAGGGTTACCGTCTGTGAAATGATGCAATAATTGCCTGTGCTGAGCAGCAGCTGGATTACTACAAGCAGCTTAAGTGCCGAAGAAGACATACCTTGGACTTGGTCATTAGAGAGCACAGTCAAGTTATGAGAAAGTGACCCTATCACCACTACCCCAGGGCATGGCACCTGCCCCTAAAGCATTAAGGGTCAGTTAAAGCTCTGAAGGCTCGGGGATAACAGTCCATGGTGCTAATAAAACCCCTGCAGTAAACTTGCAGAGTCATGTTTGTTGGTCGCCTCAACTTGTAAGTGGTGGGGTCCCCTTCTGGTGTGAAAGAACCGGCATCAGCACAGCCCAAGTAACCTGAAGAAACTTCCCCATGCTTCACCTGGTGCATCACCCTGGGGAAGGTCAAAGTGTGGGGGTGGGGGTGGGGCAAACCTCCCACACCTCCCTACAAGGCCTGGGACTTGGGGCCTTAGGGACTGGTGCAGGGTGGGGGGTGCAGAGAGCATGCAAATAAACATGCATTCTGGACTTCTAGTTAATGCAAGAGGAATCCTAAAACAACCTTGAACAGTCTCTCTAAAATTGCTTGAATAAGTGCAGCACCACGTTTCTTGGTACTGCTTCTTAACTCATTCCTTAGGGCATGCAAATTGGAGCCCAATACAACTAACAAGGTGGGAAGCCAAAGCCCAGTGGTCCAGGTCAGCTGGTCCCTGAGCGTCTATTCACCCAAGATGAACTTCCCAGTGTGAGGAGTGCATTTCCTTCAGGTCATCCTCCTTAAAACATGACCTCTCACAACTAAGTCCTTGACAATTACTGACTCTCTTAAGTCTGAGATAATATTCCTAATGTATATTCGGAATAGGGCTATCCAGCCATGATGGTAAGATACAGTACTAAATGTTTTGGCAATCAGCCAAGCTGGGGGGGGAAAGGAGGACACTCTCTTAACTGACCACTGGGGGGCTTCGTGAGGTCTGCATACAAGACCAGTCCACCTGCCTCCCGAGGTAGCTTTGGGATGGAGCAATTCTGGGCTCGTCTATTACCAAACAGACATTAAGGCTCTAGGGTTCTACTTTATCATAATCATAATAATTTCCATCTCAAACATTTTAAAGCAGGTGTTTTCACATAGCCACCTGGACCATTAAACAAACAAGCAATAAAAAAATCTCAAAGCTCCTGTAGCTGTTTTAGCCTAGAGAAATAAAACAGAGCTTCCTGGTATTCCTTCCAAGACAAACTGGCCAGGAGATAAGTGCTTAGTTAAATATTGGGGGATGTCTTCCAAAAATTATTACTTTGTTTTGGAGCTATCTGTATTAATTCTACTGTTTATCTCAGATATGGATAAAACCGAAAGGGCCTGAAGTCCCCTTCTAGGTGATTGCCTTGAATTATTTTTTACTTCCCATCACTTAATGAAGCTGGCCAGGTTTTTTTTTTTTTTTAATTATTATTTGAATATACTTGACGCACAATGTTATATTAGTTTCTGGTGTACAACAAAGTGATTCAACAACTCTATACATTATGTTACACTCACCGCAAGTGTAGCCACCATCCGTCACCACACAACACTCTTACAGTATCATCGACCATATTCCCTGTGTGTCCCTTTCACTCCCAAGACTTACTCATTCCATCCGTGGAAGCCTGAACCTCCCACTCCCCTCCACCCATTTTGCCCATCCCTCCATCCTGGCCATGTTTTCTCACTTGTGCTTGGAGAGTTTTTGTTTGGTTTTTGCTCTTTACTAGTTTCTCTCCCGCTTTCATAGCTTTTGTTTTTTGGGGCGGGGAGCTGGTGGATGGAGGGTCTATCAAATCTGACAGTGGAAGCCGCAGTCCCAGGTGGGCTGGACCATTATGCAAATCAAACCAGGTTTAAATTAGTAGCAACACCCTTGATAGCCGGTAAGAAGAGAAATTCCCTCTTCAAGAAACATGAAGTGGACTTGTGTAAAGTTCCCATGTGACAGCAGGGCATGGAGAGAGTTCATACACCTCCACATCCCCAAGGTCCCAGGAGCAAGGCCTGTCCTCCGGGACTGGGAATTCGGAATTTTCCAACTTGGAAGAACTTGGATTTTCTTGACTTGAAAGGAGAAAGCAACGAAGTTGCTAGTGTTCCAAACATCCCCACACCCACCACACACACACACACACACACAGTTACCCCATCCCCTCCTTGGTCCTACCTGTCAGACCGGTTTTCCCATTTTTGTGTAAGATAATCAGGTGGAAAAGCTGAGGAGTCTGTAAGGTAAAGAGAATGGCGTTGAGGGCAGCTGCGGTATGTGAGAGGTGAAATTGGATAATTAACAGGGAACTTTAAGAGGGCTGCTAAAGACTTCTGCATGACCCTCATGGAACAAAGCAAAAAACCAAAGCAAACCCCGCCCCTCCCCACACACAGAACAAAGCCCATAAGAATAGGGCTTCAATTCTTCTGATCAGTCTCAGAGATCTAGGGTCTGCTCTTTTTACCTGTCCATCACCAACTCCCCCTTCTTAAGTCCAGCAGTCTTATTTTCTTTAATGGCGGAGGGGGCTAGTCACCTTGCCTTCAGACTCTGAGGTCTGGCCAGGAAGCTCCAGGCCCCTTTCCCCCATCTCTGGTTTAAGGCCAGCACAGGACACTAGCAGCCAATCAACACTCCCAGGTCCCTGGAACATGCTCAAGCCACTGGGACTGAGAGGGCACTCATCCAAGGAGATGGCTCAGCTACTGGCGGTGACCTGGGGCACCACACTCATTTCACCACATGGCCCTCAGAGTCCTCCCAGAGGGGAGGTCACCGCCATAGGGACGGAGACAGATATTTAACAACATAATGGGAATCCAGGGGTGGCTGATGTCCTACCATCCCTGGCTGCTTAGGTCCTTGTTACATCTGCCCTTTGTCTTGATCATCTTTGTGTTGGAGTTCTTTCCTCTACAGCAGAGTTTCCTAGTTCAGTGCTGACCACACTGCTTTGGGGAACAAGTCAGTTATGTGGGTGTGAAATATACCTCTTGCAGCCTTCTCTCATTGGCACTATTCTCCTGGAACCAAGTGAATAAACTCTCTCCCCTCAGCCAGGTGACTCCTGTCATAATTTCTCTTTCAAACACTCTCTTCTTCTGGCCAGTACTCCCAGTTCCTTTCTATTTTACTGTGCCTACTCAACACAAAGGTAAAAGATCAGATGTCAAATTCTCTCCTCAAATGGGTAGGAGGTTTCTCATCTTGGACTTGCTTTTCTTGGTAACATGAGAACTAGTTGAAGCCCTCAGTATTCACTTAAATGAAAAGAAAAAAGGGGCATTCCAAGCAAGCAGTGACACATTAGCCTCTAAATTTCAAATGATTACCCACAAGTCACATCAGCATGACCCATGACATTTCACTACTTACACGTACGTTAGCAAGTAATGTACTTCAAAAATCACTTTCTGATCAAGATGGGATTGGGAGGGAGACAAACCATAAGTGACTCTTAATCTCACAAAACAAACTGAGGGTTGCTGGGGGGAGGGGGGTTGGGAGAAGGGGGGTGGGTTATGGACATTGGGGAGGATATGTGCTTTGGTGAGTGCTGTGAAGTGTGTAAACCTGGCGATTCACAGACCTGTACCCCTGGAGATAAAAATATATGTTTATAAAAAAAAAAAAAAAAATTTTTTAAAATCACTTTCTGTAACTTAAAAAAGATAAAAGTTCTCTCTCCAATAATAGTGCTCTCATCCATTGGCCTTCTATTCCCTCTTAAGAGGAAAAGGTAGAGGAGGGTGCGTCCCAGATTATAAGCAGCTGGCTAACAAGTGAGTGCATAATCATCCACCCTCTGTGCCAAGGGATTACAAAAGTAGAGAACATTATCCTGAAGCCCTTTGAGGAGGAGGTTGAATCTTATATGCCCTCGTGTTTGCAGAGCCTGGTTCAGAGCCTGACAATGGAGTGTATGAGTCACGGATAACTGACAAACACGTGAGTGAACAAGTATGTGCATTCCTGGGGCAATACAAAGAGTAACTTGGTAAGAGCTAGGTCACCTTCTATCGGATTTCTCAGCAGAAACTTTTCAGGCCAGATGGGAGTGGCAGGATATATTTAAAGTGTTGGAAGGAAAAAAACAAAAAAACAAAACCATAACTAAGAATAGTTTTCTAAGCAAGGTTATCATTCGGAGTTGAAGGCAGGATAAAAAGTTTCCCAAACAAGCAAAAACTAAAGGAATTCAACGCCACTAAACTAGCCTTAGAAGAAATCTTAAAGGGTCTTCGTTAAGCAGAAAGACCAAAATACAAAATACAAAAGAAAATATCGCACTGGTAAAGCCAAATATACAGTAAAGGCAGCGATCAGCCACTTTTAAAAAGCTAGTATAAAGGTTAAATGACAAAAATAGTAAAAATCAACTGAGACCACTATTAGTAGCCAAATAAAAAGATTTAAAATAGGATGTCAAAACATGAAACACTGCAGAGGTCGGGGAAGTAAAAATGTAATGCTGAGTCACTCAAATTCAAAGGCATTTTATCAGCTTGAAATAGATATACATCAATATATACAGAACCTCGTGGTAACCAAAAACTCAACCTGTAATAGGTACACAACAAAATAAAGAGAAAGGAACCCAAACAGAACACTAAAGAAAACCATCAAATCACCAGTGAAAAGAGAGAGAAGAGAGGAACAGAGACCTACAAAAGTAACAAGAAAATAATCAACAAAATAGCGATAAATACATACGTATAATAATTACTTTAAAAGTAAATGTACTAAGGGCACCTGGGTGGCTCAGTGGGTTAAAGCCTCTGCTTTCAGCTCAGGTCATGATCCCAGGGTCCTGGGACTGAGCCCCGCATCAGGCTCTTTGCTCAGTGGGGAGCCTGCTTCCCCCTCTCTCCCTGCCTGCCTCTCTGCCTACTTGTGATCTCTGTCTGTCAAATAAATAATAAACAAAATCTTAAAAAAAAAAAAAAGTAAATGTACTAAATGCTCTAATCCAAAGACATAGGGTGGGTGACTGAATGGATTAAAAAAAGCAAGACTCATCTGTACGCTGCCCCCAAGACTTACTTCAGATCTAAGGATATATGCAGACTGAAAGTGAAGGGATGTTTTCCAAGCAAATGGTAATGAAAAGAAAGGTGGAGTAGCAATTCTCCTATCAGTCAAAACAGATTTTAAACTAAGATAAGAAGAGACAAAAAAGGGCATTCCATAAAGATAAAGGGGTCAATCCAAGAAGAGGATATAACATTTGTAATTATTTATGCACTCAAAACAGGGTCACCTTGGGGTGCCTGGGGGTGGCTCAGTGGGTTAAGCCTCTGCCTTCTACTCAAGTCATGATCCAAGGGTCCTGGGATGGAGCCCCGAAGCTTAAAAAAAAAAAAATCTTAAAAATCTTTTTAAAAATATTTTTTAAAAAGGGGGGTATATATATATAAAAAAAGGGGGGGGGGTAAATATATAAAGCAAATATTAACAGACTAAGGTAGAAAAAGACAGTAACAATAATAGGAGGGGATTTTAAAACCCCACTTACATCAATAGATCATCCAGACAAAAAAATCATTAAGGGAAAAATGGCCTGCCTCAAACAATACATTAGACCAGGTCTTAACAGCTAAATGCAGAACATTCCAACATCCAAAACCAACTTAATGTGTACATTCTTTCAGAGTGCACGAGCAACATGCTCCAGGAGAGAGCTACAAGTTAGACCACAAAACAAGTCTCAAATTCAACACAACTGAAATCATATCAAACATCTGTTCCAACCACAGTGCCATGAAACTAGAAGTCAACTAAAAGAAGACACATGGAAAAAATACCAATACATGGGTACTAAGCACCATACTACTGAAGAACTAAGGTGTCAGAGAAATAAGAAAATATCTAAGATGAGTGAACATGGTAACACGACTTTCCAAAGTCTGTGGAATGTAGCAAAAGCTGTTCTAAGAGGGAAGTTAACAGCAATACAGGACAACCTCAACAAACAAGAAAAATCCCCCCAAATCTGACTTTCACCTAAAGAAATTAGAAAAAAAAAAAAAAAAAAAGTCCAAAGTTAGGAGAAGAAAGATAGTTACATCAGAGCAGAAATAAATAAAATAGAGAAAAAAAAAAAACAAAACAAGAGAGAAGAGCAATGAAATCAAAAGCTGCTGGTTCTTTGAAAAGACAAAAAAAAAAAAAAAATAGGTGAAACCTCCAGGCACACTCATCAAGAAAAGTAGAGGGCCCAAAAAATAAAATTAGAAGTGAAAATGATCCTTTTTACTTCTGTGCTGTCAGTTGTAATTATTAGTTCCAACAGTTTTGGTGGTCTTTATGGTTTTGTATCTGCAATATCCTGTCAACTACAAATGGTAACCATTTTATATCTTCCTTTCCAATTTGGATGCGTCCTTTTATTTCTTGTCTAATTGCTGTGCTAGGACTTATTATGTTGATCTACATTTCTTCTGTACCTGCTTTTTGGGAGTTTTTATCATAGATGGATCATGAGGCTACCATGACAATTACACACCAAACCGGACAATCTGGAAGAAACGGATAAGTTCCTAAAAATATACAATCTTCTAAGACTGAATCATGAAGAAATAGAAAATCTAACTAATTAGTAGAAAGGAGATTGAAAGTAATCAGAAACCTCCTAAACAGAAGTCCATGGCAAGATTCACTCACCAGCTTCACTGGTGAATTCTACCAAACATTCAAAGCAGATTTAATAACTATCCTCAAAATCTTCCAAAAAACTGAAGAGGAGGAACACTTCCTCTTAAACTCACTTAATGAGGCCAGCATTAGTCTGATACCAAAACTAGATGAAGACACTACAAAAACACATAATAGGCCAATATGCCTGGTGAAAGTAGATGCAAACGTCCTCAACAAAACATAAGCAAACCAAATTTAACAAAGTATTAAAAGGATCATGTATTATGATCAAGTGGAATTTACTCCAGGGATGCAAGAATAGTTCAACATCCACGTACAAATCAAGGTGACATACAACATTAACAGACTGAATAAGAATTGTATGATCACCTTAATAGACACAGAAAAAGCATCTGACAAAATTTATCATCCATCTATGATAAAAACTCCCAAAAAGCAGGTACAGAAGAAATGTAGATCAACATAATAAGTCCTAGCACAGCAATTAGACAAGAAATAAAAGGACGCATCCAAATTGGAAAGGAAGATATAAAATGGTTACCATTTGTAGTTGACAGGATATTGCAGATACAAAACCATAAAGACCACCAAAACTGTTGGAACTAATAATTCAGTAAACCTGTGGGATACAGGATTAACATAAAGAAATTGGTTGCATTCCCATACTCTTATAATGACCTATTAGAAAGAAATTAAGAAAACAATCCCATTGACAAACGAATCCAAAACAATAAAACACTAGGAATTTAGTGTTTTAAATTTAGCCAAGAAGGTGAAAGACCAATACACTGAAAACTGTAAGACACTGATTAAAGAAACTGAAAACAATAATTAGAAAGATATTCCATGTTCATGTGTTGGAAGAATATTGTTAAAATGTCCATACTCTCAAAGCAATCTACAGATTCAATGCTATAGCTATCAAAATTCTGATGGCATTTCTCACAGAACTGGAACAACTATAAAATTTGGAACCACAATAGATCCCAAGTAGCCAGAGCAATCTGAGAAAGAACATCACAATCTCCGATTTCAAACTGCACTACAAAGCTCTAGTAATCAAAACAGTATGGTAGCTGAACAAAAACAGACATACACATATCAATAGAACAAAAGAGCCTAGAATTAATCCCACACACATATGGTTAATTAGTGTATGACAAAGAAGGCAAGAATATACGATGGGGAAAGGACAGTCTCCAATAAATGGTGTTGGGAAAATTGACTGACTATATATGCAAAAGAATGAAACTGGACTACTCTTTTAAGCCATATACAAAAATTAACTCAAAATGGATTAAGGACTTGAATGTTAAGTCCTGAAGCCATTAAATTCATTAGAAGAAAACATAGGTGCTAAGTTTCTTGACATGGGTCTTAGCAATGCTTTGTTGGATCTGACTCCAAAAGCAAGAGCAACAAAGCAAACAAATGGAACAAATGGAACTACGTCAAATTAAGTAGCTTCTGATCAGCAAGGGAAACCATCAACAAAACAAAAAGGTGACTAACTGGAGAAGATATCCACGAATCATCCATCCAAAAAGAGGGTAATATCCAAAATACATAAAGAACTTATACAACCCATAACAACGAAAACCCCCAAACAATTCAATTAAAAAATGGGATGAAGATCTGAATAGACTTTTTCCAAAGAAGATATAAAGATCTTTTTAGGAACATGAAAAGATTCTCCACTTATCAGGGAAATGCAAATCGAAACTACAGTAAGGTATCACCTCACACCTGTCAGAATGGCTTGTATCAGAAAGTATTTAAGTGTGTGTTGGTCAGGATGTAAAGAGAACCCTCATTCACCATTGGTGCAAACAGAAACTGGTGTAACCCCTTGGAAAACAATAGGAGGTTCCTCAAAATATTAAAAATAGAACTAACACATGGTCTAGCGATTCCACTACTCAGCATTTACCTGAAAAAAAAAAAAAAAAGGAAAACAGTAATTTGAAAAGATACATGCACCTTTATGTTCCCTGTAGAATTATTTACGATAGCTAAGAAATGGAAGCAACCCAAGTGTTCAGCAATAGATGAATAAAGATGTACACACACACACACACACAATGGAATGCTGCTGAGCCATAAAAAAATGAAATCTTGACATTTGTGACAACATGGATGGAACTTGAGGGCATTATGTAAGTGGGAAAAAGTCAGACAGATAAAGGCAAATACTTCCTGTTTTCATTTAGAGGTGTAATCTAAATTTTAAAAAATAATAAACGAAGAACTAACATGAAATACGAATAGAGTGGTGGTTGCCAGAAGTAAAGGGGGTGAGGGGAGGAGGAGCACAAAATGAGCACAGAGGATCAAAATACAACACACAAACTACCAATTACAAAATAACAACGTCAAAAAGAATAACTAAGTCAGGGGGATGTCATGTACAACATGAAAATACAATAAATCATATTGCATTCATTTCGTATGATGACAGATGGAAATGAGACATATCGTGTTGATTAGTTCCTAATGTGTAAAGACATGGAATCACCATGTTGTATACCTGAAACTAACAGAATGCTCTGCCAATTATTTTTCCAAAATATGTGGCATATATACACACAATGGATTATTCAGCCATTAAGAATGGAAATCCTGCCATTTGTGACATGAGATATGTCAGAGAAAAACAAATACCAAGTAATGTCACTCACATTTGGAAAAGCAACAACAACAACAAAAATCTGAGTATATAGATACAGAGAACAGACTGGTGGTTGTCAGAGGCCAGAAGTTGGGGGTGGGAGAAATGGAGGAAAGCGATCGAAAGGTACAATTTCCAGTTATAAATAAGTCAGGAAGATGTAACATACAGCATGGGGAGTATAGTTACTACTACTGTATTTTATATTTGAAAGTTGCTAAGCAAATAGATCTTCAAAGTTGTAACTGTTTATGACAACAGATGTTAACTAGACTTATTGTAGTAATCATTTTGCTATATATACAAAATAGAATCATTATTTTTTGCACCTGAAACTAATAGGTTATGTAGTTATGTACATTATAGTCAGATTTTTTTAAAGCACATCTTTGATTATTTGGAATTTGAAGTGTATTTCTTTTCATAAGACAGTATGCTCTGTGGTTTGCCTCCCAGGCAAGCCCAGAGATACTATGGTTAAAACAAACAGGAAAACACTAACACATCAAAACTCTGTTTCTCTTAATGCAATTTTGATGGGGGAGAAAAGCTAAGAAAATGATTAGTAAAGTCCTCTTTATTTAGTTGTACTTGAGATCTGAAGAAACAGATTGGGTTTTTCAAAGGTTTTAGACATTCAAGGAGTCTTTTATTATGTCCATTTCACTTCCTTTTTGTTCTTAATGCTATAGTTTTATCACCAATAGTCTTAGGGGTTTCACACACAATCGCCCAATGGGGATGGGGCCCTAAACCACAGCAAAGGGAGTGAGAAATCTTTGAAAGAGGTAACTTGTCAAAAAATTGAGGAGAAATGGGCAACAGAAAAGGAGTAAAAGCGAGGGGTGTGATCTGATGAAGTTACCTGAGAAAGAGCAAACGGAGCTCAGGAAGAAGATGTACAAAGTACTTGGGAAAGGAGGTAGGATGGGCGTGGGCAGAAATCAAAATCCAAAAGCCCTTGGGAGCCAGTGAGGTGAATGGAAGAAGTCGACTGGGTGGGAAAGAATCGAAACAGTGGGAGCTACAGCACACTTGAGTTTCACAAACTCAGACCTAATTTCTCATACAACAAGGATGTGAACCAAAGCAGATCCACCTACAGGCTGAGTTTTGTCTGAATCCATGGTATTAAAAGCAGGAGATCTGGAGTCAGACTGTCCGGGTTCACAACTCTGTTTCTTTTACTCAGTGGTCCTGTGATCTCAGTTTTCTTATCTGTGCAAAGATAAACTTCACGTCAGTCCTATGAAGTAGGAAGTAAGATAACATAGGTCAGGTGTCTTTCTCTGGCCCAGCAGACCCCTAGTGAGGCTCAGCAAGCATCCACTAGAATATAATCCCTGGGTCCGTTCATTGCTGTGTCTCCAGTGCCTACCACAGTGTCTGGCACATAGTAGGTACTCACTAAATATTTGCTAAATGACTTGATAGAATGATGTACAGAAGAGAAAGGACTACAGAGAGGAGAGCCAAGGCCACCAAGCCCCCCACACTGACTGAGTCAGCTCAGGCTGGAATGATGACTCGGCTGTGTTTTAGAAAGTATCAAATGGGAGGGTTTCATGAACTTGAAAACTTTTAGAACTAGAATGCAGCGAGTCTTGCTTCTTGTCTGAATGGTTAATTTTATGTGTCAACTAGACCAAGCCATGGAATGCCTAGATGTCTGATTTAAGATTATTTCTCGGTGTCTGTAAGGGTATTTCTGGAGGGATTAGCATTTGAATCCATGGCCTGGGTTAAGTAGATGGTCCTCCCCAATGTGGGTGGACATCAGCTAATGTGTTAAGGGCCTGGAAAAAAAAAAAAAAAGGTTGGAGAAGTTTTGAATTTGTTCTCTGCTTCCCTGCACTTGCTGGGACATCAACCTTCTCCTGTTCTCAGCCTTCCCGGTTCTCAGGCCTTCAGAATCAGATTGGATTCTACAGCATCTGCTGTCTGGTTTTCATGCCTTTGAACTACATCCCCAGCTTTCCTGGGTTTCCAGCTGGCAGACGGCAGATCATGGGACTCACTATACATAAGCCAGTACCCTATAATACATCTGGGGGTTTATGTACATATACACGCATATACATACATACATATATACATACATGCATATACATACATACATTCATATATACATACACCTCATATCCTATCGGTTCTGCTTCTCCAGAGCACCAGACTAATGCATGGTCTAGCCTTTTCCTTTTACAAATAAGGAAAACAAAACCCAGGGAGACTAAAGGCAAGTGTGCAAACCAGCCAACCATTAAGGAGGACGTAACTTTTTGTATGTTTGCATGCTTCAGAATACAGGAACTTTGGCCTCTGAACAACATGGGGCATCAAGGGCCAGATTTATCCTCTCACCTGAAACTAATAAAAAAGTAGATAAAATATATGGGAAAAATATTTTCCCAAGACTTGGACATTAGGCAGCAAAGGACTAAACGATGGGTGAATAATGATAAGTTCTACAACGGCCCCTTCTTTCTGCAATGGCTTTTATTGGCCAAAATAGGGAACCCAGAGTCCAGTAGACTCCCTGAGTTGAGAAGACAGAGCCGAATCTGGGGATATCAAGGCAGCTCAGGTTTGCAGGACAGAGTGCTAAACACAGAGAATGATGCAAGGCAGACGACTTTAGAAGTCTGCAGAAGGACCATTTTGAGCAGACTACTGACATGTAGGTGAGGATACTGCTTGGAACTGCAGGGAAAAACACCAGAAATAATCAGAAGGACTCATACAAGACCAGAAATAGTGCCTATTCCTACAAGCCAGACTGGAAAATCTCAAAGTTCAAGAGGAACTAGGTAGAGAACTCAAGAAGTCTTGCCTCAGGAAAATAATCAGCTCTACACAAATGCTGCTTTGGTCCTACCTTAAAAAGCTTAAAAGCCATGGATGGAGCTTGAGGGCACTATCCTAAATAAGCCAGACAAAAACAAATAGTGTATGGTATCACTTTTTTTTTTTTTTTTTATTAATTCTACACCAAACACATAGAAACAGAGCGCCACCAAAAAAAAAAAAAAAAAAAAAAAAAAAATCATTGCCAGGGTGTGGCGTTTGAAGGAAAGAGAAAGAAGTTGGTTAAAGGGTACAACCTTCCAGGTATAAGATGAATAATATTATATAATTTAAATTTGCTAAGAAAGTTAAATGTACCCACTAAAAGAAAAAAAATATATAAATTGTGAGGTGATGGATGGGTTAATTAACTAGACGGCAAAATCCTTTCACAATGTGTGACATGAACATCAAATCACCACAAGGTCACTTTAAATATCTTACAATTTCATTTGTCAGTTATACCTCCGTAAAGCTGGGGGAGGGTAGCTAAAGAGCATTATCTAAAAGGATAAAAGAGTTTCCCAATAACTTTGCATCCCAGAACATCAAGAATATTTGTAGAAACACAAAAATATCCAGCATCCAACAAGGTAAAATTCATAATGTTTGCTACCCAATAAAAAATTACCAGGCATTCAAGTGAGTAAGAAAATCTGACCCATAATGAGAAGAACAATCAATCAAAACCAATCCAGACTTGTCAGCATTAGCAGACTGGAACATTAAAATAGTCATCACTGTGTTCCCTATATTCAAGAGGCTAGAGGAAAGAGTGAGTCTGTTCAGTGGAGACATGTATGGTATTTTTAAAGACTCAGACTGAATTTCTGAAGAAAACTACAGCATGTGAGATTTTAAAAAATATACTTGATAGGATTAATGGAAGCTTATGAGATATTGCAGAAAAAAATTAATTTGAAGACACAGCAACAGAAATTACCTAAAAGAGAGAAAATATACTGGAAAAGAAAGGATCAGCAGGATTTGTCCCAAATACACAAGCCTGATTCAACATTTGAAAATCATTTAATGTAATCCATCACATCAACAAGCTAAAAAAAAAAAAAAAAAAGAAAAATCACATGATCGTATCACTAGATGCAGAAAAAGTATTTGACAAAATCCAATATTCAGTAATAAAAAATTTTTAGTGAGCTAGGAATAAAGGGGAACTTCTCAAATTGATTTTAAAAAATCTACAAAAAGCCTACAGATAATATAATTAATATATTTAATGGTGAGAAACTCAAAGCTTTCCTACAAAGATCAGGTATAAGAAAAAAATATCCTCTCTTACCGGTTCTTTTCAACATTGTACTGGACGTACTAGCTAATGGAATTTAAAACAAGAAAAGGAAATAAAAGATATACAGACTGAGAAGGAAAAAATAAAACTGTCATTGTTTGCAGAAGACATGATCATCTATGTAGAAAATTGAAAGAACTAAGAAAACAACTGGAAGTAGTAAGAAAATATGGCAAGGTTGTAGGATACAAGGTTAATACATGAAAGTCAATTGCTAGGGTGCCTTGGCTTAGGTCATGATTTCAGAGTCCCGGGGTTGAGCCCCTCTGGCTCCCTGTTCAGCAGGAGTATGCTTCTCCCTTCTCCTCAAGCATGTACTCTCTCTCCCTAATAAATAAATAAACAAACTCTTTCTTAAAAAATTCAATCACTTTCCTATATGCTAGTAATGAACAAGTGGAATTTGAAATTAAAAACACAATACTGTTTACACTAGAATCCTCCCTCCCAAAATTACATACTTATGTGTAAATCTAACAAAATACACGATTTATATGACAAGAACTACAAAACTCTAATGAAAATCAAAGAATGAAATAAGAGGTGAGATATTTCATGTTTATGGATAGGAAGATCTAATATTCTCAAAACGTCAATTCTTCCCACCTTAATCTACAGATTCAGTGCAATACCCATCAGAATTCCAGCATGTTATATTGTAAATATCAGCAAACCAATTCTAAAGATCACGCAGGGAAGCAAAAGACCCAGAAGAGCCAAAACACTTTTGAAGAACAAAGTTGGAAGACTAGAACTAACTGACTTCAAGACTGACTTCAAGCTACAAGGAATAGACCCATATAAATACAGTCAACTGATCTTTGACAAGGGAGCAGAAGCAATACAAAGGAGCAAAGAGAGTCTTTCTCAACAAATCGTGCTAGAAATGGACATCCACATGCAATATAATGACTCCAGACACAGACCTTATGTCCTTCACAGGAATTAATTCCAAATAGATCACAGACTCAAATGTAAAAGGCAAAACTCGACAACTCCTAAGGCGTAAGATAGGAGATCATTCTAGATGGATCTTTGGCCATGACAAAGACCTCTAAACACAACACCAAAGGTACCATCCACAAAAGAAATAAAAGTGATAACTGGTTATGCACAAAGGAATGAAGAACACCAGTAATGGGTTGAACTCCTTCTCTGTAACTTCACTTTGGCCTTTGTGGATCTGTAGGTTTTCGTTATTCATTATTGCAAGGACCAGCATCTTTGTTTATATAGGTTATACACTGTACAAATATATGGC
Source organism: Mustela nivalis (assembly GCF_964662115.1). NCBI lineage: Eukaryota > Metazoa > Chordata > Mammalia > Carnivora > Mustelidae > Mustela > Mustela nivalis. The sequence continues at coordinate 86,249,760 of NC_139031.1, forward strand.
TTAATCCTATGAATCATTCCAGACTTCAAAGACCTTTCTCTTTTGGGGGGTTGATGCTAAGGAAAGTCCCTGGGAAGTCTGGGCAGTCTGGGAGGGTGAACTTTAATGTTTTGATCTAGTAGTAATAATATAATGACTGACCAAATTTGTAAGCTGAGGTATCCAAACAGAGGTAGCTTGAATAGGTTTGGGAATATTTATTTCACCTTGGAAAAACATGAGCCTAGCCAACCACGGGATCACATCAATATATGTATTTTATCTTAATACATTCATGGCACCATGCCCAGTGTTGTAAATGAGGTCATCCTTTCTTCACACTGTAATACAGCAGAAAGGCAACAAAAAACCCTTGCACTATAATTTCTTTCTCTTCCAAACAAGGGTGACATTGCCTTGTTTAGACAGTTGCAACCAGAATTAAATGAGATAGGGCACAGAAAGTCTTTGGCACAGTTCCTGACAAAGAGTAGGTATTTCACAAATAAATGTTCTTTCTAATGCCAACCCACTGGTCTGCCATTAGACTAGACTCTTCTCCAGGGGAATGATGGTTGAAAGGGAGACAGATTACAATCCAGAATCTTGCTGCGCAGTGTGGTGCTTCGACCAGCAGCAGCATTGCCTGGGAGCTTTTAAAAAAATGTTGCATTTCAAGACACAACCCAGGCCTACTGAATCAGAATTAGGTGATTTGTATGTACATTCGAGTTTGAACATTTTTCTAGAAACAACAACAACAACAACTATCCTTTCTGGCACCTACCTTTCCAGCCTGGACAACATCTCTGAACTCCCAACCAATTCTACCTAGATAACCTGCCATCCCTTTTTGCTTGCTTCTCAGGTCTCAGTCATTTTCTCCAGCAGACAAAAGAGGAGGAAATATTTGCTCAAGTCCACAGCCTCTGTGTTAGACTGGGTATACGTGGCTAGGATTCTATACCCCTCCCTGGATCCATACCTTTTGCAAAGTGACTCTGTGGTTCCTCCCAACAAGAAGCAGAGTCCATCCCCCCCAAGGCCTTGAATTCACTGGCCCTGTAATTTGCTTGAGCACAGAGTGTGATGAAGGTGATGCTGTGCTGACCTTAGGCCTCTAGGGACCTTCACATATCCAGTCTCTCTAGGAATCCTGCCACCACTATGTAAACAAACCCAAGCTAGCCTGCTAGATAATGAAAGACACATGCCCTGGTCACCCGTTGACTCATCCGACATCCAGCCAATGGCCAGATGTATGAGTCCTAGACCAGCTGGCCCAAGAAATAGTCAACAGATACATGGAGAATGTTGAAAGCTGTTTTTCCTTCTGGTCATTAAGTCTCCTAGTTACCTTCTACCTTCTACTAGACCACAGCCTCAGTGGCTTTTATATTTTAAATGAATCGGGGTGGGGGGGAATAAAGACCTCATATTAAATAAATACACAAATAAATAACTAAATAAAGACACAGACCTTGGGGAGAAGTTCAAAGGAATTGATCCACCTGCATAATTGATTTTTTCTAGGCTTACTGGCAATTGGAAGCAACTGATAAGAAAAATATTAGTGTTGTATACTTGCATGCTAATCAAAAGACTTCACTAAAAAACCTTAGTTATGAAAACATTACCTATAAACCTGACCTGCTTTATGCCAAAGAGAATATGCATGCTTTTAAGGCTCATTTACAAAAACAACTTATTCTAGGTACCGGCCTAATAGCACAATGGTAGTTATCAAGTATGTTACTATGTACGATGATAAGATAATAAATATTTTTATTAGAATTAGATCAAATTTCAAGTGACAGGAAGCCCCCAAATAACAATAGCTTAAACAGCATTGCAGCTGATCTCTCCTCCATACATCCCTGAAGGAAGACCAGGACTTGGGGCTTTGGAGTGCCAGGGGGCCAGGCTTCTTCTATCTGGTTACACTGCTATCTGTAGCCTTGACCCCATGACCAAGATGGTAGTATGTGCATTCTAAGGAGCAAGATGAAAGAATGAAAAGTAATAAAAGGCCCCTACATCCAAATTCCCCATAACACATACTGCACACACATAACCATCAAACAGCACTAATGCCATCATCTTATTAGCCCATCAGTCACCAGTAACGCCTAGCTGCAAGGAAGGCTCAGAAAGGTAATCTCTACTTTGAGAGACCATGTGCTCAATTAAAAATTGGGTTGCTACAGAATCTGGAAGACATGGGGCACCTGAGTGGCTCAGTGGGTTCAGCCTCTGCCTTCGGCTCAAGTCATGAACCCAGGGTCCTGGGATCGAGCGGTACATCGGGCTCTCTGCTCAGCAGGAAACCTACTTCCCCCTCTCCCTCTGCCTGCTTCTCTGCCTACTTGTGATCTCTTTCTTTCTGTCAAATAAATAATAAAATCTTAAAAAAAAAAAAACCAATCTAGAAGACAACTAAGTCTCCGCCACAGAGTGCTTAATATTATCATTGGATAGATTTCTACTGTGTGTCACTCAGGGAATCCTTTAACTTTCAAGGGAGGGAAAGCATTTTCTCACAAAAAGCATGTTCTTCCTAATGGTTGGTTTAGCAGACCAACACACAAAGCCTATTTTAGTCTACCATGTCTTTGAAAGAGTTTTCCACATACCCTTAAGGAACCTTTCTTTATTCCATCATGTTAAGGGGGAATAAATACTAGTGACTGCAGATTGTCTAAACCTGTCTTTGGAGCAGGGCATCCTGAAATAGCAGAGGCTGAAGGGAAATGTGGGTGTCATACATTTGCATCAGGGAAAATAAATTTCCTGTCTGGGGCATTCATTATTCTCCGAGATATGACTTAGGGAACACAGGACCCCAATAAGGGATGACCCATTTTAAGCTACTTATACTTTGATTGTTGTTGGAATTACACTCCTGGAGACCAAGTGGCCTAGACATGCTTACCCAGTCCATGAAGATGGGTGCAAGTTGAGCTATCCTACAGCCCTAGGCAATCCTTTGGCTTCACTTGTCCCAGTTCCAGGCTTCACCAAATTCTAGTGTGGGAATATTCAGCCTCTCATGAAGTCCAGTCCTTGCCCAAGGCCATGGCTGGACTCATCTGAAGACTCCATAGTTATCTCTATGTGAAACACATCCACGTCTCTGGAAATGCAGAGACCAAGAAGGACAGAGCAAGAGAAAGAGACTGTAAAATCTGAAAGCCATAGCAGTTGAATTCTGTCATTTTGTGGACATGTAGTTTGTACAAGACATAGACCATCTCTATGATCATTTCTAACATATAGATCTTTGGAATGACTTAATTTTGCAGTTGATGTTGCTTCCTCCTCCTAAACACTTCACCACTGGTGACAGACATCTTTCCTGAGTACCCCTGAAAGCCTTGCTACTTTGAAAGCTATTGATTAATGAACCTGTCCCCCCTCCTTGGAAACCTTTTCACTAGGTTGCTTGGGAGAGTTGATTTAAATGTCTTCATATTTTTAAGCCCTCTGAAAATCCTTATTCCACTATGTAGACCATATAGAGAAGAGAAATAAAGGTTTCCAGGAACAAGTTTTAAATGGGCATAACTTTTTTGTGGCCTACTCTTTAGAAACTTCCTTTACTAACTGGCCAAAGGCCATGCCTAATATTAGCACAGCCTCCTTTTAAGTCACTTTCCAACAGAGAAAGGCTGGGTGGCTTTGTCTGTTTCCTGAGAAAACAAAACAAAACAAAAAAGTTTCTTTTGAAAGTTTGAGTTTTGACTTAACTTTAATCCCAAAGAAAGTCCCAGAAATTTCCTTTTAGTATGTACAGGATTACTTTTTTTGTGTATATATTTCACTGTATTGATAGTCAGTGGGACAAATGTGTACCTAACACCTCCTGCCACTTGTTGAGGGGAGGCTGTCATACTGTACACGCTATCTCAAGGTCCCCAAAATGGGAACAGTTTGCAACAGTCCAAAGTAACAGAAGGCTGAAAACAAATCAGATGCGCAATGTGAGATCCAGGCTGCTTTTAGCACAGTTATACCTGCCTTCTCCTCCATTAACCAAATAAACACTACCACCCTGCCCAAGGTGATTCCCGAACTTTCTTCTTTTTCCCTGGGAATTCAATACCATTGAGCAAATCCCAGCCTCTGTGATTATGGAGCCTCAACTTCCTTTCCTCTCAAGGATTTAGAGATGTTCAAAAATCTATTTTCCAATAAGTAATTAAGGATTCAGAACATAAGTACCTTGTACAGCACTTCTCGCACCGGTAAAATAGGTTAGTTGGCTTGTCCCTTGGTCAGAAAGTAGGAGTGATCAAAATGTTGACAACACATGAAACACAGCAGTCATCAACCCAAATGGGATATTGGCACAGTACAAACCACAGAATGTTGGTCTTGTCACAAGTAGGGAGCCATCCCCCATGGTTGATCTCCAGGTTACAAGATTCCTCCCTTGTGACCATCTTTCTTAAAAAGAGGGCACAATTCTTTGGGACCTGGGGCTCTTTATTTTAGAGGATTCATTCTTCCTTGTTCAGGAAGTTTATAACTGATAAGGCTGAGACTCTATTTGTAAATTCCAAACATATTTGTCATTTGTAGAATGCCCCCCATTTCCAAGTCAGTCACCAAAGCTTCTACTTTCTAAAGAGTCTCATACCACTCTTGCATTTTTCTCCTCTGACACTTAGCCCAGATGTGCATGTCCTTCTAATCCAGGCCGTACACGCATACAGTGAGGGTTTTCTAAGCACAAATGTGACTGCATCACTTCAGCATGCTTAAAATACTTAAATGCTGCTCTGAAGGACAAAAGCCTCTAATACTTTCAGGTACTTTGTGATATTCCCCCACAATCCTCCCTTGCTCCGCAATCAAAGGCCAATGGTCTAACCAAGTCCAACTATTCCAAGTTCCCTGAAGGCATAGCTCTTCTCATCCCTCTGCATGGGCTGCTCCCCTAACAGGGAATGTGGGCTAGAGGTCTTACCTGGCCTCTCTAGGACTGCATCCTTTCCCATATCACCCTAAGATGTTTATTGAGGTATTCTTTACAATCAGCACCCTATATCTTTGTCCCCTCACCCCACTAAGTGGCAAGACCCCAAAGAGCGGCAACCTTTAGGGCTTTAGGAGTAGATTAGACACTCACTTTTGGATTGAGTGGATTAGTACAGAGAACTTGGTGCAGGGTTTTAGGAAAATATTTATTACCTAGGTTATAAATTTGTTTAATTCACTTAGTCTCTATTAGGTTGAAACAGAAGATAATCATTTTTATAAGTCATGAATGACAAAATATCAGCCATTTCATATAGTTCAACCTAACAGAAACCAAAATTTCCTCTCCTGAAATGCAGCTCTTGGTCCTCACCTGCCAGGTCCCCTGGGTGGGAGTTTCACGTCATAGTTAAAAACCTGGATGGCAAACTCAGAACTGGGTTAGATTTCCAACTCAGGTAACCAGCTGGGTGTGGCCTTACACAAATTACTTGCCTTTCTGGGGCCTCGATTTGCTCATCTATAAAAAATAGGGAAAACAGCAAGCTCTTCTCTATAGAGAGGTGGTGAGAATAATTTGCATGAAGAGCTGAGTTCCCAGTAAACACTTTCTAAGTGGCAGTTATTGTGAGGAAATACGGTATCATATATGGCTCACTTTGCCAAATGCTCTAGTGTTAATTGCTCTGTGTACAGCTTAACAATACAACTCATTGCAAAGACTGTGTTGTTGATGAACACGGTCTTTAGATCCCAAATACCTTCATCATTTAAAAGCCTCCATTCCCACTCAGTATTGATCAGGGTCCTGGGTAGATGTGTCTACGCATTGTTTCCTTCTCTCTCCTTCCCTCCCGCAGCTAATGTGCTACCCATTAGGACCTCAAATGGTTGGAACAGAATTACTGAAGACCCCAGCACCTGATCCATTCCCTTTCTCAGATTCCCATTAACTCCTGAGAAAGCCAAAGAAGTAATCAAAAAGCAGTATTTGGACTAGTATGTCAAGAGGCTCTTTTACTTGACTCTTGCCTCAAGTTTACCCAGGACAGCAGGTAAACCTTCCCTCGTGCCCACAGTAAGACGTAAGATGGTCATGCTACTTTATGGGGTATACCCTGACTTGGTCTCCCTGTTTACAAGGCCATGGGGAACCCCAAGCTTGGGTCCCCAGACTACTCACCCACTGACTCTGCTTACTACTCCACAGAAAAAGATACCCACGAAGTAATCTGGGCAGGCCAGGCTGGGTCCAGCATCTTAAAGCACATCATCTCATCCAACTTTTCCTGTTTGACTTTCTGACCCTTTAACAAAGGCTCATTGGAATTGGAACATGTGGTTCTCCTCTTGCCGACTTCAGCAATGGCCCGGTGATATCTAGGTCTTCTCTGATTTTGAGGAAAGACAGTCATCTTTCTGAAGGAGCTTCACTTTGAAGTTGAATGTGTGGGAAAGAAACATACATTCTCTGAGGTGATTCAAAGCCCAAGTGCAGGGGAACCACAGTGCCAGCTAGCTTGTCTTTCTGTCCTGGGCTTCCTCTTGCTGGTTCTGACTTTGTCTAGGCTCCTGGTCTTTTTTTTTTTTTTTTTTTTTTTTTTGACAGACAGAGATCCAAGTGCGCAGAGAGGCAGGCAGAGAGAGAGGGAGAAGCATGCTCCCCGCCAAGCAGAGAGCCCGATGTGGGGCTCGATCCCAGGACCCTAGGATCATGACCTGATCTGAAGGCAGAGGCTCTAACCCACTGAGCCACCCAGGTGCCCCTAGGCACCTGTTCTGATAACTGGTCTGCACATGGTGAAGGCAAACAGGCCCAACCTGTTCCCAGGTCTGGATCATTTGCTAGCACGGTCTGGATCTTTTGCCTGACAGCACAGGTCTAACAGTGAACACCTGCCTAGCTCCCACCAGCCCTCCCAAGGACCATGGGCTCCATCTTGAATCCCAACCAGATTCTGGGTCTCTTTTGAAAAGAACTGTTTGCTATGTGACATGCTACAGCATAAGAAACGGCTGGTGCTCACCACCGGAGGCAAGAGAATAAACCGCCCCAAGATGGGGGACAAAAGGTGAGAGGAAAAGTGAGGAGGAAAGAGGGAAAAAGAATATCCAGGAAAAAAAAAAAAAGTGAGCTGAGTAAGAGCCATCCAGTAGTTAGCTCTTCTGCCTCAGAGAGTTTTGAGGAATGAACCACAACTCCATTTTACCCACATGACCACTGGAGAAATCCCAGGGCTTTGAGTGGGTGAGAGAGATGGAGAGCACATGTGCGTGCATCCACGTCAGGAGTTAACAGAAAAGTACACTAAGCATTCCTTCTCGGCTATTTATTTTTAACACAGGGTGTGCACCTGTGAACCAGCAAAGACACTCCCAGTTACTGCCCTAAAAAAATGTCTGCTTGTTTCCACATCCTTGCTTCCTTTTTCACTTTGCCAAAATGCAGACCTTTGAGGAATGGGTCTTCAGCCTGATCTCAACCACTGTGACACCACGGTCTACAACTGGTGTCCCTGGAGTTGTGCCTGAAGAGTCCCAGCTATACATGGTAACCCTACACTTGATGCCATGATTTCTGCCCCACATGAGAACCTTCTCTTGACTGGGTCAGTTTTCTGGGTCTCATCAGAAAGCATACAATTTAGGTCCTCCATCCTTTGCCAAAATCTTGTTAAAATATGAATTTACCACACAACCTCTCTTGGGTTTTTTTTTTTTTTTAATTAACATATAATGTGTTATTTGTTTCAGGGGTGCAGGTCTGTGATTCATCAGTCTTACATAATACACAGCACTCACCATAGCACATACCCTCCCCAGTGTCCACCACCCAGCCACCCTACCCCTCCCTGCTCCCTCCACTCCTGCTTCTATCACTATTTCTCCTGGAAGGCTTTGCTTCCTGTAGCATTCCATCTCTTACCTCCACCACTGGTAATCCACTGAGATGTAAGTATGCTAATAATAATGGTGCTGAGGGCTTTATAGGTATTATCTAATTCTCACACTCTGTGGTGCTGCTAACTCTAGAATTCTATTTCTAGCAGTAGGACAGAAAAGAGGTCTCGGAAAGCCTCTTAATGCAAAACACGTAGAAATGATTTATGAAGTATAACAAGCAGACTTGTCAATACAAATCTGAGCTAGTGAGAAACAGAAGAGATTCCCCCGGAGTGAAAACAACAAAGAAACTGAAGGCTGGGGTGATCACCAAGATTCAACAGCTTTGGCTACCCTGTGGCATTGGCTGGTCTCCCCAGACGATGGGTGTGGGCTTTAATAGTCATTTTGGGAAAGGAGGACTAAGTCTTAAGCTCACTCCAGGTAGAGAGTTGGAACTTAAATGTCTGTATTAGAAAGAAGGTAAAAAAAAATCCATCATCTAAGCACTCCTGTTGAGAAATTCGATAAAGAATTGCAAATGAAATCCAAAGAAAGTGGAATAAAGGTCATAAAAGGCAGAAACTAACCATACCAAACATGCATGCCACCTAAAGCACGTTGAAGACGTCTGTCAGTGGAAAGAGGGAATTAGACAAAAATACTGTCCACTGGCAGAGGAAGACTGCAAAGAAACTTGCCTAATTTGGGCTGGTTCTGGATTAAGGACCGAAAGACTCTTAGAATTCATAAGCACGGCCTCCACTGGCTCAGGTCAGATCAAGTAAACAATAAATGAATAAATAAGCATAGACAAAGTTCCTGGTTGACAAGTCCCCTAGAGTAACCAGCAGAAGCAAAAGCAAGGCCTCTGACACAGGACATGCCTCCAAACATGTCGCATGTACTCACCAGCCGGGGAAAGAGAGCCCAAAAGCTGTCATATTCAGTCACCATTCCAGTCCTCCGGGCCCACCTCCACTGCCATCCTTGAAAGCACTGATTCTCCAAGCGTGCTGCCGGGACCAACGCATCAGCATCACCTGGAGCTTGTTAGATGTGCAAATCATTGGCCCCAGCCCCGACCCCCTGGCTCAGGAACTCCAGGACCAGAGCCCAGCAGTGTGCGTTTAACAAGATTCCCAGGTGATCTTGATGCACTCAGTTTGAGAAATTTATACCCATTTTCCCTCCCAGAGACTGCCATTGAGACAAACATATTCAGCCAAGAGAACTATTGCTCTTGATCTTATGTGTAACTTACCTACCAAATCTTAATAAATACCTACCAAACCTTAACAAATATAATTTTTAAAACACCAAACAGAATTTTTATTTTTATTTTTTTTTAAGATTTTATTTATTTATTTGACAGAGAGAGAACACAAGTAGGCAGAGCAGCAGGTGGGCTGGTGGGGGGGGGAGCTGAGCAGGGAGCCCAATGTGGGACTCGATCCGAGGACCCTGAGATCATGACCTGAGCTGAAGGCAGAAGCTTAACCCACTGAGCCACCCAGGTGCCCCCAGAATTTTTATTTTTAAATCACTGAAACACATGAGTCATTCTTCTCATGTTTTTTGTTCCCTTTTTAATTTTAAATCTAGTAGCGTTAACGTACAGTGTTAGTCTTTCCATGTTTTTTATACTATAAAGCAATAGACCTTTAAATATGTAGGGTTTCAGCTTAAAAAATGAAATATTCGCCCATGATTATTTATAATCTATTTATGTAATAATTAGCATACGATTGAGAGATACCAATTACTTTAACATGAATAGAGTAGACATTTACATAAATTATAATGCTAATAATCTTCTATTTTCAGTCTCGAATTTGGGTGTATGTGCTGTGTTTTTACTTGGGTAGAAAGAACCACTGTCTCTTAAGTAAAATGAACATTTGTTCTGTTGCTCTGAATACATGAATAATTTTGAAATTAGGACATTTTGCTTGAGACACAGCTAACTCATCTGGTCACCTCTGATTCTTCACACTCTGAGTTGTTAGTCTTTTAGTTGTTCATAGTGTTTACTTCAACTTCTTGCAGGTCTGAAATGGTGACACCTCTCACTAACCATAAGGATTTTATTTCATAGAGTCTGTGACATCATGTTTTCTATTCTATATTGTTATTTCATCAGAAAACATGTTCCATGAATTCTTCCGAGTCCTATTGGGGAAAAAAAAAAAAAAAAAAAAACAGATGACTTGCTGCTTTAAGAAGGATCTTAGGATACTAGGGGTGTCCTTTGTATTGGTAGAGCTACTACAAACTAGAGTTTATTTGCTCAATTCTAGGAATCTAGAATGGAGGCAGATAGTTTATTTTAAAATAATGAGGCCCCCCAGATATGTTGCCTCTATTTCAAACTTTCTGACTATATAATCAGTGATCAGAATGGTCCTTTTCTTTTTTTAAGATTTTATTTATTCATTTGAGAGACACAGAGTACAAGTGGGGAGCAGAGGGAGAGGGATCCTCCCTGAGCAGAGAGCCAGATGCGGGGCTCGATCCCAGGACCCCAGGATCACAACCTGAGCTAAAGGCAGACACTTAAATGACTGAGCCACTCGGGTGGCCCAGAATGGTTTTGTATACCATCTGCTTTCATTCCTTCCACTATGCATGGGGGAAGGGTCTATTGGCACATGGGCAATATACGGAAGGGCAAAGCAGTTCTGAGCACTGCCACAGCTGGAACAAATATGGCAGGCATGCTTCCTGCTCTGCCCAAGCAGTCCTTGTTGGGGACTGAGTTTCAACCTGAGTCTCCTCCCCTCGCATCTCTTGTTCCTTCAAACTAATCCGTTGGCTGCCTCGAGTGTGTGTTATCTGTTCTCCCTTAGTCAGGCAAATTCTGGCCCCTGTCATTCCATCGCAACAGAGAGAAGGATGAGTCCATCCCAGAGAAGAGCTCCGCCTCTACTACACACCCCATATACCTCTCACCAGTATCAACATCTACTTCATTTCCTTTTCCTTATCCCCAATATTCACAGCCTCACCAAAACACCTGTGGTTCATGGACCTCATCAACCCCAGCATTATCACGATCTGCAATGCCACCACAGTTTTCCACTTGCTAGGGAGTGGTGTGATATGTTGCCCAAGGGAAAAGAGCTCTGAAGTGACGCTGAAATACTTTCATATTACGGCTATAGCTCTCCACATGTGTGAGAGCTTGGAAAAGTGCCTTCCCTTGAATGTCCTTCCTTGTCTGAAATAAATGGGGATAATACCTTCCTCATATGGTTTTTGCAAAGATTAAATAAAGTACATAAAACATCTTACACAGTAGAGACTCAGCACAGGCACTCAACAAATGTTAATTTTTTTTTTTAATATTGTGGGAACTTAATAAACACAGGATCAGTGACTGAATAAACAAATAAATGAACAAAAGGGACTGAATGTTCTTTTTTTTTTTAAAGATTTTATTTATGAGAAAGCGAGAGCAAGAGCGAGGGAAGGGACAGAGGGAGAGGGAGAAACAGACGCTCCGCTGAGCAGAGAGCCCAACAAGGGGCTCAATCCCGAGATTCCAGGGTCATGACCTGAGCCAAAGGCAGATCTTAACTCACTGAGCCACTCAAACACCCCAGAACCAGATGTTCTTTTTTTTTTTTTTTTTTAAGATTTTGTTTACTTATTTGACAGAGATCACAAGTAGGCAGAGAGGCAGGCAGAGAGAGAGAGGAGGAAGCAGGCTCCCTGCAGAGCAGAGAGCCTGATGTGGGGCTCGATCCCAGGACCCTGGGATCATGACCTGAGCCGAAGGCAGAGGCTTTAACCCACTGAGCCACCCATGTGCCCCAGAATTAGATGTTCTTAAAAAGCATTTCATCAAGGGGAAAGGTTGTCAAAACTTAAGTTATTGTTGTTAATTAGCAAAAACCTTGCTTCAAGTAAAATCTAATGCAGAAAGTAAGAAAAATCAAGTTGCTTCAATTAAAGCAAGAGTGAGGGTCCTATGGTCCTTTTACTCAGACGGTTTTGTTCTCTTCATTGCATACCAGGTCAGCTTTGCCCTGAAACTCCAAAAAGCGCAGTGTGAAACCCACAGGACTAGGCTATAGTCTCTAAACTAAATTTTATTGTATCCTTAATCTGGATTCCACACATTTTTTGTTCTATTTTCTCTTTGTTAATAATCTAAATGAAATCTCTTTCATTACATCTTCTAACTTGTATTGTTGTTGATACACAGGAAAGCTGCCTTTGTAGATAAGTAAATTCTCTTAAAAATTCTTCAAATGTTTCAGTTTATTCTCCTGGGGTTTTCCAAGTACATAATCATATTGCTTATGAGTAATAATATTTCTCTCCGTCTGGCCAATATTTTTACCTCGCATTTGTTTCATGTTTTAGAGGATCCACCATAACCTCCAAAATAATGTTATATAAAAATGGTCATGATACGCATCCTACTTTAGTCCTTGATTTCAATTAGCTTTCTTGTACACAAGTTATTCTGTACTTTGTTTCTGTAGTCCCAACCCTCTGAGATTCTGAGTTTATTGGTAGGGAAAGATCTCAGGCATCAGTCTTAAAAGCGCCCCAGATGATGCTTATTTCACAGAATTGAGACCTTCAGCCAACTGATTTACCATGGAGTACGATGCTGGCTGCTTATTTGATATAGAATATCCTTGCCATGTTTAGGAAGAATTTGCTGTTCCTAAATGTCCAGGGTTTATTTGTATTTTGTTCATTTGTTTGTTTGTTTTAGTTTAGGAAATGGTGTTGTAATGATCTATTGAGATGACTACATTATACATATATTCTTATCAGATATATTAAAGTGATGGATAAAACATCCTTGTATTCCTAGGTTAAACTCAACTTGGCTGTGGTGGATAACTCCATTATTATTCTGAGTTCAGTTTGCATTTATATTTATAATTTAGAATGATGCCTTTTTTTGTATGAACATGTATATTCATTATTTTGGATATACTTCTAGGAGTAGAGTTGCTGGTTCATGTGAAGAGTCTGTGTGTTTCATTCTTAAAGAAGTTTCCATATTGTTTTCCAAACAAACTTGTTTTAAGAGAGAAACTCAATTTTATATCATACATGTGATCTTGTTTTGTATTTATTTTTCTCTAAAATTAAATCTTTCAGGAATTGTTTGATCAAAAACTTAGGTCTCTTGTTTTTTCCGTGATTTAATTTTGAAATTCATTGGCAAAACTGTTATTATACTTTAAGCCATGATTTAAAGAAAAAAAAACTACCTCAAAACTGTCATTTGATATTAGATAGTGTAAAACCTTTTAAATATTGATTTGTATAAAACTGGGATGACAAGTTTTGAAGTCAATATCTAAAAGGTTCTCAAATTCATTGCATCTGAAAATACTGCAAACATTGCTAAAAATTTCAGCAGCTTTTCTTCATGAATGATTTATACATTAGGAACTCTTTCTGACTTCCAATACTGCTGAGAACGTTAGAAGAAAAACCAAAGGGTCTACTTATAGTGGACAAAATAGACTTTAAAACAAAGACTGTAACACGAGACAAAGAAGGAAACTATATGATCATAAAGGGAACAATCCAACAAGAATATATAACAATTGTACATATTTATGCACCCAATATGGGAGCACCCAAACACACAAAAGAGATAATAACAAACATAGGAACTAATCAATAATAATACAAATAGTAGGGGACTTAAGCAAACCACTTACATCAATGGACAGATCATCTAAACAGAAAATCAACAAGGAAACAATGGCTTTGAATGGCACACTGGACCAGATGGATTTAACAGATATATACAGAACATTCTATCCTAAAGAGAAGAATACACACATTCTTTTAAAGTGCACACAGAACATTCTCCAGAATAGATCAACAAATTCAGGAAGACTGAAGTCATACATGAGAAAAAAATCTGAAAAGACCACAAACACATGGTGGTTACATGTTACTAAACATGGAATGGATCAACTACGAAATAAAAGAAGAAATTTAAAAAGTACATGGAAACAAATGAAAATGAAAACACAATAGTCCAAAACCTTTGGGATGCAACAAAAATGATTGTAAGAGAGAAGTATATAGCAATACAGGTATACCTCAAGAAGCGAGAAAAATCTCAAACAACCTGAACTTACATCTAAAGAGCTAGGAATATAACCACAAATGAAGCCTAAAGCCAGCAGAAGGAAAGAAATAATAAAGATCAAAGCAGAAATAAATGGTATAGAACTAAAAATCCGTTGAACAGATCAATGAAACCAGGAGCTGGCTCTGGCTCAATAAAGTCAATAAAATTGTCAATAAAATTGATAACTCTCTAGTCAGACTCATCAAGAAAAAAAGAGAAAGGACTCAAATAAATAGTATAACAAATGAGAGAGGAGAAATAACAATCAACACTCAGAAATACAATCATTCTAAGAGAATATTGTGAAAAACTATAGCTAGAAGAAATCAATAAATTCCTAGAAATATGTAAACTACCAAACAGAAAGAAACAGAAAATTTGAACAGACTGATAACCAGGAAAAAAAAGTCAGTATTCAAAAACTCCCAACAAATTAAAGTCCAGGACCAGGTGGCATCACAGGTGAATTCTACCAAACATTTGAAGAAGAGTTAATACTTATTCTTCTCAAACTATTCCAAAAAACAGAAAACTTCCAAATTTATCCTATGAAACCAGCATTCCCAAGACCAAAACACCACTAATTTTAGTATATGTGCTGCCGAAGCGAGCACCCAAAACACCACTAAATAATGAAGCAGCAGAAAGACAAATTAAGAAAACGATCCCATTTACAATTGCACCAAAAATAATAAAATATCGAGAGATAAACCTAATCAAAGAGGTGAAAGACCTGTACTCTTGAAAACTATGAAACAAAGATGAAAGAAACATTTATAAAAAAAAATGTAAAAACATTCCATGATCATGGATTGAAAGGACAAATATTGGTAAAATGTCCCTACTACCCAAGGCAACTTACCCATTTATGCAACCCGTAACAAAATACCAACAGCATTTTTCACAGAACTAGAACAAACAATCCTGAAATTTGTATGGAGCCACAAAAGACCCTAAATAGCCAAAACAATCTTGAAAAAGAAAAGAAAAGCTGGAGGCATCACCATTCCAAACTTCAAGTTATACTGCAAAGCTATAGTAATCAAAACTGCACACTACTGGCACAAAATGGAACAGAATAAAAAACCCAGAAATGAACCCACAAAATGGCCAACTAATCTTCCACAAAGCAGGAAAGAACATCCAAGGGGAAAAGACAGTCTCTTCAACAAATGGTGTTGAGAAAACTGGATAGCAACCTGCAAAAGAATGAAACTGGACCACTTTATTACACCATACAAACAAAACAAATTCAAAATCGATTAAACACCGAAATGTGAGACCTGAAACCATAAAAACCCCAGGAGCGAACACAGGCAGTAGCTTCTCTGACTGACATTGGCTGAAACAACTTTTTTCTAGATACGTCTCCTGAGGCAAGAGAAACAAAAGCAAAAATAAACTACTGGAACGACATCGAAATAAAAAGCTTCTGCACAAGAAGGAAACAATCAACAAAACTAAAAGGCAACCTGCAAAATAGGAGAAGATATTTACAAATAAAAATCCAGTAAAGGATGAGTATCCAAAAAATATAAAGAACTTACAACACCCCCAAAATAAATAATCCAATTAGAAATGGGCACAGATATCTCTCTAATGAAGACCAACAAATACATGAAAAAATATTCATCATCACTTAACATCAGGAAAATGCAAATCAAAATTACAATGAGATATCACCTCACACCAGTCAGAATGGGTAAAATCAACAACAGAAGAAACAACAGTTGGTGGCGAGGAGCATGGAGAAAAAGAACACCTGCACTTTCATGGGAATGCAAACCAGTGCTGACTGTGGAAAACATATAGAGGTTCTCAAAAAGCTAAAAATTCAGCTACCCTATGATCCAGCAGTCGCACAACTGGGAATTTACCCAAATACAAAAATACTAATTCAAAGGGATAGATGCATCCCTACGTTTATAGCAGCTTTATGTACAATAGCCAAGATAATGGAAGTGTCTATTGATTGATGAATGGATAAAGAAGTTATGGGATGTATCTATATTGCAATATTACTTAGTCATAATCAAAAAAAAAGAAATCTTGCCATTTGCAAGGACTTGGATAGAGCTAGGGAGCATAATGCTAAGCAAAATAAGCCAGTCACAGAAAGACAAATACCAGATGATTTCACTCATATGTGGAATTTGAAAAACAAAATAAATGAGCAAAGGGGGAAAACAAGAGAGAGATAAATCAAGAAACAGACTCTTAACTATAGAGAACAAACTAATGTTACCAGCGGGGATGGAAGTAAAGGGTGGTTTCGATAGGTGACCGGGATTAAGAGGTGTACTTGTGATGAACACTGGGTGACATATGGAATTACTGAATCATTATATTGTACACCAAAAGCCAATATAACACTGTATGTGAAAAAAATTTTAATTAAGAAATAAATTTAAAAAAAGAAAAACCAAAGTACACATTAGTACACTTAATTCCTGCATTTTCTGATGCTTTGGGTACCAGGAAATTAAATTTTGTACATACACGTGAGTGTTATCTTTTTATGTATTCTATGCCCCCTTTTACTACTAATAGCAGTAACAATTGCATTATGTTTAAGGGTGTCTGCTATGTTCCAGATACTGTTCTCAACTCTTTATATGATTTCCTGTATCCATTTCTCAGTTCTACACATTTGAGAACTGAAGCAAAAAGCGTTAAAAATTGTCCTCCTACAACTAGAACATGGTGAGACAGGATATAAATGGGCTACACTGGCACTAGAGGACATGTTTTAGGATGCTATTTTGTGCTACCTCTCAATGCCATCACATGTCACCTCTGTGACCTTGGAAGCAGACACGTTCTTAACCTCCGAATTTCTTCAGTTTGCTCATCTGTAAAATGAGGGTAATAGTAATCCCTCCCTCATGGGATGCTTAGGAGAATTATGCAGATTAACTGTGAAACACTCAGAACCACACCTGCCATGAGTAAGAACTAAGTAAGTGTTGATTTAAAAGATCCCAGCCAGGTTCTCTGGTCCCCATTGGCTCTGGTATCAGAGTAATGCTAGTTTTATTATTTATGTATTTATTTTGGTTATGCCAGCTTTAAAAAATGACTCGAGTAGCTTTCATTCTTTTGCTTTTTCTTAAATCAGCTTTAGTCATTTATATTTTCTCCCAAACCATTCATTTTCCATTTTATTGGCATAGGTACATAGGATTTCATTTTTAAATAATAAAAAACCCTTTACTGTTACTACAGTTTACTTTTCTAATTTTCTTTGCTTGAACTTTCTGTTTACAAAAAAAAAAAAAGAAAAAACTAGTCTTAATTTTATTGATTTTGTTTAATTTTATTAATTTTAATTAATTTTTTAAAATTAATTTTATTGATTTTTTTGTTCAAAAAAAAGTCCTTGTGTTTATAGAAAGCATTTAACACCTTAAATTTGACTGTGTACAACTTTGATCATATCCAACAATTTTTTACTGATGCAATTCCTAATCAACCTGTCTTTTGGGTGTTATCCCAGTCATTTCATTCAGAGTGCACTCTTTTCTGAGTCTCATTTGTTGCCTGCCCAATTGCTCCTCTCATTTCTCTTCTAAGACTCTTGATTCAGTTTATCTATTTCCAACATATGGGGATTGTTGTTGTTATTTAAAGACTATATTTATTTATTTGACTAGAGAGAGAGAGCAAGCACAAGTAGGCAGAGCGGCAGGCGGAGGGAGAGGGAGAAGCAGACTTGCCACTGAACAGAGAGCCTGACGCGGAACTCAATCCCAGGACCCTGAGATCATGACCTAAACCAAAGGCAGATGCTTAACCCACGGAGCCACCCAGGCGTCCCCCAACATATGGGGGCTGTATGTAACTGCAAAGAGGGAAGGAAGATTAGATTTTTGTGAGTCTTCCTCATCCAGTTACATGATCCACGCTTGCAAAGTGACCACTGATAGTTCTCCCATACAAACAAGAAGTAATTATAAATATGATAAAAGAACTGGGGCCCTTTGCCCTAACAGAGGGAAAGGAAGTGGGAGGAGAAGGGAAGGAAGGAACGGATGGACAGAGGAAGGAAGGAGAGAAGGGACGGAGGGAGGAAGCAAGGAATAAACTTAACAAGGAACATGCAAGAAATACATGAACACTTTCAGAAAACTTTAAAACTCTTCTGATAGGAATTTTTTTTTAAAAAAACAGCTTGAATACAAACATAGAGCTATGCCTTGTACTGGAAAAGGAAAAGTTGATATTGTAAGAATGCTAATTACCTCTAAATTAATATGTTAATTTGCTGCAACCCCAATAAAATACTGATTTTTTAAAAATCACAGCAGCTAGTTCTAAGATTATTGTGTAAATACCAGAATTCGAGTTTAGCCAGAAAAACGTTTCTGAAAAGGAAGCATAAGAATTAAGTAAATTCTACCAAATAGTAAAGTATGTTATAAAGCAAATGTGGTTAAGCTAAATGAATCATGACAGAGTATCCAGAACTAGACTCAAAGGCATATGCAAATTGAGTATATAATCAAGGCAACATCTCAGATAATAATAATAATGATATTATTCATAAAGTTATATTTTTCTTTAAATGTTTTAATTTTTATTACTGTTATATACTTATTATTCGTTATAATATTTGTTATAAATGGTATTCATGTTTTTTATAAGAACAAAATCTGTAAAATACTAGGAAAAACAGGGAAGTTATTTTTATATTCTGGGTTTGGAAAGGCCTTTTTAGTGTTTACTGACCATTTGTTGCTAAGAAATTTTTCAGCACTCTAAATATATTTATTTAATCCTCACAC
The DNA here is from genome assembly GCF_964662115.1 of Mustela nivalis. Lineage (NCBI taxonomy): Eukaryota > Metazoa > Chordata > Mammalia > Carnivora > Mustelidae > Mustela > Mustela nivalis. The sequence goes on from NC_139031.1 coordinate 86,268,507, forward strand.
TATGTTATAATGTCCATTTGGCAGAAGAGAAAGCAAAGCACAAAAAAGTGAAGGAAACTTGGCTTTTGTCCCTATAGCTCAAGCTGGAAGTACAGAGTCATAGTTTTACTCCTAGAACTTGCGCTCTCAACCATTATGATAACAAGTGACAACCCCCCCCCCACACACACACACACCCCTACCCCACCAGGAAAAAAAAAAAAGAAACAAAGATGGAGCCTAGTGGCGGGCCCTGGGCCCAATTTCCCTTTGGCTTGAAAACATAGGCAGTATCTGACTGCCTGTGTTCACAGATGGGCCATTGTTAGCACAGGTATAAAAATGTCTTGGCATTATTGTCTAACAGGTAGCAGGATGGTTCTAGGGAGACAGAACTTGTGCCCACCACCAAGTGAGAAGCAGGTGATATGATGTGTGAAAGACAGTCTTGTAGCCTGGACCTGGCAGGACCTTCACTCTGGAAATACAAAATGCCATTGTAAATGACCTATGTGTTTCCTCCTAAGAGGAAGAGAAAGCTGAGGAGGCAAGCTTACCCAACATCTGCAAGTGGGATGGCTCCTCCTAAGCTTTGTTTAAAATGTGTCTATTGTGTGGATCAAAGTAAACTACAACTGACTTATGGAGGATTTGTGTGTCAGAGGGCTCATCTCTGTCAACCTTCCAACCCAGTAGTCTGCAGAATGACTTCAAATCTTTCCACACTGCCTATCCCAAGTTATACTCCAGATGGAGAAAATGTTTTTATATAAGTCAATCTATAAAGCCCTAGGAGGAAGATGAGGGAATTGTTTTATAACCCAGAATGGGAAAGATCTTTCTAAAATAGGGACAGTAAGGACGCTTGGGTGGCTCAGTCGATTAAACGTCTGCCTTGGGGCGCCTGGGTGGCTCAGTGGGTTAGGCCTCTGCCTTGGGCCCAGGTCATGATCCCAGAATTCTGGGATCGAGCCCCACATCGGGCTCTCTGCTCAGCAGGGAGCCTGCTTCCCTTCCTCTCTCTCTGTCTGCTTGTGATCTCTGTCTGTCAAATAAATAAATAAAATCTTTAAAAAAAAAAAAAGTCTGCCTTGATCCCAGGGCCCTGGTATGGAGACCCTGCATCAGGCTCCTTGCTCAGAAGGGAGCCTGCTTCTCCCTCTGCTTCTGCTCCCTCTGCTTGTGCTCTCTCTCTCTGACAAACAAATAAATAAAATCTTAAATAAGTAAGTAAATAAGTAAATAAATAAAATAGGGACATGAAGGGGCATTAGGGTGACTCAGTCCATTAAGTGTCCAACTCTTGGTTTCAGCTCACGCCATGATCTCAGGGTCCTAAGATTGAGCCCCCTGTCAGGCTCTGCACTCAGCAGGAAGTCTGCTTAAGGATTCTCTCTCCCCCCTCCCTCTGCCCACCCCAACTCACACACACGTGCACATTCTCTCTCTCTCTAAAATAAATAAATAAATAAATCTTTAAAAATAACATTATCTTAAAAATCTAAAAAATAACATTAAACTCAGATACTACAATGGTAGAGAAGGATCATTTTTACTATATTAAAATTTTAAAAGTTTTGTATATAAAAATAAAGTCAGAAAGCAAATGAAAATCAGGGAAAACATTTGCACAGCCATAGCAGACAAAAGGCGAATTTCCATAACACCTTGATTGCTTTTTTAAAAAAGATACACCACAAAACAAAAACCCAACAGAATGAACAGAGGACACAAAAATGCAGTTCACCCAAAAATAAATACAAATGCTTTTTTTTAAAAAGGTAAAGATGCATATTTCTAAAAAATGTAAAGATGTACAACCTCATAATATTAGAAGGCAATTTAAAATAAAAATGAAATACACTATTCATCTATTAGACAAAAATATTTGTAATGCACAGTATTAATAAGGGATGAGGGAAAAGAAATTTTGGGCATTTAATAGGCTAACTGGCATATCTTCTTTGGAGGACAATTAAACATGATAATGGTAATAGTAATACTAACAACTTACATGTACTGAATGTTTGCTACATTGGGCAGACCCTAGTCTAAATTTCAGATATTTTCATTTAGTTATTCCTCATACCAACCAAATGAAGTACTTTCTTTAATTACCCCTATGAGAAAACTGAGGCACAAGAAGAAACTTGCTCAAGGTCACATATGTAGTGAATGTTGTAGCTGGATTCAAACTCAGTCTGGAAAAGTCATTTTAATTATCATGCATTCGTTAGGACTAGGTTTGACTGCACACAGACAAGAAAATAACTATGATTTAAACAAGGTTGAAGTGTATTTCTCTCCCAAGTAAATGAAATCTGGAGGTGTGTAGTTCAGGAATGCTAGGGCAACTATATTCTGTGAAGTGCTCAGAAATCTAGTTCCTTCCAGTTCTCCCTCTACTCACCATTCAAAGGGTGTAGCCCTAGAGCTCCTGCTCCAAAGCAGCATGTAAATTACATCAAAGAATAAATAACAAAGGAGGAAGGCAGGAAGGCAGCATCAGCTATCTCTCAAATTCTCAGAAGCGGCCACCGGACACTTCCTCTCATTATTGCTTTGGCTGCAAGGGGAGCTGGGAAATGTAGTCCTAATTCTGAGTAGCCATACTCACAATATGAAAGGAACTCACAGAACTCCTGAAAGGAAGGGGATGGTGGAATGGATGTGGAGGAGGGTCTTTCCTTCCTGCTGACACCAGATCTTCCTTGAATTACCATGGAGGTATCTCCAGATAAACTCATCGTAAGTTGAAAATATTCGAAGTCAATATGTCTATGTACCTAACGCACCACACATCCCAGCTTAGCCTAGCCCATCTTCTGTGTTCTCAGAACAGCTGCATTAGCTAGGGCTTGAGAGACATCATCTACCACAAACCCTATGTTACATTACAGTGGAACAGTCTCACGTATTTCTCGTGGAGTATTGGAATGGCTGTCTGGGTACAGAATGGTTATAAGCATACAGGTTGTTCTCACGATCGTGCGGCTGACGGGGAGCTGTGGAGGGCTACTCTGCCCCACATCGCAGGAGAGTACCACACCTCCTATCACTAGCACTTAGATAAAAATCCAAAGTACAGTTTCTGCTCAATGCTACCATTTTCACACCATTGTAAAGTCCAATCACCGTAAGGCGAGGAAGCTTAAGTCAGGGACTGGTTATTCTCCATTTAGCCATCCAGCTGTGTCTCTGGGCTTACTCTGCCTGCCTGTACCCTGTGATCTGACCTTGTTGGACTGCACCACTTGGGCGTCCTTGTCCTCTGGCTTCCACTTGTAGTTGGCAGAGGTACCAGCAGGTAGCCAGAGAGCAAGAGGAGAGAGCAGTCAGGATGTTTACTCTGAAGGCTGCAGTTTGGGCAGTGGCCGCATTCCTTGGTCCGTGGCCACATCTTCTGTTGGGTGGCCTTTCTCACAGCGGTGGGCTAACTGGCTTCTAGTAATACTGCTCCTTCCCTTATCCCCCTGGGCCTAGGGGAGGTGAAGACTTCTCTTGCTAGTCCCCAAGGACTCAACTATTTATTGTGGGATCCATTAACCCTGCCAGAACCTGTGTTCCTAGTTATTCCAGTAAACTCTTTTCAAGTAAGCTTTTAGAGACACCATCTGCTTTTGCTGGACTCTGGCAGACATACAGATGTACAAGGATTTTCACTGCAGCATTCTTAAAATAGCAACAGACTAGAAAAAATTAAACAGGCATCAACAGGGGACTAATTAAATACCTATAATGCAGTCAGAGTAGAAATATCATGAAGTATATTTAAAATATAATGCCTCAAAAAAATAAAATATAATGCCTCACTATACTACCCATTTAAATTTTTAAAAAGGTAGATCTCATGTTAGGTGTTCTTACGACCACAAAAAATATGTCTCCATAAACTTAAATGGAAAGCCCTTGACAGGATGCTGCCAACTATGTTTAAAATACAAATATAAATATATAATTAGATTTCCATTTAGGTAGATAGATTTTCAGGTGAAATAGTTATATTAATATGTGCTATATATATAATAAGCATTTATATACTTAAAGGTTCTGGGGAAAAAAAACTAGAAACTGATAATAGTGGTTACTGCTGGGGAAGAATAATAGAGGCCTGGGGTAGGACACACATTTACTTTCAATGAATACCCTTGGATGAATTTTTACCATGTATATATTACCTTTTAAAAACTAGTTAGGAGGGCACCTGGGTGACTTAGTGGGTTAAGCATCTATCTGCCTTTGGCTCAGGTCATGATCTCTGGGTCCTGGAATGGAGCCCTGCATCAGGTTCTCTACTTAGCAGGGAGCCTGCTTCTCCCTCTCCCTCTGCCTCTCCCCTTGCTTGTGCATTTGCTCGCTCTCTCTGTCAAATAAATGAATAAAAATCTTTAAAAAAAATACTAGTTAAGGGTTAAGGGACGCCTGGGTGGCTCAGTTGGTTGGACGACTGCCTTCAGCTCAGGTCATGATCCTGGAGTCCCAGGATCGAGTCCCACTTGGGCTCCCAGCTCCATGGGGAGTCTGCTTCTCTCTCTGACCTTCTCCTCGTTCATGCTCTCTCTCACTGTCTCTCTCTCAAGTAAATAAATAAAATCTTAAAAAAAAATACTAGTTAAGGAAAAAAGATTGTTTTCCTCAAGATACAGATAGGGAAGTATACAAATGAGACAACAGCGTTCCTTTGATAGGTCAATAATGTAATTTGGATTCCAACTTCCTCTTCTCCCCACTCTGTCCTCCCTTTATCTTCTCCCCTCATACAAGGCCACTAAACCCTCCTTTCTCAGAAAGGTAGCACCTTATCCCCCCTGAGGCTACTGTGGTTCCTGCCCCCAACCCCATGGGGTTACTACACTCACTGCACTTGAGCTGCATCATGATCTAGAATCTTCTTCCATACCTAAAGTTCTTATACTAACCTTTCAAAGTCTGTCATCTTAGGAAATTAAACTACCTTTCAGGTTTCTGCAAAAAGATCTTACTCTCTTGGCTTACAACTTGTGGAACATGGTGAATTCTCCCAGGATTGACCAAAAGGACCATCCAGTTGAATTCAAACACTCTAGTTGCACTCTGGGTTGAATTAAAAATACCAGGCTCCTTATTGAGTCTTTTGCCTTTGGATCTCATCCCTTCCTTCATTTGTCAATTTAGCATCAATTTATGAAGTATCTACTTGGTTCTAAAACTGTAGGAGGTGTTGGAAATTAAGAAATGAATGAGCCCCGTCCTCAGAAATATTAAGTCTTATGGTGGGGACATGCACGTGTAAGAGGTGTCAACTGAAATGAATACAGAGATGAGAGAGCACGGAGAGTGGTAGATGGTAACTGGAATTTCTAAGTATGGGAAATGGGGGCTGGTAACAAAAGGTGAGCAGGGGTGCCTTAGGAAGACAAGTGAAAGGGAGGGGCACATAAAGCATGAGAAGCGATGTAACTCCAAGCAGGACACTTAAGGTAACTTAAAACTGTTGATGGAAGATTAAAATGGGGAGTTAACCTGTCAAGGTCATTGGTGTCATCATCACCCTGGAAAGAATGAAAGGGAAAGGTGAAGGAATGAGTCAAGAGTGTCTGTTACATCAACAGACACATTGAAGATGCTCAGTATCACTAATCAGCAGAGAAATTTGAATCAAAACCACAATGAGAGGTCACCTCACACCTGTTAGAATGGCTGGTATCAAGAAGACAAGAAATAACAAGTGCTGGGGAGGATGAGGAGGAAAAAGAAAACACTCATACGGTGTTGGTGGGAATGTAAATTGGTGCAGCCGCTCTGGAAAACCATCCGGAGGTTCCCCAGAAAATTAAAAACAGAAATGCCAGATGACCCAGTGATTATGATCCAGTAAATACCCATGTATTTACCCAAAGAAAAGGAAAACAGTAAGTTGGGGAAAAAAAAAAAAGGCCCTCCTGTGTTTACTGCTGCATTAGTTAACAATAGCTGAGATACAGAAGCAACCTAAGTTTCCGTCGATAGATGAATAAAGAAGTGTAGTATACATATAGAATACTACTTACCCATAAAAAAGAAAAAATCTTGCCATTTACAGCAACAGGGATGGGCCTAGAGGGTATTATGCTAAGTGAAATAAATCAGAGAAAGATAAATACCATATAATTTCACTTGTATGTGGAATCTAAACAAATAAAGAAACAGACTCTTAAATACAGAGATCAAACTGGATGTTGCCAGAGGGGTGGTAGATATAAGACGTGCAAAACAGGGAAAGGGGATTAAGCGGTACAAACTTCCAGTTATAAAATAAATAACTCACAGCGATGCAAAGTACAGCGTAGGGCATGTAGTCAATATTGTAAATAACACGCTATGGTGACAGACGGCAACCACACTTACGTGAGCACTGAGTAACGTATAAAATTGTCAAATCTCTATGTCAGACACCTGAAACTAATATAACACTGTATGTTATGGTTAAACAATAAAGTAAAAATCAAAGAACAGTGTCTATTATAGTTGTTATTCAAGAAAGAGAAAAAGAGAATAGGTTAAATGTTTGCTGGTTCTTTTGGATTGCATTAAAATGTGCTCATATTAAGATGCTGCATCAAGGAGGGCCTGGATGGTTCAGTTGGTTTAGTGACTGCCTTTAGCCCAGGTCATGATCCCGGGATCCTGGGAGTGAGACCCACATCAGGCTCCCGGCTCAGCAGGAGCCTGCTTCTCCCTCTGCTTCTTCCCCATTTGTTCTCTCTCCCTCTCTCTCTCACTCTCCCAAATAAATAAATAAAATATATTTTTTTAAAAAAGGTGCTGAATCAAAATATTCTTGTACCTATGGGGTGCGGAAAGACATCTAGGTATAAAACAATAGGGCATATCAAAGAAATTGCTGATAGTTGATCATGCAAAAGCCTAAGAGCATGAACAAATGGCCAGGGACCAGTAAGGATGCAAAGGTGGGGCCAGGGCTGGATGGGAGAAGCCTTTCCTATCAGGGCGGAGTGTGGGGAAGCCACGGCTTAACCAGGAAGTGACATAGTAAGTTGCCCATGATAGAAAGATCCCTCTTTCTAAGAGGAGTACAGATGTGAGGTCAATCGTGGGACTATCACACTGATGCTAAACAAATATGGAGAGGGACCGGCAGACAAGAAATGTTGATGCTGTAGAGTCATCAGAAGTTAGTTACTAGTTGAATCATGAAGAAGAGGGAGCAAGAAGAATTACAGTAGGATAAAGAATTAAAAAAGGAGAAGGAAATTGGGGTACAATGTGTTAGTTTTTTTGTTGGATGGCCCCATAGCAAAGTCTAGGACACCGTCGAGAATAAGAACAATTCCATTTCCTATTTTTACTTATACCCTCTTCCTATATTTCAATGTCACTATCCCCTGCCCTCTAATCCATGATGGTCCAGTCTCCTTCCCACTCCAAATTTTCCTAATTAACACCCCCTCTCACTCTTTAAGGATTAGCTCAAGCCACCACCCCATCTGAAACATCCCTCGTTTCATTTATCTCTTTCCTCTGAAGGCTGAGGTAGGTGGCTTTTCTCCTCACACTCTTACAATGCTCCATGCATATGTGGATCATTGCACCATAATATCTGTCTCCCCTATATGATTTTAAGCATCTTGTGGGTAAGGTTGAGATCTTCTTCATCTCTAATATCCTCAGCAGACAGCACAGTGCTTGTGAGGAGGCATGTGGCTCTCAGTGATCACTGAATGAGTGAATGAATTGAGAGTGGGGAAAAGGAAAGAAAAAATTTTCTCAGACTGAGGTTGAGAAATATTGGAGCATGTTGAAGGCTGTGGTTATAGGGGACTGAGTGAAAGTTTGAAGGTGTCTATAATTTAAGTTCTAGCTGTAAAATATCTAAGAGTCAGTTCCCAAGAGGGGACACCTGGGTGGCTCAGTCGTTTGAGTGTCTGCCTGCGGCTCAGGTCATGATTGCAGGGTCCTGGGATCAGCTCTGTGTGGGGCTCCCTGTTAAGTGGGGATCCTCCTTCTCCTTCTCCTTCTGCCACTCTCCCTGCTTGTACTCTCTTTCTCTCTCTCTCAAATAAGTAATAAATAAATAAATAAATAAATAAATGCCTTTTAAAAAGTCATTTCTCAAGAAAAGGTGAAAAAGATGGGTTGCAGAAAATGATGGAGGTTTGGGATAGCTGCTTGGGGAGTGGAAGATCCCTTTAAGACTGGCAAGGTGACTTTAAGACCCACTGGGAGGTGACCAGACCGCTTTAAGACTGGCAAGGAGCCCTAAGGGTCACCTAACATCACAACCTTAATGTTATAGTGAGTAAAGCCAATAAAGCAGCTCCATAAGCTGAGTGTGAGAGAGGAGGGGCTAAAAAGCGGGGGACTCAACCAAGCTTCAAGGAGCAAGAGAGCAGGAGAGATGCAGCAGAGGACAAAGAGATTCCGACACAAAGTGACACACTGTGGGCTGTATACTGGATAAGGAAGGGAAGTAGAGCCAGTAGGGACAACAGACAAGGAAACGAGAGTGAGAGGGTAGGGACCACAAGTGTCCATCAGGCTGAAGAAGAGAAGTTGTGGGGTTGAGGGGTGGGACACCTGGCCAGGGGAGGCTGTTTGGAGAGATTAGCATGTCAAGTTTGCGATTCCAGCATGAGACATCTGGGTGACAGCAGAGCCCAGAGCACAGCTACGGAAGGTAGCTGCTAAAGGAAACTGGTGGTTAAGGTTGTGAGAGAAAATTTTAACAGCACTGAAGCTACATTGTTGGGCCGGTTACACCAGGACTCTGAAACTGTCCACACCAGAGGCATGAGCAAGATGAGAAGAGTATGAAGGGCGTTCCAGAGAGTTCAATGAGAAAACGGTGCTGCCTGGGATGGAGTAGCTGGGCTGATGTCGATGCAGGCAGGAACCTCAGGGGGCAGAAAGATAATGGCCCAGACGTGGTGACAAGGGGTCTATAGAATACTGCCCAGCCTCTCCCCTAACTCTGAAGGAGTTTTCTCACTGCTGAAGCAAACTCTCTAACCTCTAGAGATCAGACAGCCTTTATCTTTGCTCTTCATTCTGACATCTTGATTCTGCTTTCTGAGATATCTCTTGATTTGAGTCCCCAGTCTGGTGTTCTTGTTTTTGCTTTTTCGGGGGCATCACCCCATGTCCCAGACCCAGTTTTTGATCATCACAACTGATCTATCCTGTTCTTCATTACTTCGTGTCACTAATATGAACAATTCTACTGGAAGTAAGCTGAGTCTCACCCTAGAGGACAATGGACCAACATGCGGCTCTGCCCAAGAAACAGACCTGCATCTTAGATGATCCTCCCAGAAATGTGTTTACCCAACCCACCCTACAGAGTCAGCAAGTAAGGCCACCTTCTGCATACGCATCAAAATGCAACAGCTATGTGTTTTGAGAACTACTTCTTTTAGCACATGAGAATGTAGACCAAAAGCAATACAGTAAATTAAGTTAGGGAGTGAAAGAAAGATAAACTGCCATAAAAGTCTTTTAAATTATTGGGAAGAAGGGGTAGAATAACAGTGTCCTAAATTCACATTCATGCAGGACATGCTATGTTCCCAGGACTTCAGGTTAAGCAACATGTGGTTTATGTAGCAGAAAAAAAAAAAGCTCAATCTTTGCCTTTCTCAATGCTCTGTCAATACCTGATCACCACGAAAGCTGTCTGACATCTACTAACAAATCCAATCAATACCAGATGGTAATTGAGAACCCCTAACATACCATGGTAGGCATGTATGGACAGAGAGTATAAAGTACAGAATATGGTCCCTGCCCTTAAGAAACTGGAAATTTAAGGAAAAACAAAGCCAAGTTGCCATGAATGGTTAACTAACAAAAGTCAGAACCTGTGTTAAAATCATACAACTTCTGGTCAGCATCAAAAATCAAACACTTAATTGCTTTGGGATTGTTAACACTATCAATGTGTTAGAAAGTTCTCGAGTTCTAGAATGTTGTAGAAGGCTAGCCTTTTCTGAGCACAGGCATTTCCCAAACCTTTGTATCATGACACCAGCCAGTCAGATCAGCAGGATCCTTACTCACCCTCTGCTTCCTGCAGAATGAGCTGGCACTTTTGTCTATGACACCACCTGGCTTAGCAAAGTAGGTCACATTAGGGCTCTTGGCTCAGAGACAATGGGAGGCTGTGGAACATGCTGTAACTGAAAGAGACCATGATGATATCTTCCAAAGAGACTTTTAAGAGTAGAAAGGCCAACAAGAAGATTATAGCTATAATCATTCTTTTTATCTTTAACCCATCCTTCTCTCTTCCTTCATTACACAGCCCATACTCAAGTGAAATACACAAATCAACACATCTCTATTATCTTGGCACAGAGTGCTGTGAGAAACAGTGTCTTACATCATGTGGTGCATTTTCATTTACAAAGTCCTTCTCCATGTATGAACTCTCTTGACCCTCGATGCAAACTCTGTAGAAGTGAGCATTACTGACTCAGTTTACATAAATTCGTTTGGGGTTCAACCCCATTCACTCCACCCCAACAGATGAGTTAGCAGTGACCTCACCCACCCCCAGGGGCAAGCACTCCTCTCCTTACAGAGCAGCCGAGTCTGGTTCTAATGTCACCATTCTCTCTTTCTCTAGACCCTACCTCTCCTACTGGCCAATTCTTCCTGCTCATTCTTGCCATGGAATTCAATTCAATAGGCAATTAATGAATGCCAACCATAAACCACACACTATATGAGGAATTGCAGTACCCGAATAGACACCCTCAAGGAGTGGCCAAATAAACAAAGGAGAGAGGAAAGCAAAATATTACAATGTGGTAATGATTACAATAGAGGGATGGACCATGGTAGCACAACAGTTCCAAGAAGGGAGTAGTTAGCTCTGCCTGATAGGCTTAAGTAAGTGGGAATTGAGACAAAAGTTGAAAGATGAGTAAACAGGGTAGAGAGGGGATTCCAGGCAGATGTAAACTTACCTGTGCAAAGGTAAAGGAGTGGGGGGAACCACAAGAAGTTCAATTCAACTCACCTCCTATCCATATCAACATTCAGTGTAATTAGAGAAAAACACAAACAGTTATTTGAGGGCCACTGACCTCAAGTGGGGTCACAGGCTGCTCACTCACAGACTACTACTTCAACAAGTTCTTTCTCTACAAACCTCCACCTATTTGCAACCCCTTCCTCATTCCTATCTTAGAACTTTGCCTACTATTACACTGAGAAAATCGAATCAATGAGAAAAGAACTTGCAAAGTCACCTGCTACCACATCTACTAGTTCGTTTACAACTATTTCCATGGGCTCTGCTCTCACCGACATTAGTATGAATGATCTGTTCATCCCTCTTTGAGCCAGCTCTTCTTTTAGACACTAGACTCAAGGCACTCTTGCCTTCTAAAGGACATTGCTGGAAGTAATTTCCCTCACTCTCCCACATGATCATTTCCATCAGCAAAATGGAAAATACAAAAATGCTGTTACTTTTCAAATGTTACAGAAAAAAATAAAAGCCCTCTCTTCCCTTCCCACCACTGTCTCATTTTTCTCCATGACTTTGTTATAAAACTCCTTGAAAGAACTGCCTTACCCACCACCTGCAGGGCCTCTCCTCTAATTTTCAGTTGAACCCACTCCAATTAGCCTTTTCCCCAGTACTACTGAAATGTCTTTTGTCACGTGTCAATGATCTCCACATTGCAAAATCCAATGATCATTTTTTTGACTCTCATCCTATTTGACCTGACCTGCCATCAGCACTTGACCCATATGATCCCTCCCTCTTCAAAACACATTTGCCACTAGGCTTCCAAGACTTGCCACCCTGTTGATGGTCTTCCCTCCTCCTTCAGTGGCCACTCCCTCCAGTTTCCTTTGTTGGTTTCTTCATATCTTCCAGAACTTTAAGATCTGAGCTTCCAGTGCTCAGTTTTTGCATGACTTCTCTTCCTCATCTACTCTCACTCCCTAGGTGACCTCATGAAATGGCACAGCTTCAAGTACTAAGTAAACCTCCCATGAGTCTTGCCTCAACCTCTCTTCTAACTCCAGATGCCTACATCTAACTGTATGCTCAAAATGCAGCTTGAATGTCTGACAGGCATCTCAAAATAACTATGTTAAAAAAGTGACTCCTGGGGTGTCTGGGTGACACGTCAGTTAAGGGTCAGAGGCTTGGTTCTGGCACAGGTCATGATCTCATGGGTCATGAGATCAAGCCCCATGTCAGGCTCCCAGGGAGTCTGCTTGAAGATTCTCTCTCTCTGTCCCTCCCCTCTTGTAAAATAAATAAATAAATAAATCTTAAAACAACACAAAAATCACTATGTCCATCTTATGACCCAGCCCAAACCTCGGTGTCATCCTTGATACCACATTTTTCTTATACCCTACATTCAATCCACTGGCAATCCTATCATATCCACCTTTAAAATACATACAGGATCATAATCCTTCTCAATATCTCCACCACTTCCACGCTGATCCATTACAGTTATTTCTGCATTATTCCAATAACTTCCTTATTTGTTTTGTGGCTTACATGCTTGCCTTCCACCCATTTTACTCCTCAGACAGTAGCCAGTGATTCTTTTAAAATGTAAATTAAATCAGACCACTCAACTGACATTCCATCTCACCTAGAATAAAAGCCAAACTCCTTAGAGTGACCTTCACATGCTACGTGATATGCACCCTCACACAAACATACCTCTCCGACTAAGTAAATGAGTAAATGAGTGAATGGATGGTAGGGAAGAGGGAAATGGAATGAGAGGAATATTAAAGAGTTATATGATAACCTCTTAACCAAAAAAAAAGAAGTGGCTTCAGATTTATTTGAATACTATGGGTAGTCATCAAAGGTTAAGAATTCCAGTACAATAACTATCTCCTGTAAACTCTTGTTTCTAGAATACAAATTCGTGTGTTACCTTCTATACAAATCTGACTTTCTACTGATCTTTCACCCCCCACCCCCAGAAAACCAGCCACAGAAAACTTTTTCTACTCCTTTAATATATCACATTTTCAAACTTTCATGCCTTTTCCCTGTTTCTTCTGCCTGGATTGCCCTCCCTGACTTTGTCTGAGAAACATCTACTTTAGAAGACCAGCAAGTGCCATCATTTTTGTAAAACACTCCCCCTGCCTGTCCCCCAGAGAGCCATGTGCTTTCTTCTTTGGGCTTCCAGAGTACATTTATTCACCTCTATTACAGATGTTACCAACTCACTAAAGTTAATTTGTCTACACATTGGCAAATCCCTAGAGGACAAGGTCCCTGATCAGTTCTTGATAAGGCCCCTGTCCTTCACACACAGGGTCTGCAACCTAGTACATGCTCAATACACATTTGATGAATGAAAATCAGCCAGAAAACTAGAATTAAAATTAGTAGAGAGTTATATAAGAGCAACCAGGAGAGTGAAATGTCATGAAAAACAAAAGAAGAGGGGTTTTCAAGAACTAAGGAGTGATCAGTTCTTCAGAATTTTACAGAAGCTGACAGATGTCATTATATTTGAAAAGTAGGAGAGATTTGGAAATAAAATAGTCAAGATTAAGTAGCATATAACAGAAATTATCTTATATCTAAGCAGTGATTTAATATGTGCAACTGGGAGCTCAAAACATCATTGAAAGGACTGGATAAATGGGGTGTAGACTGCACTACCAGAATCCAAGAAAAACACTGAAGAACTAGCTTGCAACACTGAAGAATCCCAGCCTCTGCCACAGTGGGAAAAGCTAGAAACAAGGAGGCCACCACCTGAACCCATTGGCTCCAGAGCCATTAAACATGTTAGGTCTGCACCAGCCAAAACAAAGGTCCTATACCCTGCCTCCTATTACCAATGACCAGCCCTTACATCTCTGCAATGTCGGCATAGAAAAACACATCTCCATGACTAAGTGCCTTAGTTTTCAATCATAACAGATTACCATAGATTCTTAAGACAACACCCATTTATTATCCCAATTCTGTAGGTCCAAAGTCCAGGTAGACTCAGCTGGGTGGTTCCCTGCTTCAGATTTCACCACATAGGAGCCAAGGTGTCAGGAGGTTGGGTTCTTATCTGGAGGCCCTAGAGAGAAGAATCTACTTCTAAGCTCATTTCAATTTCAAATAATTCAGATCCTTGCTGTTGTAGGACTGAGGTCTTTGTTTTCTGACTGTAGGCTAGGGGTCACTTTCAACTTCTGGAGGCCATTCATTACACAGGCCTTCTTACAGGCCCTCCCATAGCATCTCAGCTGGGACAAGATCCCTCTTGTGGAGTCTCCCTCACACTAACCCCTCTGATTTCCATTATTGCCTCTAGCCAGAGAAAAGTCTCTGCTTTTACAGGGGTTTATGTGATGAGTTTAGGCCCGCCCAGATAATCTCTCTATATAACACAACTTGTGATGACAGAAATGGTACATTTTCTCCTATTCGAGATTCCCAGGATTAGGGTATGGAACCTTGGGAGCTGTTTTTTTAGAATTCTGCCTACCACATTGTGTTTGTCAAAAAAGGCCATAGGACCAATTTTAGCTTCTGAATTAGTCTAGATTCTCCAGAGAAACAGAACAAATAAGATGTGTATATATATAGAAAGAGATGAATTATACGGAATTGAGGTCACGTGACTGTAGAGGCTGGCAAGCTGGAGACCCAGGAGAGCTGATGGTAAAGTTCTGATCCAAAGCCTAGCAGGTTCAAATCCCAGGAAGAGCCAATGTTTCCGTTTGAGTCAGAGGAAGAAGCTGATGTCCCAGTTAAAGGCATCCAGGCAAAAGGAATTCCCTATTATCCAGGGGATGGCCAATCTTTTTATTCCATTCAGGCCTTCAATTCTTTGGATGAGGCCCACCTACATTAGAGAAAGTAATCTGTCTTCCTTAGTCTTCAGATTCAGGTATTAATCTCATCCAACACTATCACAGAACACCCAGAATACTATTTAACCAAACATCTGGATCCCTGTGGCCCAAACTGAAACATAAAATTAACCATCATACCTTACAAATTTCATGCAACTACTTCCAACTGGGTGAATCTAGGTCCTATTCAGAACCCCACCTGCAGAAGTGTCAGGCAGCTTAGGAAGATGCATTAGAATGGTGTCTTTCAAATGTTTTGACCCCAAGCTACTATAAGAAACACACACTTCATCATAACCCAATATGAGCACACACACACATACACACATAACTAAATGAAACAAATTTTTATGAAACATTAGTTATCCTTATTAAGTGTAATATACTTTTTTATTTTCTTTATGATTCTGTTTCATTTTAAACCATGTGATCTTGATCCACTAAACAGTTTCAGGATCTCCCAAAAAACAAGGCATCATTAGGAAGGTGGACTAATTTTGAGGGTCAATCTTTGAGAAGTAATACTTCTTCAGTTACATATCTCATATGTCTGATCCATAATACTGTATTTGTTAAGTTGAATTGAGTACAGACAGTAGGCTTTCAATTCAATCTTAAAACAGACTAAGAAAATTCTGAGTCCTTTTACAAAGGTAGGTCCATAACTATCCGATAAAATCAAACAGTGGATATCAAGGGATGCCCTTTTGCCATCTCCCACCCCATTCTGGAAGGCTAAATTTGCAAGTCCACTGAAATATATGGGACCTATTTTTCAGGAGGAAAATGACCAATAAGAAGGCACTCATGTGCAAAGCACAGACACAATGAATTATTATAAAAAGGTGTTGAAGCATGTCTAAATTGTCCACTTCTGTGCCACTTATAACAAGTGCTTGGGTGCCTGGGTGACTCATTGGTTAAGGATCTGCATTCAGCTAGGTCATGATCCCAGCGTCCTGGGATCAAGTTCCACATTGGGCTCCCAGTTTGGTGGAGAGTCTGTTTCTCCCTCTATGCCTCCCCCAGCTTGTACGTTCTCTCTCTCTCTCTCTCTCTCTCTCTCTCTCTCTCATGCTCTCTTTCATGCTCTCTCTCTCTCTCTAATAAGTAAGTAAAATCTTAAAAGAAAAAAAAAAAACAACAACGCTTGACTCTCTTTGATTATCATGTCAATGCATAAGGCACAGCTTAGAGAATGTTATTACTCAACCATGGCAGCTCTTGGTTTTATGTTTCTGTTACACCCCTATGCCCCAGAGGGTGAACGATGTCTCTGCAATAAGGAAAGACCCTAAACAAGAATTCATCATCTTCCCACCACTCAATCTCCCTTACTAAACTGTTTTCCAGGGAAATGACCTACTTGTTTAGATGCCTGGGTTTCCCGCCTGCCCTTGGATAAGCAGTACACTTATTTCTGAGTGCAGCATTTCCACTGAACTGGACTCATGCCCTAGGCAGATTGTAAGGACCAGCCCAGGGAGTCAGCTTGAATTGATCCTTTTCATCTCTCATTGCCAAATCACTGGCAGAGTTTCACACAGTCAGATTTAGTTCCCTCTGAGGGGGAAAAAAAAAATGAGGAATTTGGCTTTCCTAAACAAAGATCATATTATGGAGTCCTCTTCATTCAGCGGCACAAGGGTGTGAATGAGACAGGGGCATTGTATGATCCAGGAAGTGAATCTGTAGGACTAGCTTGTGGTGGCTGTCACGAAACTTCACCACTGCCAAAAGACTAGCAAACCTTGAAACTGCTAAATCTGTTATGGTTTGGGGACTCTTACCATAAGGATTGTCAAATATCTGGATGTATGTTCTATACAGAAGTAATAAAAACCATTCCTTTAATATATATTAAATGAACACCTACTATGGGATATTTAGAGCTCTACTCTAAACACAGAAGTAATCAAGACAAAGTTCCTTCTTATATAGTAGAGGGAAGCAAAGGACCCCTAACTGGTAAACAAGTAATTAAGAAATGGGCAAAGTAGTAGCACCTGGGTCTCTCAATGAGTTAAAACCTCTGCCTTCAGCTCGGGTCATGATCCCGGGGTCCTGGAATCGAGCCCCACATCGGGCTCTCTGCTCGGCGGAGAGCCTGCTTCCCCCTCTCTCTCTGCCTGCCTCTCTGCCTACTTGTGATCTCTGTCTGTCAAATAAATAAATAAAATCTTTTTTTTTAAGATTTTATTTATTTATTTGTGAGAGAGAGTGAAAGGGTGAGCACAGGCAGGCAGAATGGCAGGCAGAGGCAGAGGGAGAAGCAGGCTTCCCCCCCAAGGAGGAGCCCAATGTGGGACTCGATCCCAAGACACTGGGATCATGACCTGAGGCAAAGGTAGCTGCTTAATCAACTGAGCCACCCAGGCATCCCAATAAATAAAATCTTAAAAAAAAAAAAAAGATAGGCAGAGTAAATGGGGTACTGGGACTCAGCATCTGGGAACCTCCCCTGCCTCCTGCTCTGTCTCTTGGGTTCTTTCTCATTCTCAAATAAATAAACAAAACCTTTTTAAAAAGTTTGATTTAGGTCTTATTTATTACTTGTATGTCTCTATCATGCTCAATCTGCCCTCTAATTTCTTGAATATACCAAATATGGTTATAATAACTATTTTAATGTTCTTATCTACTAAGTCTAGTTGTGTAATTGTTGGATCACTTTCAATTGATTGACTTCCTCCTTCAATATAAGTTTTATTTTCCTGCTAATTGCATGCCCAATATTTTTTTTTTATTGCTTGTCAAACATTGTGAATTTTACCTTATCAAGTGCTGGGTATTTTTAGATTCCTATAAATTATGTTCAGTCTTTATTGTGGAATATAGTTTAGTTACTTAGAAATAGTTTGATCCTTTTTGTTCTTGCTTTTAAGCTATTTTAAGCAAGGCAAGAGCATAACTTTGAGGGATAATTTTTCCTCAGTACTGATACAAGACAGGTAATTCGCAAATGGCTTATAAATTATGAGGTCTTTTACACTGGTCCTGTGTTACATGGGGTATTCCTTCTAATCCTTAGGAGTGTTCCTTCCCCTGGCCTCAGATAGTTTCCTCAAATACAAGAGGTGATCAGTACTCAGTTGAATACTCAAGGCACTCTGTTGATCACTGGAGTTCTCTCTGGGAGCAACTTTCTCCTCTCTGATACTCTGCCTTGTTCAGGGAGACTTCTAGATTTCACAGATCAGAGTATCAGAGTGGAGAAAGTTGCTCTCTGTTCACAATTAAGGAAAACTGCTGAGCTCTGCCGGTGTCCTCCTCCCTGTACCACAGCCTAAAAACCCTTCCCAGTCGATAAGCTAGGGCACTGTTGGGATCACTTCACTATTTCCCAGTATCAGGGATTACTGTCCTTCGTTCCTAATGTCTGATGTCTTGAGAATAGTTTTTTCCATATATTTTGTCTACTCTTTCAGTTGTTTCTAGAAGGAGTATAAATCCAGTCCCTCTTATTATATTTGGCTGAAAGTAGAAGTGTTAACTCCAAATTACATTTTAATATTGAGTCTTACTTCTCTGGTTTTGTTTTATAATTATTTCTTCTTGGATAGTAGATCTAATGTGGACATATGGAGATTGACAGTTGCTAGACATGGGGAGAACCTACAAGGGATGAGCTGGCAGATGGGAAGTATAGTTAAAAAAAGAAAAAAAGTAAAGAATGAGAATTAGCAGTCAAATCTTAAAGAAAGGAATTGATGGAGATCATCAAAGCCACTTGGAATCTCAGCTCTCACCTTCAACACACCTAATAAGTGGCTGTAAGAACATTCAAGCTAAGCTACCCTCTTCAGCTTGGAAACTTTAATCTGCCACTGAGCTTTATTTTTACTGGTCTTCATAACACAGCAACAAAAGCAAAGCTTGGGAATTTGTCATCTCTGTTTCCCAGAGAGAAAAAAAACACCACAACTATTGAGTAAGTAACAAACTCAAAATCACCCAGAGTACAGTGCCTGGGTGGGAAAACCAGAAGTCTTAAATATATATTTTTTACTACTTTGTTCAAATGATTATTCAGCATTGTTTGCCTTGGGAGAGAGTGAGCTGTGACACAAAGGACATATTGGACGTGGAGTAGGAGTCTAGGGTCATGGTCCAGCACAGTCACTGACGAGCAAAGGGACCCTGAGGAAGTAACTTTACTTTTTTTTTTTTAAATACTCGTTTTATTTTTTATTTTTTTAATTGTGTTATGATAGTCGCCATACTAATAAAACAGACATCATTAGTTTTTGATGTAGTGTTCCATGATTCATTGTTTATGTACAACACCCAGTGATCCATGCGATCCGTGCCCTCCTTATTACCCATCACCAGCTCACCCATCCCCCACTCCCCTCCCCCCTAAAACCCTCAGTTTGTTTCCCAGAGTCCACAGTCTCTCACGGTTCATCTCCCCCTCCAATTGTCGCCCCTTCACTTTTCCTTTCCTTCTCCCAATGTCCTCCATGTTATTCCTTGTGCTCCACAGTCAGTGAAACCTTTTATAGGTCTCAATTTCCTCAACTGGAAACTGCAATAAGGACTCTGACATAAAGGGTCAGTGTGAGATAAATGAGACGATGCATGTCAAATTTTATAGAGCCTGATACTTAATATTACAAGTAAGATTTAGTAACTATCTCTTCTAGAGGGTTTTGTTTTGCTTTGTTTTGTTCTGTTTTGTTTTTACTGCTAGGAAAGATATGAATCTGCAACTGTGGGCTATCAAATAAGATCTAGATAGAGGACTGGCTTACTGGTCGGCTTCCTTCTACTCATCTGGCCATCCTGGCCCTAAGCTCCCTCCAAATCAAAGAATCAATGTCGGAAGACTTGAGATTCACCCCCTACTTATTCAAACCCAGACAGGTTATTTAGCCTCTCTCTGCTGCTAAAGTGAGGATAATGGTAGCTGTCATTCATGGAGCACTTGTTCTGGTCACTGCGGAATGTATTAAGCACTTTGCACGTGTTGTCATTTACTCCTCACAACCCTTTGTTATATCTGTTTCATAGACAACCAAGGTTCCGAGATGTTTAAATAACTTGTTCAAGGTCACACACAATACAAGTGGTGTGGCTGGGATGGGCTCCAACCCTGCTTCTACGCCAATACACATATTCGAACTTGCACCTCTTCCTAAGAAATGCACACCACCTTCCTAAGATTGGGTGAGCTAAGGGCTACCACTGTTAAGGTAGTGTGTGGCACATTGATGCCCTAGCTATGCTCTTCTTACCTTACCTTCCCTAAAACCTTTCATGGTAACTGAAACCCCATTCCCTATACACCAATTCCCTATACAATCCAAATTGCTATACAATTCAAATTATATATTTTTGTATAGGGTTTGAATATACAATTCAAATTGCTCTCAAAGCAAAGGTTGCTCAGTCTTGCATGGCCTACCCATCTCCATTCCTTAGAAGGAATGGAGTGGGCCTTCACATGGGGTTTTGCTGCCCCATCCAGACTATGACTCTGTCACTCTGAATCACTCCTGAGAGCCTGATGCACCTTCTTCATGCTCCCTCTGCCCATCCTCAACATTGTCATCTGCTCCCCAAGCCACACACCTGTACTCTTTAAAACCATTAACAGTAGACTCCCAGGAATTCTCTGCCCAAACTTCTGTCATCATCTAGATAATTTCAACATCTTCAATGATGATGCATCTACCATGCAAGGTTCATGGTTCCTAGACTTCCTTCTACTACAGCCCACTGCCTACTTCTCCCACTGGCTGCAACTCTACACTGGTCAGAATACAAAGAGCAACTACTTTAGAAACTTAAAGATGAACAATAGCAGGTGAACAAGGGAAGGGAAGCAAAACCTGAAGAATGACCTGGTGATGGCTATTACTAAGTGTCTACTTGAGTGGGCCGTGGCATGCCCAGACGAAACATTATTTCTGGGTGTGTCTGTGGAGTATTTCTGCAGAAGATTAGCATTTGACTCAGAGGGCTCAGTAAAGCAGACTGCCCTCCCCAGTGCGTGTGGTTAGGATCCAATCTACTGAGATCCTGAATAGAACACAGGACAGAAAAAGGAGTCCCCTTTCCCTTCTTCACTGCAAATGCTGGGACAGCAGTCCTCTACTGCCTTCTTGGATTTATACAATTTACATCTGTTCTCAAGCTTTTGGAGTCCTTTGGATTCAGACTGAATTACAACCACTGGCTTTTCTGGATCTCCAGTGTATAGACAGCAGTTTATGGGACTTAGCCTCCATAATTGTGTGAGTCAATTCCTCATATTAAGCTATAGTGTGTGTGTGTGTGTGTGTGTGTGTGTGTGTGTGTGTGTATAATCCCTACTGGCCTTATTTCTCTGGACAACCCTAATTAATACAGACCCTTATATCAAAAGTTTGTGTTTTCCCTTTCTTGTCTCCTGTGATTCACTTAAGGGCGACTCTAATCTGAAACTCTTGAAGCAGATACAAGTGACAAAATGGAGAGAAAACCTGACTTCCTGGCTACAGACTCTTATTGTCAGAGAATGTGCAAGAAACCTGTTGTTGTTGTTTCTCTCTCTCTCTCCCATTCTCTCTCTCTGTTTTTTGTTTTTTGTTTTTTGCTCTTTGTCTTGTCTCAAGAATAGTCTCAGCAGCAGAGCTACATCCTAGTCAAATGGGCACCAAGACCCCAAGAGAAAACCTATTTTTTGATGAGAATACCAAGAAAAGGAGTCTTGCAGCACAGAGCATGAGGGAGAATTCTCACAATGTTTCTTTTCCAAAAACCTGAGTCTAGCAAAAATGTGCACTAGCAGGCAGAATAAAACACTGAAAGAAATCCTAGCCCTCTAGGTGAAGGACAAAGAATAGGATCCTTTAGGAGTTTTTGGCTTTTTGTTTTTTAGTTCTTTATTTCAGTGTAGTTAACACACAATGCTACAATGTTACACTAACCTCAGGTGTACAATATAGTGATAAAACAAGTTTCTACATTATACTATGCCCACACAAATGTAGTTACCACCTCTCTCCATACAACACTATTACAATATCATTGACCATATTCCTCATGCTGTGTCTTTTATTCCCATGACTTCTTCATTCCATAACTGGAAGCCTGTATTCTCCCACTTCCCTTCACCTGTGTTGCCCAGTCCTCCATTCTGCCTTCTCTCTAGCAAACATCACAGGTTGTTTTCTATTTACAGGCTTGATTCTGCTTTTTATTTGTTTGCTTATTCATTTTTTAAAATTCCATATATGCATGAATCCGTATGATATTTGTCTTTCTCAGTCTGACTTATTTCACAGAGCATAACACCCTCCAGGTCCATCCATGTTGTCACAAATGGCATGATCTGATCCTTTTCCTGATTGTATAATATTCCATTGTACAAATATACCACCTCTTTCTCATCCATTCATCTATCCATGGACACTTAGGTTGCTTCCATATCTCCATTGTAAATAATGCTGCAATACACATAGGGGTGCATATCTTTTTGAATTAGTATTTTTGTTTTCCTTGGATATATATATATATATATATATATATATATATATATATATATATGTAGTGAAATTATTAGATCATATGGAATCTTAATTTTTAAATTTTTGAGGAACTTCCACACTGTCTTCCACATGGCTGCACCAATTTACATTCCCCTCAACAGCGGACAGGAGTTCCTTTTTCTCCACATCTTTGCAAATACTTGTTTCCTGTTATGTGTTTGGTTTTAGCCATTCTGACAGGTGTGAGGTGATATCTCATTGTGGTTTTGATTTGAATTTCCCTGGTGAGTAGTAGTGCTGAGCATCTTTTCATGTGTCCACTAGCCATCTGTATATCTTCTTTGGAAAAATTGTTAAGGTCCTCTGCCCATTGATTTTATTGTATTTTGTTTTTTTGGTGTTGAGTTATATAAGTTCTTTTAATATTTTGGATATTAACCCCTTATTGGATATATCATTTGCAAATATTTTCTTCCATTTATTAAGTTGCCTTTTTGTTTTGCTAATGACATCCTTTGCTGTGCAAAAGCTTTTTATTTTGCTGTAATCTTTGTAGTTTATTTTGGCTTTTGTTTCCCTAACCTTAGGAGACATATCTAGAAAAAAGTTTCTGTGGTTGCTATTAGAGAAATTACTGCCTGTATACTCTTCTAGAATTTCTATGGTTTCAGGTCACACATTTAAATCTTTAATCCACTTTGAGTTTATTTTTGTGTGGTTATAAAGTAGTTCAGCTTCATTCTTTTACATGTAGCTCTCCAGTTTTCCCAGCATCATTTATTGAAGAAACTGTCTTTGCCCATGGTATATTCTTGCCTCCTTTGTTATAGACTAATTGACCATATAATCATGGGTTTAGTTCTGGGCTCTCTACTCTGTTCCATTGATCTATGTGTCTATTTTTGTGCCGGTACTATATACTGTTTTGATTACTACAGCTTTGTAGTGTATCCCGAAATCTGGGATTTTCATATCTCTGGGTTTGTTTTTCTCTCTCAAGATTGCTTTGGCTATTCAGGGTCTTTTGTGCTCCTATACAAATTTTAGTATTATTTATTCTAGTTCTGTGAAAAATACTTTTTGATATTTTGATAGGGATTTATATTTTGGTATTTTGATAGGGATTGCACTGAAACTATAGATTACTACGGGTAATATGGACATTTTAACAATATTAAATCTTCCAATAGATAAGAATGGAATATCTTTCCATTTGTTGATGTTATCTTAAATTCCATCAGTGTTTTATAGTGTTCAGAGTACAAGTCTTTCACCTCTTTGGTTAAGTTTATCCTAGGTATTTTAATCTTTTCAATGCAGCTGTTGATGGTATTCTTTTCTTAATTTCTCTTTCTGCTACTTAATTATAGGTGTATAGAGACACTACCAATTTCTGGGTATTAATTTTGTATCTTGCAACTTTAATGAATTCATTTATTACTTCTAGTAGTTTGGGGGGGAAGTTCTAGGGTTTTCTATGCAGTGTCTTCTATCATATGTGAATAGTGACAATTTAACTTCTTTACCAATATAGATGACACTAATTTTTTTCATATCTGATGGCTTTGGCTAGGACTTACTAGTTCTATGTTGTATAAAAGTGGCAAGAATAGACATCCTTGTCTTATTCCTGATCTTAAAGGGAAAGCTCTCAGGTTTTCATCATTGAGTAAGATGTTAGGTGTGGGTTTTTCATATGTGGCTTTATTATATTGAGGTATGCGCCCTCCAGACCTACTTTGCTGAGAGTTTTTATGATGAATAGATGTTGAACTTTGTCAGATGCTTTTTCTGCATGTATTACATGAGATGATCATATGATTTTTACCCTTTGTTTTGTTGATGTGGTGTATCATGTTGATTAGTTTGTGAATATTGAATCATCCTTGCTTCCTTGGAATAAGTCCCACTTGATCATGGCAAATGATCCTTCTAATGCATTGTTGAAAAGGGTTTGCCAATATTTCATAGCAGATTTTAAAGTCTATTTTACCTGATATAAGTATTGTTATCCTGGCTCTGGGTTTTCTTTTATTTTGTTTTTGTTCTTTGCTTTCATTTGCATGGTAAATGTTTTTCCATCTCTTCACTTTCAGTCTGTATACGTCTTCAGGTCTGCATGAGTCTCTTGTAGACAGCATATAGATGCGTCTTGTTTTTTAACCATCCTGCTACCCTGTCTTTTGACACTTAGGCTATTTGTATTTAAAGTAATTAAATACAAATATGTACTTATTGTC
Organism: Mustela nivalis; assembly: GCF_964662115.1. Taxonomy (NCBI): domain Eukaryota; kingdom Metazoa; phylum Chordata; class Mammalia; order Carnivora; family Mustelidae; genus Mustela; species Mustela nivalis. The sequence goes on from NC_139031.1 coordinate 86,293,039, forward strand.
ATTTTATTCCTTGTGCTTTGGTTGTTTTTGAAGGTCTCTTTCTTACTTCTCTTGTGCTTTTTTTTTTTTTTACATTTTTAACATTTTACTATAATACAGTTTTAAATAATTTAAAAAGTCGGTAGAATAGAAAACTTTCTTGCTCTCTTTCTTTGTGATAGATGAGCTTCTGCTGTGCTATGTTTGGCTTTCTTTCTCTTTATTTTTTGTGTATCTATTACAGGTTTTGAGTTTGTTGTTACAACATCCCAAACATATAGCAGTCTATATTAATTTGATGGTCATTTAAGTTCAAACACATTTTAAAAATAATAAAAAAAAACTTACTCCCTCTTCCATGTTTTATGTATGTGCTGTCATATTTTATATCTTTTTACTCATAATTCTCTTATGTCTAGTTATGGTTATTTCTTTTCCGCTTAAAGAAGACTCTTTAACATTTCTTGTACAGCTGATTTAGTGGTGATAAACTCTTTTATCTTTTGTTTGTCTGGGGAAATGCTTTATCTCTTCTTGAAATCTGAATGATGATCCTGCCAGGTTAAGTATTCTTGGTGGTAGGTTTGTCCTTTCAGCACTTTGAACACATGATGCCACTCCTTCCCAGCATGCAGTTTCTTCTGATAAATCAGCTGATAGTCTTACACGGGTTTTTTTGTTTTGTTTTGTTTTGTTTTGTTTTACTTTTGTAGGTAACTTCTCTCCTCATCTCTCTTGTTGCTTTTAAAATTCTTTTTTTATCTTTAAACTTTGACATTTTAATTATTATGTGTCATGGTATGGACCTCCTTGGGTTTATCTTGTTTGGAACTCTGTGCTTCTCCTGGATGTTTATTCTCTTCCTTAGTTTAGGGAAATTTTCAGTTATTATTTCTGAACATAAATGTTCTACTCCTTTCTTCTTCTCCTTGGGATCCTTATAACATGAATGTTTGCTCTCTTGATGTTCCCAAGAGATCCCTTAATCTATCCTCATTTTTTTTTAATCTTTTTTTTTTTTTTTTTTTTTTTTTTGCTGTTTATCGTGGGTGACTGCCAATAATTTGTCTTCCAGATCACTGATAAGCTCTATATCCACTAGGCTGCACCCATTGTTGATGGTGTGTTTTTGATATCGGTTATTGTATTCTTCAACTCTAATTCATTCTTTTCTAAAATGCATTTTCTCTCTCTTCATTAAAGGTCTCACTGAGCTCTTCTCTGTTCTGTAGCCCAGTGAGCATCTTGACCAACACTACTTTAAATTCTTTATTGCATTGAAGTATATTGCTTATCTCTATTTTATTCAGTTATTTTCTGAGGCTCTTTTCCCCTTGTTCTTTCCTTTGGAGCTATTTATCTATTTCCCCATTTTGCTTTGCTTTCTGTGTTCATTTCTATAGATTAAGCAGAACAGCTAATTCTCCTAAACTTATGGGAATGGTCTTGTGTATGGCTGTCCCCTGAGTAGACTGTGTGTGATGACTGGTGACTTTTGCTAGCTGGCTGAAGCAGTGGCTGGTGTGGGCTGGGGATCCTGGGGCTTTCTGTGCAGTAGGTGCCCTGTGAGGAGAGCTAAAACTGAAGTGAATCCAGGCTGGGGTGTCCAGGATTCTGTGCATTGAGGACACACTGGCAGGACAGCTAAAGCTGAAATGGATGCAAGTTGAGGTGTACTGCGATGCTCTGTGCAGAGGGTGCCCTGGCAGAGCAGCTGAAGCTAAAGCAGTGTGGGGGGCGGGGGGCAGGAGGTCCTTGAGCTCTCTACAAAGAGGGTGCTTAGACCACACAGCTGAAACAAGTGAGTGTCAACTGAAGGGACCTGGGGCTCTACCTGCAGGGGACACCTTGATAGAATAGCTGAAACTCAAGTGGACATAAACTGGGGTGTACCAGGACTTTCCACAGAGGGTGTCCTGAAGGGGTGGCAGGAGCTGAGGTGGGGTATAGTCCAGGACCAGCTCTTTTACATGCTCATTGCTCTTTTAAACTGCAGCTTTTTTAATTAAAAAAAAAAAGCTTTTTTTTTCTTTTTTCTTGTATCTCAGTGCAACTGAGGCTGATGTGTGTTTGTGGACCTGGGGCTTGCTGAGATGGTAGGGCAGCTACAGCACTGGACCCACTCTGGTCTGTGCTCTTAAGGTGGATGGAGACTATAAACCTGTCATTCTCCAGTCCCTATGACCCAGAGAGTGTCCCCAAAGTGCCTCTGCTGTTGGTGGCGTTCTAGTGCTCTCTTTTATAAACCAGCTGCTGTTTTATTTACATTTATTTATTTATTTTCCAGTTGCTGTTTTTAACTGTGGTTTTTTTTTTTTTCCTGCCCCCAAGAACAGAAGAATCTATCCCATTGCCACTCACAGCGTGGGGAGGGGGAGACCCTTTGTTACGTTCTCTGTCTCTTTTGCTGTTATCTTTTGACATTCTCTCTATCTTTTCTTGTGCAGAAGCTGTTCAGTTGGCCCTCAGTTCTTCTTCAAAGCAACTGTTCCATAAATGGGTATAATTCCAAGGGGGCTGGACAAATTGGACCAAAAACTGTAGACCTAAATTCATAATTTGTGAATGTTGGCCTTTTGACTCTTGGTTTTGACTCAGGTCATGGTCTCAGAGCCATGAGGTCAAGCCTCACATTGGGATCTCTGCTCAGCAAGGAGTCTGCTTCCCCTCTCTCCCTCTCCCTCTGCCCTTTCTCCCACTCAGGCATTCTCTCTCCTCTCTCTCTCTTTCTCTAAAACAATAAATCTTTTAAAAAATTAACTCCAATGGATTATAGATATAAATGTAAAGTGTAAAACTATAAAGCTTTTTAAGAAAAAGGGAGGAAAACTTCAGAGAAATTCAGGCAAACAGTTTTTAGGCATGACATGAAAAAGCATGACCCATACATTTTTAAAAATAGCAATTTGGTCTTCAAAAAAATTAAAAGCCTCTGCTCTGCAAAAGACACTGCTAAGAGAATGAAAAGACAAGCTACAAACCAAGAGAATATATTCATAGATCACATATCTGACCAAAGGTGTGCATCCAGAATATATTAAGAATTCTCTAAACATTAAAATAACAATCCAAATAGAAAATGGGCAAAAGCTGAACTGACCCTTCATCAAGGAAAATGTACAGACAGTAAGTAAATAAGCATGTGAAAAGCTGCTTAGTAGCATTAGTCATTAGAGAAATACAAACCATAACTTCATACCAACAAGGAAGGCTATAATAAAATAACACAAATAACTACAACTATTGGCAAAGAGGTGGAGAATTTAGAACTCTCCTGTACTCCTGGTGGAAATGTAAAATGGTTGTTTTAGAAAACAGTTTGGTAATTCTTCAAATATTTTAACATAGAGCTACCCTATGACTCAACAATTCCACTCCTAGGTATATACCCCCCCCAAATGAAAACATATGTCCACACAAAAACTTATACACACAAGTTCATAGCAGCATTATTCATAATAGCCAAAAAGTAGTGGGGGGGCACATTCATCGCTGGTAAATGGATAAATAAAATGTAGCATATCCAAAAAATGGAACATTATTTGACAGCAAAAGGAAACATAGTACTGATCCATGGTACAACACGGAAGGACTCAGAAATCTTTTCGTATGCTGAAAGAAAGAAGCAAGTCACATACTGCATACCTCTATTGATATGAAATATCCAGAAGAGGAAAATCCATACTGATAGAGAATAGACTAATGGTTGGCTAGGGCTAGGAGGGGGAGTGAATGGCCAGTGACTGCTTCATGGGAAAAGGACTACCTTTTAGGTGATAAAATATCTTGGAACTAGACAGAGGTGACAGGTACCCGACACTGTGAATAAATGCTACCAAATCAGATACTTTAGAAAGATTAATGGTTAATTTTATGTTAAATGAATTTTACCTCAATAAATTAAAAAAAAAAGTCTGAAATCCAAGGCTAATCATTCTAAACATGCTCTCATGAACACCCCATAGTTCACCTACACTTTTGGTCTTCTGCTCCACTGGCTCTCACTTACAATTTCCTAACCATAGATTAGACTATCCATTGACTAGACCCTGGTGGTTCTTTGACGGTCTTTGTGATGCCCTTTAACAATGCCAACCGCAGAAGTTGTTCCGAACTTTACTGCCCTTCTAAGCTACAACCACACTCCTTTTCCCAAATGGCATTCATCTTGTAAAACAAAGTAAGTAGAAACTATCAATTATCTAGTACTTAGTAGGAGTTCAATAAACATCTACTGAATAGAAGAACAATACTCTCCACTCTCCTACACATCACAAGCACCAACAGCAGCATCTTTTGTTCTGTTTCCTCTTGTCCAAAAAAAAAAAGAAGTGTTGCTTAATATGCCTTCTTTCCAAGCTAGGCTTGTCAACTTCCATGGCTTCTTATGCTCCAAAGAGGAGTCCGGACTCCTTACTGGACATTGCCAGCTTTACTTTCCCTTACCTCCTGTCACAGGAACTTTGTTCTACTTTGACTTGGTCCATACATCTACTTCGACGCACATGAAGCCTTCCCCAGTCCCTCCAGCTAATGAAATTTGCCATTGGATTTGACAGTGACTAGAGGTGACTGGTAATAAGCAAAAACCATCAGGAACCTTTGGGAAGACTGAGTACACATGACAAACTAAAACAGAACGGAGGGTAAATTACATAATAATGATAAGTTTTTTACCTTTTGATAAAATGATAAGATTATTTGATAAATTGATAAGATTATTTACCTTTTCACTCACTCTCTCAGAAGTGGACAACAGAGTCTTTTAGAGGCTACACAGAAGGCTACATCTCAACCGACTGAAAGGGGAAGCAGATATGAGAATCCAGCTATCTTCTGTTAAACCAATCATTAAAGGCATTAGCAAAAAATGCAAAAGAATGCTCATTTCTCATTGATTTTCTTGGGAAAATATTGTTATTTTATAAAAATGTGTTTATTGTGTTAACATGTGTTGATTTTATGACTACTTTTAAATGGTTTAAATGTGTTTGAAATTTCTTGAGTTTTTTTAATAAAAAAATTTTATTTATTAATTTGAAAGAGAGAGAGATCACAAGTAGGCAGAGAGGCAGGCAGAGAAAGAGGAGGAAGCAGGCTCACCATTGAGCAGAGAGCCAGATGTGGGGCTCGATCCCAGGACCCTGAGAACATGACCTGAGCTGAAGGCAGAGGCATAACCCACTGAACCATGCAGATGCCCCAAATTTCTTGGTTTTAATTTCTAATACAATAAACATCAATATGTATGATGTACATAAAAGTTCTTTGGGGCCTCAATAATTTAGTATAAAAAGGGTTCTGAGAAGGAAAAAGTCAAGAACCACTCCATTCCAGGATTGCTAAGCAGAGCTGTGGGCCTGCATGAGGCTGGGTATTGCATATTTGCAGTGGAGCTGGTTACTTGGTTTTCTTCAACAGTGCCAGTGGGTTTTGGAACTGGAGGAGGAACAAGGAAAATGTACTTTTGAGCTGATCCAGGACTGCGGTTTGGCAGAGTTGCTATGGGCAGACTAGGTCAGGATGTCTTGTTCTTCTAGATAAGGGGGATAAACCCCGTCATCTTATAAATTACTCTTCACATTTTGCAAGAACTGGGAAGATTCAGAGGTTCCTCAACCCCTAATTTCCTTTTCCTTCATTAATCCCTTTTGAATCATTTTAATCTGGTTAATTATGTGCTCAGAGCAGTTTTTCCAGCTTCTTATTGTCTAGCTCTTGTGTTCCGTGACTTAAACAAAGACCATCTATTCAATTTCATGGTCTGAACTGTCTCTGAGGATATACTGTGAGTGGGTCACTTCAAATAATGGAGTCTGTTAAATTAGTACCCAATTGCTATGACCAGATTATATATTTCCATACAGCATGAGTATTCAATAAAGGATTCCTGATGGAGCTGGGCTGTTGATGGTGATTACGATGACAGTGAAACTGACTCATTGCTCCTTCAACAAATATATTTTTTTGAGCATTAAGAATGAGAAGACAGTCCACACCCTGAGGACTCAGCTGCGAACGAAAGGAGCAAAGAGCCCTGGGCTCCTGGTGCTTAGCAGTCCAGTAGGGGAGACCACCTAGGAAAGATAATGGAAATAGAAACCATGTGGCTAATGATGAATGCTAGAGCGGAAAAAGGAAATGAATCTTGGAGATGATAGAAGAATTGGGGTTATGTGGGTGAAATGCTACCCTGGGTGACCAGAGAAGGTCTTAGTGAAAAGAGGATGTTGAATACAGACCTCCAGAAAGTGAAGGAGCCACATGGTGACAGGAAAAGTGATCCAGGCAGAAGGAGACACAAATTCCCAAAGCTAGGCAACAAGGAGGCCACTGTAGCCAGAGAAGAGGAGGAGAAGGAGGAGGAAAAAAGAGGAGGGGAGGGGGAAGGGAAGAAAAAAGAAGAGGAAGAGGGAGAGAAGGATGTAGACTGCCAGCAATAGACAAGGTAGCAAAATTTGGTCATGCCAGCTCCTCACGTTACCTGCTGTAGTTCTTTTCCTTTTTTAAACTGAGATATAACTGACATTACTTAGCCTGTTTTCTACGCCACTGCAAAGCTCATTCTATTCTTAGCATCCAATGGAAGCAAAAAAAATAGAAAACCCTAAAAGTCCAACAATAGAGTTTAAATAAGTTATGGCATGCTATGTGCCCTTTAAAATTCATACCCCTGCAGAACACTTATGGCTTAGCAAGATGCTTATATCACTAGATGAAAAAACTATACAGCTAATTTTGTTTAAATGCATGTGCATATATGTCTTCCCAGAGGAAGACATATGCAGTGTTAGAAGTGCTTGCCTCCAGGGGGTTGAATTATGAGCATTTTTCTTTTGATTATTTCCTAACTTTCCTACAATAAACCTACATTACTGTCAAAAATCAGAAAATAACATTTAGTGGGGTGCCTGGGTGGCTCGGTGGGTGGAAGCTTCTGCCTTCGCCTAGGGTTGTGATCCCAGGGTCCTGGGATCGAGCCCCACATCAGGCTCTCTGCTCAGTGGAGAGCCTGCTTCCCCCTCTCTCTCTGCTTGCCTCTCTGCCTGCTTGTGATCTCCGTCTGTCAAATAAATAAATAAAATCTTTAAAAAAATAGAATAGAACATTTAGGAGTGAATTAAATGATTCAGTCCTGTATCATATGAATCAATAAAATGTTTCAGCCCATAAATTTATTAGGCACCTTCAAGATATCAAGGGTGGATTAAAAATAGTACAATGTTAACCCTGCTAAGATCCATATTACAATGTGAGTCTATAAGATACTGCATTTGAAAATCATATAATTGGGTTTATACCAGATGCTAGTTGCTTTAGAACAGAATTAAATGAACAGATTTATCTGTTCATTTACTGTGATTAATATATTAACTTCCAAAATATTGACTTAAGTAGGTCTGTCTCTAAGAGTGCATTATATTTAAAAAAACAAGAACCAACAGAAAATCAAGACCCATAGTGATAAGTATCACTGTAAACTTCCACTATTATTTGGTCAAAGAGCTTATTCCAGAAGATTATATTGTTTGATATTATAGGTGAACTTCTTTAATTATTTCAGCATATAGATTTTAGAACATACTGGAATGAAGAAAGAAAAGCATAATTTTACGTTGTATAACCTAAGGCCTCTAACTTCCACAAAGCTCAAAAGAGAGGATATTACCAGCACTGTGGATTCTTTCCCTGTGATCACTCCCACTTACTGCCTCATCTCCCTCCCCAAACATAATCAATACCCCGACTTTTAACAATATAGGTTACACTTTCCCATGTTTGAATTTTACAAAAATATAATGAGACAATATGCATTTATTTACATCCGGCTTCTTTCATTCCACATCAGGAGGCTCATCTATGCTGTTTTGTGTAACTGTAACTCAGCTATTTGTACTGCTAGATTGTATCCTCTTGTAGGAGACTCCACAATTTAGTTTTCCATTCTACTGTTGATGGACATATGGGTTGTTTCCAGATGAGCTATTATGAAGAAGACTGCTATGAACATTCCCATTCCACTGTGCTTAGATAGAAGCCTATCGGCTACAGCATGTTAATGTTTACTTAGCTGCCTTAGTCTTAAACCTTGGCTGCACAGTGGAATTTGGTGACTGGATGCCTGTTCCACAGATCATTTCTAATTTGACCTTTGGTTAAGAACCACTGAGCTAGATGTTAAAATCCCCAGACAAAAGAAGGAGATGAATCCAGTTCAAGGACTTCTGAATGGTTTCCAGAAAGAGAACAACAAAATGCAATGTAAAAATTAGGCCATGTCCATATTGACATTGCTGTTCCTTTTTTTACTTTGAGCTCCTAGACAAAAAGACTACATGTACTGGCTTTATGATACTGTGAATGGCTTCCAGATTATTTTGAACATTCCCCAAATTCTCAGAGAAGAATTTAGACATGTTTTAAAGATACGTGTGTCATGATTAAGCAACACTTTGGGTGGGGGATTAGGGTATCAAAAATCTAGACAAACACTAGTTTGGTGTCCCAACCCCATAAATATTGAGACTCGAAAAGGCAAGAGTTAATTTTCCGTGGTCCAGATCACAGCACAGAATTAAATGAGATCCGCTTAATAGCTATTGTTACAACTGAAAATTTGGTTGGTGCTATTTAATTCCCTGGTTTCTTGAAACTGTTTCTTGGATCCATGCCCAGAAACTGTCTTGAATATATTTCAGAGAATGAAAAAAAAATGTACAATGTGGCTCTAGAAAGTACAGCAACAGACAGCACTGAAATATCACAAAGCTCTAAAAATGTGCTCGTCTTCAAACTCAATCTCCAATATGCACTGATAGAAGAAAACAGAGGCCATGATATAATTATTTTGTGATAAGTGCAGAAACAATATTATTTATGTGTAGCCAGGTAGTTGCCTTTAATTTGCAGCATGGACGTTGTCTTAAGGTCCCACGTAACCCAAAATACTGCTTCACCAGGCTTCCCTCCCACCTGCCTTGACATGAACTCAACCACTTGACCAAGAAACATTTTTAAACTTTGACCATGTGTGAGGACTTACAAAAGTTTCTAGAGGCATATAAAGACCTCGCCCTTGTCTCCAAGAAACTTACAATGTTTGGGGGCAGGAAAGACCCAAAGTCATACATATACAAAGAAAACTGAGATTCCAGGGTCAAGTTGGAGGTGTCTAAAGAAGCCCACCGAGCTAAGTTGATCAGTAAAGGCTTCTCAGAGGCAGTAGCATAAACTGAATCTCTAAGAGGGTAGTCAGACTTCAGACTGGCAGGCAGGAAGGTTGAGGGCATTGCAGACAAGGGCAAAGATGTGGGAAAAGAAAGGGGCAGATGTTCAGAGATCAATTAGAACAATCTCGTTGGGGGTTGAGATTTTTCTAAAGTAGTGATCATTAAAGATTTGTGACGATAACTAAGGCAGAGCAGAAGCCGATGTGTGTACATAACCCACCAGTTCCACACTCTCGTGTAAGATCTTATTGACAGTGAAGAATCAGAGACCATTAGCGAAACAATCAAGATGCTAACAACTCCGTAGAAACAAAACAATCAAGATAGAAAACCTAAGCAACATTCTCTAAGTATATGAATTAATACCCCAAATTGCAGCAATTGAAATTGATGACCAACTTAAGACCACTCTTGTGATGTTCTGTTCATGGGGCATTGTTTTCAGCTGCTAAAGCAAGAAATAGAAATCATCTGTCCCTCCCTCATCAACCTCTTTTCTGTGATCCATCCAGCAGCAGGGGCTCTCAGCTCTGCCTCCACCCTATGGCAAGCCAGCTGGTCTCTCACTACCTTCCACTGGCCTTTCATTACCTTCCACCTAGTCTCCCTGCTTTCTTTCGTGAGCTCCATGCTACCCTCATCCTTCCCACCCAAATCCCAATTCCTTCTTTTTACTGCATCTGGAAGGGCATTTAAAAATCCTGAATCTAAGCAGTTCATTTCCCTGCTTCAAACATTCCTATCATCCTCACTGTACACAAAGTAACATACAGAACCTGTAAGGACCTTGTAAGGACCTTGGTGGTCCCACCCTGTCCCCCGTCTACCATCTTTCCTCATACTCTTTTCTTTTTTTTTAAAGATTTTATTTATTTATCTGATAGAGATCACAAGTAGGCAGAGAGGCAGGCAGAGAGAGAGGAGGAAGCAGGCTCCCTGCTGAGCAGAGAGCCTGATGCAGGGCTCCAGCCCAGGACCCTGAGCCATGACCCTAGCCAAAGGCAGAGGCTTTTAACCCACTGAGCCACTCAGGCGCCCCCTCATGCTCTCTTTCATAAGGCAACTGGACCTTCTCTTCGCCTGGTTTCTTAAACCAGATCCACTTTTCCCAGGCTCCACTTAGAATGAATTTTGCCTCTGTTCTTTTCCTGACTAGCTCCTGGCATAGGTCAAAGCTTACATAAAAGCCTGTTTTGACCAATCTTCCCATCTAAATTAGGTCTGCTGTGTCATTCCTTCTCACACCCTTTAGACTTCTCTTTCACAGCACTTACCACAATTTACAATTACACATGCAACTTTGGTATTAAAGTTAGAAGCATCATGAAAATACGGACCATGTATGTTTGACTCATCACTGTGTACGTCAGTCTAGTAGCACCTGAGAGCTAAGGTGTTCACAGATTCACGGTGCATGAAATGGGAGAATTTCAACTACCTCCCTATGTGCTATACTACAATACAGAGTCAAGGCTCTGATGACCTCTCTACCACCAAATTTAGTTACTCATTTGACTAAGTATTGTAAGTATTCATATACAGAAAAGGGAAGGGTCATATCCCTCAAGCACAAAAGAAAAATTTTCCATTTGTGATAGCCTAACCCTCACATGGATGACATTGTGACCTACAAAAAGGCCTTACCCTTGAGATACAGTACATATGGAAGTAGTGGGAAATAGGAGGAAATCAAAGCAAGAGTACAGTGTTTATTGAGTGCAATGTGCCAAGCTTTCTGCCACACCTTTTACAGGCATTCTCTATAATCTCACAGCTATCCTAAATTTAGGTATTATTGTCCCCACTTACAAATTAGAAAAGTAAACTCTGAGAGATTATTTGCCCACATCCCCAGAGCTAGTTGGCAGAAGGAGTTGATGGAGCAAGGTCTTTTTAAAAATCCACATTTTGCCCAATGTAATCTCTGTGAAATCAGAAAACCAATGTGGAGTTTCCACTTTTATAGGTATTTCCTCTTCTGGTTGAAAGGACATTAGCAATTCTCACCTTATTTTTCACAAGAACCATAAATGTATTTTGAATAATAAAAACACAATTCACAAATAAACATTTTCTGGTCCCCAAGTATTGGCTGGAGAAACTTTCGGATTAAAAAAATCAGAAGAATGAAACTCGACCATTCTCTTATACCGTACACAAAGATAAACTCAAAATGGATAAAAGACCTCAACGTGAGACAGGAATCCATCAGAATCCTAGAGGAGAACATAGGCAGTAATCTCTTCGATATCAGTCACAGCAACTTCTTTCAAAATATGTCTCCAAAGGCAAAGGAAACTAAAGTGAAAATAAACGTTTGGGACTTCATCAAAATCAAAAGCTTCTGCACAGCAAAGGAAACAGTCAAAAAAATAAAGAGGCAACCCACGGAATGGGAGAAGATATTTGCAAATGACAGTACAGACAAAAGGTTGATATCCAGGATCTATAAAGAACTCCTCAAACTCAACACACATAAAACAGACAACCATATCAAAAAATGGGCAGAAGATATGAACAGACACTTCTCCAATGAAGACATACAAATGGCTTTCAGACACATGAAAAAATGTTCATCATCACTAGCCCTCAGGGAGATTCAAATTAAAACCACATTGAGATATCACCTTACACCAGTTAGAATGAGATATCACCTTACACCAGTTAGAATGGCCAAAATTACCAAGACAGGAAATAACATGTGTTGGAATGGATGTGGAGAAAGGGGAACCCTCTTACATTGTTGGTGGGAATGCCAGTTAGTGCAGCCTCTTTGGAGAACAGTGTGGAGATTTCTCAAGAAATTAAAAATAGAGCTTCCCTATGACCCTGCAATTTCACTACTGGGTATTTACCCCAAAGATACAGATGCAGTGAAAAGAAGGGCCATCTGTACCCCAATGTTTATAGCAGCAATGGCCACGGTCGCCAAACTATGGAAAGAACCAAGATGCCCTTCAACAGACGAATGGATAAGGAAGATGTGGTCCATATACACTATGGAGTATTATGCCTCCATCAGAAAGGACGAATACCCAACTTTTGTAGCAACATGGACAGGACTGGAAGAGATTATGCTGAGTGAAATAAGTCAAGCAGAGAGAGTCAATTATCATACGGTTTCACTTATTTGTGGAGCATAACAAATAGCATGGAGGACATGGGGAGTTAGAGAGGAGAACGGAGTTCGGGGAAATTGGAAGGGGAGGTGAACCATGAGAGACTTGGACTCTGAAAAACAATCTGAGGATTTTGAAGGGGTGGGGGGGTGGGAGATTGGGGTACCAGGTGGTGGGTATTATAGAGGGCACAGATTGCATGGAGCACTGGGTGTGGTGCAAAAAATAATGAATACTGTTATGCTGAAAATAAATAAATATAAATCTAAAAAAATTTTTTAAAAATCAAATGAAGTTTATAAATAGTATACATCTGACCCAAATGATAAAAAATAGCCTTAGACCCACAGACTTGGGAAATGCATGTGGCTCCCTGCTATGTGCCAGCAAGTCTGTGGGCTGGGTGAGCAAACATTTAAGCATGAGTAAGAGCAATAATGGCTCCTTTGGAAATCCTTAATGTACTAGCATGCACAAAAACCATAAATATTCAAGGATATGCAGCACTGGAAACGAGAGAAACCCAGGTTGACCTGGTATGAAGCAGATGGACTGAGAGCTTTGAAACTTCTTCAGACCAGGTAACATTCTAAGAATCCTGGAAAGGAGACAGTCTGCAAAAAACCAGGAGACCTGCCAGGCAATCCTGACTTGGGGACTACAATTAAGTTCCTTTCTTTATGAGTCTTAAACCAAAGTCTTAAACATCACAGACTATTTTACAGGTAAATGTCGAATTCCTGTAAGAAGGAAAGGTCTTCCTATAAGAATTATGAGAAAGAGAATTACTACATGCAGGAATTTTAAATGTTTTACTTATTCCCTTTAACTCACTGAAGGTGGAATTATTTCTCACTTGCAAATGAGGAAGCTGTGGTCTAGATCATTTGATTAGTTAACCCATAATCACACAACTTGTAACAGGGTTGGGATTTGAACAGAGACTTCTTGACTTCAGGCTCCTCCACCTCTGGTAGTCAATTGTTGAGCACGGCTAAAGGAACATTGGTGGATTTATCATCTAACGGGGAAAACTACAGAATCACAAGATTCGGCAGTTGAAAGATAATGTAATTTCAGCACCCTGTCCTATTTCTTTTTGCATCTCTTACAGCGCCGAATGCCTTATAGGGACTCAATGTGTTGGCAGGATGATGGATGGCTAGAAGGATGGAGGGAGGGAAGAAGGGAGAGAAGGATGGATGGACAAACTCCCCTATTCCTGGGATGTTCCGATTACCTATCTTTTCCATATCAAGAGACAATTTCCCAGAGGACAGCAGGCAGTAGCCAACAGTGTAATATTGTGTCTCTTCCTCTAGGCAAATGCACGGAGGTAAAATAGAAAAAAATGTTTAACAATTTGTCACTAATTTTTAATCACTTTTCTGGGAAGTTAGATATTCATGTAGGTTATTATAGCTGTTTCTGTCCTGAAGAAAAGGAACATCTCACCACTTAATTTAAAAATGTGAGCTATACCTTTTCTGCAGCTGAATGTGGGGAGCAATTCACCTCTTATGCTAGGGTGTCCCACCTACCTTTCTGGTCTCACTCCCTTTTGCAAAGTCCGACACCTAGCATTAGTCCTTGAAAGCTAGTTCTCTTCTTTAACTCAGTGCCACAGATTTAATTCTTGCCAAAGCCAACCCCAAGGTGCCCAACCCATTCTGAGGGTATCTAAAGTGGGCTTCATGTAAGCGTCACCATTGAGGCTAAAGAACGTCTAAACAGATTGAGCCATATTATTCTTTCCTAGTCTTGCCATTGTCTAACACAGAGTAGGTACAAGCAATGGGGAAAAGAAACAGCCGCTGAAGCCATCACTGGAAGAGACTCACCTTCATAGTGGTCCCAGCTCCCTGTGGTAAGCAGAGAGACTGTTCTTGGGAACAGGCTGGCATCACTATGCTTGCGTGTGCATATGTCCTCTCTCTCTCCTTTTCTCTCTCTCACTCTCTCTGACTTCCATATCTCATCATCATCCTTATGTCTCCCAGGAGACTTTGTTTCCTTTCTTGGTATTTGTGTTTGGTCTCTGTAGACTAGATTATTCTCTCTTGGTCAAGGAGAGTCTTATTTCACAGCCTTTTCCAGAAGGCTGGAAATTCTGCTTAGGAAATGCTCAGGAAATTCTGCTCAGGAAATGCTTGAGAGTGACAGTAAATCTCATTTCTGAGTCTTTTTTCTTCAAAGATTCCAAGTCATCAATTTGGGATTGTCTAATTAGTCATTCTTCTTAGTCACTTGATATTCAAAAGCAATGTTGTAAGTTTATCAAATGGCAAAGCCTGTCGGTCAGGAGACATGTGAACTAATCATACCATTCTAAATAGCTCCAGCATCCCAGCTACCATTTCCTGCTGGCTTTGGAGCAGGAAGAACATGTGGCCATAGCCAGAGTTGGCCAAAGGGTGGGGTGGTCAAGAACCCTTTCACCATCCCATTCAGGAACATGTTGACAAGAGGCAACCCCTTCTCAAGGCTGCCTTTGCCTTAAGGAATACAGGTGGGAGACACTCTGAAAAGGTAAATCATTTGTCCAATTCTAGGCGAAGGTGGAGGTTGGAATGTCTTGGGGAAAACTGAAGGGGATTTGCTTCAGAAAATGAGATGATAATTAAAATAGAAAACTACACTGAAAGTGTGTGTGTGTGTGTGTGTGTGTAAGAGAGAGAGAGAGAGACTAAATCCTCATTAATAATACTCTTCATAGCACCAGATATGATCTTTCTAACCTTAAAGCCATAAGGAAGCTATCTCCTGATTTATTTTAAATAGCCAGTTATCAGATAAATCTTTTTTCTACATCACCACCTTGGTAGAACAACTGATGCTGGCCCTGTCATGGGTGAAGAGTGGCCCCCAAAAGAAAGATCCAAGTCCTAACTCCTAGACCTACAAATGTGGCCATCTTTGGAAATAGGATTTTGCAGACTTAATTAAGGATCTTGAGATGAGATTATCATCGATTTAGGGTGGGCCCCAAATCCAATGACTGGTGTCCTTATAAGAGAAAGGAAAGGGGGATTTAACACACAGATGGGGTAGGCAGAACTGTGAAGATGGAGGCAGACACTGGAGTTAGGCCAGAAGCCAAGGAACGCAAAGAGTGGCCAGCAGCCACCAGAACCTAGACGAGAAGCATGGACTGAATCCTTCCTCAGAGCTTCCAGAAAGAACTAACCCCGATGACACCTTTATCTTGGACTTCTGGCCTCTATAATTGTAAGATAATAAATGTTTGTTTTAAGCCCCCCAGTCTGTGCTAATTTGTGGAAGCAACCCAGGAAACCAATATAGGCCCCAAGCCTCAGGTCTAAGCTCAGAAGCAAATAGGGAATGATGTACAGAAAATACTACTTTGAACTACTGCAGGAACTTGCTTTACCAGGACTTCTACAACCCTTAAACATGAATAATTTCTATATTTAGACAGAAGGATATGTCTAAATTCTAGCAATCTTATCTGAAAACTTTATGACAGTGAAGCAACAGGCCCATGTTGCTTCGTACTCTCATACCCTTGGTTGAATTCAGGACACCTGAGTGGGCCCATCGGGGTTTTAATCGCAGAAGAACCCCATAAGCCTCATGAGGACAGTGGCTGGACCCCATGGTGCTGACAGCCGTCCTAGACAGTGGATACTTAGATGGAGGCTGCTGCTTCTCCTCTAGGACTACATTCTGGGGATGGAGAACAGGCTCAGCCTGCAAAGGCAAATGCAGCCCAGTCTTCTGCCTTCTGTCTTACTTTCTGGCCCTCGCCTTGTGTCAGGTACTTGAGAGCGCACAGCCATAGACTGAAATGCATCAAATGATTGATTCAGCACCAGTGGAAAAGAGGCTGTGAGTATATGGTGCTGTTGGGCAGAGGGAGGAGGGCGCTTACCTTACTTGGGGTTTGATGGCTAATGGAGCAGAACAAGAAGTAGCCACCCACCAACGTGGAGGTATCGTGACGGATGGCAGAGGTGGCCATTTTGGGCATTAGCTCAGCGACAGAATGACGTCCATGTCTAGAAGGAACATCATATCAGGGACCAGGAAAAAGCAAGGGCAAGAACAATGGTACAGGCCACTTTAGAAAACCCTATGGAACCATCAACTAAAAGAGATGATTTGAGAGTTGACCTTGTAGCTGCTTTTAGCTAATGGAAGTTGGAGCAAAAGGCCATAGTGAGCTCTCACCTCAAACCCGTTAGGATGGCTACTATCAAAAAACAAAACAAAACAAAAACAAAACAAACAAGCAAACAAAAAAACATAAAAAAGCAACTCCCCAAAACAAAGCAACAACTGTTGGTGAAGATGTGGAGAACTTGGAACCCTGTGCACTATTATTGAGATGTAAAATGGCTCAGCCATTGTGGAAAACAATACAGCACTTGCTCAGAAAAATGAAGACTAGAATTACCATATGATCCAACAATTCTACTCACTTTTGGGTCTATATCCCAAATAACTGAAAGTAGGGTTTTGAAGACATATTCGAACACCTTTGTTTATAACAGCATTATTCACATTGGCCAAAGGGTAGAAGCAAG
Source organism: Mustela nivalis (assembly GCF_964662115.1). Lineage (NCBI taxonomy): Eukaryota > Metazoa > Chordata > Mammalia > Carnivora > Mustelidae > Mustela > Mustela nivalis. Next base: position 86,309,914 of record NC_139031.1, read on the forward strand.
CCAAGTGTCCACTGATAAATGTGAACAACAAAAATGTGTCACCTACATACCATGCAATATTATTGAGCCATAAAAAGCAAGGAAATTCTGAGATGCATTATAATATGGATAAACCTTAAAGATACTTGGCTAAGTAAAATCAGTTCATCACAAAAAGACAAATACTGTATGGCTCTTAGTCATATGAGGTACATAGAATGGTCAAATTCAGAGACAGAAAGCAGCATGGTGCTTGCCAGGATCTGGGGAGTGTGGGAAAAAAGGAATTAGAGATTAATGGGTACGGAGTCGGTTTTACAAGACAAAAAGGGTCTGGGTATGGGTGGTGATGACAGGTGCACGAGAGTGTAAATGTACTTAATTCCACTGGACTGTATGTTTAAAATTATTAAGACAGCAAATTTCATGTTGTCTGTATTTTACCATGAATAAAACAGAACATAAAAAAGCCATGACTTCCTTACCACTTCTACCCTGAACACTGACACACACACTCTACTACCTTATCCCCACATTCAAACATATGAGGCCATCATGACGTGCAGAAACTCAGTTCACATTCCATGATGCTGAGCAAAGCCTGGAGCTATCTGTTCCAGTATGACCAGGTCTATAAAATATATTGTCCTTTAATGTTTAGGACCTGATGGGTACCGTAAGCCATCTGGCTGGGGGAAACACACACACACACACACACTCACACACAAACAAAAACAAACAAACAAAAATACCTGAAACTCACTTTGACTCCCTGTCTCCTTTGTATTTAGCACCCTCTGGCCAGGCCTTGTTCATTCTGCCTCCATGATACGTTTTAGATCTATCCCTTCCCTTCTATTCACAAATCCAGTTTAAGTCTTCCAGGTGGGTTTAGCAACAGCCTCCTTGCTCATCTCCCTGCCTCCAGTATCACTCCTCCAAGCCTCATCTTCCCCAGGGCTGCCAGGGGGACTCTGCAAAAAAAAAAAAAAAAACCCAAGTCTGAACATGTCCCAGCTCTGAGAACCTTCCAGCAGTTGTCAGCATGTGCTCCCTGAGGCTTGAAAGGTTGAAAGGATTCCCCCCACCAACCCCATTCTTGGGACCAGCCTGACTCCGTAGCCTTACTTCCCACCTTCTGCCAATTCCTAACTCCTGATATATCTTCCAAAGGTTACCCTCCAGCAATATTAATAATCATTTTCTGAACATGCTGTCTCATGCCTATGATTTTTCACATGCTTTGCCTGGGTTGGAAAATGCCCTTCTGACTTGCCAACCTGACAAACTGTAGTTAGCTTTCCAAACCCAGCTAAGAGCAGACACTTCTCTTATTCCCCCATCACACCTCCATCCCACTCTGAACAAATTGACCTCTCCATGCTCTCTCATTTAAACATTATTTGATGTGCACATCACAAGGCTTGAGACTTTGTACTTTTTCTATATGCTTCACTTGAAGCATATACTTCACTTGAAGCACAGAAAAAGTATAGAAACCTCAGAACCTCAGAACCTTAGAACTGAGGTTTCTTGAGGTACCTGGGTGGCTCAGTCAGTTAGTAGTCTGCCTTTAGCACTGGTCATGATCCCAGGGACCTGGGATACAGTCCTAGGTCAGGCTCTCTGTGCAGCAGGGAGCCTGCTTCTCCCTCTCCCTCTGCCTGCCACTTATCCTGCTTATGCTAGCTCTCTCTCCACACCCTCCCCCACCCCACCACCACCCCTAGTCAAATAAATAAATAAATCTTTTTTAAAAAGAACTTGGATGCCTGGGTGGCTCAGTCAGAATAAGCATCTGCCTTCAGCTCAGGTCATGATCTCAGGGTCCTGGGATCGAGCCCTGCATCGGGCTCTCTGCTCACCAGGGAGCCTGCTTCTCCCTCTGCCTGCATCTCCACCTGCTTGTGCTCTCTCTCTGTCTCTCTTTCTCTGACAAATAAATAAATAAAATCTTTTTTAAAAATTTAAAAAATAAAAATTTAAAAAATAAAAATTTAAAAATAATTAAAAAATAACTGAGGCTTCTTAAGAGTATTGTACACTTAGTATGTGATAAATGTCTGCTAAATGAAATCTGTTAAAGAGTTTAGCCATTAAAGTTGTCATAATGATAAGACCTCTTCCCATAATCATAAAATTAGATCACAATTTTATTAAAATTAAGTGACCATAAATATTACTTTATTAAAATTAATGTGATCATAATTATAAAATTTCTGTTGATCAAGGAACTTTTACATTTTCAAGGAACTCCAGACTCTATCTGGTCCTGCTTCTCAGCCAGTTCTATTAGAGTATCAGGATGTGGGGCCTAGGCATCAGTATTTTTTAAAGCTTTCTAATGGAATAAAGGACTTCAAAACCACTCAGGACCAAGCTTAAAAAACTCTGATCTTATCTATTCACCTATGAGTGGATATAACTTCCTATATCCATTCCAGGAAGACAGACATATCATTACTTTTTTATTTCTTTCTTTTTCTTTTTTTTCAGTCTCTGGGGACACAATGCTAGACCCTCCCTTACCCTGTAAAATGGCATTCCTCTTTAAAATAAATAAATAAACTCAGGGGTTCAAAGAAACTAGTAGCTTTCAGAATTTATTTTTCAAATACAAGATTGTTTTTATAATTTTAAAACAGTTTCAAAGTCCCTTTCTGAGCATCTGATCTTTTATCCCCTGTTTGGCATGATGTCCTCTTAATTTGCTATCTGTTTGAAAAATAGTTTCAGCATTACTATTTCCTAAGAAGTGTGGGGTCATGACAGAATGAGCTGGCTAGCAGAGTTTATTTTTAGCCCTGGTGACTCTCATCTAAGATCCATAGTGAATGGTAACACTCAACTTCTTTTTCCTGACCTGACATTTTCTATGCTCGTGAGCAAGTCATCCTTTTCAGGGAACATCCCACCTCTGAACCTTTCCTTATCTACAATTATTTCTTAGCTCCCAAGCCAAAGTGAAGCCTTAAGACCCCTTGATATAAAACTGTGAGAGGTCCCTTCAACAGTGCTGTGTTCTGTATTACAAACAAGGGCATCCGTGTAGGAGGCCATCTGGAAGGAGCAAGATTATGAAGATGACCCAGGAATGTTCTGAATCTGAAAAATTGCATGTAAATCTTAGTTTCTGTCATTAATTTAAGAAAACACCCCCTTTTCCCCATAAACATAAATCACTTTTTTTACAACCTCAGGCCTCAACCAAAATTCATCTGTCTTTTACAATCATCTGGAACAGAGAGCAGAGTGCTGTCTGACTTATTCATCACCCATGCCCACATGATCTTTCTCACATACATCCTTCCCTCCGTTTCTCCACTGTTCCCTTCATTGCCCCCAAGTGTTATTCCCATTTCTCTACTGCTTCCTTTCTTTCAGCCATGACCAGGACTTACCCTCCTAGCTACAGAAACAAGCCTAGCTAACTCTCTTCCTTGCTTTCTCCACTCCTGTGACAAATAACCACAAACTTAGCAAATTAAAACCATACACCAATGGTCTCTTATGATTCTGGGGGGTCAGAAGTCCAAAATGACTCTGATGAGGCTAAAATTAAGGTGTGGATAGGGCGCATTCCTTCTGGAAGCTCCACAGAAAATCCATTTCCTTTTCTCTTCCAGCTTCTAGAGGCTGCCAGCATTCCTTGGCTCATTGTCTCTTCTTCCTTCTTCAAAGCTCATCCTTCCCATGTCTGCTTCTGTTATTCCATCTTCTGCCGTCGACTCTCCTGTCTCCCTCTTATAGAGCCCCTTGTGACCACACTGTGCATTCTCGATCATCAAACATAATATCCACATCTTAAAATTCTCAGCTTAATTACATCAGCAAAGTCATTTTGACATATAAAGCAATATATTCACATATTGCAGAGATTAGAATGTGAATGCCTTAGGGAGAAGGAGTATTATTCTTCATATCCTGAAGATTTCTAGCCAAGAACCACTCTGATCACTTCCTCCTTTTACTGCTAAAACAAACCGAATTGAAGTGTACCCCCCACCCCTGCCAAATTTATGTCCACTTAAACCTCAGAATGTGACCTCTTCTGGGAATAGGGTCTTGGCAGATGTAATCAGTTAAGACAAGATGAAACCATACTGGATCGGAGTGCACCCTAAATCCTACATGACTGATATCCTTACAAAAAGAGAAGATGGGGATACTGAAGCACAGGGAAGATTCTATGTCACAACAGACATAGAAACAGGAGTGATGAAGCTACAAACCAAAAAATGCTGAGGATTACTGGCAACCACCAGAAGCTAGAAAGAGCCAAAATGGGATGGCTTGATTTCAACAGCTTGATTTCAGACTTTTGGTCTCCACTACCAGGGGAGAAAAAGTTTCTGTAGTTTTAAGCCACCAGTTGTGGTATTTTGTTATAGCAGCTCTAAGGAACTAATACAGATGTGTTGAAAAAGAGATACCCTATTTTGTTCATGTGCCAGGTTTTACTGGGAGATAGTCTGACATGGTAGCTGACCAACCCCTAAATGCTTTCTTTGTTTCATTTATAATGTACCCAGATCTTTGTAGATTATTGGCTCTGTGCCTGGGCCTTCTTCATTTGAGGACCTCTGACTGTCTTCCAACACATACTAAGTCAAGAGTGTCTACGTCAGGGGTCAGAAAACAGTTTCTGTAAAGGTACAGATGGTAAATATTTTAGGCTTTGTGAACCAGGAAAAATCAAGAATGTTATATAGATACCTATATAAAGAGAAAGAAACAAATTTCCACACATTTTTTACTGACAAATTTAAAACATAATAATAATTCAGTACCTTTTTTGGTAATAAGCATATAATGCAATTTTTTATATAGGTCTGCAGTTAGAAGAAAAAAATTCTTTTTGGGGTATGAACATATCATTTAATCAGGGCTCGAATGTAATTGGCAAATCATCATTGCTAATGCTCATTTGTTAACACTGATCTGCAATAAGATTTCACCCCACTATTTCAATTCAAAAATGAATAGTGCATCTTTGAAAAGGTCTCATACAGAAAAGTCCCGCCAAATACTGATATCAATTCAGAAGCATACAATTTTAATTGAGCATACTGACTGCTTGAAAGGCATTTATAGAGTTCTGTTAAATTTTTCGGCTGGTATTTGTCTTTTAGCATATCATTACTTTGCAGATTAATCACTTTCAATTGAAGGTAAGACAGAAGCTCCTCAACTGCTCAGTTAAATAGATTCTGAAATATGGAAATCTTTACACTTGCATTTTGATCCAAAAAACTGCTGCTGGAGCCAGTTTGAACTTTGGCAGATGTAATCAGTTAAGACAAATTTGTCCACTGAAAATTTGCATGGAAATGGAGATCTCACTTGTTTTATCTTTTGAACCACTGTACATGTACAAGGCAGCCCGAGACTCAAATGACGTTAATTGTCAAAATGACTTTTAGCAGTGTAAGTTTCTCAGATGAGTGTTGTTTGGCTTTGTGACTTCAGTTTGAATTCATTAAAAAACACTAAGAATGCAGAAAAAACTAATTTTCAGAGCCACTCAGTGTTCAATAGTAGTGGCTGAAGGCAGTGCTTCTCATTTCAAAAGACTTCAATCCTAGCCCTGAGCTCAAAAAATCACAATAAAACCTTACCATTGCCATTGAACTGCTGTTTGGCACAAGTCAAGGTATTCAGTTTCTTTCTCTGGCAAAAATTCTTGGACCCAACTACAGTTACATCCATGAGAGCAAATGAGTTCACCAATAGAGCTACTGGATGGAGCTATACATGATAGATTCAAGTACTTTCTGCAAAGTACCTGCTAATGAAGAACACAATAAATAACCACAGGCTTTGAACACATTATATTCATTACGTTTCACTGAAAGGCTAAGTCTCAACAAGTTTATTTTCTCTGGACACATTTTTTGGCTGCCACAATCAATCATAATTTAGTTAACTCACCATTGAAAAACAGCTTTCTTTGCTTGGCTAATAAGTGGGCCACTCAGAAATGTTCCCTGGTAGCAGGCTCATTTTCATTGTTTTATTTATTTCTTTTAAGATTGTATTTATTTATCTGACACAAAGAGAGAGCACAAACAGGAAGAGCAGCAGGCAGAGAAGGAGGGAGAAGTAGGCTCCCTGTTGAGCAGGGAGCCCAATGTGGGGCTCAATTCCAGGGCCCCAGGATCATGAGCTGAGCAAAAGGCAGACACCTAATTGATTGAGCCACTCAAGCACCCCTCATTGTTTTATTTTTGTGAAGAAATTCTACTGTGATGAGAACCTATTTAAGTTTTTCTAATTTTTCTAACCATTGCTTTCCTGCAAGCTAGGGATATTATGATGATTAATCTGGTTAAAATTACTCTTTTAGCACAACTCTGGCATCGCACAATATGCAGAATGCTTTGCCACCTAATTCTGTAGCAAAATCATACATACACTATTGTGTCTTAAAAGCATGATTCAAAGTCTACTTTTCCTTTCTTTTTCTGACTTAATGAATATTTATTGTAAATGTAAATGAATAAAAGAGGGTAAGAGAAAGAAATAAAGAAGGAAAGGAAGGAAAAGAAGGAAGAAAGGAAGAAACAAAAGAAGAAGGAAGGTAGGGAGAAGAAAGGGCAAAGGGGAAGAATGTCATCTTATGACATTTAAAATGCTATGGAGTTATAACTGTACCACAGCAATTTGCAGGGTGCCAAGCATTAGTCCAAAGTGATGAGAGTGCCATACACAGTCTCACAGGGCAACTACTCACTTCTTCCACTATAGCTCGAGAGCATAGGGACAATATGTAAACAAATGAGTATGGCTATGTTCCAATAAAACATTATTGTGGACACTGAAATTTGAATTTTATGTTGCTTTCATTAAATATTCTTTTTTTTTTAATTTCCCAATCATTTATAAATGTAAAAGTCACTCTCAGCCTATGGACCATATAAAAACAGAATACGCCAGATGTGGCTGGTGGGTTATAATTTGTTGACTCCTCTGTAGGTTCTTTGGTCATTTCCAAAGTTCACCCAGCTAAATATCATAAGATGCCCTTAATAGAGTAGTCATAATCATCACACTACCTGGGATACACACAAAGAAGGTTTTTTTTTGACCTATTTCATGTTCCAAAATATATATCCCATGAAGGTTCCCAGTCCCAACATGCAAAGAATTTGAGTCATCACTCCCGTTCTCACGAGATAAAAATTGAACAAACTCAAAAGCAATGACTTCTTAGATCCATCAGAAAATTGAAGTCACATGGCAAAGTGCCACCCTAACACTAGAGAGACAGGAGAATACAGAGAATGAAGGTTGAGATCAGGTTACTTGGAGGAGAAGCCATTAGAGCTAGTAACTGGTAGGAACATTTAAACCATAATTGATACATTCCTGGAGGCTATATAGACTAATTTCATACTTGAAAACCGTGGGGGCTCAATCTTAGGAAACCTCCACACTTTAGTGGGTTTTATCTCTAGAAGCCCATCATGCTCTCAAGATAAAAATTAAAGAAAAAAAAAGTTCTTCTATCTATTCTTGCTGGGGGAGGGGAGTAAACATTTTGAACTACATCCAGATTTTCTCCATAATAAGGGCCAACCCTAAAGGGAAACTATCAGAGGCTTAGCTGGCCTGATCAGAGGGCAATTAAGACAACTCCAGTCCCCTCCAGCCTTCCTATCTCCTATAAGAGGAGAAAAAAGGGCTAAGAAATGCTTCAGGAGGTCATAACCTAGAGACTCAGACCACTAAAAAAATTGAGATTAGTATAAAATTATAGTTTTCCTGCTCTCTGTCTTACCACCACATCAACTGGACTCTAATATAATAAAAGTAGATTACAATTGGGGGAAAAAAAAAAAAACACAAGACACAAACTCTGTTTATGAATAAAGTCTTAGGGAAACTGAGAGACAATAAGCTGGGGTGGGGCATGGGCTGTGAGTAGGTAAACAAAGGTAAACAAAAGGTAAATAAAGCCTCTGGAACCTATAGCTACAGAAAACATTAAATACAGCCAGACTAAAAAGACAAAACAAGCACCAGAAACGAAAAAGATGGCACTGATTTTGGAATTTAAAGGTAGGGGGTTTAACTATGATTAATTTGTCAAGGATTCTAATGGAAAAAGAAAAAGCAGACAACATCCAAAAACAGATGGTTAACATAACCAGAAATGAAAATTGTAAAAAAGAAAGAAAACATTTTATCTATAGAGGAAAAAAAGATAAGAATTACACAAGATATTTCTTCAGAAACCATACAAACAAGAAGACAGTGTAATATAATACTTTAAAGTTTGGAAAGGACAACTGAGAATTTTATATCCAGCAATATTATCATTCAAGATTGAAGGAAAAACAGTCTCTCAAACAAAAATGGAGGGACTTTATCACCAGTAGACCTGCCTTGCAAGAAATGTTCAAGAAGTTCTTAAGAGAAAAGGAATATGCTATAGATCAGAAATTCCAATCTACATTAAAAGAAAGAAGACTATTATAGACCATTTCATCCAATAATAAAGGAAGATAAAATAAAGTCTTTCATTTTTCTTATTCCTGATCAATCTAATGGATAACCTTTCCTTTAAAGTAATAACAGCAGCAATATATTGGGTGATTATAGCATCTTAGAAGGGATGGGAAGGAGGAATTAGGAACGCTCTGTTATAACGTACCTGCACTACCTGTGAAGTGGTATAGTGTTGAAAGTGGACTTTGATTAATGTGTAAATGTGTAATGCAAACAAGAGGGAAACTATTACACCTTTTTAAAACAGAAGTATAATCAAGATGCTAAGAGAAAGAAGAAAATGGAATAATATAAACTGCTCAATTAAAATCGGAGAAGGCAGAAAAATGGGAAGATTAAAAAGAAGCAAAATATAAATGCAGTAAATAGAAAAAAGTTACAAACATGATATATGTCAATCTGACCCTATCAATATCACATCCAATGTAAATGTTCTAAATATAACAATTAAAAATCAGAGATTATCAGAGGAAATAGAAAAATAAGATCCAAGTATATATAGTCTCTAAGAAACTCACTTTAAATATAAAGATACAGATAAAGGTAAAATGATAAAGAAAGATAGACCATGCCAACATGAATCAAAAGAAAGCTGGAGTAATTGTATTAATTTCAGACAAAGCACACTTCAGAACAAAGAAATTCAGAGAGTAAAGAGGGTCATTATATAATGATAAAGGGGTCAGTTCTCCAAGAAGACATAACAATCCCTATATCCCTATATCCAACAACAGAGTATCAAAAGAGTTGATAGAAAAACTCACAGAACTTCAAAGAGAAAGAGAAAAATCCATTCTTCTAGTTGGAGACTTCAACAACCTTCTGTAAGCGATCAGCAAATTCAGAAAGATATAGTTAAGGATACAGGTGAACTAAACAACAGCCTCAATTAATCAGATCCAACCGATATGTATAGACCATTTCATCCAACAATAGTTGAATAAACATGTTTCTCAAGCTCACACAGAACACTCACCAAGACAGACCACATTCTGGGCCACAAAACATGCCTTAGCAAATTCAGAACAGAAACCATACAAAATATGCTCTCGGGCCACACTGGAATTAAACTGGAAATCAATAGCCAAAAGATAGCTGGAAAAAATCCCTAAATACTTGGAAATTAAACAACATGGTCCCAAATAACACATAGGTCAAAGAAGGAATTTAAAAGTAGTTTGGACTTGACCTCAGCTATAGCAAACTTCTTACTAGGCATGTCTCTAGAGGCAAGGAAGACAAAAGCAAAAATGAACTATTGGGACTTCACCAAGATAAAAGATTCTGCACTGTGAAGGCAACAATCAACAAAACTAAAAGGCGACCTGTGGAATGGGAAAAGATCTTTGTAAATGACATGATGGATAAAGAGTTAATACCCAGAATCTATGAAGAACTTAACTAAACTCAATACCCCAAAAATAAATAATCCAGTTAAGACATGGGCAGAAAATGACATGAACAGACATTTCTCCAAAAAAGGCATACAAATGGCAAAAAAAAAAACACACATTAAAAAAGATGTTCAACATCACTCAGCATCATGAAAATACAAATCACCACCACAATGAGATACCACCTCACATCTGTCAGAACAGCTAAAATTAACAACACGAAAAATAACAGGTGCTGGTGAGGATGTGGAGAAAGGGGAACACCCTTACACTCTTGGTGGGAGTACAAACTGGCGCAGACACTGTGGAAAACAGTATCGAGTTTCCTCAAAAAGTTAAAAATAGTACTACCCTGTGGCCCAGAATTCCACTACTACATATTTATCCAAAAGATACAAAAAGACTGATTCAAAGGGGTACATGCACCCCAATGTTTATAGCAGCAATGTTCACAATAGCCAAACTATGGAAAGAACCCAGATGTCCATCAACAGATGAGTGGATAAAGATGTGATATACATATATACAATGGAATATTACTCAGCCATCAGAAAGAATGAAATCTTGTCATTTGCAATGACATGGTTGGAACTAGAGAGTATTGTGCTAAGGGAAATAAGTCAGTCAGAGGAAGACAAATATCAGACGATTTCACTCATGTAGAATATAAGAAATAAAACAGATGAACAGGGGGAAAGGAAAGGAAAAATAAAATAAGCTAAAAAACAGAGAGGAAGACAAATGAGAAGAGACTCTTGACTACAGAGAACAAACTGAAGGTTGATGGAGGGAGATGGGTAAGGGATGGGCTAGCTGGATGATGGGTATTTAGGTGGGCACTGGTTGTGATGAGCCCTGGGTAAGTGATGATTCACTAAATTCTACTCCTGAAACTAATAATGCACTCTATGTTAACTAACTTGAATTGAAATAAAATCTTTGAAAAAAAAAAGTAGTTTGGACTAAATGAAAATGAAAATGCCACCTATTAAAATGTGTGGGAGGCAGTGAAAGCTTAGAGTGAAACTTACAGCATTGAATGCATGTATTAGAAAAGAAGAAAGATCTTAAATGAGTAGCCTAAACTTCCACCTTAGGAAATACAGGAGGAGGTACAAATGAAGGCTGAAGCAAGCAGAAGAACAGAAATAATAAAAATTAGAACAGGTATCAGTAAAATAAAAGACAGGAAATTAGTAAAGAAAAGCAATAGAGGCCCCAAGTTGGGGTCCCTGTTCAGCAGAAAGTCTGCTTCTCCCTCATCTGCCCTTCTCTGCACCCACTTGTGTGCTCTCTCTCTCTCTCTCTCTCTCTCAAATAAATAAATAAATAAAATATTTTAAAAAGAAAGAAAGAAAATCAATAGAGAAATCAAAAGCAGTTCTTTGAAAAGATCAATTATACTATAAACCCCTAGCCAGGCTATCCACACACACACAAAAAAAAAATCCACACAAATTGCTAATTTCAGAAATGAAAGAAGGGTAACCACTACTAATTCCATGAACATCAAAAGGAAACATAAAAAATGTTATGAATGGTCCTATGCCCCCAAATTTAATAAGTTAGATGCAACAATCAGTTCCTTAAAAGATACAAACTTCTAAAACTCACAAAAGGAAAAATTGATTAATTAGATAGACTATACCTATTAAATAATCAAGAATTAATAACCTTCCAAAAAGAAAATATCAGGTCCAGATGGTTTCACTAATGAATTTTACCAAACATTTATAGGAAAAATGATGCTAATCCTCTACAATCTCTTCCTGAAAATAAAAGCGGAGGAAATACTTCCTAACTCACTCTAGGAGGACAGCATTCACAAAACAAGATAAAAACATTATAAGAAAGGGAAATTGGAGACTAGTACCTTTCCTTTACAGAGATGCAAAATCCCCAATAAAATATTAGCAAATCAAATCCAACAATGTATAAGAAGAATTATACACCTATAACTAAGAGGGATTTAGTACAAGTATGCAAGACTGCTTCAATACCCAAAAATCAATTAGTGTAATCCATCACAACAGGCTAAAGAAGAAAAATCATATGATCTTAATAACAGATGCAAAGAAAGCATTTGGCAAAACCTAACACCCATTGATAAAAAGTAAAAAGATCCTCTCAACAAACTAGAAATACAGAGAGACTTCATCAACTTGTTAAAGGACACATGTATTTAACACACACACACACACACCCAAGACTAGCATCATAAAATTTTTACCACCTTTAATGGTGAAAAATGGGATGCTTTCTGACATCATACTGTACCTTATTATGAAAAGGTCAGCTAGGTAGATACCAGGAAAGATCACCTTTCCTGTAATACCTTCCTGGGCTTACTTCCCAAACAAAAAATCACCTGTTGGCTCCACCTTTTTGTACATTGCCATTTCTTAGAGTCGGATCAATAAATAAGTCCCTACCCTCATCCTCAAATCATTTCTTTGGATTCTCCAAGCAGTGATCTCTTCTTTATTATTATTGCTATCATTAATTTTTATTTATTTATGAGAGAGAGAGAAAGAACAAGGGGAGGGTCAGAGGGAGAGAGAGAAGCAGACTTCCCACTGAGCAAGAAGCCCTATGCGGGGCTTGATCCCAGGACTCTGGGACCATGACCTGACCTGAAGGCAGACATTTAACTAACTGAGCTGCCAGGCACCCTAGTGATCCCTTCTTAAATAATCTTTTTACTTCCTGTTATATTATACACACACTCCTCCCAAACCTTAAGCTCTGTTTACCAATTTCTTTATTTAACTTATACTTATTTCTAAGATAAAATATTATGTGCCTTCTCCACAAAAAAAAAAAAAAAACCATAATCCACCTGATTTTGAATAAAAACAACTGTAAAACAGGGTATTGCTCATCCTTCCCTAGGCCTTCATCTCAGTGCAGCATTTTAGAGCCTGTATTAATGATGAGTGATGAAGATGATGATGCTGTACACACCTAGAGCAGTTCTGTTCTGTTGAATTTTCCTGGTCCTGCTGCAACACTGTTGATCAATTAATAGTTTGTGATCCCATCTTTAACTGAGAGCAAGTATTCAGAAGAGAATAAATCTCATAACACTGAATGGTACATTCATATTGTCAGAGGGAAGTCACATACCACCTTACACTTTACTCAAAGCTACTCAGAGTTAATAATGAATTACTCATAGCCAAAATATTCCCTGCAAATGGAATTTATGTCTTTATAGTCTGTTGCTTTTTTTTCTCCTGCTTTTTATGTTCTGATGTCTTTTTTTTTTTTCCCTTGCAAATCCAGAATTGCATAACGGATGGTGCCACAAATCTTAAGTTTTGTAGACATTTGTTTAAATGTGAGTTTCAAAACCATGACTGTCTAGACAGTAAAACTAGCTGAATATAGGGAATTTCCAATTTCCATAAATACAAATTAATAGCAAAAGAAAGTTAAGGAAACAAGCCTGAAAACATGATGTTGCTGGATCCCCAAGGATGGGCTATCAGCTGGTTGAGAGTCAGGAGGAACAAGTTAGCTTTAGATGGTACAGAAGCTTCTTAAATATAGCTTCCATAAAGACCCCACATAATAAGGAATAAGTGGGAAGAGAAGTAAAACAGAACCACAGCAATGAAAGCAGTCTATGCAGTAGAGAAGACACCCAAAGAGATTATGTATGGTTGTACAGTTGTACACTTACAGCGTTTGGGGTTACATTCACACTGTAGTCCTTATAAATCATGCTCCTGGAATTGTGCAGTACACAACTTGTGCTGCTATAAGGAACAACCTGAAAATATTCTGACGTTCAAATATAATAGCAAATGCATGCCAGTAAAGAGCATAAATTTATGTCTGAAGTTATAAGCTTTACAGACTGGATTTATCTAGAAGAAAAAATCAATAAATCAGACTTCATCAATATTGAAACTTTTTCTATATAAGAGACACTATTAAAAGAACAAAAAGACAAGCTACAGACTGGGAGAAAATATTTGCAAATCATATGCCCAGCAAAGGTCCCATATCCAGAATATCATATGTTTAAGTACATGAAAAGATGCTCAACATCATTAGGCCTTAGGGAAATGCTAATTAAAACTATAGTGAGAAATCACTGAAATCATTTGTTCTTAGGAAAATACCAAATACTTACAAGGATGCAGACCAGGGGCAACTCTCACGCACTGCCAATGGGAATACAAAATGCTACACCCATATTGGCAAATAGTTTGTTAGCTTCTTATGAAGTTAAACATACCTGTCATATGACCCATTAATTCCACAACTAGCTATTTACTGTAAAGATGTGAAAACTTATACAAAAACATGCACACAAATGTTTGCAGCAGTTCTACTCATAACTGCCAAAACGGAGTAACACAAATGTCCTTCAGGAGATAAATAATAACAGGAATCCTAATATATCCATACATTGAAATAATAAGAAACTGATGTATTGTAAAAGGCATTCTATTGAATGAAAGAAACCAGTCTCAGAAAGTTATCTACAGTAAGGTTCCATTTGTAGGACACTGTAGATGGAGGTGGGTGGTTGTCAGGGCTTAGGAGTGTGGGAGGGGTTGACTACAACATGAGGGGATTCTGGGAGATGACGGAACTGTTCTATAGTATGACTGGGGCGGTGTCTACATGACTATTCATTCGTTAAATCTCAAGGCACTATACGTCAAAAACAAAGTTATTTTTATAGGATATTAATTAAATGACAAAAAGCATTTTTTTAAAAATCCCAAAGCAGTCCTCATCTGTCCATTTCCTGTCCCCCACACTAATCTCTGTCATTTTCAGCTCTCCGGGGCCAACTCCAAAGACTCCTTAACCAGATTTCCTCCCAATTACAATCTTCAAATCTGTTTTTCAAATTAATTGCAAAATTAACAATTGTACAAAAAGTAAAAAAGAAAAAAAGTCACAGATCTAAATAGCTGTGCCCCCTTGAGACTGCACATGTACACCACTTCCTGTGGTATCCCTGAAATGGAGACCTAGTGTGAAATTAAAATCAGCATCTGAAGTAATATGGGCTTGTAACAGGTCACACACTCATCCCATAGCTCAACAAAAACAAAGAAAACATGATTGTAGTGCTGGAAAGAGTTTTTTTTCTTATACCCAGCCCATCTTGCTCACTTCACTGGTTCATTTCCATGTCTCCCACTCTAACCACAAGCTCCACTGCCTCTAGCAGGTGCTAGAACTGAATTTCTAGCTGTTCCAACTCAGTAGATTCTTTACCCTGTTGCCTTTTGTCATGTGGAGCAAAAGTCAGTGAAAGAATTAACACCCCAGGCCTGGCAAAACTAATGCCTGGCAAAGAGCAACACCGCCCAGAGATAGCAACTATTAAACAATGAATTGTCTATTGAGGAAACATGAGCCAGAAGAAGAAATAGAACTTCCCAAAGGGATGCTCAACAAACAAGCCAACAACACAAAACAACACAAAACAAAAAACCACCAGATTTAAAAAATGAAACAAAAGAATTTCATCTCCATGTTATTGCAGGTGTTTCAGGTGTGACTAGATGAACCTGAGGCAAACAATTTCAAAACAACAACAAAGTTCTTAAATATGCATTAGTATAATTTAGCAGGTAATCAGAGCTGCAGAAAACTACCTTTTGTGGGAATAATTAGTATAGCATAGCTACTCAGAGGAAACTCACTTGCTGCTAATAACGGATGCTCAGGTGGTGATCATTCTATCACCCTAACCAATTAAGGGTCTTAAAAAGGAGGAGGGAACCCACACAGGGAAACAGAGAGGACTGAACAGATGGGGTGGCTCAAGGGCTCAGTGAAACTGGAAGCCTTCATGGCAAAGTGAACAATTAGCCTGAAAATGCAGGCAGTTCAGGGACACACACAGGCCTCCAGGCCCCCTGGGCCTGACAGCTGGGAATATGAGCAGCAAAAAGAACCCACTGGCAGGTACTGACCACGTCCTCCTCACCAGGTGCACGACCTGATAGGAGCCTCCCACACGCCCCTGTGGGCGGAAGAAAGAATTGAGGCCATAGGAGGCTTTGTAATCCATCAAGGTCACACAGCGAAGAAAATTAGGGAGATGGACTTTAAACACAGGCACTCTGACTCCTTAGTCACGACCTTCACAATCAAGGATCCAAAACCATGCTTTTGTAACCCTTCTACCATCTTTGATAACCGGTTTCACAAGGACAAGTCTTGGCCTCTGTTCAAAAATTTCTACTTGCGACCCTCTCAGAATTTACTTGTTCTCAGAACTCTGGTCTTTGAGCAGGGATAATATGTAAAATAAATTTAAAAATAAGTAATTGGTTAACATGTTAGTATGTTATCCCTTGATCTTAGCAATGTATTTACAACTCTCAGAAATATAATGTTATAAAAAAAAGACACAGTTCTAGTTTCACACATGGAGGCCTCACCCTAGAGGAGAAATTTTGGGGCAAGCCCACAATTTGCTTTAGTCATTTATCATCACCCCATAAAAGCCAGAAAATAGAAGAAACAGAACTTCCCAGTGGAAGCCAAAAAATGCACTGGAGTTACAAATGGAAAAAAAGTAATTTTCTTTTGACTATGTTAGGTTTGCTAGTAAGTTTCCTTTAGGTTGTAAGAAACAGAGATCCACTCAAGTGGTGTTAAGTAATGGGGGTTTATTGTATGGGTAGATGAGTAAGTAGAAAGTATAGGATTCTCATATTCTGGACTAAACCACATGGATAAAGCGGAACAACAACACAGGCTGTTCCATATTTATATAAATTATATGTAAATATATATTTATATGTAAGTTATATGTAAATATATAACAAAGATATATATTCAAATGTTTTATTATATATAATAAAAATATATAATGTACATTATATATATACATATATATGTATATCAATAAAAGGTCTATTCAGCAAATAGTGCTGGAAAAACTGAATGCCCATATAGAAAAAAAAAATCAATCTCAACATTACCTCAGATCATACACAAAAATTCATTGAAAACGTATCATAGACCAAAATCTAAAGGCTAAAACTATATAATTTCTACATAAAAACATTTTACAGAAAATTTCTACAGTAAATCAACATGACTTTGGGAGAAGCAAAGGCTTCCTAGATAAGACACAAAAAAACATAAACCACATTCATTGGTTGTGACAAATGAACCATATTTATATTAATACAGGGAAAGTGGGTTGGGGTGTATGAGAACTCTGTATTATTTTCACAATTTCTTTTATAAATCTAAAAGTATTCAAACTAAGAGGTTTATTAAAAATAGCATGAACCATAAAATTTAAAATAGCTAAGTTGATAAACTAAAAACTTGTGCTCATTAAAAAGACACTATCATGAAACTGAAAAGACAAGCTATAAACTGAGAAAACTATTTGCAAATCATATATCTGACAAAAGAACTGTATATAGCATATATAAAGAACTCTTAAAACTGAATAAAAAAGCCAACTACAATTTTAAAAGATTTAAATAGACATTTCACTAGAGAAAATATATGGATGGCTCATAAGTACATGGGAAAATACCTGTCATTAATTACTAGGAAAATGAGATATCATTACACCCTTACTAGTATGGCTAAAATTTCAAAACAGACAAGTCCATGAGATAGAGGATGCAAAGGAACTGGAACTCTCATTGCTGGTAAGAATGCAAAATGGTACAGATACTCTTTAAAAGTGATTAGCAATTTCTTAAACATCCCCTTGCCGTGTAACCCAGTAACCTTCCCATTGTTCTCATTTCTCTTCCCAAGAGTAATAAAAATATTAGGTCCTCTACTCAATGGTTCACCATCCCCAGAAACTGGAAACAATCCAAATGTCCGTGGACCAGTGAATGAATAAACGTCTATATGATGTAATGGTGTTCTACAATGGAAGGAGTGAAGGGACGCCTGGGTGGCTCAGTCGGTTAAGCAACTGACTCGACTTCAGCTCAGGTCGTGATCTCAGCGCTGTGAGACCAAGCCCCACAGGTGGCTCCATGCTGCGCATGCGCAGAGCCTGCTTAGGCTTCTCTCCTACTCCCTTTGCCCCTCCCTACTCCCCCTCTCTCTCTTAAAAAAAAAAAAAAAAAAAAAAAGAGTGAAATACTGATGCACACAACATGGATGAATCTCAGAGATGAAGGCAGCCAGATGCAAGGGCAACACACTGCACGATTCTATGTATCTGACATTCTGGAAAACTCAAAACTGTAATTTGCCAAGGACTGACAGCAGAGGAAGAGTACTGACTACAAAGGACAAGAGAAAATTTGGGGGCGTGGTAGATTCTGTATCTTGATTGCGATGTTTATTAAATGACTTTACACATTTGTCAAAACTAATCAAAGTATATACCTGAACAGGGAAAATCAGGCTGTATATAAATCATACCTCAAAGTATTTTGGTTAAAAGCAAACTGGGAAAATATTTCCCATATTACTTTACATACTTCTGTTTTTCATTAATATGAGAGCACTAAATGGGCTATAAAAACATGACTTTCACAACTACATAAAATTTCACTGTGTGGGTATATTGTAACATAATAGTTGTCCCACCACCGGGTGGTGTTCAGTTCCAGTTTTCTTCTGTATGTCCTTACATGAACGTCTCTGTACACCAGTTTAGTCTTTAATCTCTGATTATTGCATTAGAACAAGATTCCAGATGTGAAATTATGGAGATAAAGGATGCGCAACAGATTAAGCTTCTGAATATTTATTGCCAGTTTGCTCTCCAGAACAGGTGGGAAACAGCTTACATGCCCATTGTGATAAGAGCGGGTGTATAACAGAAGTCTTAAATACATATTTTTCTAAAATATGAAGCAATCATACAAGAAAAGACTTCCTCTACATATCTGAGGGACAGAGCACCCTGTCAGATCTAGAATACCAAACTAAAAGATGAGAAAAAGATCTGTGGGGTAGTGAGAAAATGAACAAATGTGCAGAAAAGATGATCTTCTGGGAATTTCCAGGAACCCTTTATAAGCAAGGTTTTCTCAAATGGTATTTTCTTCTCAAGAAGAGAGATTAATTTTTCCATTTTTAATACATTATTTTGTGTAATAACAGCAAAATAATTCATCAGAATCCTTTAAAAAAAGATTTATTTGAGAGAGAGCACAGGAGTGGGGGGAGCAGCAGAGGGCGAGGGAGAAGCAGGTTCCCAACATGGGGTTCAAACCTGGGACCCTGAGGCCATGACCTGAGCCAAAGGCAGAAGCTTAACTGACTGAGCCACCCAGGTGCCCTCACTGGAATCCAACTACACTCCTATTTTCAAGAGCAATCATGTATTTCAACCAAGATATCCCTCTCCTTTTACCCATCAGTACTACTTAGTCAGAATGTTGGAATTTTGATAATCATCTTCCACCATAACAAATACCGTATTCCACAATAGAATCCTAGGCTCACAATATTTCTCCCATGTGCTGGTCTTCAAAGCATAGTTTATCCTAACAGATGACTCTTTTATATTAGAAACAGGAAACCGTATGCATTAATTTTTTAGTGAAGTCCCTATTCAGACATTAGCTCTGCCATTACTAAGATAAACATTGCTTACCTAACATTTTAACTAAAAAGTGACCAAAACAGAAGACCTAAACCTGGACAATATTAAGTTCAGTTTCAAAATGTCCTCATGATGAATAAGTCACATTTCTGAACCTCGGCCATCTGATCCTGGAGTTCCAATCATCATTTTACATCATTGACTTGAAAAATGAACAATGTCTGTCTGAATAATTCCATCAGAAACCCTCTTCTCTCAATGATTCATGCAGATGGAAATTTTGATTGTACAGAATTCATGTAAAATTTTAACCTGCGTCATGAAATTCTGGAATAGAAAGAACCCTATTTTGCTAAAATCCTCACAGTGGGTTGGTAGTTGTGCTGACTGTAAACTCAGCTTCCAAACACTTCGCTCTCTGTACTCACCCCATCCTGCCTTGCTCTCTGCTCCACATGGACTGGAATAATTCATTTGATTGTACATTTCAGGTTTCTCTTGCCAGAATGCTTGATCTGTGAAATGAATTAAAAAAAAAAAATCACACCAATAAATACAGAAAACAAAATGGTGGTTGCCAGAGGGGTGGGAGATGGAAGGATGGGCAAGATGGGGGAAAGGGAGTGGGAGGCACAAGCTTCCAGTCATGGAATGAGTAAGTCATGAGGATAAGAGGTACAACACAGGGAATACAGTCAATGATGTTGTAAGAGTGTTATGTGGTGACAGATGGTAACTACGCTTGTGTTGAGCATAACAGTGTATAGAGTTGTCCAATCACTATGTTGCACACCTGAAACTAGTATAACATTGTGTGTCACCTATACTCCAAAAAAAAAAAAAAACCCACACCCGTGAAAGTGCCATTCCAGACCATCTTTAATAGTCCATTATGTCTTCCAGAATTCAGAGACCAAAGCCAGCTTCTAAAATCAAAAAAACATACTTAGAAGGATTTTTTAAAAACAATGCACATCAAGTTCTAGGTCTGATTTATTTATTATTATTATTATTATTATTACATTATTATTTTTAGGATCTCCTTTTATTTTTAAGGAAAATGCCACAATATTTGAATCATTTAAAAATGATCTGAATAGACAATCAGAATAAGTATCACCCCACCCCCGCACTGTGATCCCCTTTCCTTTTCTCTCTCCCCCCTCTCTCTCTGTCTTTCTTTCTCTCTCTCTCTCTCTCACACACACACACCTATTTCCCACAGACTATCAGGAACCTATACAAGGTGCCCCCTCCCCCTGGCCATAGCCAGTACACAGAATCCACCAGCACTCAAGACCAGACATCCTGACTAAGGCCAGCCCAGAACAAAATGGAAAGAAACAAAGCGCCCCTCAAACCCACTCTCCTGCCACTTCACCGTTCTCTCTGCTATGAGGTCTCCCCACCTCCAACCCCACTTGGCTGTCACAGCCCCTTCTCTAACTACCTGCAAAACCTACCTTGTGTTTTATTCCTGCAGCAAAACACAATAAATGTCCAAAAAGGACTAAGCCCTCCTAGGCCAATGAGTCGGCAGAAAAAAACACTAGATGGAGAATGAGATGATGAAAATTCTCTTTCCAGCTGTACTGCTTCCCCGCTGAGGCCAGAGAGTGAGGCTTTCAGCCAAGAGCAGTCTAGCTCCACATTCAAAAGCCCTAGAGCCCAAATGCATTTGCTCCCAGGTTTGGGGACTCATCCAACAACTCTCTCTTGAGCCCCTTCTGGATTGTTTTGCTTTAAAAAATCTAGCTCCAGAGTAAACTAACTTTTGGGGGGGAAAGTATGCATGATTCACCAAGATAATAGGCCCATCCGGGAGCCGCTTCACTATAAATCACCCATATCCCCAAAGCACTGAATTCTGCCCTGTACATAATGAGAGAGAAGAAGCAAGCTGACACCTGCCAAATGACAATGGAAAAGCAACAGAAGGTTATGGAGTGACCCACCTGGTGGAGAGGCTGAAAGCACAGAACATAAGAACCACACCACACACACACACCCCCGCCCCGCCAGCACCACCGAGGCAATCATTTACCCCTAAAACAGATCCTGGCACAGAGAGGCCCTCAATCAATTTTTGTTGAATGGCGGCATAAAGCCATGGGTGACCAAACCAACTGAGAAGAAAAGGCGCAAAGTCTGGAAGAGGAAAATCTACTTGTTCTAGGATGTTATAAAGAAAACAGGAGATCTTACCAATACCAGCCAGAGGATCAACCTTATAGGGCAGGAGAATGAGTGGATTCTGTTGATGGGGTTTTCTCCCCCAGACTGCCAGGGGGGTAGCAGATCCATCCTTCTGCTGTGAAATGGATAACTTGTACTGGGGGGGGGGGGGGCGAGAAGCTCTGGCACAGAGGGATACAGTGGCAGCTCTCCCCCTTTGCTGGGGCGTGAACTTCCATGCAAAGACCCACCCTCCACAAGCGCCCCCTCTTCTTCTCTCACCTCCCTGCTTACTCCCACATAGCCCATCCTTACGGCGGCCATCCCTGGTTCTGCGTCCATTATCCCGTTTTGTTTTGTCGTGTTTGTCAGCTCTGTCGTTTATCGAAGCAAAACCTCTATTTCTCACAGGATGCAGCACAAGGGCTCAGCATTTGTGAAACGAGAAGAACTTCACGAGGCTGAAGGGAACTGGGATAGACTCAGAACCTAGTCCACATCCTCACCTGTAGCCGTCTACGGAGCTGACGTCATCATTCATCAGAAGAGGTGTGTGCAGGGGGGCGTGCAGGGTTTCCGCACACACAGGCTGACGGCACCTGTGGGGGGCAGGGGGAAGAACGGTTTAAAACAGCATATGATCCCATTGATTCCATCTGTGGTCTGCTTTTGGACTGGCCTACAAGTAATTTGAGACAAACGTTATATTAAATAACCTTCTCCTTCACCTGCTACGACAGCTAGAGCAGGAAACCCATACGATGGCTTAAGATGTAAGCCAGATTGCCCTGAGATCCTCGGCCAAACTAAACAATTCATCCCAGGAGCACAGAATTCACACTTCTGGTGCCTCGTTCATAAACTTACTTGTTCCACAAATATTGCACACCGATGCTGTACGCTATGAGAAGTACAATGGTGAACAAAACAGCGCTCTTAAATTGGTCGTTTCCACCCTGGGATCTCATAGACCTGTAGTACACAGTCCCGTATCACCCAGGGCGTGATAATTTATTTCATTTCTTCTAAAAATGTTTGTAAAGGTTAGCGGAAGGAGGGCGTACGACCAATGCAAGTTCAAATCTTAGCTCTGCTACATAGACGTGATCTTTGGCCAATTTCTTAACCCTTCAAGCTTTAGTTTATTCATCTATTAAATGGGAATAATAATAGGTATTTCATAGGACTGTCAGTTTTACTTGAAAGAAAAACAAGCATAAAGCGCAGAGAATAGTACCTGGTGTACGGAAGGAACGAAATCACTGTTTGTCCGTCCCATCTATCCCATGGACGTCCTGTCACCTTGCGCTCAGTCTGTACCTGGGGCAACTCTCGAACATCCCTGTGCCTTAGCACACCCTTTTGTACTGACCACCGTCAGTGCCTTTGACCTCATTCTCCCCCAGGAGTTTGACTCTAACATGGCCTTTTACATACTGTGGCTCCTCTTTGCTTCCAGAACAAACCAGTATGAAAATTTTCAGTAAGCAAGCAGAGACTTCCTAAAGGCTTTTATGTTACTACTCCTAAGGGCTGACACTTACCGACTTGAAGCTCACTGAGCTCCAGGCATGATTTTAAGTCCTTTGCCTGTGTTACCTCCCTGAAGTCAACCTGAGCGTGTTACGAGGTAGGGGCTGTGTTTTGCTGAGAAGCGTGGCCAAAGGTCTGCCACTAGTCAGAGAGTGAGGTAGGATTTTAGAACCCAGGCAGTCTGGCTCCAGGGGCCATCCTCTTAATCACTGTACTATATTCTTCTTGCCAAGGGACCCGAAGATAGTGATTATTAAGTGTTACTGGGTGGCAAGTAGGATGGTAAGAGGTGGCCAGGTTTTCGGCCAATGCATCTGATCACAAAATACTAAGAATTCATCAAAAGTTGATTATACAGGTGTTTGTAAAGAGGGAGAAAGAGAATCTCCATTACAGATGGCTCTGTTATACGTATAATAGAAGTGACATCCATGGGTCTGTAAACTTTGGAAGCCTGTGTTCCGGGTTTGTCTAAACTCCATAAGTGCCTTCCATTCATTCAAGATCTACCAGGTCCTCAGCATGTGGCCTGCACCCCTGTGATGATACACAGGTAAGAGCAATGAGTCCTGCCAATGAGGACTCCCTGGCCTAGGAGGGGCATGAGAGCAGCATGATGGGGTTAATTACCACACAACTGGTGTGAATAAGTATTGCAGACACGCAAAGGTGAAGGGAGTATCCCCCAAGGCCATTTACTTAGCAAAACAAAGGAACAAGTCCTCTTGGAGTTCTGGAGGCCTCCAGCACCTGGGTTCTCATGAGGGTCTTTTCCCACTAATTTCACAACAATGGAGAGCTGAGCCCTGTGAGCCAAGCTCTTTAGACAGGGAACCTTCCTCTGCTCTGTTACACTTCTGCAATTTCCCTCTCCCACCATCCAACCTCCGGCTCTCTCCATGCCTAGATTTCTAGAAAAAATCAACACATAAGGTCAAATCAGACTCTTATTTCCAGTGATAGTGTCTCTACCGTGTTATGGCTTATTTCAATGGAATCCTGTCCAAGGGCTGGACAAAGAACTCCAAGATATAAATGCAAAGTACCCCAACTACTGGGTTTTCTGAGAAGTTAAACTCTTTGGGCTGGGGTTAGCAAGAGTCAATGTTCTTCCCAATCTCAGAGCTGGTTTTGTACAAAGGATGGAGAGAAAAAGAATTAATACATAAAAGACTTTTTAAACAGCTCAGCTTTATAATGGCAAGAAGAAAATACAGGGGGAAAATGTCTTTTCGTTTCATGTTAAAAGCTGAAGAAAAAAACTTCAGCTTTGAAGAACAAAGGAATAATAGAAGTACACAAAGCAAACTTTAAAGATAAGTTTTATAATCTTATTAGTAGCAACTTTTTAGTACAAAACTTACAGATTATGGTATTTCTCATAACTCCTTGCTGCCCTAGGGAAAAAATACTTAATTGTCTAACTTTTATCTGAGTTCATGGCTATCTTTCCTTTTATTTTGTTAAAGCACAGCTTATTTTAATTAATCACATAAAAAGTTTATCTTTTTTGATGACAGAAATCTGATTTACAGCCCTGACCTTCTTATTCCCTTGTTCCCTCCTGGCTGCCTTGCTTATGTAAAAAAAAAAAAAAAAGACATTGGTTTACTTATTCACCTTCCACTGAGAGAACCAATTCCTACCAGAGATAATAAGATATTTGGGTATTGAACATGTCAGCACTCTTAAATATTCATATTCAGTTTGAGGAAAAGTTTATTTGACAAGTTTGGTCAAATGCCTAACGGAACAATGTAAAGGAAGTAAAGAAAGCTCTGGAGAAAACAGCAGTGAAAGGTAATGAAAAATTGGAGAGCAGGATCCAGATCTCAAAAAAACTCAAAACTAATACTCACAAAGACCTTAAAAACAGTGCTTTGAAAACCCAAAGAGCTAAAACTCTCTAAGGCAGGGTTTCTTTTTTTTTTTAACTCTTTCTTTTTCTTTCTTTTTTTTTTTAGAGAGATTTTTATATATTTAACAGAGAGAGAGAGAGATCATAAGTAGACAGAGAGGCAGGCACAGAGAGAAGGGGAAGCAGGATCCCTGCTGAGCAGAAAGCCCGATGTGGGGCCTGAGACCATGGCCTGAGCTGAAAACAGAGGCTTAACTCTCGAAGCCACCCAGGAACCCCAAAGGCAGGGTTTCTTTAAGTATGGTATGTATGGTACCTCTCCCTGCTCAAAAGAACCATGGAGTGCTTAATAAATCCAAGTGGCTAGGAAGTGGTTAGAGCCCACCCTATCTGTTACCATGACCACATCTGAAGTTTCCAGAGTGGGGGCAACACACGGGGCCACTATCATTCTGTAATGATATTACAGTGGTTAAATGATGGTAAGAATGAAATACAATGAAACTTGTTAAACTAGCATACATTAGAAAACATCAACAAGAAGACACAGTAAAATCCTTCGTTTTTACTCTAATTGATAATTATTAATAGATACAAAAGTTACAGTGCCTCCTGGGAAGCAAGGTTCTTGCCAACAAAACTACAAAGCACCTTCCAAGGGTCTACTCGGAAAGTACACTGAACAGCATAGATCTTAAATGTGATTTGAAAAGTCTGGACGGGTTTCCCTAGGACCTACAAGCATTAGAGTCTTAGGATTCTTCTAAGTTTGATGCATTGATAAGCAAAGGAAACCTTGGAGGGATTTTTGGTGAAGCCATGTGCCCTAGAAATATTACAGCTAATTTTTGACTTGGAGAAGAAGAAAGGGAATGACTTCCAAAAGACATCAACCAATCCACTTCATTGATTAGTTGTGAGCCTGAAATCCTCATGCATGTAATGCACCTGGAAGAGGGCAAGTGGTAAATGACCAGTAAATATTGCTATAATTAGTATTAATGATTGCAAACATTTTTTCCAACATTTTGTCTTAAGTCATAAAGAAATTGGCAGTTCTGCCATTCCCTACAGCTTACTGCAGATGACATTACTGCCTTAACGTAGTACAGCCTGCAACCTGTTTTGTAAGTAAAATGTTATTATTTTAAGCCAGTGGTGGCAGCTTTCTGTGACTTACAGCTGAAGGCATCCCTAATGATACTGCTTGCATTGAGTCCGTACCATTAAAATACAGCCTTAGATTTCATTTGCACAAATAACATCAATAATCTAACCCTTATCGAAGATGAAATTATTAATTTAACAACAAAACTGAACAGATGACATTTGAAAAAGGATGCCAGAAAAGTTTCCTAAATGAAGTAGAGTCTTGGAGAAACCCAGTATTCTGTGACATAAGTATACCCTCACAGAGTAAACGTAGGGCCTATGGTTCTCTTTGTTACTACATAACCAGAAGGTCAGGAAGATTGTTCTTCATCGGTCTTAGCAGAAGTGCAAGGTACAGGAGGGTTTACATAAAAGAATCCCAGAGAGTAAAATTAACAGGGGTTCTGGACCCACAAACCCCTATAATCAGTAAGTACACTGAGACAATCATGTGGCTACAGACACAGGCTACCTTTCATGAGAAAGAAGGAATGACTCAGAGGATGAAAGAAAGAGTCCAGCAGGGGCTAGAGCCATGGAAAATCATTCCCAGGCCTTAAGTCCCAAAGGAGGGACTGCCTATCTGTGCCAGCCGAATTTCAGAATTGTTATGGACCAGTGACTCATGAGAACCTCCTACTTCCCTCCTTTTTGATCAGTAGTGTCTATTTTATAATCCTGTGCCTATCCCTCTGGTAAGTGTTGGTTGTATCCTTAATTCATAGGTCTTTAGATTGAGAGAAAATGTATGAAATTGCACCCCAGGAGCCTCATCCACACCTGGACCTAATTCAATGATAGCTCTCTGGACTTTGAGCTGATGTTGTAAAGGGTTGGGGTATTGGTGGGGGAGTAAGGTGAAGATATTTTGCATGTAGGATGAAAGTAAATAATTTGAGGCCAGAGGGCAGACTCTGGCAGTCTAAAATATGTTCATAAATTCTCTTTTAAGTCCTCCAAAAGGTATTCTTCATTCTATTTGCATTGAGCGTATGTTGGACTTAGTGAATGATTCTGAAAAAAACAGGAGAATGTGAAACTGGCAGTATGAGTCAGAAACACTGTAAAAAGTAGATTGGTAGTTCCAGTGATGTTATAGTCTGGGGCCATTCAGGAAGGGGCAACTAGCCATTACAACCTAGAATTCTAAGCCTATCAAAACAGTCAATTAAATGGGAGAACAGAATAAAGATATTCTCAGACATACAAAGTCTCATTTAACTCTAGTCATTCTTTCTTAGAATTTTATGTAAAGGTGTACTCCAGGAAAACAAGGGGAGGAGAAATAAAGAAAAAATATAATTAACATTAGCTAACATTGACTTAGTGCTTATTTTTTGTGCCAGGCACTCTTCTGAGTGCTTTTCACACATCAGTGCATTTAATCATAAAACAATTCTATGAAGTATATACAATTACTATTATTATCTTATAGATGAGAAAACTATGTTATAAAGAAGCCAAATAACTTATCTAAGATCACACAGTTGATGAGTGCTAGAACAAAGGTCTAACCCCAGGCAGTCTGGCTCTTCCCTAAACTCCCTACCTTCCCAGAGACTCATGTTACCATGAAATTATGAAGCCAAATTGGGACAGCAGCAAAGGAAAACCCAGGATGAAAGCTATGAAGCAGACCTATTGAGTCACCATACCCTGAGGCAGGAAGAGAAAAGTGTCCAATAGCGATAACTCTAAGGGGGGAGCAAGATGTCTTCATACATGGTATGATTTAAGAACATGGGAAGAGTGCAAGAAAACAAAGAAATGCAATCAGAAAATTAAGGAAAACCAAAAAATATCCATAAGATGGTCTTAGTCTGAATGAGCCAACCAAAATATAGCATGGTTTTTTGTGCTTTTTTTTTTTTTAAGATTTTATTTATTTGAGAGAGAGAGCAAATGCAACAGAGACCATGATCGGGGTCAGGGGAGGGGCAGAGTGAGAGGGAGAAACAGGCTCTCGCCTGAGCAAGACCTTGGGATCATGATCTGAGCAAAAGGCAGACACTTAACCAACTTAGTCACCTGGACACCCCCAGGATGGTTTAAAGCATTGATGCTGCACAAAGAAAAAAAAACCATTCCACCTTTATGCTAGAGCTGTCCTCATTCAAGAGGTGCAAGTGTTGCAAGGGAGGGTCAATAATTCTAAGATTTGTGGGGTGCCTGAGTGGCTCAGTTGGCTAAGCAACTGCCTTTGGCTCAGGTCATGATCCTGGAGTCCCGGGATAGAGGCCCACATCAGGCTCCCGGCTCAGTGGAGAGTCTGTTCCTCCCTCTGACATTCTCCCCTCTTGTGCTCTTGCTCTCTCTCCCTCTCTCTCTCAAATAAATAAATAAAATATTTTTTTTTTAAATTCTAAGAATTGAATACTATTTACATAATCACAATAATGTGAACCATTTATTGGTTTTTGAGTTTTAGAATTAACCTATGAACAATCTAAAAGAGACTTGACTGCAGGCAGAATAACAATGTTAACAACCATGACGAATGAAGCCCAAAGCTGGGGTGCCTAGGTAGC
Organism: Mustela nivalis; assembly: GCF_964662115.1. Taxonomy (NCBI): domain Eukaryota; kingdom Metazoa; phylum Chordata; class Mammalia; order Carnivora; family Mustelidae; genus Mustela; species Mustela nivalis. The sequence continues at coordinate 86,338,567 of NC_139031.1, forward strand.
TCAGTTGGTTAAGCAACTGCCTTCAGCTCAGGTCATGAGCCCAGGGTCCTGGGATGGAGCCCTGCGCTGGGCTCCCTGCTCAGCAGGAAACCTGCCTCTCCCTCTCCCTTTGTGCTTTCTCACTCCTTCTCTCAAATATATAAATAAAATCTTAAAAAAAAAAAAAACAGTCCAAAGCTGACTTTGGAAAGCAAGTTTTGGAAAGAAAGTGCCAAAAGGATAAGGAAGACATTTATCTTACAATGTAGGGAGTGAAAATTTGTAGAACACGTAAGAGAAATTAAACTGTCTAGTTTAAAATTACATCTAGTGATGGTTAATTTCATGTTTTTACATGACTGAGCCACAGGATGCCCAGATATTTGGTTAAACTTTATTTCTAGGAAGTCCAGCCTGGGTATAATTAACTACTGAATCAGCAGACTAAGCAAAACAGATTGCCCTCCCAAATAATGGTGGGCCTCATCTAATCTGTTGAAGACCTGAATAGAACAAAAGACTGAGTAAGAAAGAACCCACTCTCTCTCTCTCTGACTGTCTTCAATCTGGGATATTGGTCTTTTCCTGCCTTCAGAGAGACTTGGACTGGAACATACATCATAAGCTCTTCTGATTTGTAGGCTTTTGGACTTAGACTGGAACTATACCTTTGGCTCTGGTGGGTCTGCCCCTCTCAGCCTCCCTGATCATGGGAGCCAATTCCTACTGATACTGTTTCTCTGAATAATCCTAACTAATACACATATGGAACTTCATCCATTATGCCTGTTTGCCTGCAGATCCAGGTCCTGCAGTTCTCCTGCAAACTCCGTGTCCTAGGTTCCTTGACAATGGCCTTCCAGAGTGGTTTGACTAACAGAAGCTTGACTGGAGAAAGGGAGAAGGTATAAAGTCAGATATTTCCCTCTCTCCCATACCATTTTTTAGCAGGAATTTTATCTCCTCAGAGATTCTAGATCCTTTCCAAGCAGCGTCTTCTATTTTCCCAGCTCCTGCCAGGCACAGTTCTATGTTTCTACAACCCTGAGGTTGGGGGTGGGGGTAGTTTTTTGATGACACTAATTCCTGATTGCTTCACCATCCTTTGGCTTCTGGGATGTCCCATCACATGTATAACTATTTCAAATACCTATAGTGACTCATTTTCTGGCTGGACCCTGACTGAAACAGTAATAAAGACAGGAAATCAGCAATATAAGTATACTAGAAGGTGAGGAGAGAGAAGAAAGGTGTGAGTGAACTACGTATCGTTTTCATAGAGGTAGTCTATAGATGGTGCCTAAAATTGATAAATCATGAACAGCAGTAAGAGTATTGTTTAGAATTACAAAGATAACCAACAAAAGAATAAAAACCTGAAACAGTTAAAAGTGTTGCCTCAAATTATGGAGACAGTAAGGAGACCTGTGGTTGTCAGGGACTGGTGTGGGGGTGGGGGCTGGAGAAGGGAGAGATGAACAGATGAAGCATAGTGAGTTTTGATGGCCGTGGAACTATTCTGTACGATAGTGAAATGCTTAGAAACATGACATTATACATTTGTCAAAACTCACAACTGCACAACAGGAACAGTGCACCATAAAATTGACTATGGCCTTCAGTTAATAACAGTCTTAATACTGGCTCAATTGTAACAAACACTACACAAACGCAAGATGTTTATAATAGGGGAAAATGTGTTGGGGGGAGGTCAGAAGGGAGAACAGAGGAACTCTCTGTACTTTCCCGTCAGTTCTTCTGTAAACCTAGAACTATTTTAAAAACTAAACTCCCTCATGAAAGGAAGGAAGGAAGGGAGGCCGGAGAGGAGGGAGGGAAAGATGGAGGAAGGGAGCTATCTAAAAGCCACAGAGGAGACTTACATGCAGATCACTAAGGGAACGCAGCCCATCTGGAAAAGCTACCTGCTTTAGGATTCCAACTATAATGACCTTCTGAAAAAGGCAAAACTATGGAGACATTTAAAGAGACCAGTGGTTGTCAGGGTTTAGGGGGAGAGAGGAAGTGGTCGACAGGGGTAGCCCAGGGCATTTTTAGGGTGGTGTAAATATTCTGTGTAATACTGTAAATGACAGATACATGACATTATGTATTTGTCAAAACTTATGCAACTTATGCAACACACAGAATAAATCCTAACGTTAATGGTAATGTGCCAATAATGGTTCACCCACTGGTTATAATAAAGAAACCCACATTAATGCAAGGTATTACCAACCATAGAAACCCCTGGGGGTGGGGAGACCGTACTTTCTGTGCAATTGATCTTTAAACCTAAAACTGTCCTTAAAAAAAATAGCCTGTTTTTAAAAAGCCTGAGTTTTTAAAAAGCCTGGAACCTGGGTGGCTCAGTGGGTTAAAGTCTCTGCCTTCAGCTCCAGTCATGGTCCTGGGGTCCTGGGATGGAGCCCCACATCAGGCTCTCTGCTCAGCAGGAAGCCTGCTTTCCCCTCTCTCTCTGCCTGCCTCTATGCCTGCTTGTGATCTGTCAAATAAATAAATAAATCTTTAAAAAAAAAAAAAAAGTGTTGCCTCTAGGGAGATGTTTGTGGGTGAAACAGATCTTTTTTTTTTTTTTATTGCAGTTCTTATGTGCAATTTAAGGTGTTGTGTTTGTTTCTGTTTTTGCATTTGTATACATTACCCAGATTGAAACATTTTAATTAAAAAAAAAATCTGTTTACCTGTTCAGGATAGCTAAAATGAAAAAGACCAAAGACAGCAAGTGTCACAAGTTTATGAAGTATCCAGAACTCTCTGGCAGCACTATAGAAGTTCATGTAAATTGTTATAACCACTTTGGAAAACTGTTTGGGAGTACCTTACCAACGCTGATCATTTGCATAACATATAACCCAGCAAATTCTCTCCTAGATTAATACTACTAAAAAAAATGTTCACCAAAAGAACATGTTCTATGATGTTCACTGAAGCTTTATTCCTAATTGCCCTATACCAGAATCTACCTAAATGCCCATCAAGAATTTGCAGAAAAACTGTAGATTTTTCACACAATGGAATTCTACATACCAATGACAATAAAGGATTAAGTACATACAATAACGTGAATATCACAAACACAGTTTTGAGTGGAAGAAGCTAGGCATGGGACACATAATTCCATTTCTATAAAGTCCAAAAACAGGCAAAAGCTATCTAGGCCCTAAGAAGTCAGAATAATTGTTATCCTCAAGGGGAGACAGTGACTGAAAGAGGCATGGGGGGTTCCTCTGGGGTACTGGTAATGCTCTGGTTCTTTTTTAATGAGTGCTGGTTCTATAAGTATATTGAACTTATGTAATTTCATCAAGCCATGCTTATAATACTTTTAATATATGTACTTTTATATGTACACTATGCTTTAATAAATTTATTAACCTGAGAGTGTAGACCCCTAAGTCACACCCTTTTTTCTCTACTTTCTCCATTAACATTTAAAGAATATACACTTGAAAAAAATCTCAGGAGAGAGAAATAGGTATACATTTTACATAGATAATTTCAGAAGAATCTTAATATTAACATTTCTACGAATAAGCAAGAGAAGAAGTATTGTTTTGTGTACAGCAGAAGATTTATTTGAACTTGCTGGGGAGCCATACTATTTGGTGGTGGTGTTATGAGTACTGCCTTCCAATTGGGCTCTGGATATGTCCATCATGTTATAAACTATGGCTTATGGTGACATTTACCAAGACAAGTGAATGCTGACAGTGAGATGTCATTTCTCTTGCAAAATCTACAATCAGGATCAGTTTGGGGCTTCTCATCACTGGATAACGTCCATCTAGGGAAATTCTTTTTGAGTTCATTTTAGAAACTGCAACTTTGGCTTGCTCACCAAGTTAGAATACGTTGTTTTTCTTCATGCTGGGAGAAATGAGAGCTAAATTATAGGCATTAAACCCGAAATCTAAAGATGAGTGTGTCAATGCTTCCAATGGGAGTGTATTTTTTTTACTTTTGGTAATAACGTTATGCTGTTTCAAACCTAACTATTGCACTCATTTGTTCCCTTTAACACAGGAAGTACAAAGCTCACACAAACTGATTCGAGGTTAGTTCTATACATGTTAACATGGTTTTTAAGCAAGCCTTACTGAGCTTACTCCAAGTGAAAATTTAGGGTTGATATCTGGCAAGTGCTTGATCAGTAGCTTTAATCTATTACTTGTATAAAGCCTCAGATAGTTTAATATACCTAAGAGCATATTTTGAGTATCTTTCAGAGATACAATAAAAGGGCCCAAGGTTTTTAAGCCTGGAAAACCTCCCATTGTGATAACTACCTAATAAATCAACTTAATCCAACCTCCTGCTGTCCCTGCCTTCCATTTAATGCACCCACAAATTACCTTCTCATAATTTATCTTTTGAGTTTCCCACACCACACTCTAGTTTGAGGATGCTAAACTCCCAAAGGACCACTCTGTGTGTGTACGTTATATATATTTTTTCAGCATACATGGCTCCAATAGCATTTATTAAGCATTTCCTATGTGTTCCCCCATTAATAATTTTTTTAATCCTTCAATAACCCAGCAGTTTCCTTGACTAACCACATTTGATACTTGAAACTGAAGCACAGAGCAGTTTTTGAAACTTACCAGAGTTCTAATGCTTGTTAAGTAGCAAAGCTTTAATCCCATACCAGGCAATGTGATCCATAGCCATTACACCGCGGCCTCCAATTATTGGTAAGAACTCAGATACAAAGGCAAATTCAAGCCACATAGCACTACGAGTCCTTCCCTTACGAGCAGTATACTTCTACCCTCCAGACTATAATGAAAATTTTGCCTCTGCTCTATTCTGTAGAACAAGCTTTACAGATCCTACTCATAGAACACAGCTTTCTTTCATAATACGAAAACACATCACAGGGGGCAGGGGGATCAGGGTCAGGACTCAAAACTGAATTTTGATGCGTTTTTAAAGTCTTTATTGATGGCAAACTGGGTAATGGCTTGGGTTTGGGCATGAAGCACTGTCGTGGAGATTCACTAGGTCATCAGAGCTGATGTAACAATGACTCCCAAGATAGCATAAAACACATTATCTCAGGATTTCGAGGATTCCCAAGTCCACAAAAGAAGTCAAAACGTATCACACCAACACTTTCCATTTCACATGCAAACAGAAAATCCCATTTCAAACACTTACAACATCACTAGAAAAATCAGACACTGTATATTCTCTAAAATTTATTTACAGTTAATAAATTAAAAAGAAAAGTACAACCAGATTGTAAATCTTAATCATATGCGCACATCAAACTGTCCAAGAAAACAATTCAGTTCCATTACAAACAATTGCCTTCTAATGCACTTAAGACATAACAGTCTATCAAAAAATATTTTAAACACACCCATAAAGTATTATGTATATATGTCCATTAAAAAACACCAATTTAAAGAGTGCTGTGGCAATCCTTAAAACAACAAAAAAACTTTTGAGCTCAAAATTACTCAGATCTTTCATATTCAAATATCTTTCGTGTGTTCTTATTGAATCCTTTCCAGAAAAATAATACTATAGTTTGCACACAGCAATCAGTGTGTGTCAGCCACCAGCTTAAATTACACATGTCCAATCAGGTGCTCAAACTTGGACAAAATAAATACACACCACAACAGTGACACTTTGCACTAACAACAACGAAGCTTGCCCTCAACAGTCAGAACATTACTGGATTCCGTGAGGAAAAATCAGTTGCTGGTTGACAAGGAGGAGGATAAAAATGACATCAAGGATTCAAAAGGTTCTTTGAGGTGCCGCTCACCACATTTAGGCACTCAAGATTCAATAATAGCATAGCAAGGTGATAAACTTCCTCCTAGCTTCCCCCTTTACTTGTGCCATATGAGACATAAAGGTTAGAGAATGAATTAAAGATCATGGTATTTCTTTCAAAAAACTATATACAAGCTAAGCTACAGACTCACTTTAGAAGACAGTTAAATGAACCATAAAGGCCACCGTGCCAAGTTCCTTTTCACATTCTGCCCAAGAGTATCCATAAAATACTTTCATTTTCCTATTATATACTCATCAACTGCACTAGTTGTTTCTTCACATTTTATACGTTGTAAAACAACTAACTTTAGCAAGGTTTTGCTAAAGAAAACTTGGCAAAAATAAAGATTTGTTTACATCTTATTTCACAAACTAGAAATGGCATGATTTTTCCACAGACCAGATAATTAGCGTATTGAATTTAGGATGGGCAATCAGATCCACACTGAAATCAGATAGCCCGCATAATCCAAAGCATATATGCAAGTTCAAGTGCACTAAAGTAACAAGGCATAAGAGGAAAAAACTAAGATTCTCAGTTAAAATAAATGCATGGTATCAATGGTTATGCTTCACTTTTGTGCTGAGCAAAGTGATCCTCCCAGCTACATCTAATTTCAAAATCCTCTGGGAAGCGATCTAAATAAGCTCTATGTTGAAGTTACATTCTAATATGGCCATTGGATTTATTTTTCAATTATTATAAAATTATATACAATAGTGAAGTGGTACAAATACATCTTTTTCCCTCAGGTGCTAATTAGCTAAAAAAGTTAACAATTTGGGAAGAGGGAAAGAAAACCCTATGCATTTAAGTACAACTGGCAATGGAAGCTAATAACCAAAAGAATATATATAAGCTTCCTATCACACATATAATTTAACACTCTCCATCTTCTAAGTAATTATTCACTTTTATTTACTCATGTGACAGTATTTGTAACAACACATTATCATCGAGTAGTGAATAAAAGAATATGAGGCTTACTGGGAAACTGGCATAAAGTCATATATCTTTCTTTTCTTTTTTTTACAAAACAAATACACTGAAATTAAAGTCACAAAACTCCTACTATGAACTATTAAACTTGAAAAATTCATTTCAGAAAGCTATGCCATTTGAATTCTAAAAACACAAGAGTCAAAATCGCAACTCTCATTATTCCCCTAAGAAGCTGCCAAGCAGAGAGAAACCTTAATATTGAAGATTTCATATGTCATGTTCCAGCCTGGTATGGATGGTTCCATGGCAGAATACTTAAATTTGAAATAATAGTGGTACAAAATCGCTACTTGACCCTTAAGATATTGCAGTACGATCTGGCTGCGGCACCACTGGCTAAAAACCATTAAGTCTTGCTGCCATCAATGACCAAAGGCACTTGGATAATCAATTCCACACTGGGCCATGTGATATAAACACTATTACAAAAGTGTAAAAGAAGGGTCAGTACTCTGTGTGGCTCGCCTGTTCAAATCCTGTGGTCTTCGGCTGTCAAACAAAAGACCAATAACTGCAAACATAATTATGAATGGAAATAAGATAAAGGAAACTCGTGGAGTAAAACTAATTGTCATGATGTTTAAGAGTGATGGACAGTGATCCAGACATTTCTTGTTATCCAACAACAAAAACAAAAACACAGAAGGAAAATCTATTTTGCCCAAAGTTAACTTCCACCAGTTATTTGATACCAAGAAATGCCCCACCCCTCTAGATCATTAATACTTCTGAGAATTCCAATGGGTATTCTGTTTGGCATTTTAATCACAGCGTTTACACATACTCATTTTGCCTAAGCAATTTCCATTTTAAAATAAATTATCCTTGAACTATTCCCAGATCTGAATGTTAGACTACTACCAGGAAGCCAAATCATTTCCAATCGGATTCCACCCATCTCTTTAACCAACACCAGTTCTTTATAATTCACGCATTCTTTTATTTTTTTTTTATCACAAGCCATGTGGTTTCAATGCACTTTAAATTTTATTCAATTAAAAAGAATTCAACAATTCAACTTTTCCTAAACAAAACTTTATGAGTTTCTACCATTTCCTTTAGGAGCTCAGTAAATATAAACATTAAATTTCAATAAAAATCTTTAGGAAACACCTCAAAAATGCTGAAACAGTTGTACTTTGCATTTCTTTGTTTGTAATCACTGAGCCCATGAAATTCAAAGCCATACAAATCCTTACACTATTAAGAGTCATAAGCTTGAATTTCTTAGACAATATCCTTGGTCAAAGCTTTGGAATCCAGTTGAGATTCGGAAACGAGTGGGATTCAGAATACCCTGAGCACAAACTAGTGCAACACCTTTCAAAAATACATATTCGATCTTTCCTCCAAAAAGAGGGGTGGCAGTCAAAAAAGACAAAAGGGGAGAGCAGGGGGGTGGATGAACAGCAAGTAAATTCTAGCTTTATTACACAAGCACGAAACCAAATTCCTTTGGAAAAAGAATGACTTCGGAGGACTTCCAGACCAGTGAGGTAGAGAGTCCAAAAGGGAGAAAACGGATCTGCCCCTATAGTCCTGGAGACGTATCAGTCTGGGCTTAGGAAGAAAGGGGACCTCCCTTGCAGGTCCAGCCGTCTCCTCCTTCCGCAAACCTGGTGCTGGGAGGCAGCAGAGGGCACACCTGCCCCGGAGTCCCAGACGGCGGCGCCGCATCCCGGGGACGCGGGCCGGGAAAGCCCATCCGGTGCTTCTTCGCCCGTAAAGTGCACTAGGGGACGCGGTCCAGGCCGGATCTGTAAACACTCGACTGTCACTTGTTCATCCCTCCAGGCGGAAGCCGTCCCGGGGCGCAGGGGCCAGGGCCGCAACTCACGCCCGGGGCACCGGGAAGCGGCGAAGCCTCACCACGGGTTCCAGGTTCACTCGCAGGACTTGGCGTGCCCGTCGCCGCGCCGCCGCCAGGCTGCGCTCGCCCCACACGTCGCCGCCGACGCGGATGGTGGGGAAGGTGGTCAGCGTCGGGGTGGCCGCCCTCCAGATTTCCTCCAGGGTGCGGCCCCCGAAGCAGGGCCCGGGGACCGCGGGCTTGGCGGGGCAGCTGTCCTCGGGGGCCGGCGGCGGTGGCGGTGGCGGCGGCGGTGGCGGCGGCGGCGGCGGCAGCGGCGGGCCCGGCGGGGCCCCCCTCCGGCGGGCGGCGGCCGCCCGGGCTCCGCGGCGCCTCCTCCTGGCCGCCGGCCTGCGCGTCTGGCCGCGGGCCGCGGGGGGCGGCGGGGGGTCGGGGACCAGGGCCCGGCAGGAGGAGTAGCCGTAGACGTCCTTGCTGCGCAGGATGTGCGGGGAGAACTGGTGCTTGAGGCTGCAGAGGAAGCTCCAGAGCTCCGCGTCCGAGCTCATGAACTCCGTGCTGCGGGGCATGAACAGCTTGAAGGCGTCGCCCAGCGCCTTGGTGCTGTCGGCCAGCGACAGTTGCGACCGCGAGTACACCACCTTCTCCTCCCGCGCCTCCAGCTCGGCCCCTCCTCCGGCCCTAAAGCCGCCGCCCCGGGCAGCCGGGGCCGGGGCCGCCGGGGGCCGGCGCCGCCGCCTCTTCACGCTGCGCCGCATCGGAGGCCGCTCGGGGCCGCCCGCGCTCGCCGGGTCTCGCCGCCGCCGCCGCCGCCGCCCCCGCCCGCGTCCGGCTCCGCGGCGGCGGCCGCTGCTGGCGCCTCCGGGCCGGCGCGTCTCTCGCTACTTTTCTCGCCTCGGCCGCCGCCCCTCCCCCTCCGAGGGCGGAAGACGCGGGTGAATATCCTGCCGCCCGGTACAAGATGGCGGCCGGCGCCCACCCCTGGGCTTTGTCATTGGACGGCGCCTGGCCCCCTGGTTTCTTTCTTCTCCTCTCTAGCCTCCTTTCGCCCTCTGCCTTTCTTTAAATGCGCCCGCCTCGGGCCCCTCCCACCACGGCCCCGACTCCACCCATTGGGTGCTCTCCGAAGAGAGGCGGGGACTAATGGGGGAGAGGCCAGTTCCTGGAAGATGGTGCTGGGGTGGGTGGTGGTGGTGGACCTTGAACGTCAGTCAACAGTTGGGTGGGCATGTGGGGAGGATGCCATGTCTACAGTAAGAGGTGGACTTCAGCTCCACCTTGGGGAGAGCCCCTCTCAGAGTGAGTGGGTGCATTCGTGGATGGAGCTGGGTGCATAACAAAGGAAGACCTGCCCCAAGGGCTGTCCCTCCTATCACAGCAAGGGAGTCTGGAGACAAATCTAGAAGGAATGGGCCTTTCAGTTCCCTTCCAAACCTTCAAAGACCTCTTTCGGCATCTTCATCCAACTCGTCCCTCTTTTGGCCCTGATCCATCTCAAGCAACAAATCATAATCCAGAATCATTCAGCCAACATGGGCAGCGTTGGTGAGATTATCTCCTTCTAGACAATGGAACCATGTTCATATTTAAGAGATACTCTGCTTGGGGCGCCTGGGTGGCTCAGTGGTTTGGGCTGCTGCCTTTGGCTCGGGTCATGATCTCAGGGTCCTGGGATCGAGCCCCGCATCGGGCTCCCTGCTCCGCAGGAAGCCTGCTTCCCTCTCTCTCTCTCTCTGCCTGCATCTCTGCCTACTTGTGATCTCCGTCTTTCAAATAAATAAATAAAATTAAAAAAAAAAAAAGAGATACTCTGCTTATCGGGAAAGCAAAGCCTATTATGCCTGTAATACTCAACACTCTTTGCTCAAGTTGATCAGAGATCAATTACAACAAAGCCATTCTCCTTAATGAAAACATCTATGTTTTCAAATATGTAGATCTTTCTAAATGACTGCACTTCACTTTTCATTTAGTTTCAGTATGCTCATTTGCAGCACCATCTCCATCATTCAGAAAAGATGCAGCATCACAATCAAAAAAGTTCTTTTGATAATACATTGTTAAAACCACATTTCCTTTTGTGTTTGAGGAGAGGACGATGAACGTTTAGAGAATAGTGGTCATTCTCCAGTCTCCTTTTCTATCCTGACTGGCACTCTAATGACCAGTCCATGTTTGCTGAGTAAACCAATAAAATACGCTGATTATTTGCAATGAGGTGAGAAAGAAGGATATAGTGAAATTGCTTAGAACAGCATAATTTTATATTTTCCATTTATTATGCAATTTTCTCTTAACTCCCTTAAATTTTTTAAGGTTAAAAAAAAAAAAAACTCTCAATACTTAGAACTTTAAAGTAAGCATGCAAATTTTACCCTTCAGTGAGCATCTTATTTTGCAGTAGAAAACTGATAAAGCACAGAAGTTTAATCATTTGCATTCAGTTGCTAATAGTTCCCTCCAATATTTGAGCTAAAAGATACCAAGTTCAGTCTCCTTATTTCACAGATGAGGAAATTTGGACCCACAGAGGTTCAGGAATACTGCTTGTTGAGAGCAGGACCGGGACCATGGTTTAGGTTATTGAATTCCTAACTTAGTGATCTTTATATTCCACCAGAGGCTTTTCAAATTGTGCTGCCCAGACTCAAGAGGTTCAATGGGAAATGCTTACTGCGTGAGTGAAGTGACAAAGGACAGAGCTGTACCCCTATTTCTACTTCAACTCCACCCAGAATGGAGCAGTATTATATTGGGCTAAACCGATATTTTGTTTGAACCAGACAATATTTTGTTTTGTGACAATAAAAACTAAACCAAAACTACTTTGAAAGTTGTTTCTCTACACCAAGGCACCCTCCCCACACAATGGGTTTATGGAAAAAACAGAACTGCGCATCAGGAGACCAGTTCTCTGCCTACCAAAAATCATGGCAACTTTCTGAAGAGAAAATAATTTTCCTAGAAAAGCACACCTGATCTCAGACCAAGATTAAAGAGCCAATTACCAGCTTCTTAAGTCTTTATAAAGAATTTATATTACAACTTTTTACATTGCAATTAGTTTTCTTGATCATTCTGGGAACACATAGTAATGTGAAATTTGAGTAACTTCCATTGGAATGCCCCAGCAGACTGACATAGAAAATCTTACAGAGTGAGCCAGCAGAATGATAAGGAAACTTCATAATAAAAGAAGAGGGTAAAATAAGGATTTATGTACTCCTGGCTTCTCATACTCCTTTCTTCCATGTTAATCATAAGTACTTCAGGGTCTTTTGCCACATAAATACTTAACAGGCATCTATATAAACTTACAGATTTGACTTCAACTAAGACACTAAATCTTTCTTTAATTCAATTTTGATTCTAAGAAAACATAACACTTCAGCACACTGGCAAGTATTAAACAGTTGTTTTATAATACATGCTCATTTAATTTACTTAAAATGAAACTTTTTTGTAATATTTTTAGGAACTACTATCATGTTAAATTGCTTAAAATATCATATACTTTTAAATATGGCATATGTCTTCTCTCTATTCCTTTTTTCTCTAGTTCTTTCTTTTTCTCTTACGTTTCTTCTTGACCTCTAGCTTTTGATTAACTGAAATCCTTATCCATTCTCTGTAAGTAAAATTTACTCATAAAAATAATACATTTCTTCTTGTGCTTGGGACTGTCCTGAGACACTATAAAGTTTATGGAAAGCTGTTAAATTTTTGTGCTTAAAGGACGATTGTCTGAAATCCTGAGTTTATTCCTTTACCTCTCACAGGGAATGATGCTTCCCATATCAGATAACTAAGTGGTGGATAATGAGAATGAACAGAAAAAAAACTAGCTGTATCTGTATATTTTCTGAATATGTAAGTTATATAGCTTAAAAATAAATCTAAGCAGAATAAAGTGAAGAAAACTAAAATACATCTCCTAGCTGCCTACACCTCTGCTTTAAAACCCCACATCTAGGGGTGCTTGGGTGGCTCAGTGGGTTAAAGCCTCTGCCTTCAGCTCAGGTCATGATCCCAGGGTCCTGGGATCAAGGGCCGCTTCAGGCTCTCTGCTCAGCAGGGAGCCTGCTTCCCCTCCTCTCTCTCTGCCTGCCTCTCTGCCTACTTGTGATCTCTGTCTGTCAAATGAATAATTAAAATTTTTTTTAAAAACCCCACATCTAGAAAACAATCTGCTTCTTGAAAAGTGGCCATTAAATAAAAAGTATATGTAAATGAATATAGTCAACTAATTTATGACAAAGGAGAGAAAAATATAATAAGGAAAATATAGTCTCTTCAAAATACGGTATTGGGAAAACTGGACCCACTTTCTTACACCATATACAAAAATAAACACAGAATTAATTAAAAACCTAAATGTGAGACATGAAATCATTAAACTCCCAGAAGAAAACATAGGCAGTAATCTCTTTGACATCAGCCTTTGCAACATTTTCTAGATGACTTTTCCTCAGGCAAGGGAAATAAAAGCAAAAATAAGCTATTTGGGACTATATCCAATTAAAAAGCTTTTTCACACGAAAGGAAACCGCCAACAAAACAAAAAGACAACCCACCAAATAGGAGAAGATAACTTGTAAATGATAAATCTGATAAAGGGTTAATACCCAAAATATATAAAGAACTTACAAAAATCAATAGCAAAAAACCAATCCAATGGAAAAAAAAATGGACAAAGAACCTGAACGGACATTTTCCCAAAGATATACAATGGCCAATACACACAGGAAAAGATGCTCAACATCACTAACTATCCGGGAAATTAAAATCAAAACCATAATAAGATATCACCTCACACCTATCAGAATGGCTGGTATCAGAAAGACAAGAAATAACAAGTGTGGTGAGGATGTGAAGAAAAAAGAACCATGTACTGTTGGTAGGACTACAAGCTGGTACAACCACTGTGGAAAACAATGTGTAGTTTCCTCAAAAAATTAAAAATAGAAATAGCATACAATTCAATAATTCTACTACTGGGTATTTAACCAAAGAAAACAAAAACACTAATTTGAAAAATATATGCACCCTATGTTTATTTCAGCATTATTTACAATAGCCAAGTATGGATGCAACCCAAGTGTCTATTGTAGATGAATGGATAAAAAAGAAATGGTACGTGTATATATAATGGAATACTATTCAACCATTAAAAAGAATAAGATGTCATTTGCAATAACAGATGTACCAAGAAGGTATTATGCTAACTGAAATAAGTTAGACCAAGAAAGACAAATACTATATGACTTCACTTATATGTGAAATCTAAAAAATAAAACAAGTGAGCAAACAAAAAAGCAAAACTAGAACCATAAATACAGAGAACAAACTGTTGGTTGCCAGAAGGAGCAGGGGGGGATGGGCAAAATGGGTGAAGGGAATGGGAGGTACAGGTTTCCAGTTATGGAATGAATAAGTCATGAGGATGAAAGGCACAGCACAGGGAATATAATCATGGGTATTATAATAGTCTTGTATTGTGACAGATGGTAACTACACTTGTGGTGAGCAGAGTATAATGTATAGAGTTGTTAAATCACTAAGTTGTACCCCTGAAACTAATACAACATAGTGTATCAACTATACATCAATATTTTAAAGCTATTTTTTTTAAAGTATATATACATTGTTGTGAAAATCAGTTTTGGGATCAAATAGATCTTTACTTTAAAAAATCCTCAGGAAAAAAAATATCCTGAGACATATTTTTTAGCCTTTCTGAGCCTTGTTTTTCTCATCTATAAAATGGACATAAACTCTATTTTAATTGATTGCTCTGAAGAGTGGATGAGATAACATTCATAAACCACTTACTATAGTGCCTGGATCACAGTAAGCATCCAATAAATACCAGCTATCCTTCCTTATTTTTCTTATCAAATCATGAGTATTTTACTTGATTTAACCAACATATTTCAAACCCTGTATTACAGTGGAAGCCAAGAGATTTTTTTTTTAAATAATAAACTGTTGAGAGGAAAGTCAAATACTATTGCTAGAAGGAAATTTAGAGATCCTCTAATGAGCCCAACACTCTTTTTTTTTTTTTTCATTTTCAGTGTGTCACGTTAGTCACCATAAATCAATAGTTTTTGATTCAGTGTTCCAAGATTCATTATGTACAACACCCAGTGATCCATGCAATCTGTGCCCTCCTTATTACCCACCACCAGGCTCACCCATCCCCCCACCACCCTCCCCTCCAAAACCCTCAGTTTGTTTCTCAGAGTCCACAGTCTCTCATGGTTCATCTCCCCCTCTGATTACCCCCTTCACTTTTCCTTTCCTTCTCCTATTGTAATCCATGTTATTACTTATGTTCCACAAGTAAGTGAAACCATATGATAATTGACTTTTACTCTTAATCCAGATGAGAATATTGAGATGTTAAGAAATCTATCCAATTTCACATGGCTGCATAGTGGAAGACTATGAACTAGAACTTAGATTTGTTAGTCCAGAGTGGTTTCTAACATTCTTGTATTTAGTCCAAAGAGATAGCATTAATTTTTAGTTCAAATGAAATTAAATAGAGCATGATTCATCAAAAAACATTTCAGCCTTTTCATTAGAACCATTCTAAAGTCATTTAGATTTTTCTACAAAAGATATTTCAAAGCTTCGATATGCTCTAATTAATATTGCTATGTGAAGTAGAGAAAGGCCATATAAACTGAGAGGCTAGGACTTCCACTTTCAGAAGAATGAAATACACTTAATTTCCCTATTCCTCCTGCTACTTACAACTTAAACTCTGGACTTAAACTGAACATAAAAAGACTGAAAAATGGAGAGGAGAAAGTAGACAGGCTGGGCACCTCAGAGCCCAAAGAACAACACAGCAATGTGTTCTCTAGGTTTTCTTTTTTTCTCTTTTCCATACACATCTTTGATTGCTAGAGAAGCCAATGACCCAGAAATGCCAACAGATGTAGATATAAAAAGCTCCAAAAAATTTTGTTCTAACTATAGGTCCAGGAAAGGAGCAGCCTAAGCAAGACAAAAAAACCTTTTAGAAAATAATCTACTACAGCAAAACATCACCCAAAAAAACTATGGCTTGTACCCTCACCAGACTATAAAAAGGCACCCACTAACCCAGCTGGGGTGGTGTCAGAGATGGCTAACTAGGGGATCACAACTCTCATCCTTGCTGGGCAATAAAGAGGCACTCCTTCCCCATACTGTCAGGGGAGACAATGCGGGGAGCAGTAACAAGACACTTCTGTCCCTCCCACTCAGGGATCTAGCAGTAAAGGTCTGGTGGGGAGCTACCATGCCCACCCCAACCCAGCAATAATGAGAAGCCTCTTTCCCTGACTAAGGTGACACTGGAGATAGGGTTGGAAACCTGGACCTCTACTCAGCAGTACAGAGTCAGTATCCCTCCCATTCCCTGTTGGGACAGTGTTGGAGAAAACCAACTAAAACAGACAGTTTAAATAATATCCAGAGTCTCATGACATAATAACCAAAATGTTCAGGTTTCTATTAAAATCAATTATCATACCAAGAACAAGAAAGATCTCAAATGGAATGTTAAAAAAAAATCAACAGATGCCAACACTGAGATGAGAAAAATCTTAGAATTACATACAGTTAAAGACATTAGAATTATACACAATTGAATATATAAGATTATATGCACAATTATCTAAACTGCCATCATAAATACACTTTAACAAGCAATTATGAGCATTCTTGAAACTGACAAATAAAGAAAAACCTGCCATAGAGAAATAAAACATCTCAGCAAAGAAAAAGGAAATATAAAGAACCAAATGGAAATTTTAGAACTGAAAAATACAATAATTGAAATAAAGAGCTTAGTAAATGGTCTGGTCTAAATAGAAGAAAAGAGAGGATGGAGGAAAGAACTGGTGAACTTGAAGATAGAACAATAACTATTACCCAGTCTGAACAAGAGTAAAAAATAGATTTAAAAAAAAGCAAACAAAACAGGGTCTCAGGGACCTGTGGAACTATAAGATCTGATACTTGTGTCATCAGAGGCTTGCAAGGAGGGGAGAAAGAAGGTAGGGCTGAAAAAGTATGTCAAAAAATGTGAAATAATGACTGAAAATGTTCTGAATTTGGCAAAGACACAAACCTAAGTAAGTTAAACTCAAAAGATCTACATCAAGTCACATCATTATCAAACTTCTGAAAACCAAAGACGATGAAAAACATGTTGAATATACTGAGATAAATATGACACCTTAACTGTAAGGGATAAACCATACGAATGACCAGATTTCTCATCAGAAACCACGGAGACCAGAAGAAGGTGGCTTAACATTTTTCAAGTGCTAAAAGAAAAGAACTGTCAACCCAGATTCCATAGGAAAATACCATTCTACAATGAAGAGGAAATCAAGACATCCTCACATGAAGCAAACTCCAAAATAATAGATAAAGGAAGTTCTCTAACAGAAGAGAACCAATAAAAGAAGGAACCTTGGAACATCAGGAAGGAAAGAAGAACTACAGTAAGCAAAAATGTGTCTAAATATGATGGACTTTTTCTTTTCCTATTGGGTTTGCTAAATAAATTGTGTTGGATGGTTCTTATGAACTGAACATGCTCTTCCAAATTTAAAAGTTGAAGCCCTAACCACTAAGGTGACCATCCACCCAGGATCTGTGAGCAGGTATTAAGGTTAAAATATCGTGGGGTCCTATTCCCATAGAGTTTTCTCTCTCTACCACATGAGGACACAGAGAGAAAGCAATCATCAGTGAACCAGGAAAACAGCTCTTACCAGGAACTGAATCAGATGGGATCTTGATCTTGGACTTCTCAGACGCCAGAACCATGAGAAAGTGATTTCTGTTGTTGAAGCCACACTGGCTGTGGTATATTTGTTATGGCAGCCCAAATGGACTCCGACACAATGGTTGAAGTAAAAATTGCAACACTGTTCAATGCAGTTCTAAATGTGTGTCAAAGAAATAATTACAACAAATATATTAGAAACGGGGAGGATAAAGAGACATCAAGGGAGTTAAGGTTTCTATATTTTGCTGGAACTGACACCAGTGCACTGCAGTTAAGTCATGTATAAATGGCATTGTGCCTAGAGCAGCCACTAAAAGCCTACTGAAAAAGACATACTCAAAAACACTGTGGACAAACTGTACTCACTATGGTGGCACATATGCTAAAACTAGAATAAAGGGAAGATTAAGAATGTACAATGGGAAAAAAGATAGTGTCTTCAACAAATGGTGTTGGGAAAACTGGACAGCTATATGCAAAACAATGAAACTGGACCACTTGCTTACATTATACACAAAAATAAACTCAGAATGTAATAAAGACCTAAATGTGAGACCTGAAACCATAAAATTCACCTAGAAGAAAACATAGGCAGTAATCTCTTTGACATCAGCCGTAGAAACATTTTTCCAGATATGTGTCCTCAGGTGAGAGAAATAAAACAAAATTAAACTGTTGGAATTACAACAAAATAAAGTGTGTTTTTTTTTAACACAGCAAAAGAAACCATCAGCAAAACAAAACAAAATAACCCACTAAATGGGATAGATATTTGCAAATGAGCTATCTAATAAGGGGCTAATATCTAAAATATGAAAAAAAAACTATAAAACTCAACACCAAAAAATAATCTAATTAAAAACTGGCAGAAGCCATGAATAGATAATTTTCCGAAGAAGACATACGATGGCCAACAGACACATAAAAAGATGCTCAATATCGCTGATCATCAGGGAAATGTGAATCAAAACCACAATGAGATACCACTTCATACCTGTCAGAATGGCTAGTATCAAAAAGATAAGAAACAAGTGTTGGTGAAAGTGCAAGAAAAAAGGAGTCTTCGTGCACTGTTGATAGGACTGCAAACTGAAAGACTATATGTAGTTTCCTCAAGAAACTAAAAATAGAAACATCATACAATCTAATAATTCCACTACTATGTATTTACCCAAAGAAAACAAAACATTAATTTGAAAAGATACATGCAGTCCTATGTTTATTTCAGCACTATTTACAATAGCCAAGTAGGGAAGCAGCGTATCCACCCATAGATGTATGGGAAATGGCGTAGGTGCGCACGCTCACACGCACGCATGCACTGGAGTACCACCCAGCCATAAAAAAAGAATGAGATCTTGCTATTTGTAAAAACATGGATGGATCTAGAGGGTATAGTGCTAACTGAGAAATAAGGCTGACAGAGAAAGGCATATGCCCTATGATTTTATTCATACATGGACTTTAAAAAACAAAGCAAACAAAGAAAAAAGATAAAAAACAGACTCTCAATGAGAACTGGAGGTTACCAGAAGGAAGGGGGGAATGGGTGAAATAGGTGAAGAGGACTAAGGGTACATTTATCTTGCTGAGCACTGAGTAATGATTATACTTGTTGAATCATTGTATTGTACGCCTAAACCTAATATAACACTGTATGTTAATTATACTTGAATGAAAAAAATAAATTTTTAAAATTATAGATAAATCAGACAGAATTCCAAAAAAATGTTTAAGTAAGGCAGGAGATGAAAATAAAGAAATGAAAAACAGAGAACAGGCAGAAATAAAAATCAGAGGTTAATCTACAATATTAGGTTGTTTATTAACATTCATTGATGAATGACTGATCAAATCAGAAAAGGCCCAAATGGAAAATGGATGAAGAAACTGGTCAGACTTGAAATTATCCGGGCCTGAAATTAACCAAAATTCTTGGTTCCTTGGGTCTAGTTAAAAGATTTTTCTTTTGTTTATTTAAAATCTACTTTCATTTTATTTTTACCCAGTCTTCTAGAGTTTCATAGAACTAATCTCAAAAACCAAATTTTAGCTTGTCAAAATTTCAAAGCAAGCAACTTCTTCATACTGTTAACTCATATTAAATTTAAAGTCAAATAAAATCTTAGTTTTTTTCCCCCATGTGAACATCTCCAAAATTATGTATGCTATGTACTATATTGTACTTGGAAGCCTTTTTATGCTTATCCTTATTAAATTTCATTTTATTAGCTTCAGTCCAATATTCCTATGTATTGTGACACTTTGGGATCTGGATTCTGTTATGTCTGATTTTGATTAATCCTTTTAGAAAATTAAACAAGAATCTTTCCACCTTAACAAAACCACTTATTAGCACAGCTCGATGAGAAAGGCTTACATCATTCTAATGGCAATTTCTCCATGCTGATACATGTCCACTTTTTGAGTATGGTTGATTCATTAGCCTCAAGCCTGCCTTATATTATCATCACCTAGCTCACACTCTAACTCAGGAAGATATTATTAAGAACTTTGTCACATTTCAATGAAATCAAAATATGCACATGTGCGGAAAGCTTTTGCCGAATCTACCACACTTGATATCCCTATCCAAAAAATGAAGTCATAGCAGTTTTTTATAAGCTCTCCAACTGTTCGATCTCAATTGTAGATTCCACTTGTTCTATTCCTTTCCTTAGTAACTTTGGAACTCAGCTGTAATGATTTTTAATTACATGTAAAAATAATCAGCGACTTAGAGACTATTAGTAACAGATTGGAAAAATACTAACATATTGAATCATAAATGTAGAAAAAAAGAACTAAGTATTAAAATGAACTAGATGAGTAGTGTCAATGAATTAGGGGCCTAACTTTAAAAACAATATTGCTGGGACAGCCTGGGTGGCTCAGTCAGTTAAGCATCTGCCTTTGTCTCTGGCCATGATCCCAGGGTCCCGAGATGGAGTCCCGCATCAGGCTCCTTGCTCAATGGGGAGCCTGCTTCTCCCTCTGCCTGCCGCTTCCCCTGCTTGTGTTCTTTCTCTCTGACAAATAAATTTAAAAAAAAAATTTTAAATTAAAAAAAAAAACCACAAAAACAATATTCCTTCTTAGGCACATAAATAGGTTGTACAAAGATTTTTGGGTTTTTTTTTTTTTGTAATTTTACTTAATGCTGCCCAAACTAAACTCCTAACATACGGTTCCAATCCTACCCCTTTAAACTCAGAAACCCTCAGAAGACCTCCACTGCCTTCCAATTTAAGAAAAAAACTCTATGGCCTGATATTAAACACTTTCAAGTTATGACCCTAATAAACCTCTAAGACTGATTTATGCCTAGACCAAAGCAAAACTTTCTGCCAAACTTCACCACAAAACAGACCTAGAATGCCTATTCATTTGCTCTTTCAAATAATTTCAGGGTCTATTATATACCAAGCTAAATGCTAGAAATGAAGAGAAATGAGCAGAACTGTATCAGAAATCTGCCTCATGATGCATATTACAGGCTATTATTATTAGTGTCTTATTGCTGCTTTAACAAATTGCCATAAACTGGGTGCCTTGAAACACTACCAGTGCATTAGTGTAGAGTACTGGGGGTCTGCAGTGGGACACTGGGTTACTACCAAGCTGCCAGCAAGGCTACATTCCTTTCTGGACATTCTAGGGTTGAATCTATTTCCTTGCCTTCTCCAGCTTCTAGAAATCAGCCTCACTTCTGAGTTTATGTCCTATTCCCCCACCTTCAAAGGTGGCAATGGTACATCTCTCTGAGTCTTCTTCAATATTCACATCTCCTTCAAGCTCTTCCACTTCCTTCTTGAACCTTCCAGCATCCTCATAATTTCGCTGAACCTACCAGGATGTCCCAGGAAAATCTCCGGATTTTAGAGTCAGCTGATCAGCAACTTCAGTTTCATCAGCAACCTTAATTCCCATGCCATGTAACAGAACATATTAGTGTATTCCAGAGACCAGGATGTGAACATCTTTAGAGGACCATTATTCTGCATATGTAATTACAGGTTTAACTAGTAATAACACAGGTTTGACATATACTGAATATTCATATAGCCAGACTCCATACCAATCACTTCACAAGAGTCACTGCATTTAATCTTCTCAACAGTTCCATGAGGTAAGTACTATTGCATATGCCCCATTTTACAATGAGCAGTCTAGAGTTATTCTTTCCCATCTAAGTTTCTTTGCTCATTTTTCCCATCTTCTTATCTGCATCCATCCTTTGAGGCTCCTTGGTAAAGCCATATGACCTGCTCTATGCTCTCTTCCTTTTCTGAAGCTGTATTATTTTGCTTTAATCTCCTTGTAACACGCCCCCATCCATTCCCCACCATACTCTCATCTCCAGGAAAACTACTGTTACTGGGGCGCCTGGGTGGCTCAGTGAGTTAAAGCCTCTGCCTCCGCCTCAGGTCAAGATTCCAGGGTCCGGGGATCGAGTCCCACATCAGGCTTTCTGCTCAGCAGGGAGCCTGTTTCCTCCTCTGTCTCTCTCTCTCTGCCTGCCTCTCTGCCTACTTGTGATCTCTGTCAAATAAATAAATAAAATCTTTAAAAAAGAAAACTACTGTTACTGAGGGGAATGTGTTGTATCTGTAAACTGTGTTGGAACAGAAGAAAGCTTGTGAACCATCTAGATTATAAACTCCTTCACAGCAAGACACATTAAAAGGCAGAAGCATTAAAAGGTGTGTCTTAGGGGTGCCTAGGTGGCTCAGTGTGTTAAAGCCTGTGCCTTCGGCTTAGGTCATGATCTCAGGCTCCTGGGATCGAGCCCCGCATCAGGCTCTCTGCTCAGCAGGGAGCCTGCTTCCTCCTCTCTCTCTCTCTGCCTGCCTCTCTGTCTACTTGTGATCTCTGTATGTCAAATAAATAAATAAAATCTTTAAAAAAAAAGGTGTGCCTTACTCATTTTTCGATTTGTCATTTGTCATGTATATAGCAATAATGTCTTGATTTTTTCATCATATAATACTTTACAGTATAAAAATGTTTTAGCTATTTGATCCTCAAAGAGCTAAGTAAGGGAAACAAAAAACCTGTTAGTATACTCATTTTATGGACAAGGAAATGGAAGCCCAATAAATGTAACTGTTGTGTTCAAGGTCAAAATGATAAAGCTGGACCGTGAACCAAAGTTTTCTGATTGAAAGACCAATATTATTTTCTGTACTATTTCTCCCTGTTCATGGTAAAAACAATCAACAATTATTTTGAAGCAAAAAAAATTTTTTTTAGATTTTATTTATTTTTGAGAGAGAGAGTGTATACGGGAGCAGGGGGGAGGGGCAGAGGGAGAGGGAGAAGCAAACTCCCTGCTGAGCACAGAGCCTAATGCAGGGCTCAATCCCAGGATGACCTCGGCTGGAGGCAGATACTTAAGCAACTGAGCCACCCAGGTAACCCTTGCAGCAAAACTTTCAATGTCTAAGTTTATAGAATCTTCTTTGGCTCTCTTTATAACTTTGCGCTTCCCATTCTTATTTTATTCTCATTTTAAACCTTGAGTAACAATCCCTCTCAAATCTCTGAACAAAAAGGATAGAAAATAAATTACTTTTCAAAGATGAGAGACATAAAAAGTAGAACATTACGGATCAGTAGCTCTAAACTAGCTGGGGCAACAAGCCCAGGCAGCTAATGCAGTTGCCCAGGGTGCATGGCCAGGGGCCCCTAACAACCGCATCCAGTGCGGGCGGTACCAGTCTGGGTGAACACAGAAATCTCCTCAGCTGAAGAGGGAGCTTCCATTGCAATGGCTTCCTTTGGCAGTGGCTGCCACATCCTAGCCCGGGCACTGGAGAATTCTCAGGGAATAAAAATTTGGTATGATTTGGAAAAAGGAAAGGAAGGGAAAAGTTAAACTGATCCTAGTTTGTGGGCCTTTGTAAGAGTTACCAAAAAGGGGTGTGCTGTCTTAGGCACTTATTTGCCTGCCACTCAGCAGTGAATTCAAAACAAGTCAAATACATTTACCCCTCTCATGGCCCCTCCCCCTTTAAACCCTACCCTACGTAAGAACAAGTCCTTGGCTGGACAAACTCACCTCCTCTGAAGGAGGAGCTTTCTCTTAGCCATGCACAGAGGGCGGTTTATAGCAGACTTTGCGTAGAGGCTTATTTTTACTACCTCGCCATTATAATCACCATTTTATCCAATTCAACCCAACCTCTAAGGGATATGACCCACTTGTTTTTTTCTGCTTTGTACTCTAGAGGGGGACCCAGGATGGTTGAACCCTCTTCCAACTCTGAAGCAAAACCTGGGGATGAAATGCAAGCTGGGGTTGGTGGGGAGGACTACAGTCCAGGTCCTCAATGGCACTGTTGATAATCAAATCAACCAGACATCTAGTTGAGGACTCAGTAGATGTCCTTATGACTTCAACTACTGTGATGGGAAGCCAAACACGTCCTAACTGATACAGACTGCTTGGTTATTATGACATGAGTTCTGTCCCCACTCCCACAGATGTCCCCAAACGCACCTGCCCCCACTGACTACCAATGTTAGAACTTCTACAAAAACTTTTTTATTTCAAAATATATGGGAACACAAACTGGTGCAGCACCTGTGGGAAACAGCATGGAGTTTCCATAAACAGTTAAAAATAAAACTACCCTATGATCCAGCAATTGTACTACTGGGTATTTACCCAAAGAATATAAAAACACTAATTCAAAGGGATACATGCACTCTAATGTTTATAGCAGCATTATTTATTATAGCCAAATTACGGAAGCAGCCCACATAGCCAATGACTGATGGACGGATTAAAAAGGTCTGTTATATGTGTATACACACACACCCCACAATGGAATGTTACTCAGCCAACAAAAGGACAAAACCTTGCCATTTGGACAACATGGATGGACCTAGAGCATATAATGCTAAGCGAAATAGCCAGAAAAAGACAAATACCATAGGATTTCACTCATATGTGGAATTTAAACTTAAAACAAAGAAGAAAAGGGGCGCCTGGGTGGCTCAGTGGGTTAAAGCCTCTGCCTTCAGCTCAGGCATTGATCCCAGGGTCCTGGGATTGAGCCCCGCATCGGGCTCTCTGCTCAGCATGGAGCCTGCTTCCCTTCCTCTCTCTCTGCCTGCCTCTCTGCCTACTTGTGATCTGTCTGTCAAATAAATAAATAAAATATTTAAAAAAAAACACACACAAAGAAGAAAAAAGGCAAAGCAAGGAACAGACTCTTGACTGCAAAGAACAAACTGATGGTTAACAGAGTGGAAGGGGATTGGGGATGAGTTAAATATAGGTGATGGGGATTAAGGAGTATGCTTGCTGTGATGAGCACCGGGTGATGTATGGAAGTGTACATTGTATACCTATATACATTGTATACCTATATACCATTGTATATCTATATTGTACACCTGAAACTAATATAACCCTGTATGTTAACTGGAATTTAAATAAAAACATTTTTTAAAAAACAAGAAAAACAAAACAAAATAAAATAGGTGGAAATTTCCCTTTTGAGAAATTCCCCTACATTAGAATCTCATAGTAAATAATCACTGTCACAAGCAATGCATGACTAACTTAGAAAATATGTTAGAGAAGAAAATACCAGAAAGACCACAGGGTTTTATCATGTTTAAAATATTCCATTCAAATTACTTAACTCTGATTTTTGAAGATTTGTAGCAAGATTTACTGGAACTATTTTCCCCAGACTGCAGCCAGGTCACTATTTCAGCAATCCTCTCCCACTCTGTCTAGCAACTAGGCTGTGACTCAGAGGCCCTGATCCAGGGTCTTCTCCCATACTGTTCTTCCGTTTCTATCACACTGCACCCACCAACGATTTTTTAAACTAATCAGACAGTAGGATATATGGTAGTGAACTTTACTATAAAATTCATTTATGGTGAAGATAATATTACCATAACACGGATTTTCATTTTTTAAATCTACTCAGTAACATCAATATTCAATTATCTATTTTCATGTTTCCTGAGATCTTCCAGTTTTATGTTCTCACATAGCTTTCCACTTAACATGCAATTATTTCTCCATATTTTTATGCAATCTTAATACTTAATGCTTCCAGTTCTTCACCACAAAATATTTCTTTCATCAGGATGTTCAAATATAACAATTATAGGATATGTAGGACATAAGGACGTTGTTTTCAGTTTTTCAGGATTATAAACAATGCTCAAATGCACCTTTTCAACATTTTTTCTTCTTTTCATTACTTTCCTAGGATAAATGTCCTGCGTCAAGAAGCAAGAAAAAAGTGTACATTCCTTAGTACATATTACTATACTGATTTCTAGGAAGGTCATACCAACTTATAATACTTCAGCAACTTATGACTATGGTTTTATCCAACCATTCTAGCACTAAATGTTGTATACATTTAAGCATTTTTGCCTGCAATTATTATTTGATTTCCATTTCTTTTATTCCTAGTAAGAGTGAATATTTTATATTTCTTATCTTCTATTTATCATTTTTCTCTTCATGTTCTTTTACAATTATTTATTTACTGTGGTTTCTTGATGGTAAACATAGAAAACGTATCAGTCTATTATGCTGTTAAATAAACTTTTATTACATATCATTGGATATATTCCAAAATTAGGAAAATTTTCACTGAAATTTAGAATTAAGGTCTACAGAGGTAATATTTTCTTTAAAGGTTAGTTTCTTATTATCCCACTTACATAGGCATATACCTTGCTTTAATGTTCCTGTTTATTCTGCGAACAAGCAATTCCCTATGCTCTTTTAACTGTCTTCCAACATTTTGATCTGTAATTTCAATAGGATGATAGGTGGCAGGCTTATCAAACAGAAATCCCATGAAGTCGTAAGATAGCTAATACCCTCCTGAACCATCTGAAACAATGGACCAATTCTAAAACATGTAATTTCATAGAAATAAGTATAAAGTTTAAGCCTGGGGTCTAAGAACTCAACTATAAAAATATAACATAAAAGAACTGTATCTTAGTAGCAGCACATTTAAAGGAACAAAGGGATTCAGCTGGCAGCAGGCTTCAGAGGAGTCCACGGTAGACATTTCTAAGACCTTATCTGATCCTACAATTATCCAACAAATAATCGCTCTGCTCTGCCACTTTTTAGACCACTCCTGGGCTATTGTGTATGGTTCTGGGACACTGGTGCACTAGAGTCTATTTCCCAGAAGAACAATAAGGAAGACAAAGTGACTCAACACTAGATCATGGAAAGAATGGGAAGTTGGCTTGGGATATTTTGCCTGGAGACTAGCAGTCTCATGTAGGATGTTATTACTGACTTGCAAACACTTTAATATTTGCATGTTCTCTGAGGATCTAATTAGGGAAGCAACTAGCCATGGAGCCATCGTATGATTGGAAAAGAGCACCCTCATTAGACAGATGAATTTGAAAAAAGTGCCCCCTTCTCTGTACAAATGCTGCAATCATGATTTGGGGCAGAGTAGGGCTGCATTTCAGTCCCCATTCGTTCCCTAGGTCACTCATTTTTTGTGTACAAGTTGTTTAATTTTATACAGTGGCCCTAATGCTTAAAAAGGGTCAATAAATGATGGTCATGGACTAAATCCAGCCTGTCATCTGTTTTGGTAAAATTTTGTTGAAGACACCACACCCGTGTACTGCCTGTGTCTGCTTTCCCACCACAGTGGCAGAGCTGAGTAGTGACAAAGGGCTGTAGATCTGCAAAGCCTAACATATTTGCCATCTGGCTCTTCACAGAAAGAGTTTACCATCTCTGTACTGTTTTTTAATTTTCATCTCTTCACAAATACCAGAATTTGCAGTGACCATTAAGGACTTAAAAGGACAGTGCTCATTTTTAAGAAGATTTTGGGAAAAAAATTTCTTGAAACTTCCCAATTATTAGGCTATTTAATTGTCCTTCAGCAATATGATGTTGTTAGAGTGCATATGTGTTAGAAGTTTCGGTGCGTGAATAACCGAAATTCACTTGGCTTCGATTAAGCAGGGAGAGGTTGTTGGAAGGGTAGCTTGGTATCTCTGAGAATCCAATCCAATCTGGAGATGCCCCTGGGCCTCTGATAAGGACCAGAACCAAGGGCCAAGCTTTGTAAGGAACCTAGAAGACCTTGATCCCCATTCCCTATCTCTGCTTCTCTCTGTGTACTCAATTTATTTCCCTTATAATGACATTTTATTTTTTTAAGATTTTATTTACTTATTTGACAGAGCACACAAACAGTGGGAGCAGCAGGAAGAGGGAGAAGCAGGCTTCCCGCAGAGCAGGGAGCCCGACTTGGGACTTGATCCCAGGACCCTAGGATCTTGACATGAGCCTAAAGCAGACGCTTAACAGACTGAGCCACCCAGGTGCCCCTTGTAATGACTTTTTAATGCAAAGGTAGAATTACATAGTTTTAAAACTCACTGTTCTATAAGACAAATGAAGAGCGGCTCCCACCCTGCTTCTCACGCCTTGGGGGTCATTTCCCAGAAGCAACCATTTCTCAACTCTTCTGGCATTTCTTCCACCCATGCTTCTAAATGACACGCTTATACTGCCATTTTTTGATTCTTCAGTTTTAAATATTATTTTATTTATTTTTTACTATAGAAGATGAGAGTGCCCCTTTCCTCTACCTCTTACTTAAATCACATGTTTTTGTAGAACTGGTATATGACGTTTACATTGCTATGACTATGTGAATAAAGCAAACTTTCTAACAGTTAAACACTTCCAAAACTGGAAGAAGCATCTTGTAAGTTTACTGAGTTCCTGGAAACTGGACCTGGACAGCCGGTATTTTCTTATACCTCCAATAGAATACCATACCAAAGTCAAGCCAGGGCCTTTATTTAACTTTCAAGAATATCATCTTAACCTATAGGATTACCATCTTTGGGATCATTATTATTACTGGGATTTTATAATTCTTATTTACTTTATTTTATAATAAGGATGAATCCTTCATTCACCTGAAACTACATTGATTTCATGTATAAAATGGGGGAGGAGGAAAGGGTGCTTTTATTCAGCACAGTGCTAGCCCCTGAGTAGGATACTTCACCACACTGATTTTAGTGAGATTCCATGAAAACCAAGAAGAAAACCAATCAGAAATTTTCTGTACTTGAAGCTATAGAGTTGGTCTTCAGTGAAAGGACATGGACACTCCCACAAAGATTTTCTCAAAGATGACTTCCTGTTTTGAGATAGGATGCAGCCTTTGGTCAGGGGTCACAAACCCACAGAAACACCTCATTAAAACTTGCACAGATGTGGGCACCTGGGCGGCTCCGTTGGTGAAGCAACTGCCTTCAGCTCAGGTAATGATCCCACATTGGGCTCCCCCTGCTCTGTGCGGGTCCTGCTTCTCCCTCTCCCTCTACTGCTGCTCCTGCTTGTGCTCTCCTCTCTCTCTCTCTCGATCTCTGTCAAATACATAAATAAAATCTTAAAAAAAAAAAAACTTGCAGAGATTTAATAGCCATGGAAGTTTAAAAAAGTTATGGATCTCTATTTTTGAAAAACTGTTATTTCTGTCATCACTGGGTCCTCATTCAACAAGGTCACAAGGGCTGGACCTGAACAGGTTTTAAAACCTGTTTGAGTCCTCAGAAATATTTAAATTAACAATCCTTGGACCCTGACATCTCATGGTGATCAAATCAAAGCTCAAGGTCTTACACTAGTCCTATTTCACTCCACTTCACTATTGATCAAGTCTTAGGCAGCTTCAGGGAAGTGAAGTTACATCTTAGTGCTTTGAAAACTTTTACACTGTCGAATGGATACAGCTTTGTCATGATGACATTTAGCAATTTACTTTTTTGACTCTATCTTCTTGAAGCTGGTCTTCTGTCTTTATTTGCTTGTTTGTGAAATGTCTGGACTATATTTTTGAAGCCAAATTTCCTGTGGGTTGATATCATTAAAAAGGTAGGACAAGAAACATAGGGAAAATATTCTTTTGATAGGATATACAATGGGGAAGATATTAAGGAAATTATTAATATTAGAAAAAGTAGTACCATATTACAGGATTCCCATGTTACAAGACACCATTTCCCTGAATTCCCTGAGTATCTTTATAATCACTAAAGATACTTAGACCTCACTTTGAAAACCAGAAATTACAATTCAGAGTCCCATCAGCAATTGTGTGTTAATGCCCATTGTCCACCCCTGAAGTCAGGACACCTACAGTGAACAATCTGAAGACTAATGGGTAGAAGGTATTCTTTAATATGTTTAGTTTGCCAAAGAGCAAACTAAGCATTACTCCCACCTGAAATAGGTATAATTATAGTTTTAAAAAAGAATTTTCTTATCTTGTTTTGTTAAGACTATTAGCACTGCTCCTTATGTAACTTTTTAATCCATATCTTAATTTTAGTACTTATGATGTTATTTTGTAGTTGCTTACAGTTTCTTTTTCCTAAAAGCCTTGAAGACACAAATTAAATCCAAATTCCTTTGAATCCCCAGCTTTTAACAGAACACTTAGGTGTTCAAGAAATATCTGTTGAATAGGTAAATATATCAATTCAATTCACTAATTATACAAAAGAAATATACAAAAAGAAAACTTTGGGGATAATTACCATTCTCAAATGCTCAAGTTTTACAACTTGGATTCTAAAACAATTAAATGTCTCTTCCTTAGTTTCAAGTCTGTGTGTGTGAGTGTGTGTGTGTGTGTGTGTATGTTTTCCCTACCATATTCTTTTTACTTGTCATCTTCTACAGATGTTTATGTGGCTGATGTCATTCTACAAAAGACTGAGTCTTAAGCTTGACAAAATGCCCAGCCAGGCCCATGAAGCTTACAGAAGTTATAGTTCACTGCAATAAGCATGAAAGGTAGATTCCAGCCAAGCATACCAGGATTTCAGTTTGCTTTCATGACCCTTACAGTGGGACATTTGGGTTGACGGCAATAACAATCTGCTTGTCCCAGGAAAGGTCCTACCAGATGCAGAAAACAGCAAGTGAAACCTCTTCTACCCTTTAATAATGTCACTCTGAATCTCCAGCATAATTACCTTAAATGACTTGTGGAAATAAAAAGCTGCTTTTCCCAAGCCAGATATCCTGGATTTCCCATTCAGATGGCTCATATTATTTCTTGTTGTGCTGCCAGCACCTTCTTGCTACATTATCCACCTGTTATACAATAGTGATCAGGCATGAAATAGGCTAGCTACACCTGTGACAGTGACCAGTCTGTGGTCATGCCCCCGTAACCACAGTAATGGTTCTCTTAGGGTTCATCAGAATTATGTGAGGACCTTGCTCGACATAAACTCCTAGACTCCAACCCCAGATATTCTAATTTAGTAAGTTCAGGATGAAGCCAGTTAACCTCCAAGTTCAACTAGCACTGCGAGTGATTCTGATCAAGGGGGTTCACAACTAAGATATGTTTCACTAAAGATGATATTATTAATGTTTTATTATGTATCTTTTCTTTTTCACTTATTTATTTTTAATTTAAATTCAATTAACTAACATACAATATATTATTGGTTTCAGAGATAGAGGCCAATAATTCATCGGTCTTAGTAACACCCCATGTTCATTACAACAGATGCCCTCCTTAATGTGTATCACCCAGTTACCCCATCCCCCCACTTCCCTTCCCTCCAGCAACTCTCAGTTTGTTTTCTATCATTAAGTGTCTCTTATGGTTTGTCTCCCTCCTTGGTTTCATCTTGTTTTATTTTTTTCCTCTTTTCCCCTTTGATCATCTGTTTTGTTTCTTAAATTCCATATATCAGTGAGATCATATGATAATTGCCTTTTTCTGATCGACTTATTTCACTCAGCATAGTACCCTCTAGTTCCATACATATGGTTGCAAATACCAAGATTTCATTTTTTGATGGCTGAGTAATATTCCATTGTATATCTATACCACATATTCTTTTTTTTTTTTTTAAAGATTTTATTTATTTACTTGAGAGAGAGACAGTGAGAGAGAGCATTAATGAGGAGAAGGTCAGAGAGAGAAGCAGACTCCCCATGGAGCTGGGAGCCTGATGCGGGACTCGATCCCGAGACTCCAGGATCATGACCTGAGCCGAAGGCAGTCGTCCAACCAACTGAGCCACCCAGGCGTCCCTATACCACATATTCTTTATCCATTCATTTGTAGATGGACATCAGTGTTCTTTCCATAGTTTGGCTATTGTGGACATTGCTGCTATAAACACTGGGGTACAGGTATCCCTTCAGATCACTGCATTTGTATCTTTGGGGTAAATACTCAGTAGTACCATTGCTGGGTCATAGGGTAGCTCTGTTTTCCAACTTTTGAGGAATATCCATACTCTTTTCCAGAGTGGCTATACCAGCTTGCATTCCCACCAACAGTATAGGAAGGTTGCCCTTTCTCTGCATTCTCACCAACATCTGCCGTTTAATTTTAGCCATTCTGACTGGTGTGAGGTGGGTCTCATTGTGGTTTTGATTTGTACTTCCCTGGTGCCAGTGGTATGGAGCACTTTTTCATGTGTCTGTTGGCCATCTGGATGTCTTCTTTGCAGAAATGTCTGTTCATGTCTTGTGCCCTTTTCTTGATTGGATTATTTGTTCTTTGAGTGTTGAGTTGGATAAGACTGTCTCCTTTGCTGTGCAAAAGCTTTTTATCTTGATGAAATCCCAATAGTTTATTTTTGCCTTTGTTTCCCTTGCCTTTGGAGATGGGTCTAGCAAGAAGTCGCTGCAGTTGAGGTTGAAGAGGTTATTGCCTGCCCTCTCTTCTAGGATTTTGATGGATTCCTGTCTCAGGTTTAGATCTGTCATTGTATTATGTAACTTTTCAGTGGCAGCAATCCACTAGCCCTCTCTCACTCCCATCTCCCATATCTCCATATATTTTTTTATGAATCTTCTCTCATTGTAACTCAGTTTTCCATACAAACCCAGACATATAGCTATTTCCTACTGTTTTTAATATCTTCTATATGCTTAATTCTAGACCAGCAATTTTTATATGCTCCATGGAAATTCAGGATTGTATGAAGCTTTTCTAAGGGATTTTAAATTATTCATAGGAAATGTTTTCCTTTGATGTATACTTTATTTGGAGACATACAAAATATGCACAATTTTCACCACCTTGAAAAGGACAAACATAAAGCTGCTAGGATAGTTGACAACTTTATAATACATTTATGGATGTCTGCCTAGTTTTAAAAAAATACTTAAAAACTTGGGTTCAGTGTTTGCCATACAAAACTTCCAAGAAAATTCACAGGTGACAAAACAGTAAGTCAGCTAAGATTATATCCTAGGTTCACTGCACACCAGGCAGGCTTCTCATAAATCTTTGATCACTTTGTAGCTATATGAACACTCCAATCAGAGACAGACTCTAATCTTTATAGCATTAGGGGTTTAGCTTTCATTTGTACTATTTGAAGTATGGGAATTAAAGGCAGAGTAAAGTTTCTACAAACCTATATTTTCATTAAACCAAATTCTTCCATGCTTCTGTGCTTCCTGTTTTCAAATGCTTTTCATTCTTTTGTGAGAGTCTGGTCCATTAAGATGTCTGAAATGTGCATCCTTTGGGTGTGCTTAAGTAAAAGCCCTGCATGGCTGGTCTGCCAGAGTCCATCCCCTGTGAATGAAGTTTAATGCACTTGAATAAGCAATGATGTAGGAAGACCTTAAAAAGAACAGCACTGGTGATCGAGTTTCAGCTCCATTCTAAGCAATGAACTCTTCAAGATGCAATGGAGCAATCTCTGCCAAGTCAAATGGGAACACAAATGTAAACCATCCAACTCTATTTAAACAGCCAGAGAAGGAGAATACATCCATGCTTATAATGAGGTTTTAGTGGGCCTTTAAGAAAAAGTCATGCCAAATCAGTAAATACTTATTGAGCACGTTCCATGTGCAAGCTTATTAATGCAGATGTTTATATTACTTGTAAAGTATATATGCAATATATATAATATAATAAATATATATACTAAATATTTACATTACTGTATGACACAGAAAGATATGCCCCAACCTCTAGGCTTATCTGCAGAGGACATGAAAAGAGATTTGTCCAGGCCAATGTGAGATGGTCCCATTGGACCTTGTTCAACCCCAAGCCACTACAAGACTCCTATGAGAATAATTGGCCAAAGGGTCAATAGTGGGTCAGAATCAGAAGTTTTCTGTGAGGAGCAAGATCCAAAACCTAATATGGTCAAGCTAGATTCATGTTTTTCTAATTGTAGTATATGAAGTAACTAGTAAGTCATAATCCAACACATTTTTAAAACAAAATAGACCAGAGGAAAAGAAAGTATCAGCCACACTTTTTTAAAGTTTATTTGTTATTTGAGTGATCTCTACACCAAATGTGGAGCTCAAGCTCACAACCCCAAAATCAAGAGTCACATGATCTTTCAACTAAGCCAACCAGATGCCCCTCTATCTACTCATAAGTCCTACCAGTTATCCCATCAGACCCCACTAAAACTCCTTTTCCAGCCACTCCTTCTGGTTGTCCCCTAGCCTATTACAAATAATAAGTCTAAGTATTGTTCCATGAAATATATTATTTGTGTGGGAAGGGAGGATGAGAGAGAGAGAGAGAGAGAGAGAGTGTGTGTGTGTGTGTGTGTGTACTCACACATGCAAGCCCTAAGTGTTATGCAAATTCTAATGGTGAGTAATGGTCCAAAAAGTCTGAAAGCTACTGAACAAATGATCTACTAAAATCTTTTCCAACATGAGATCCTGCAATTCTCAAATTTTCTCATTTCTACATGATCATACCTATATATTGTTTTAAACCTTAAATAATTATATAAAATTTCAAGAAAACATTCAAAATTCCAAATGTTATCTCTTCCCTTCCCAATTTCCATTCCTTAAGGAAAGTAGTAAATGTTTACATTAATTTACAGATGAGAGTTCACTTTTCTATTAATACTGTTATTCTAATAATTAGCTCCGTATTTCTAAACAGTATGCTGTTACACTGTTTTATTTTTTTCATCTTAAACATTATCTATTGATTTTTCCATTGAAAGATGAGTTTTTAGCTTCCTTTATACCACCCATATGCACATACATAAACACACACACACACACACACACATATACACTCCCTCCTCCAGAATCTAATCCCATTAGTATTGCGATCATGTTTAAATCAATTGTCACTATTTATATTACAAGGAGGGCACTTGTGACTATTATTTCCAGCTGAAAATATAGAGTAGTTTGATTATATATCTTTGGTTATTTTTTGTTGTCCCTGGAATTATTCATAGCTTATCTTTTTTCTTCAAAGTTTTATTTAAATTCTAGTTAGTTAACATATAGTGTAATATTTGTTTCAGGAGTAGAATTTAGTGATTCATCAGTTACATATAAACACCCAGTGATCAACACAAGTACCCTCCTTAACACCAGTCACCCATTTCACTCACCCCCACCAACCTCCCCTCCAGCAATCCTCAGTTTTTTCTCTATAGTTACAAGTCTCTTATGGTTTGATCCCCTCTTTTTCCCCCTCCCCTATGTTTATCTGTTTCTCAAATTCCACATATGAGTGAAATCATATGATATTTGTCTTTCTCTAATTGACTTATTTCGCTTAGCATAATACACTCTAGCTCCATCCACCTCATTGCACATGGCAAGATTTCATTCTTTTTATGGCTGAGTAGTATTCCATTATATATATGTGTGTGTGTATGTATACACACATTATATATATTATATAATATCATATATATACACATATCCCACATCTTTATCTAATCATCAGTCAATGGACATTTGGGCTCTTTCCGTAATTTGGCTATTATTGATATTGCTGCTATAAACACTGGAGTGCATGTATCCCTTCAAGTTAGTAATTTTGTGTCCTTTGAGTAAATACCTAGTAGTACAATTTCTGAGTTATAGGGTAGTTCTATTTTTAACTTTTTGAGGAACTCTATCCAGAGTAGCTATACCAGTTTTCATTCCTACCAGTAGTGTAAGGGGCTTCCCCTATCTCCACATTCTGACCAACGTACTGTTTCCTGACTTGTTCATTTTAGCCATTCTGACAGGTGTGAGGTGATGTATTATTGTGGTTTTGATTTGTGTTTCCCTAATGACGACTCATGTTGAACATCTTTTCATATATATGTTGGCCATCTGGATATCTTCTTTGGAAAATGTCTGTTCATGTCTTCTGCCCTTTTCTTAATAGGATTATTTGATTTGGGGGTATTAAGTTTCATAAGATCTTTACAGATTTTGGATACAAACCCTTTATGAAACATGTCATTTTCAAACATCTTCTCCCATTCTGTCAGTTGTCTTTTAGTTTTGTAGATTGTTTCCTTCACAGTGCAGAAGTTTTTTTATCTTGGGGAAGTCCCAAAAGTTCATTTTTGGTTTCCCTTGTCTCCAGAGATGTGTCTAGTAAGAAGTTGCTACAGCTGAGGTCAAAGAGGCTGCTACCTATGTTCTCCTCCAGGATTTTGATGGTTTCCTGTCTCACATTTAGGTTTTTCATCCACTTTGAATTTCTTTTTGTTTATGGTGTAAGAAAGTGGTCCAGTTTTATTCTTCAGCATGTGGTTGTCCAGTATTTCAACACCATTTGTTGAAGGCACTGTCTTTTTTCCTTTAGATAGTCTTCCCTGCTCTGTCAAAGATTAGTTGACCATAGAATTGTGGGGCCATTTCTGGGTTTTCAATTCTGATCCATTGCTCTATGTGTCTGTTTTTGTACCAGTATTTCTCTTGATGACTTCAGTTTTGTAATATAACTTGAAGTCCAGAATTGCAATGCCTCCAACCTTGCTTTTCTTTTTCAAGATTTCTTTGGTTATACAAAACTAAGAGTTGGTTCATGGAAAGAACTAATAAAATTGATACCCCCTAGCCAGACTTACCAAGAGAAAAGAGAAAGGACCCAAATAAATAAAATCATGTGTGAAAGAGAAGAGATCACAACCAACATCATAGAAATACAAATAATTATAAAAGAATATTATGAAAAATTATATGCCACCAAACTGGGCAATCTGGGAGAAATGGATAAATTCCTAAAACCATACAAACTACCAAAGCTGAAACAGGAAAACCTGGTAATTTAAACAGACCCAGAACTAACAAAGAAACTAAATCACTAATCAAAAATCTCCCCAAAAATGAAAGTCTACAACCAGATGGCTCCCCAGGGTAATTATGCCAGACATTCAAAGAAGAGTTAATACCTATTCTTCTCAAACTATTCCAAAAAATAGAAATGGAAGGAAAATTTCCCAACTCCTTCTATAATGCCAGAATTACCTTGATTCCAAAAACTCCACTAAAAAGAATTACAGACCAATATCCCTGATAAACATGGATGTAAAATTTCTCAACAAGATACTAGCAAATAGAATCCAACAGTACATTAAAAGAATTATTCACTATGATCAAGTGGGATTTATTCCTGGGTTGCAGGGGTGGTTTGATTTTCACAAATTAATCAACATGGTAAGCCATGTTAATAAAAGAATGGATAAGAACCATATGATCCTCTCAATAGATCAAAAAAGCTTTTGATAAAATATAGCATCCATTCTTGATAAAAACCTTCAACAAAGTAGGGGTAGAGAGAACATACCTCAACATCATCAAAGCCCTATAAGAAAGACTCACAGCTAATACTGTCCTCAGTGGCAAAAACAGAGATCTTTTCCTCTGTGGTTAGGAACAAGACAGGGATGTCCACTCCCACCGCTGTTATTTAACATTATACTGAAAGTCCTAGCCTCAGGCATCACACAACAAAAAGAAATAAAAGGCAACCATACTGGCAAGGAAGAAGTCAAACTTTCACTATTCACAGACAACATGTTAGTCTTTGTAGAAAACCTGCAAGACGCCACCAAAAAAATTACTGGCACTGATACATTAATTCAGCAAAGTCACAAGGATATAAAATCAACATACAAAAATCTATTGCACTTCTATACACCAATAATGAAGCAGCATAAAGAGAAATCAAGAAATCAGTCCCATTTACAATTGCACTAAAGCCATAAGATACCTAGGAATAAATAAAGAGCTAAAAGATCTATACTCTGAAAACTATGGAACATTTTTTTTAAGATTTTATTTATTTATTTGTCAGAGAGAGAGAGAGAGAGAGAGAGAGCGCACACGTGCACTGGCAGATGGAGGTAGAGGGAGAAGCAGGCTCTCTGCCGAGCAAGGAGCCCAATGTGGGACTTGATCCCAAGACCCTGAGATCATGACCTGAGCCAAAGGCAGCTGCTTAACCAACTGAGCCACCCAGGCATCCCTACAGAACACTTATTAAAGAAACTGAAGAAAACACAAAGAAATGGAAAAACATTCCATGCTCATGAATTGGAAGAATGACTACTGTTAAAATGTCCACACTACCAAAAGCAACCTATACATTTAAAGCAATCCCTATCAAAGTACCACCAGCATTTTTCACAGAGCTAGAACAATCTTAAAATTTGTATAGAACCACAAAAGACCCCGAATATTCATAAGTTCTTTCTCATGTCTTTAGTTTCTATATATACCTACCTCTTATTCATATACAGACTTTCAACAACACTATAAATACTCTCTCAAAACTGTTAAATGCATCTGGCAAAATGTCAGTTTCATTACTTCTTAGGGACTTCCCTTTTGGTATCCTCAAAACTCGTGTGCCATACTGAATTGGGTTTTCTTTTTGTTTTTCTTTCTTTTTTTTTTTTTTTAATCTGCTTGTATTTTGTCATCCTGGATTCTCTCTTTACCACCAGTCTGGGAAGTCTCTGCATCTCTCCCTGTGTTGGATCTCTTTAGATATCTGGATCCTATGTCGTCATCTTTCTTGGTTTACTCCTTCATTTAGTGAACACCTCCTCCAGTAGCTTCTTGAGGAAAAAAAGATGCATATACATTATATTTTTTGAGGATTTGTACCTAACTCTCACAATTTATTAAATGTTGAGAACAGAATTCCAGATTGGTAAGTACTTTCCCTCAGCACTTTAAGGAGACTATTCCACTTTCTTCCAGTTTCCAATTTTACTGTGGAGAAACCTAATGCCATTCTGATTCCTGAACCTTTGTATCTGACTTGCTTATTCTTTCTGGAAGCACTCGCATCCTCATTTTGGTTTTGGAGGTCTCAAAATTGATGATGATTGTTTTGTTGTGGGTTTCTTCCTTCCAAGCATTATGCTGGGTACTTAATATGGGAACTCAAATGTTCCCATTCTGAGAATTTTTTGTACTATTTCTTGATTTCCCTCCTTCTATTTTCCTATCTATTTCTGGAACTCCTTTCCTTTGCCTAATTTTCTTATTTCTTTTCTCCCTTCTTTCTGGATTTTAAATTTTCTAGTGTTTTCTGCCTCTTTCCTTGTCTGTATGCCCTCCAAGTTCCTTTTTAATTTTTCTTCCAAGTTTTTACTTAAATTCCAGTTAACATGCAATGTAATATTAGCTTCAGGTGTACAGTATAGTGATTCAACAATTCCATACATCACCAGGTGCTCATCATGACGAGTACACTCCTTTATCCCCATCACCTATTTAACACACTCTTCCCACCTACCTCCCCCTCCAATAACCATCAGTTTGTTCTTTATACTTAAGAGTCTGTTTCTTGGTTCCTCTCTTTTTCCCCCTTCCATGTTCATTTGTTTTGTTTCTTAAATTCCACACACAAGTGAAATCATATGGTATTTGTCTTTCTCTGACTGACTTATTTCACTTAGCATAATACTCTCTTGTTCTATCCATGACGTTCCAAATGGCAAGATTTCATTCTTTTTACGGCTGAATAATATTTGTGTGTGTGTGTGTGTGTGTATTTCACATCTTCTTTATCCATTCATCAGCTGATGAATATTTGGGCTGTTTCCATAATTTGGTTATTATAGATGCTACTATAAACATCAGGGTGTATGTATCCCTCTGAATTAGAATTTTTGTATCCTTTGACTAAATACCTAGTAGTGTAATTGCTGGGTTGTAGGGCTGTTCTATTTTTAACTCTTTGAGGCACCTCCATGCTGTTTTCTAAAGTGGCTGCACCAGTTTGCATTCCCACCAACAGTGTAGGAGAACTCCTTTCTTTCTACATCCTTGCCAACACCTGTTGTTTCCTATGTTTATTTTAGCCATTCTGACTGGTTCCAAGTTCCTTTAAAAAATTTTTTTCCCTTCAATTCTGTGTATTCTATTTCATGTTGGAGAGGTTCTTAAATTTTCTGGTGGTCCTTGGATCTTTTATCATATTTAAAGATGAAGCACTGAAAATTAGACACTGAGTAGGCAGGGCTTTCAAACATCTCTTGGACAGGAACAAAGCTATTTGTTGGGAATCCCAAACCAACACAATCTGTTTGTTTTTCTCTTGGTTGATAGGTCCCCAAAAAGGAATGCTCCAAATTCCTGCCTGGGGTGTGTAAGCCTCTTTGTTAACATCTTCTCTATAGACAGGTCAGTTGGAGTGCCCTTTTTTTTTTTTTTAAAGTAGGCTCCATGCCTAGTTTGGGGCTTGATCTCATGGCCCTGAGATCAAGAGTCAAATGCTCTACCAAATGAACCAGCCAGGTATTCTTCTGGCAACATTTTCTTGGAGCTACAGGAAGAAAGAATTTCATTTTTTAAATGCATGGAATTACCCTGTTTTCAGGACAGTGGTCTGTCCCAGGTGTGTCTGCTGTCCCTGAGGCCAGAGTCCTCCTGATTCAAAGAGCCACCTTCCATCTTCCTCAGATTGGGAGAGGAGTAGTTGCCTGATATTGGGGTATAGGAAAGAGACCTACGGGCCTAATTCTTACTTGGAGTTTCAACCCAATTCACTTTCAGATCCAACTTCTAGATCTTGCTGAGGTACTGCAACAAAATCCTACCTGCTCTTGGCATTCTTCATTGTTAAATTAGTCTTTAGCATTATGTAGTCTCACCATTTGTCTTCATACTCCGAAAATTTTGTTGCAGTTGCCTTTCCTTTCATCCACCTTGTCTTTTGGGGGTTTAAGCCTTTAAATTTTTATTTGGGTAGAGTTAGCATAGGTTCATAGATGCCATGTTTTCTTAGCTTTTTATAAGATTACATGTAATTCCATGGTTTATATATGATTTTCACAAATCAATTTTCAATCGTAAATTTTTTTTATTAATTTTTTATTTTTTATAAACATATATTTTTATTCCCCAGGGGTACAGGTGTGTGAATCCCCAGGTTTACACACTTCACAGCACTCACCAAAGCACATACCCTCCCCAATGTCCATAATCCCACCCCCTTCTCCCAAATCCCCTTCCCCCAGCAACCCTCAGTTTGTTTTGTGAGATTAAGAGTCACTTATGGTTTGTCTCCCTCCCAATCCCACCTTGTTTCATTTATTCTTCTCCTACCCACTTAAGCCTCCATGTTGCATCACCACTTCCTCATATCAGGGAGATCATATGATAGTTGTCTTTCTCTGCTTGACTTATTTCGCTAAGCATGATACGCTCTAGTTCCATCCATGTTGTCGCAAATGGCAAGATTTCATTTCTTTTGATGGCTGCATAGTATTCCATTGTGTATATATACCACATCTTCTTTATCCATTCATCTGTTGATGGACATCTAGGTTCTTTCCATAGTTTGGCTATTGTGGACATGGCTGCTATAAACATTCGGGTGCACGTGCCCCTTTGGATCACTACGTTTGTATCTTTAGGGTAAATACCCAATAGTGCAATTGCTGGGTCATAGGGCAGTTCTATTTTCAACATTTTGAGGAACCTCCATGCTGTTTTCCAGAGTGGCTGCACCAGCTTGCATTCCCACCAACAGTGTAGGAGGGTTCCCCTTTCTCCGCATCCTCGCCAGCATCTGTCATTTCCTGACTTGTTGATTTTAGCCATTCTGACTGGTGTGAGGTGATATCGCATTGTGGTTTGATTTGTATTTCCCTGATGCCGAGTGATTTGGAGCACTTTTTCATGTGTCTTGGCCATCTGGATGTCTTCTTTGCAGAAATGTCTGTTCATGTCCTCTGCCCATTTCTTGATTGGATTATTTGTTCTTTGGGTGTTGAGTTTGCTAAGTTCTTTATAGATTCAATCGTAAATTCTAATACTACACAATAAATTTAGGATGGGTAGGAGGTTAAATTGGCCTAATAGTCATATTTTTAAATGCAATTTGGCACTGGATTATCAATACAGCATTTTTAACTAGAGAATCAATTTAAGTTAGATAATTCTGTTTGATTCTCAGCAATGGAAAGCAGCATTACCTAGAAGGGTATAGTTTTCATTCCCTCTTTACTCATTCCCAAGGCACTGAGCCACAGACACATTACACAAATACTTCATTTTCAAGCATAACTTTGGACCTAAAGGAGAATGCAGATGACAGCAAACAGAAAACAAACTGCCTGATGTATTTATTTATCTGGTAATGCCTGCCTTGCAGTCAATCTATATTGAATTTTGGTTGCTTTACTGGCTTCCTTTTCCCACTGTACTTCTATTTGAGTGGTATCAAAATTCTGTCCTTGGGTACAGGGTGCTGGGCAAGGAGGATGAGCAAACAAGCAGGGTGGAAAGGATTTTCCTGACTCAGTGTCTAAATGACCTATTAATTGCAACCTCCTGGAAGCAAAGAAAAGATTGGAGCAAAACATTAGTGACCAAAATAGAAAACAGCTTTCCATATGGGAGAATGAGATGAGAAAACATATCTCTTACCAAATTGTTCAATTTTTCTTTCTTTTCCTTTTTTTAGAGTACAGGTGCATTGCCTAGACCAAAAAGTTCCTCTTCAATGCCCTCGTGAAAGTCTCTTACCCATATCCTTCATTCACCCCTATAAATACTTCAGAACGCCAAGGAATAAAGAATTTCATGATTCTAATTTTCATCAAAAGTTACAGAGATAGTTCAAGTAAACTTGGTAGACTTTACTATTCATTTCTGAGATTCCTTTAAGTTTCTCAACATATACTTCTTGCCACGGATGAAGTCTGAAATTTCTAAAAACAACCTAGCTATTCTGGGAGGCAGCCTTGCTCCCCAGGTTGAATGAACTGTGACCAGCATGAATGCATCCTCTCGCCCCAGCTGTGAGAGAAGGAAGGGGTGTGGAGTGGTAGAAGGACCACCAGCTCTGGGAGCAGATACATTCAAATTCTGGTTCTGTCATTTATAACATGGTTGATTTTGGTTGAGTGTGAATTTATGTGTCCTTTCAACAGAAACTGAGAGCTATGTAACTTAATTGCTTCCTTTTTTTTGTTTTTTTTTTTGCATTAGTTTTCAGAAAATTTGAAGTTAAATCCATTACTCCATTGTACCAGATGACTCATTTCAGGTAGCTAGCAGAGTCTCTTCCCTTTGTTTCCTTAAATGATCTTTCCTGTGTTTGATTGCCAGTATCTCATTCTGCATTTCAGTCCATTTTAAGCCAGAAAAAGTCATCTGGTATGAATCCAAAATAATCTTTCTGCCATTGATGTCTCTATAAACTGTTGCTAATCTAGGCTGACCTTTCTCTAGATGGCTCTTGATGCTTTACTCTC
Source organism: Mustela nivalis (assembly GCF_964662115.1). Taxonomy (NCBI): domain Eukaryota; kingdom Metazoa; phylum Chordata; class Mammalia; order Carnivora; family Mustelidae; genus Mustela; species Mustela nivalis. The sequence continues at coordinate 86,381,521 of NC_139031.1, forward strand.
CCCCTGTGACAATTCTTCCTAGGTGAGTGGTATGACGTACATTTCATTTAATTTTATGTTCTCCATTTATAGAAAGGTGGGTTGGTGCTGACATTTGAAAGTCTGGTTTTCAAAGTTGTAGAGTATTCTGAAAACTAATGCAAAAGGGGAGGCACATGGAGCTACACAGCTCTCACTTCCCAACAGAAGAAATTATACAAGTTCATAAACATAAACTTGACTTAGAACTACCACCAAGAATTAATTTCCATTTAAGTATACATGTAATTTATTTAGCAAGCATTAATTAAATATCCATTGTGTGCCAAACTTGTCCTTGTCTCTCAGAAAAAAGACATGAAAAGACAGACCTTGCTGTGGAACTATCTGGCCGTCTAGAGGGAAAAACTAAAAAGAAAATAAACAAGTACAATAAAGTAAGATGAATGCTATAATAAGATGCTGTGGGAACATGGAGTTGAAGCCAACTATTTCTAACAGGAATTAGAATTCTGATTCTTAAATGGTTTTGAACACATTTAGCTTTCATAGATACCATTTTTCCAAAGGTGTAATTGGAAAAAAGAAATTGGTTGAGACAATTTATTGTCTTACTAGCAATGCATTGTTTTGGTAACTTCACATCCTCACCAACTCTTGATATCATAAATCTTCTTTATTTAGCCACTCCAGTTGATATGTCATAGTAACTCATTCTGATTTTAATTTGCATTTCCCTGATGAGTAGTAGTTGGTAGAGGCCACAGGTGGGGAAGGGTGGAGGGAAGAAGAGGCCTTGGTTGTTCATTTCTTGGTCTGTTTCACTGACAGAGAAACAAACATATCCAGGAAGGCACACAGGCTACCAGTAATAGTATGTTTGGCAAGTTCAAAAGATGACAAGAAATGAGGCAAGAGAGAATACAAGAAGGTGTATGAATGGTTTTGCATAGCATGCTAAGACAGTTGAACTTTTCATAAAATCTCTGGATTTTATGAAAAGGTTCTGAAGATTCTTACGTGGGAGATAAATATAACCAGACCTATAGTTAATCTCCCTCTGACAGCAATGTGGAGGTCAGACTGGAGGAAACAATACTCGGGGAACTAGCCAGGAAAGGAGACAAACAGGGCCTGGAAGAGACCATTACAGCAAGAACCATGCAAAGAAGGTAGTTTTAAGAGACATTTAGAAATGGAACCAAGAGGATTGGCTGGACAAGAGAGGTAAGGAGGAGTGAGGGGTACAAAAGCACACATGGGATTCTGGCCTGAGCAACTGGTTAGATGACAATGATATTTACCAGCTTTGGAAATAAAGAAAAGAAGGAGACACAGGGCAAGAAGTGATCATAGCAAAAGAGGATAGCAAAATTCATTTGAGACATGTTATATTGGAAGTGGTGCTAGAACATCCAATTAGAAATATTTCTCCCTCCACAACCTCAAACATCCAGAAATCCAGCAGGATGTCCTGGAGACCTGATAGTGCCTTGCCTAGGAAAAAAGGTAAGAGGATTCTTTTTTTTTTTTTTTAATTTATTTGATAGAGAGGGATCACAAGCAGGCAGAGAGGCAGGCAGAGAGAGGAAGGGAAACAGGCTCCTCACTGAGCACAGAGCCAGATGTAGGGCTTGATCCCAGGACCCTGGGATCATGACCTGAGCCAAAGGAAGAGGCTTTAAACCACTGAGCCACCCAGGCACCCCAGAGGATTCATTCTCAAAGCTTAACCTACAGGAGTAACAAGCCTATACTTCCAAAAGGGAAAACAGCCTTAAGGGTTGAAAGAGGAGAAGAATATCAAGTTCCACGGCCTTCAAGAGGAGGAGAAGGCAAACCGCAGGCAAATTCTGCAAAACAGAGGGATGATATGAGGTACACTGCTGTCTGTCTCTCAGAGCAGCTGGCAGTAGTCAAAAGTAAGAGAGAAGAGCAGAAAATTTAGTCTAAGATGCTGATCTCTGTAGATTACCTGGAGGTCACCACCATGTGCAAGGTGGTTAAAGCCATGGAAAAGGGTGGGCTTACTGTCAGTTTACTTACTGGGTGGGAGGAGAAAAAGGCCAACAGAATGGGAGACATTAATGTTTAAGGAGTTGACAATGGAACAGGAAGAGTCTGAAAAAAAAAATGTTCAGAGAAGCGAGAAGAGAACCAGCAAAGACCAATGTCATGAAAACAAGGAAGGGAGAATTTCAGGAAGGAAATGATCAATATGGCCAAGTCCTGGAAAAAGAAGTTAAATAATGTAAGGATTTTAAGAAGTTAGAAAGTCATTAATGACTTTTCCAGAGCCATTTCACTGGATTGAGTGGATAAGCCTGATTACGAAAAGCCATGAAGTGAATGAACAAAGAAGTGCAGGGGAATGTTTAATATTCTTTTTTTTTTAAGATTTTATTTATTTATTTGACAGAGAGAGATCACAAGCAGGCAGAGAGGCAGGCAGAGAGAGAGGAGGAAGCAGGCTCCCTGCTGAGCAGAGAGCCTGATTCAGGGCTCGATCCCAGGACCCTGGGATCATGACCTGAGCTGAAGGCAGAGGCTTTAACCCACTGAGCCACCCAGGCGCCCCTAATATTCTTTTTTATAAGGTTTAATAATGAAGTGAAAAAAATATATACAGTGATCTCTAAGAGAGATAAGTTTAGGGGAGAGATTTTCCTTTAATATAGTACAAGGTTTAGTATGGTAAAAGGCTATAGAGAAGAAGCTAATAGTGATAGAGAAATTGAAAAAAATGGGCATACAGGCTAAGAACAAGTGCCGAAGCACTAGAAAAGTCTATGGGATGAGCTTGTTGTCAACCAACTGCTTTTAAAAACTGGCAAAACTTAAGGGCAGAAAATAGTTTGCTGTATTTGTCAACTAAGATACCAGTAATGGCTTTTTTTGAGAAAGGTTGAGTCTTAGAGGCAGAAGAGTGCAAGGAGCTGAGATCTAAAGGGAATATGGGGAACGGAAAACACAAAAAGTTTAAGATTCAGTTTTCAAGGTACCTTACTGTGATTAGAATACGTAAATGTACTGGGGCGCCTGGGTGGCTCAGTGGGTTAGGCCACTGCCTACGGCTCAGGTCATGATCTCAGGGTCCTGGGATCGAGCCCCGCATCAGGCTCTCTGCTCAGCAGGGAGCCTGCTTCCCTCTCTCTCTCTCTCTGCCTGCCTCTCTGCCTACTTGTGATCTCTGTCAAATAAATAAATAAAATCTTAAAAAAAAAAAAAAAAAGAATAGGTAAATGTACTAAACCTGCCTATTGCCTCTGCTAGGCTCAAGGTCTCCAAGAGTGGCCAGTATACTAACAAGCCTGCCTTGCTTATGGGACTGGGTGGGCAATAGTTAAGGGAAATGAACTTTACAGGCACAGATAGCAATCAAGGTAGGGCACTTAAAGTAATACATGTTTTCTTTGTCTTGGCGAACCCCTTTCTGAGGGAAATTAACAGTCTATTCATGGTTCCATGACAGATGCACAGCAACAGTACTGAAAGAGATTCTTGTGTTTTTAGAGAAACACTCCCCTTTTTCTTCAAGATTAATTGATCTCCAAGATACTTAGCTATCTAAATAATATTCAGAGATAGTATCTGTTGGGTTGCTCTTCAGAGATCACATCCTTCCTTTTCCATATTTCCCATTATTTTAACCCATGAAAAAGAAATCAAAGGGCCATTAAGGAACCTATAAACCAAATACTTATATTTACATTATCATGATCTCAGATTTATTTAAGTAATCAGTCAATCCAAAAAAAAAAAAAAAAAGCTAAGTTAACAATCACTGATGAAGGATGGCTTGTTTTTGTACCAACTTACTCATTCTGTAAGCATGGGTACTTATAATTACATCCTTAAAGCTAAGCACAATTTTCAAAAGTCAAGTGTAACCATGGGCTGTGGCTTTTATTAGTCATGGCCTCCAGAAGTGTTGATTCAGCCAAGCAGGAAGCAATAGGAGGATTCACTCTGACTTAGTTAGTAGTTATGTGTGGGGGAAGGGTACAGGGCTGGGTAGAAGATGGGAAAAAAAAAAAAAAACCATAAGCAAATGTTTTTTAAAATTACATTTAAAAAAAACCTTTCACTAGGATTCAGAAAGTAGTATTTTTTTATACTATAATGTCTTCAGCTTCATAATGGGTGATGAAGTTTGCTGTATTATTTTAATGGTATCCGAGCAGAGCAAGAGCAGGGAGGAAATTACCAAGCACGAGAGTAGACAATTGGTGATAAGTACTTTTGCACCATGAAAAATATTTAACACCCTCTGCCTTTATTGCATAAGTGTATACTATCATTTCATTATCATTTTTTAAATGTTACAACTCAAGTAGCTGAATTACCATGTCTAATCTATTAGAGATGAAGAAAACAAAACCATCATTACCAAAAAATCCCCAACAAATTAATGTTCGTCAATTTGGAGACACCCTGACTTTGAGTACTTGAGATCATTCTTTAAAAATGTCACCACACACAAACAAAAGGCAAGGCTAACTCAAGATAAACATTTCATTTCAAGAATCCTTTGGGTATGAATAGATTTAACCTTCCTAAAAAAAATGGTCTTTTTGGCTCATTTTTTTTAAATTTTTGGGGTTTTTTTAAAATTTAAGTTAAATTAATTAAAGTATAGTTATTATTTCAGAGGCAGAGTTTCAGAGGCAGAGTTCAGTGATTCATCAGTCTTATATAATACCCAGTGTTCATTACATCATATGCCCTTCCTAATGCCCATCACCCAGGTACCCCATGCCCCACAAATCTCCCCTCAGCAAGCCTCAGTTTGTTTCCTGTGATTAAGAGTCTCTTATGGTTTGTCTCCCTCTCTAATTTTTTTCTTGTTTTATTTTTCCCGGCTTTGTTTCTTTCACTAACCGGAACCAAGCTGTATGTATTGTTCTTTGATGTTCTTGTTGGAGATGTTCTCAGCCCAGCATATTCCTTTTATCAATTACATATTCCTCAAAATTAGTGTCACTATTTGGGTTGCTTCATTCTACTGTTATAATTATACCCACTTCTGTGCACAAATTTGAGCATAGGGGCTGAAATTTGAGGGGAAGAGTGTCAGTTTGAACCCTTGTCAATCTGAGGTGAAGGTATGTTCACTTGGCATTGAGCAGGCGGCAGGCCGTGTGTGCTGACTCAGGCAGGAGCGCAGCTGGGCTGTGGATCTGGGACTCATTGGCTGATGGCATTGTGGACGTGGCTAATTTTGTTCCCGGTCATGAACTCCTTTAGCTTTGTTTTTCTTCCTAGAAAAACATTTCTAGGTAAGATTTCCTATCTTACCTCTTTCTAATCTGAATTAAAGCCTTGGTGGATATAGTATTCTTGGCTGTAGTTTTTCTCCTTTTAGCACTTTGAATATATCATGTCACTTTCTTCTGGTCTGCAAAGTTTCTGCTAAAAAACCCACTGATAGCCTTGTGGGGTTTCCCTTGTATGTAACTGCTTTCCTTTCTCCTGATGCTTTTAAAATTCTCTCTTTATCTTATTTACTTATTTACTTTGTGTCTGGGTGCAGACCTCTCTTGGTTGGTTTGGTTGAGGACTCTCTGTGCCTCCTGGATCTGGATTTCTCTTTCGGTCCCCAGATTCAGGGAGTTTTCAGCTATTATTTCATCAAATAAATCTTCTGCCCCCTTTTCTTGCTCATCTCCTTCTGGGATCCCTATTCTGTGACTATTATACTTGATAGTGTGGCTGAGTTCCCTGGGTCTATTCTCATTTTGCCTATTTTTTTTTCTTTTCTCATCTGCTCAGCTTGATTACTTTCTATTACTCTGTCCTTCAGGTAGCTGATCTCTTCTTCTACTCCCTCTTGTTTTCTATTTATGCCATGTGGTCTATTTTTATTTTCACTTAGTGAGTTCATTATCTCTAACTGTTTCTTTTCTAGGTCTCCTGTCTCTTTGTGGAGGTTCTCACAGAGGTGCTGAATTCCTTTCTCAATCTAGCAAGTATCTTTATAAGCATTATTTTAAACTCACTATCAGACATGTTACTTATCTCCATTCTGTTTAGGTCTATTGTTATGATTTTGCTCTGCTCTTTCATTTGGGACATATTCCTCTGTCTCCTCATTTTGTCTATTGCTGTGTATGTTTCTAGGTGTTAGCAAAGCCAGCTATGTCTCCCACATTGAAGTAGTGACTTTATGAAGAAGAGGTCCTGTAGTTCCTGGCAATGCAATGTCTCCTTCTCCCCAGAAATTGGTGCTTTGGGGGTATCTCTTCTGTGTGTTGTGTACACCCTCTTGTTGTGTCTGGGATGTGTTCATCTTCCATCCAGCCTGCAATGGCTCTCTGCCTGTTGTGGGCCAGTGCCTGTGGTGCTAGTGAGCTGGTCCAGGGCTGCCTCAGGCTTGAGTTGAGTCAGATCATCTGTTTGCCAGAACTGAAATAGCACCAAACTGCAGGGCACTTTCTTAGTATTGACCCCTGAGAAGCTTTTGTTAGTGTATGAGGCCTGCACTCAGACCAGCTGCCTGCCCCCAGCCCACTGCCACAATCACAGTCAGACTGATGTGTGGTTGTCTTCCCCCTCCCTGGAGAAGAATTCACTGTGGAGTAGTGTTGACCCTTGTCTGGGCTGCTTGCCCACTGCCAGGCTTGTGGCACTACTTTGATGGGATCTTGCCAAGAGCAATTGGAGGGGGTGAATCTGCTTTGCTATGGCCTCTTGTCTACATCCAGCCATGGAGAATCTGTTCTGCCAGTCTTCAGGTCACTTTTCAGGTTATTCATGCTGCCATGGGTGTTCTCTAGGTAGTCACATGACAGGAAGTGAGCCCAGGGTCCTCCTACTCGCCATCTTCCCACAGCCTCTTTTGGCCCACTTTTTAAATCCCACTTCCACTCCATCTCACCCATTCCACAATCCAACACAGTCTGATGCATATTTATTTAAGAAATATTTACTGAGCATTTTTTGAACACTCATCTTTTGCTAGTAAATGGGGACATAGTAATAAGGAAGTACCTACTTTATATTGGTCAGTATATAGGCCAATACAAAAAAAAAAAATCAGTTTCAGGATGTATTCTATACATTAACACCGAGGTTTAATAGATATTCCATCAGAAATTGGTAAAGGGAAAAAAAGAAATTAGTAAAGGATACACAGAGTGCCACCTATGCATAAATGTCCAACGGGTCAGGAAAGAGTGGAGTCATAAGCTACATTTTGTTCAAAGACTTCTCTCTGGAGAAAGTGATCAGACTGGAAGAAGAGACTACTAGACAGTGAGATATTTGATAGTCCCACAAATAAAAGGGCCAGGCCCTGCCTGATAACCCTCTAACAAAAAGCCCAGTCTCTATACACATAAAGTCTCCAATCCAATTTTAGTACCTGCTTACAAATATAGGCAGAGAGTCAAAGACCACCAGTCATTTGAGGAAAACCTCCAATGTAAAAGACGGAATCCAAAACAAACACAACAACTCAAGAGTAAACTGGAGAGAAACACAAATTAAGGAGAAATAATTTCTTAATATCATAAGTGATATATTTAGGAGAATATCATAAAAGATGACACATTCAAAGTCAGAGATAGAAGGCCATGAGGAGGGACATTCACAGAATAGTGATACTAGAAATATAAAACTGATACTAGAAATTTAGAAGTGATACTAGAAATATAAAACTCAGGGCACCTGGGTGGCTCAGATGGTTACACATCTGCCTTTGGTTCAGGTCATGATCTCAGGGTCCTGGGATTGGGAGCCTGCTTCTCCCTCTCCCTCTGCTTGTGCTCGCTCACTCTGTCAAATAAATAAATAAAACTAAAAAAAAAAAAAAAGAAATATAAATTCATTAGAACAGGTGAATGACAAAATTGAGGAAATTTCCTAGGAAGTAAAACCAAAAGAGGATGAGTACAGATGATCTTTCAAACATAGGAGTTCCAGAAAATGAGAACAAGAATGAAAAAAAGGAAGGACAGTATCAATGAACTAATTCCCAAAATTTAAAGATAAAAGCTTCCAAATTATGAGTGTCCATAGAAGGCCCAGCAAAATCTTACAAAACTTCAGAATCCAGAAACAAAGGGAAGCTCTAGGGTAGTATCCTCAGGGTAGTAAGTGGGAGACAATTACATTCAAGTGATCTAGAATCAAGAGGACATCAGACTTCTATCGCAAAACAAGTAGCAAAAAGACAAGGAATGGACAAAGCTCCCAAAATGTAGAGGAAAATTTACTTCAGCCTAGAGTTCTACACTCAGACAAAGTATCAATCGAGTGGTAGAAACTTTTTTTTAAGAAACTAAAATGTAGAAACTACATTTTAAGACATCCATGGTCTCAAAACATTTACTTCTCTAGCACCCTTTCTGAGACTGGTACTGGAGTGTGCGTTCCACTGAAACAAAAGAGTGAGCCAAGAAAAGGGAAGGCAAGTGACACAGTTCTTAGAGATCTTACAGAAGAGAGGTGATGGGAAGCCACAGGGTGATAGCAAATGAGAATTTAAAGATGGCAGTGGATGCGGGCCAGGCAAGAACAAAACAAATCACACTATAAGAACCCCCCCCAAGAAAATAGAAGATCTGAGTGCCAATGTATTGAGAAAAGACATATATTTTCCAGACAGCTTAAACACAGAATAGTGAAACATAAAAGTAAACCAAAAGTGAGGAAGATTAAAACAAAAATTGTACAATAAAGGAGGCGAGTGAGTAGTACACTAAATGGCTCGGGTGGGAACACTGGCAACAGAGTCATAATTTTTGTAAATGGCAAGTACCGACCTGACTAAAAATGTAACCAAATTGGGAAAGGATAAGTGAGGAGGATGGATACGATGTCTTGAGGGGTGAAAGATGGTATGGGAGCATGAAATACTTATTTTCTATAATCCCAATTCAACAGATAGGTCGAACTGGGAAAAAAAAAAATCAGAAGAAAGCAGTGTAAGGATGCTACTTAGAAAAAAGAAGCACATAGCACCAGAATCACCTTAAAGATTTCAAAGTAGCTGCCTCCAAGGGCAGAGAGAGGGGTGTACACCCAGAAGAAACTGTACATTTATTCTTAAAAAAGCTAAAAACCAGAACATTACCACACTTCACTGGATCTCAATGTACCGAGATGCACTATTTTAAGTACCACTAAGAAAAACCTGAAAAATTAGGACTAAATACTCTCCCACAGCTTAGGATCTTTTATATTGATTAAAAGAGTTATTTGTGACTTTTTGTAGTTTTTTAAATATCTTGTATGCACATAAAAAAAATAAATGAAATAAATTAGCAATAGTATTTCTAAAGCTTCTTCTGTAGCCTAACTCTTCTAAGTTCTCTTGGACATGTAGTGGTTGATTTCTGTATTTTTCCAAGCTGTATTGATCTCTATGCTATCCAGAGTATTAGCAACATACAGCATCTATTACAAGAGTGCTTATGCTCCTTCCTAAGTAAGCCACTTAATACTTTAATATTGTCCTTGTGTTTTCCTCCAAGCTACCATTCTGTAGCTTTTGATGCTGTCATGACTTGATTTTACCAGAAGGTGTCAATAAAAGTTTATTATACAACAGTCATGACTTGTTTTCCTTCCTCAAATGGTCCTAGAATGATGTTGAATAAAACACCAGGGAGTTGCAGTTGTCCAGTGATTATCACCCCAAATAATGATCAAGTTTATGCAAGCAGATGATGATACTGTGTCGGAAGAGCTTCCTGGCTGACCTCAGGTAGGACACACTGACAACCATAGGATATATCCCGATTTCAGACACATGCAAAATAAGACCACACCAAAACAAAATTATCTTCAATACATATTGCAAAGACTAGAAGAAAAAGAGGAAGGTGAAGAAAAAGAGAGAAAAGACAAGACTAAGAATCCAGACAAGAACTAAGGCACAAGCAGTGGGGATGGAGAGAAAGAGTCTGCATTCAAGGCATATTGAGAAGTTGGAATTGACAGGTCTTGTTGCTAATGGAAAGTTGAGAATCAGGACAGCAAAAGAACAGAGGATGACTCTAAGCCTTCTAGATTATACATCTGGATAGGAAGCAAAAAACTATTGTAGAGCAGGTAGTACAATTTTGGATACACTGAATTTGAGGTTTCATTGGACATTCTAGATAGAGATGTCCAATAGCAGTCAGAATATAAATCTGCAGCTTAACAGAGTTGCCTGGTCTACAGATATAAAATTAGGAGGAATCAATCTATGGCACTGGATAACATTGACCATGGATAGCCTACTGAATTTAAAACAAAATCAAACACCTGACACAGTATTAGTTATTATTTACAAAGTATATATAAAGCAAAGAATTTACTGGGACCAGTTTAAGAGGAAAGGAATTTAATACAGAATATTAAGTGGCCCACTTAGGAAGACTAATGGAAAAGACTCTGTCCAGAGCCACACTGCAGAACTGGCCAGCAAAAGAAGCTGCTGCCTTTAACATGATCAGGGATGCATAAAATCAGGACATCCTCTGCCACATCAGAAACAAATGCTACAGGTACTTGCTACAAAACCACACACATTTGAATCTGTACCAGCAAATACATGCCCCATGCCTCAACTCTCTACACTCAAATTAGCCCTAAATCCAAATCTCATACAAGTGCATCTGATTGGCAGAACTTAAATTACAAACAGAACTCTACAACATATGAAAACTGTTTGGCTTTGTTGATTTGCTCTGTTGGGGGGTAGGGGTTGTGTGGTTAGGTTTCTGGCTTCCACATGTGAGAAGGAGGCTGGGTCTGAAATGCACGATGAGACAGCCGAAGCACATTACCTACCCAATAGATCGAAAATGAAAGCTGGAAGTGTGAGAAACCAGTAAGGAGACAGAGAAGGCAAGGTCAGAATGGTGAGCGCCATCATGAGCGTGCTGCCATGGAAGCCAGTAGGAAGGAATTTTTAGAAGAAATAAGTGGTAGACAGTGTCAGAAGCTGCTGAGAAGTAAAAAGTTTGAATGGCTACATAAGATCTAAAGACTATCTGATGGAGTTAACAAAAACAATGTCCTTTGGTGACCTTGGCAGGAGCAATTTCAGGGAAGTGCCTAATCGGAATATTTCAGATGGGTTAAAACACGAATGGAAAGTACAGACTGTGATTTCACAGGGTTTAGCCTCCTCTGGAACATGAAGTAACCTCTGGGAGCCTGAGGTCCCTCATCTGGAGGAAGGAATTTGGACACACCTTGCAGGTTTGTTCTAAGTGTAACTTAGTGTTTACCACTATAGTGGAGATTAAAAAATAATAATAATAGGGCACCTGGGTGGCTCACCTGGTTAAGCAACTGCCTTTGGCTCAGGTCATGATCCTGGAGTCCCAGGATCGAGTCCTGTGTCAGGGTCCCTGCTCAGCAGGGAGTCTGCTTCCCCCAGTGACCTCTCCTCTCATGCTCTCTCTCTTTCATTCTCTCTCTCTTTCTCTCAAGTAAATAAATAAAATATTTAAAATAATAATAACAATAATCTCACTTTTGTACCTGGCGTCTCCCCATGTACCTCCTGCTTGGGGTTTCGGGGAGCTCAATCTTTCACCCCCTCATTGCTTCCAGCTTCTTTCTCCACCTATGGAGAGCAAAGTTATCAATTTTATTAATGGTAAAGCTGGAATGAAGAAATCAGTTTGGACATGAGGCCAAACTGAACTTGTACCCCCAGCCAGAGAAAGAAACCAGACCCTGCCCAGTCTGCCTGCCATAGCCCCTTCATTTTTGAGGCCAGGAGCAGGAGAGCAAGAACCAGGAGATAAGGCCGTACAGGAGCAGAGACCCTGTTTGGCAAGCAAACAGAAAAAGGAGCCAAGAAAAGGACAGAGAGAACAATGAACATTTCCTCCATGGTAATCCCCAAGAGCGTGAAAGTGTTTGTAGAAACCACAGAAGGGAAGGGAAAGGTTCTCTCCACTTGAGCAGTGGGGGCAACTCTCATTGCCCATGAACAAGATGGCTTCCACATCATAGTCCATGCCAGGTAGAGGATGGCTCTCCTCCAGGTGGCTCTTCATTTGCCACTAAAGCTCACAAGGAAATAGACAGGGGGCAGCCTGACCAACAGCCTTCACTATGCCTACCACTCTTGACTATTAATCAGGTCAATTCTATTCACTAAATAGTATAGTTAGGACCCATAAAGAGATACTGAGATACTCCAATCCCCCTTGTTGACCAAGAGCCAGGACTCCAAGCACAGATGGCCTCCAGCTGACATGGTTTTTGGAGTCTTGAGTCAGCATAAAAGAGCTTCCTCGCCTGACTTCACACCATTTCCAAGCAGCCTGCATCCAGTGTCTAATTAAAACAAGGGTATAAAATCCTGGCCTTTTCAGTCAGATGTGAAAGAGCTCTGATGTGCAACATTTGGTCCATGGTTTCCATGTGGCCTTCCCAGGCTTGCACTGCAGTTCACTTTTGGCTCATCTTGCCTTGTCTCCCTTTCTTTCACAGATGTTGATCATTAATAAATGTTTTGCATCCTGAACTGGATCAGCGTCTAGAAAACCCCACCGTCACCAATAGCTTAGGGCAAATCAAAAGATCAACTTAGTAGCAAACATGGCTATTCTCTTTCACTTCCCCAGAGAAGAAGAAGGTTTCCAGACCAACTTTCCTAAAGAGGCTGCTCCCCGATGCTTGCAATCTTGTACCTCAACCTTCCCTGCCTTACTTCAATTTCCCATCCCCCATGGCCCACTCTCCCCGTCACAATTCTCAGTTCGGGGGCTCAGCTCACCTCCCTGACAAAAATCCATCTCATCCCTTAGGAGGCTGTGGCCCTTCTGCTCTCATTCCATATGTGAAGTCTCAGGACTTCCACCAGAAGCTTGCTGAGACTCTCCTCTGTTAGTCACCACTGGTCTCTGAAGGTGCAGAACCAAAGGGCTTGAGTTCAAGTGTAAGCAAGGTGGATATGACTGCTTTCAACCAGTTTGGGATTTCCACTAGAGAGAACTGTGACTCCCATATATATGATAAAGGACTTATATCTGGATAAAGAACTCTCACAATTCAACGTTTTTTTAAAGGGCAAAGGATCTGAACAGACATTTCTCAGAAAAAAAAAAAGTACAAATGGCCAATATGTACATGAAAATATGTTCAGTATCATTATCCATCAGAGAAAAACTAGAGAAAAAGGTTTTTCAAGTTCACCATGATTGCACTAAGAATTACAGGCATCAAAATTTCACACCCATTATAATGTCTATAATCAAAAGTCAGAGAATAACAGTGTTGACAAGGCAGTGAAGAAATTCATACACGGCTGGTGGAAATGTAAAATAGCATAGCCATTTCCTCAGACAGTTAAACAGAGTTATCATATGACCCAGCAATTCCACTCTTAGGTCTATACCCAAGAAAAGTAAAAACATACATCTACATACAACCTCACACATGACTGCCCATAGTAGCATTATTCATAACGAGATAGATGTCATCCAAATGGCTATCAAGTGGGGAATGGATAAACAATGAGGTATATTCATACACTGAAATACTAGTCAACCATTAAAAAGGCACAAAGTGGGGCACCTGGGTGGCTCAGTGGGTTAAAGCCTCTGCCTTCGGCTCAGGTCATGATCCCAGGGTCCTGGGATCGAGCCCCACATCAGGCTTTCTGCTCAGCAGGGAGCGTACTTCCCTTCCTCTCTCTCTGCCTTCCTCTCTGTCTACTTGTGATCTCTGTCTGTGAAATAAATAAATAAATAAAATCTTTTTTAAAAAAAAGGCACAAAGTACGGATACTTGTTAAAATGCAGACGACCCTTTTTTTTTTTTAAGATTCCATTTATTTATTTGACAGACAGAGATCACAAGTAGGCAGATAGGCAGGCAGAGAGAGAAGGGAAGAAGCAGGCTCTCTGCGAGAGCCCTATGTAGGGCTCGATCCCAGAACCCTGAGATCATGACCTGAGCCGAAGGCAGAGGCCTTAACCCACTGAGCCACCCAGGTACCCCCGCAGACGACTCTTGAAACCAGGAAGCTAAGTGAAAGAAGCCAGTTATGCAGGGCCACACACTGCATGATACTATTTACATGAAATGGCCAGAATAAACAAATGTATAGAAAGAAAGTAAATTAGTGGTTTCCCAGGGTTGGAACAAGGGGAGAATGGGATGTGGGTGGGTGAGAGGGAAACGGCGTTGGCTAAGGAGTTTCTTCTTGTGGTGATGAAAATTGTGGTGACAGTTGCACAACTCTGTGAATATATCAAAAACCACTGAATTGTACCCTTTAAGTGCGTGAATCATATGGTATGAGATTTATAGTTCAGTAGCGAATTTCTTCTGAAACTGAACAAAAGAAGTGTAAGAGGTTGTAAGTATAGTTATGTTCACGGGTTGGGGGTCAAAAAATTGAAATTCCTAACTGAAAACCTCAGGGATCTTGTTGAAATAGAAGGCAAAGCTACCTGCTAAGGAGTTTATCATATGTCCAAGGTAAAGAAGACAGAGGTGGTCCAGTTCTTTTGAAATCAAGTTTTAGTTTGTGTCATTGAGAGTGAGGGGCCAAGGCTGAGTAGAGAGATAGGTGTGGGGGCCCAGGGAGACCTGAGGCTTTACTCACTTTGAAAGTATTTGTTTGATCAGAAATTGCTTTCCCTGCTAGCTCTAGTATGAGACGGCATTAAGGTGTTACTATAGCCTTCAAAATCTTAGAAATTGTCTCTACATTTGCACTAGGAAAATCTTATTTTCTTTCTACTAAATTCAGAGATAGTTACAGGAGTCTGAATGGAGACCATACTCAAGTTAGCTTCCTTTTATGGAGGAAAAAAAGAAAAAGAAAAAGAGGTTTTTCAGGTATGCTATGATTGCACAAAAAAATTCAGAAAGTACTTAGGAGAATAAGCATCCTGATATTTAGAGGCAAAACAACACTTACTTAGAATAATAAATAAGATATAAACACCTTCATCTACTGATGCAGGAAAGTCACCTGAGACCCTCTTCCTTTATCGATCCAAGGTAAGGAAGGTTAGAGGATGATGTCTGGGAGCCCTAAAGACATTTCCTCCACCCTTTACCCCCAATCCAGAGCACCTTCTCGGGTCCCAGCTGATCATCAGATCCCTGGGACCAGCCAGGTTTCTTTCCACAGAGACCACCATTCTCTCTGCCCTGCGGGGTCCCTACACTCTCCCCCATCCCAAAAGAAGGCTTAAGGTTGACATAATGTCCACACTTCCCTTGTCCCCAAATCAGTACCACCCCTCCTTACTAACACAAACACAATGACAATAAGGGCTCAAGGTTTCAAGAGAAACCATAATAAAGGAATTTATTAAAGGGAATTGAATGTTTACAAATTGACTAGAATGGTTGGAGGAGCAGCCTCTAGGCTGAGCCTCCAGGTATATGTCCCAGAACCACGGAGAACTGACCAGCCAGGAAAGCTACTAGCTCCACAACCATCAACATGGTGAGCCATCAGTACGCAGATACTGGAACCACCGATGTTATGAACCATATGGCTCACCCCCATAGCTGCGAAGCAGGGAACAGAAAAGAAGGATCGAAGCTCTTGCCACCACACTACAATTCTGCACACCCACGAAGCTAGTGGCTGCACACCAGAGCACCGCTGAGGAAAACTTCTGAGCTCTTGTCCACCAGCAGACAAAGAGCCAAACACCAGATGGGAGATGGCTTCTGTTTCGCTTCTGCTTTCTATATGTCAACCGAAATGAATATAATAAAATACATCCAGAAGAGTCCAACGAACGTAGTTTCCTGCTTTCTGGAAGATACCAAATGAGACAGAAATGGATGCTGAGTGCCAACCAGCCATGGACAACACACACATATGCGCACACGCACCACACATGCACAATACTGGAAATATAAATGAAAAATATGGAAATTACAATAGTTCCAACATTTCACATGAGATACAGAGTCCCAGCCTCCAGAGTCCCTGGTTATTGATCTCCTCTAAGGGCTTAAGGAGCCATCTGATGAACAGCCCTGTGCTTTTAATACTCTGAAGGTCCAGGATCACCAGTGCTCTCTGGTACCCTGTAATATAGAGCCTGACGCCATTTTGATACTTGATGGCTGACCACATTCAAACCCTGCCACTCCCCCTTCCCCTTTTGCCCCTCCATCCAGGCAGCTGGTAAAACTCACATGCGCCGTTCTTTGGCCCTAGAAGGAAGTTCAGACCATGCAAATCATGACGTGTATGAGGGGAGGGACCCCTCACCTCCGTCTCACCTTCTAACCATGATAAACCCAAGTCAGTCACTCCTCTCTACTCTCTCAAATGCTCTTCAGATTTACTTGGGAGCTTGCCTTGCTCTCCCAAAAAAGTCACGTTATATGAACAATAAATCTTTCATACCCTGTTGGTCTGCATGTGGCATCATCGGTCTTGATATCAGAACTAACCTTTGTGTGGGAGGCCTGTCTTGCCCCCAGGGATGCCCACAAGATACCCTACTCCATCACCACACACCACAGCCCTCCTACACCATACAGTTCTGACCCCATCTTTGCTTCCCAGTGGTCCCTGGTTGCTCCTACAGACCATCAAGGCAGAATGATGTCTCTTTGTTCTAAATGGGGAATTGTCCTCTCTGCAGGACAAGACTGCGTGAGTCCCAATTAACCAGTCCCAACTAGCCAGTCCCAATGAACTCTGCCCAGGAATGTGTCTCCCAGAGCATTTCCTCCCAGGACCACATTATCTTTCTTCTCGCTGCCAAATCCAGATTAACACCTCTTGCCTGTGTAAAACTCTCTTAATGGATAATTTCATTCACAATCACTTGATACTGTCATCTGTGTCTGTTGCTCACTCTGCTACGTTCTGGGGGAGCCTGATGCCTCGTTTAGCACCTTCATCTCACCTCAAGACTCTTTTAAACTGGGAGCACGAGGGATGCCACCCTCCAAGTTCAGACACATTTAATTCCAACGATGTTTACATACAAACAACTAATACGAACACCCTGCCTTTTATGAGTTATCTTTCACTGCAAGGCCAGGGCAGACCTCTCCAGTCTTCTCCCATGGTTTCTTCTTAACACTCATTTTGCCTGGAATAAACTGCTTTTACATCTTCCTCTGGTTAACTCCTTCCCATCCTCCTAGACTCTGTTGAGAGCTCTCTCTTCTTTGCCAGCTAAGACAGCCCTTCCATTGTCCCCATTACAAAGTTAAAATAAATAAAAGATAATAGGAATGGCGAATTGGCATCTCACAGCCTGACTCTGGCTAGAAGCTATATTTTCTCTGGTCTGTGGAGGGTTTAAAAAAAACAACAACGCTTTTTTTCCAAAAGAACTTAAAGCAGGATCTCAAAGAGATGCTCGCACACTCAGGGTCACTGCAGCATTATTCACAACTGTCAAGAGGAGGAAGCAACGCAAATGTCCATCAACAGATGAAAGAATAAAGAAAACATGGTATACAATAGAATATGGTAGAAAATAAAACATAATTCATCCTTTAAAAAGTAGGAAATCCTGTCAGCTGGACAAACCTTGAAGACATTATGCTAATACTGAACCATATCTAAAGTGTCTGAATAAAACTTATTTGCTTTGCATATATGATTCCTCTAATATTTTGCTATTAATCTCTTTTCTAATTTTTAATTTGTATATTTTATATAATTTCATAAGAAATTGGTGAGAAGTTTTTGTCTTTATGCTGTTTTCTCCAATTTCAGAATCATGTTAATGACAATTTTCTCTCCATATTCTCAAAGACCTTGTAATTTTTAAAAAATTTCTTTTGCTCCCCGAATATTCGGAACAACTTACCTATAAAACCTTCTAAAGGGGCGCCTGGATGGCTCAGTGGGTTAAAGTCTCTGCCTTCGGCTCAGGTCCTGATCCCAGGGTCCTGGGATCGAGCCCAGCATTGGGCTCTCTGCTCAGCGGGGAGCCTGCTTACCCCTCTCTCTCTCTGCCTACCTCTCTGCCTACTTATGATCTCTGTCTGTCAAATAAATAAATAAAATATTTAAAAAAAAAACCTTCTGAACATGGAGGTATATGGGGGATAATTCTTTAAATTTTTCCAATGGGTTTTCTAACATAGTCGTATTTTACACTTCTCTTTCAGTGAAACTTAGAACTTTTTGTTTCCAAATTTATCAACACAGAATTTTATCTACTATTTTCTCAGTTTAAATATTGTCTTTCATGAGGATGCAAGCAGCCAAATTAAGAATGTGGAAAATTTAGATTTGTGATTAAGGTAAACATTTTCAAAGCTTAATTTATTAAGGATATATACTGAAGTGTGTACCAGTAAAATGCTATGTTGCATGAATTTTCCTGAAATACTCCAAGGGAAAAAAGAAGTGGGGAGTAGAGAAAGAAAGAGTCAGAAATAATGAGAATGACAATATGTTGGTAATTGTTTATGTTGACTGAGAGGTACATGGGGGTTCACTGTACTCTTTAAAACATTTGACATGTCTAAAATTTTTCCCTCTGTATTTGTGGGCCATCCTTTTCATCATTCTGATATTTAGGTTTTCTCCATTTCTTCATCTTCTGGGGCTATTTTCATTTTATTGTGCTTTCAGAGAACAAGCTTTTAAATTTGTTTACAAATTATTGTGCCTTAAAAGGTAAGTAAGCTTTTATGCAAAGAATTAATTCAGTCTATTTTTAGGTTAATTTTACTCTTTGTACATCTTCTTGAGTTGGATAATTTATTTTCATTACTAAACAAAGTACTTCAGGCTATGATTTTTTCCTAGGAGTACTGTGTTAGGGTATCTCGGAAGTTTTGACAGGTCGCATCTTTAGGGAGGAAGAGGGGATGTGCGTAAGGTAGACTGGGTCTCAATACTCATCCCACTGTGTGCTTCTTGATGTACCTTCCCGACCTACAGAACCTGAGAGGCCAAAAGCTGCATTTCCCAGATTCCCTAGAAAAGATAGGGTTTTAAATGGGATTTCGATCTGGCCAACCAGAGGTACCCATGCAAGTTTGGGAAGGCAGAAGAAAGGCACATGCTGCTTCTGCTGTTGGGCATTGTTGAAAGTAAGTAATCTGTCTGCAGGAGAATTAGCAGGGGCCCCCCACCCCATGCTAGTCACTACCTTTATAAATGTCACAGGGCAGCCATGGGCCATCATTTTACTGGTGCAGATCACAGGCTGCCTGGTTCTAGAGCCTGTAGCAGTAAGGATGGCTTCCTGTTTGTGGTGGCCTCCTCCTCAGGACAGTATGTTTCTGTAGCAATGCCTTTACCATGTGAAAGATACAGCAGCTACTTTGGTGACACCATTTGCAGTGTGGTTTTTGAAGTCACTTCTGAAAGCTCCATAGCATTAGCCTTCAGCATGCTCTGAACCTTTCTACAAGCCACATAACTCCCTGTATTAAGTCCCTTCCTAAACTGGGTTGAGTGAATTCTGTCCTCAGTCACAGAACCTTGACTAATATGAAAAATGAAATTAGCAGTGTGGTTTTATACTACTTAAGGTATGAGATCAGTTGCATGAGATCAGACCCAAAGTAGCAGTGACTTTAAAAAAAATTAGAATTAGATTTCTCTCTAGCATAAATGTCTGATCTGGTATGGCTGTTTTGCTCTGCAAGGTTTAGGCCCAATGTTTTTCTTGCTGCCCTTGTCCACATGGTCCAAAACAGCTCGTCACTATGTAGGTCCAGCCAGAGAGAAGAGAAAGAAGGAGTGGGAACCTCCTTTTAAAGGCATAATCCAAAAGATGCTCACATCTCACTGGTTAGAATTATATCACAGGACCATACTTGGTTGCTAGGCCACACAGTCTCTTTGACACTGGTCTCTGCCTCTTGATATCTTGAAATATCTTATTATGATTACAAAAAAAAAAAAAAAAAAGCCTGGCCTAGAAAGGGGAAACACTCTTAATTATGCCTAAGATTTTATTTATTTATTTGACAGAGAGATCACAAATTGTCAGGCAGGCAGAGAGAGAGAGAGAGAGGGAAGCAGGCTCCCTGCTGAGCAGAAAGCCCAACACGGGACTCAATCCCAGAATCCTGAGATCATGACCTGAGCCAGAGACAGCAGCTTAACCCACTGAGCCACCCAGGTGCCCGCTTATTATTTTCTAAATAGGTTGAAGTAGTAGTTTTCCTCTCTTCTCTCATCCAAGAGGTGTTCAGCACCTTGCGAGTGAAAGCATGGGGATTAGGAGCAGGACCGTCACTTGGGAGCTTCTGAAACACAGGATCTCAGGCCTGACCTCACACCTCCTGAATCAGAATCCACATCTTAATCAGAAGTATTGGTTCCAACATCAGACACCTACCTCCAGACCTAGAGGTGGCAGAGAAGCAACAGCATTCCTACCCTCTCTCCCAACTCAACCCACTCCTCTCTGGAAGACAGCTTCAGGGAAGCGATGTAGAGTCAATTTACTGGGAGTCCCACCTTGGGGTGAACACAGCAACATAAGACAACAAAGTGTCACTGAATCCAGCAAGGGTCCAATTCCAGTCTTTTCCTGTGTTCAGTCCACCAGCCTTCTCTAGGATTTGTATCAACGAGCGCGACCTTCTTCTCTTCGACCCTTACTGCTCCCTCACCCCTTCTCTCATGCAGTCTTCTCTTTCCCATTTCTTTATTTTCAGGGTTAGGATTCTGTTGCCCAGGGCCCAGGTTCACATGTTTTGATTGGCTGCCATATTATTTTGAGAAACTCTGAATTTGAATCCTGTTAAATAAGCATGTGCTCCTGAGGGCAGCACATTCCCTCAGAATCACCAATCCTCAGAATCTAGCACCCTGCCCCCACCATGATTCACTAATTTGCATTAATTACTTCCCTGATCCCATGAACATCTGAGTCCATAAATCAGACAGTGGTCCTTTTTCTTATGCCTGCTGGAATCCCTTTAGGGTTGACGAATACTGATAAAGGGATCAATATGTTGCTGCTGACCAATTCCTTTCAATTTATTTCCCTCATTTTTTTTTTTAAGTTTGCATTTGTGAATTTTTTTTTTAATTCTTTAACATTTTTATTTATCTGAGAGAGAGAAAGAGTGCGTGAGCATGAGTTCCGGGGAGAAGCAGAGGGGAAAGAGAGGAAGAAACAGACTCCCCACTGAGCAGGGAGCCCGATGCAGGGCTCCATCCCAGGACCCCAAGATCATGACCTGAGCTGAAGGCAGATGTCCAACCGACAGAGCCACCCCAGCATGCCTACTTTGTTAATTCTTATTTAATTGCAATATAGTTCACATACTGTGTTAGATTAGTTTCAGGTATACATTACAGTGATTCAACAACTCTACACTCACCCTGTGCTCACTGTGATACGTGCACTCTTATTTCCCTTATTTTTATTATGGAATTCCCCACATCAGCTATTTCCTTTCTCTCTCTGAAATTCTCATCTCACATCATCTCTAGTTTAGTCTCTATCTTACCATGTCCTGGGAATGTCAATCTGATAAAGCCAGTATTACTGGATGTGAATTTTAAAATACTTTTTAACGAATCATTCCTGGCACCTTACCCAATTTTAGTCATCACTGACCTTATGAGACCCGCAACTAAATTATTTCCTTCACCATACTTCCTCAGCAGATCGTTCTTCACTCTTTTGGAAATCAGTTAATTTTTTTATATTCAAAATCCACATAAGAAGCACAGAATTACCATATGCTTCAGTAATCTGACTGCAAAGTTTATACCCAAGAGGAATGGAAACATTTGTCCACGCACAAACTCGTACACAAATGTGTAAAGCAGCCAAAAGGGGGAAACGACCCAAACGTCTCTCACAGATGAATGAACAAATAAAATGTGGCATTGCCACGCGACAGAGGCTCATTCATGTAAAAAAAAAAAAAAAAAACAAAAACGAATGAGGTACTCATATGTGCTACAGTGTGGAGGGCACTAGAAAACACTGTGGTAAGTGAAAGAAGGCAGCCACAAAGGGCAACATGTTCTAGGATTCCACTTGTAGGAAATGTCCAAAATAGGTAAATCCATGGTGACAAAGGGTATGTTAATGGTTGCCTAGGGCTGAGGTCCTGGAGTGGTTTGTAGGTAGAAGGTAACAACCAAGGGGTCTGGGGTTTCTTTTTGAGGTGATAAAATATTTTAAAACTGATTGTGGTGATGAGTGTATAACCCCATTCAGTATTTAATGACTATGTTAAAAAGCCATTGAATTGGGCGCCTGGGTGGCTCAGTGGGTTAAGCCTCTGCCTTCGGCTCGGGTCATGATCTCAGGGTCCTGGGATCGAGTCCTGCATCGGGCTCTCTGCTCAGCAGGGAGCCTGCTTCCTCCTCTCTCTCTCTCTCTCTGCCTGTCTCTCTGCCTACTCTGTCAAATAAATAAATAAAAAATCTTTAAAAAAAAAAAGCCATTGAATTATATACTTTAAGTGGGTGAAATACAGGGTATATGAGTTAGATATCAATAAAGCTGTTTTTAAATCTGTATATACAGAACATCACAGATACAATCAAATGATATTTAACAGGGGTGCCAACCTCATTCACTGGGGGAAAGGATATTCTTTTCAATAAATGTTGCTGGGGAAACTGGATAACCATATGCAAAAGAAAATATTTGGACCCTGACCTTATACCACACACAAAAATTAATTCAGAACATATCAAAGATCTGCAAGTATAAAACTCTTAGAAGAAAACATAGAAGAAAAAGTTTATTCCAGGGATATGGCAAGGATTTCTTAGATATGACACCAAAAGAACAGGCCACAAAAGTGGAAACAAATTGCACTACATCAAAATTTAAAACTTCTGTATTTCAAAGACATAATCAATAGAGTGACAAGGCAAACTTCAGAAGAAAATACTTGTAAATCATAAATCTGATAAATGTCGAGAATACATGAACTCCTACAATTCAAAACAAAAAACCCAATCAAAAAATGAGCAGAGGACCTGAATAAACATTTTTCTAAAGAAGACATACAAATGACCAACAAGTACATAAAGAGATGTTTAGCACCACTAATCATTAGGGAAATGCAAATCAAAACCACAATGAAACACCACCTCATACCCATTAGTAGAGCTGCTATCAGGGGAAAAAAAAAAAAAAGGGCAGGAAGTAACAACTGTCGGTGAGATTGTAGAGAAAAGGGAACCCTTGCGCCCTGTCATCCACTGTGCAAAACCATGTTATAGTTCCTCCAAAAATTAAAAACAGATTTACCATATGACCCAGCGATAGTACATATGGGTATATATCCAAAAGAATCAAGAATCTTGAAGAAATATTTACACACCCATGTTCATAGCAGCCTGATTCACAACCAATGAAGAAGCAACCTAAAGTGGCACGTACATACAATGCAATACCATTCAGTCTTTAGAAGGAAGGAAATTCTGACACATGCCATAATACAAATGAACTCTGAGGATATCGTGGTCTTAAATGAGCCAATCACAGAAGGAGAAACACTGTATTCCACTTGTATAAGCTATCTAGTGACATCAAATTCATAGAGATGAAAAGCAGAATGGTGGTTGCCAGGGCTTGGAAGGAAGGTGAGATGGGAAGTTATCCAATGGGCAGAGTTTTAGTTTTGTAAGATAAAAAAGTTCTAGATATTGGCTGCACAACAATGTGACTATATTAAACCTACTGAATGATACGCTTACAAATGGGTAACAAAATCTCTCTAATAAAATCTTTTTAAAAAATCATTTATTTATTTGACAGAGAGAGAGCACAAGCAGGGGGAGCAGCAGGCAGAGGGAGAGGGCAAGGGAGATACAGGCTCCCTGCTGAGCGAGAAGCCCTACATGGGGCTCGATCCCAGGACTCTGGGATCACGACCTGAGCCGAAGGCAGATACTTAATGACTGAGCCACCCAGGCACCCCTAGCCATAGCTGTTTCCTAACCCACAGCTTCCAGTGATAGGTATACATCCAGTGACAGGTAAACACCCTCTGAATTAGCAGTTCCAGATGTGGGGCTCAGAAATGGGTCCTGTTAAAAGGACCTCAGAGATTTCTGATTGACAGGTACAGAGCTGGAAACCATTATCCCAACCTTTGTCTTTTCCCTGCTTGGCCTTCAGAACCACTCTATGCCATCGATTCCCACCCTCCTAACCCCCTGAAATTAGTCTTCCTTTATACAGGGGCAGATATAATAAAATATTCAGTTTAAATATGGAGTAATTTATTTTTACCCCATGGTCTTTCCACCACTGAAACTACATTATAGGGCTGAGGGACACTAAGAAAGACAGGTCATGGAGAACAAAAGACAGATTTGGGCTCTTTGTTTCTAAAATAAGCTCTTGAATAGATTGGAAAGCCAAGGAATTCAATAGCAAGAGTATGTTCTTTGGGGGGGCCTATTCAGCTCTGAAAAGGAAAGGACTCCGTGCACAAGGTTTAGGCTGTAAGCATAAGGTGGGGAGATTCCTTGACTGAGGAAGATTCAGTGTTTCTGCTTCAAAGGAATTAAAGTTAGTCTAACATAAGGGATGGAAGAGATTTAATCACTGGGACCTTGTGCCCCACCTCTGCTCAGCACAGCCATAGGAGAGGACCCAAGGGAAAACCCATAGGTTTGAGTCATAGCCCAAGGACCCCCAGGGAGGCAGCTGTCCTCCCAGAGTCATCCTTGTCTTCAACCAGGAGCTGCAGTCAAGTGACAAAAATGGCACCAAGGGTGTCAGCTACTTTTCTAAGTCTCCCTTAGACCCAGAGGGACAAGACTTCCTGAGGTTTTCCATGCCTCCAGGAGGGCTATAAAAGTGGGAGAAAGAGGGGTGATGGAGGAGAAGGGGCTCTGGGGCCACGAGGAGAGGATGCCATCAGAGGCAGTGGCCTGGATGACACAGGCTGGTATCCTCAGCCAGACCCCGGGTTTCTGCAGCACCACAGAGGCTGCGGACCAACAACCGTCAGACAGACAGCTCACATCTCAGCAGAAACTGGAGGACAGAGAAGCATCCAGGATCTGACACGCCTTCCCACGGGTGCTTTCAGCTCCTCCCCTCACCTGCCCCACTCCCAAGAACAGGCAGAACTCAGGGAGTAGGGGGTGGGGGGATGGGGGTGTTGGGGGGAGTGGGGGGGTGGGGGGGATACAGTACTCTGAATTAACCGGGAACTCTCTGAAGTGACTGAATCTGACTGGAAATGCCTGGGTTACATCTCTGCTGTCAGCAGAAATGGGGGCTTGAGGTAAGATTAAATTTAGTCATGGGCGCCAGGGTGGGGGTTGTCACATGCTGGAGACTGGCAGATTGCAATCATTCTTAGTTGATACACAGGAACCTAAAAATAGTGCTGAATCATATATTCAGTAATAATGGGATGCTTAATTGTACACTTTGTTGGACACTTTGGAAAGACTCGGTGGCAAATACGCTGACAGAGGCACTTTGAGCCAGTCTTGGTCCCAAAGGAAAATGAGTGCGGCTGGAAATTTATAGAAGCTTTCAAAAGGCTGTCCTAGCAACTGAGCGAGCAGTATGTTCAGGGATCCTGTGGTTTATTTTTATCTGAAGCCCAAATCTGTACAGAGATGTCATTAGTGCTGACTAATGATTTTCAAATGATAATTCTGGGCCCTGATTTATCAAATAGTGTGGCAGTTATTGTTAAATTTCTAAAAACTAAGTTTTCAAGTAGGGATCTTCAAGCCAGTTTGGTAGATCTTACGTGGTCTAGGGCTGCCGTCTTCAGCCTTCCCTATCGGTAAGATAAATAAATAGCTAAATCATTCTGAGTAAGCAGCCTCAGCAATTGTAAGCACACAGCCCCAAACCCAGCCCTACAATGGCTGACTTCAGGGGGGCCTTTAGTAACACGGGCTAATCCTACCACATGTCACTGCTTTATTCACTTTTCCTATCCCAGGTGATTTTCACCCCTTCTTCACTCTCCTTAAACCTCTATTTCGCCCCAAGCTCACTAAGCTGTTGACCTTGCTTTGTAATTCATTGAAAAAACACAGCGGTCTGGGGCACCTGGTTGGCCCAGTGGATTAAAGCCTCTGCCTTCTGCTTGGGTGGTGGTCCCAGGGTCCTGGGATCCAGTCCCGTGTCAGGCTCTCTGCTCGGTGGCGAGTCTGCTTCCTCCAATCTCTCTCTCTGCCTGCCTATGCCTGCTTGTGATCTCTGTCAGATACATACATAAATAAAAATATTTAAAAAGAAAAATAAAAAGTACACAGCGGTCTGAAGAAAACCTCCAGTTCTTCCATCCCCACATCTGCCAAGACACCCACTCCATGCCCCATATTCTGCTTTTCCTCTAGTTACTAGGAGTGAATTCTGTGCTGAGATGACCCAACTGGTCTCCTCTCACCTATTCCATGACCTGTCTCCAAGTGAGGGTCTTTTTAAATTCTGCACCCACACTGTCTTGCTTCCCTCACCAAGTCCTGGCTTCACCAACTGGTACCACCTTGAAAACGTATGCAGCATTGGTTAATTCCTACCGTCTCTACAGCTACTGACCTTGGCCTCATTTAAACCAGGACTAGCTAGCGAACTAGCTGGGCTTTCTACTTCACCACCCTCACGGTCTATTCTCAACAGGGTAGACCCAGTTCTTTCTCAGCGTAAGTCACACGAGGTCACTCTTCTCTCCAGGCCCTCCACGGACCTCCCCTCCACTTAAAGCAAAAGCCAAAGACCAGGAGTGGCCTCAAGGCCAACATGAAGACTTGATCTGTGGAGCGAGCTACTCTCCCGACTTCAGGTCCTACAACACAGCTCTCTGCACCACCGCATCCCCATCCCAGCCATGCTGGCCTCCCAGCTAGACCTAGAACACCCCAGTGCAAGGCCTTTGCCTTCCCTGCTTGCTCTGCCTACTCTGCTCTCCCCCACCCCCCCATAACTTCATGGTGTGGTCCCTGTTTTTGACATCTCTGTACAAAATCATTCCATTATCAGAAAGGCTTTCCCTGACCTTTTACTCAGAAGAATAATCCGATTTATCCTGAGACACTGTCCTCCAGGATCATATCACCATCTGACAAACTTCCTCCCATTTCCACCCAACTAGAATATAAGCTGTATGGCACCTCCTCTGCCATTTTGTCACTGATGTACACAGTAGGCCCTCGATAAATAGGTCTTAAATTAGTATATCCATACTTACTTATAACTATTTTCATGCACACCTATCAATCTCTATATATAGTATTAATATATATTTCTTCATTTTGGGATACAATTAAGTTCTAATATTTCCCCTTTTCTTCACCCCATCTCATTCTATTAAGCTTCCTTAGCAAGACCACCATGTCCAGTCCATGCACCAGCCCTTGAGGGTCCCTTATCATGGTGACCCACTCTTCTGGAGGCCTGGGGTCATACTCTCCCTGCATGCTCAGTAGAAAAGTAGGATGAGAACTACTGGCTCAGAATTTACTGTTATTTTTACCATAACTTTTCAGAAGCGGTCTATTGCTTCTATCAAAGAAATACAGCTGTTCTCTTGAATTCCATTTTTAACCACAAAAACATCTTGACTTCCCTCGCCCCATTCAGTGATGACAAATTTATTCAAATCTGAATTAAAAATTAGGAAAAAAATCATTTATATATAAACATATTCATACTGGTGTATAATACGTGTGTCAATAAAAATGTTGCTACTAATGTAAATGCATATACATGTTTAGCAACCTATCGACTCTGCACACATGCTTCCCTTAAAACACAAAGCTGTTGTTAATTAAAAATTAGCTGTATAAAGCTATCAAAATTAACACCAACCATTCTTGGCCCAAATAAAGTATTTTTAAATGTAATCCATGGTGGGGGGGGTGGCACTTGGGTGGCTTAGTCAGTTAAGCATCAGCTTGATTTCGGCCTAGGTCATGGTCTCAAGGTCCTGAGTTCAAGCCCCAGGTCGGGCTCCACACTGGGCAGAGAGTTTGCTTCTCCCTCTTCCTCTGCTCCTCCCCCACCTCTCTCTCTCTCTCTCTCTCTCTCTCTCAAATAAATAAAGCCTTTTAAGTGTAATCTTTTAAGTGTAAAATCTTTTAAGTGTAATCTGCGTTTTGCAAAATGTGAACCTTTCTTTGGAGGCTGGTGTTCACCCTAGGCTAAAGCAGTAACTCCCCCAAAAGTCAACCAAAGACGCTTCTCCCACTGTGGCTTCCTCATGTGTAAATCGCCAGGGTCCCAGCTACCCCTTCCCCACCTCTGCTTTGTGACCAGGGGGCTTTCTTTCTCTCACCTTCTGGCTCCCTGCAGAACTTGCAGGAGCAAGGAGGACCGCGAGCAGGAGGAGCAAAGGCACTGTGCTCCACTCAGGGAGGGCATCCAGATGGCTGGGGGAGGGAGGATGGGGCTTGATCTCAATTTTTCCAACAAAAAAGAGATGATGCTTATGCTTCTCCATGAATAGAATAGGATGTCCCCAGATGTGCAAAGTCAATGCCAACGGAGATTTCCACGTGGGTGGCAATAAACAGACCCACAGGGAGAGGGGAACTGCCCCTAATTTTTCTTCTGTTTAAGTTTTGAAGGGCACAGGCAACCTGACTTTGGTCTGTTTTCCTTTTCTTTCCCAATAAAAAGTAGCAGCAAAGGTTAAGCAGGGCCAGAACCCAGCTATGAGCTCTGGAGCGCTTACATCATCATAAAAGAGGAGACATAGGTCCTGGGCCCACAGACTTCCCTGGAACTGAAGACAGGTGGTCCTCCTGTTGGCTTTTACCCACCAATCTGCACCTCAAATGGACACCTCTGCTTCCTAAGTCCCTACACACAACTGTGCCCGCAGCACGACCTCAAGAGGCAAACGCTTAGGAGCCAGGAAAGGGACGTGGAAACCGCTCTAACCGGCCCATTTTTAAAAAGCCAAAATGGGGGATCGAATCTGCAACACGCCCGTGGGGAAGACTCACCCCCCCACCCCTTCCACGGGCAGCGAGGACACTGCAGCTGCCTTCCTGGTGCTTCCACACTTACCTGGATGATCGCCCCTCCAATTCGCGTCTTCCGGCCTGCTCGCCAGGTGACCCTGGAGAAGGGACAGGAAGAGGAAAATCAATCCAGAGTCAAAACTCGCAGCTCACCAGCCTCTCTCCATCGGGAATGAGGCGGCTCCTGGCCGCAGGTGACAGCCTTTCTCTCCACACCCTTCCCCGAGGGGCGAGGTGAACTCAAGGGTAACTTGCGTCAGGTGCGGGGCGGGGGACTATTTATATGGAGATCTGCAAACGTGACGAATCAGAGATCTGCAAACGTGACGAATCATTCTCATTCTCGGGAGGCTGGGGCTCGGAGGGGAGCGCCTGGTTAAACGCTCAACCAGCACTTGGCTGTCTGCAACCCTGACGTCCGACCGCCGCGTTCAAACGTCTAGATGCCCTCCTGGCTAATTCTGAGAGCACGACCCCACATTCAAGTGAAGGGCTCTCCGACACATAACGGCTCTCCAGGATTTTGGTCTCATGTTGAAAAAATAGAAAGAGGGACACTCCACTTTTAAGAAGCTTTGTTTTTTAATTGAAATGGTTTTTCTTGGTCTGCGATATTGCTGGGGAAATACTAGGTCGCACAGAGCAGTATAAACGATGAACACAAATCTTCAAGCTCACTGCCTTGGAGATAAACACTGCTGGTATTTTTTATGTGGCTCTTCTAGGCGTGTGTGTGTGTGTGTACCATCTTTTCCTACTGTAATTATTTTTACAAAATAACACTAAAATAAGTACTTTTTTACTTATTTGTAAATACTTACAAAACAATATTTGCCCATCGATACAAATTTCAAACAATGTCAGGGAGGTAAAAAGACTTACCCTCGACGTCTCCGCCCTCCCCTTCAAACTCCTACTCCCTAGTGTAACCACTGTCCACAAATTTTGTGGAATATTCTAGAACCTTCTCAGATAGAAGGTTAGACATCTTTTCATAACTAAAGACTGCCTCAACCTGATTTTCACTCCATAAAATAGTAGATTTATTTCCATGTCAATACATATACATTTGTCTGGGTCTTTTAATTACTGATAGTTTCATAATAAGAGCATACCGTATCTTATCCAAGCATCCCCCCGCCATTGGTGCAGGATGTCTGTCTCCCTTCCTTCATCTATTTATTCATGTTTGCTGTTACAAACATACTGCAATGACCAGCCCTACACCCATACTCCAAACACCTGCTTGAGAGCTCCCTTTTGTCACTGTAGAAGGCATATTCACACAACCTGGCCGTCTGAATTTCTCTAGAGTCAGGTAGCCCGGCTCCTCCCCTGTAGGAGGACTGATGCCGCCATCTGTGCAGTTCCATGTTGAGGAACAGGAGCTTCATTAGGCTGATTCCTCTAAGATCCACGGTGAGAACCACCCAAGTTGGCAGAACACTGGCCAAAAATCTCCCGCATTTGATTGTTTTCTCCGTGGTCACTGATGTGGACACCTGATCTCCACTCAAGCTCAATTCTGTTTACTCATCAGGCCCAACATCTATGCAAAGAGCACTCCCATCTCCCGACCTGTCCCTCACCCAGCTGCATCTGTGGGCTGGCCGTACTCCTAGCCATTCCTATGAACTGTTTGAGGAAGCTCTGGAATTGTCGATCCTGTGTTCCTGTTGCCCTCTTAGTACCAGTTCATTGCCCTGTTCATTACTTTACAAGCTATCCCTGGTTTTCATATTCACTGATTCTGACCAAAGAGCTTCCTGGTATTCCCTGGAAAGAACATATCTTTGGTGTTTTGGCTCTTGTGTTTTTGTTGTTGTTGTTCTGGTTTTCTCTATTAATTTATATATTAATCCTATCTAATTTTTTTTAAGATTTTATTTATTTATTTATTTGACAGAGAGAGATCGCAAGTAGGCAGAGACGCAGGCAGAGAGAGAGAGGGGAGGAAGCAGGCTCCCTGCTGAGCAGAGAGCCCGATGCGGGACTCGATCCCAGGACCCTGAGATCATGACCTGAGCCGAAGGCAGCGGCTTAACCCACTGAGCCACCCAGGCGCCCGAATCCTATCTAATTTTTAT